>NC_044042.1:81231878-81839860 GCF_901765095.1 Microcaecilia unicolor | reverse complement strand
TAAACCTTGCCTAAAGTTAGGCACGGTTTTTAGAATATGCGTAGCGGACATCTTGTGACTAAAATTTAAGTGCAGCCATTTACGCCAACTAAAACTTGGTGTAAATGCCCATGTCTTAATTAGGCACGGATTGGGCATATATTGTAACGGTGTTTATAATTTTCCGGAATGCCCATGACCCGCCTATGCCCATGAGATTTAGGGAGGATCAGGGTCCTCACACCCCTTCTGTGATCCACACATTAGAATTTATGCAGACCACTTTACAAAATATACTTAGAAAGTTACGTGCGCAGATTCTAATTAGTGCCAATTAGCGCCAGTAATTGCTTGTTATTGGCTAATTATCAGTGCTGATTAGCTTGTTAATTAGGTTGCGTGTGCAAATTGGCTACGTGTGTAGATTTGTGCGCGCAACTTTAGTCACCATATAGAGAATGTGGCCCTAAGATACTTATTGTAGTAGCACAGTTCGCATTTTATACATGTATTTACCAGTGTACGAGCCTTACGCACTAACTCCCAAATTCTGTATATCGTGCCTTAATTTCTGCAAGGAAATCAACCCATACTCTATAACAATGCACGTAACTTAATTGGTAAACTAGCTAATCGGTGCTGTCAATTGGATGTTAACAAGCAATCAGCACTAATTGGCATTAATTCCAATTTACGCGTACAACTCGCTCGGGGTCCTTTTACTAAGCGGCGGTAAGCCTAATGCAGGCTTACTGCTCGCTATAATGGAAGTGGAAGTACCACCAGGCTACCACAGCAGACTGGTAGTACTTCCCATACCTACTGCGCCGGTTACTGCCAGGTTAGTGCGGGAATCTACTCTAAGCGCTGTTCTACAAAGGGCACTCAGCCTGGATCATCCTTTACAGGACAGCACTTAGCATGGATTTTTTTTCCTGGCATCTAAATTTGAGTGTCCTTTAGAGATTGTACCCCTAAGTTTATAAAATACTGTCAATTATGCATTTAACTGCGGTATTTAGGAGTGTCAGCATGCACAAGAGGAGCAAGAAGAAAGAAGAGCAGGGGGCAGGCAGTGAACGCAGCTGCACCGGAGACTGCACTGAAGAAGGCTGACGGGGGTTGGGGACCCCCGCCAGCAAAGGTATTTTTGTGAGGGGGCCAGGCGAGGGTGGGAGGGTGAGGCGAATCAGCGCTGACCAGTAGTATTACCTAGGTAGCAGCAAGATTGATTGATTTTATTTATGTTGACATTTATACCCCGCATTATCCCATAAGAACATAAGAGCAGCCATATTGGTCAGATCAAATGTCCATCTACCCCAGTATCCTGCTTCCAACAGTGGCCAACCCAAATCATGGCAGCATTCCATGCTACAAATCCCAGGGCAAGCAGTTGCTTCTCCATGTCTGTCTCAATAGCAGACTATGGACTTTTCCTCCAGGAACTTGTCCAAACTTTTTTAAACCTAGATATGCTAACCACTGTTACCACATCCTCCAGCAAAGAGTTCCAGAGCTTAACTATTCATTGAATTAAAAAATATTTCCTCCTATTTGTTTTAAAAGTATTTCCATGCAGTGGCGTACCTAGGGTAGTTGACACCGGGGGCTGGTCATTTTTTAACACCTCCCTCTAAAATCCAGTACTAGGCATACCGAAAATACAAAACACTCAGGACCTATAGAGCAATTCTACCATACCGTAAGCAGTAATTTCTACGAATCACACAAGGAAAAGGAAAGCATCTTAAACACTACAGTGAGCACTAGAACATCAATTCACCTATTGTAAAACGAAACCAGACAGAATAGTACAGATCGTCAATCCTGCACAGTCAATGCCAACTGAAAACCATGTCTTTTTCACAAACCCAGATACACCCTAATCCACTGTAGAATAAGTAATTATAAATTTTCTATTTAAACAAAAATTAAACTGAACCCCCAAGATGCCAGACTCTGCATACAATGCAACACCACAGAAACAGAAAATGTCCCCTAGTACTGTGCAAAATATAAAGACAGCAGATGTAAATTTGAAAAAACTAACAAATACCAATCACCACTTTACAAATTAACAAATAGAAATAAAACAAATAATATTTTATTGGACTAATACATTTAGCTTTCAGAGGCCAAAACCTCCTTCCTCAGGTCAATACAGTATAGTACTGTTACAGTATCCTATCCTGACCAGGGGCGTATCTGGACTCCGGCGGTAGGGGGGGCCAGAGCCAGAGAGAGGGGGCACATTTTAGCGCGCCCCCCCCCCCCCGCCGCCGCCGCCGCCGCCGCCCCCACCGCCGAGCCCCCACCGCCACCAATGACTTAGTCTCTCCACCCCCCTCCCGCCGCCAACCCTCCCCCGCTGCCGTTCTTACTTTTGCTGGCGGGGGACCCCAACCCCCGCCAGCCGAGGTCTGCTTCCACCTGCCGCTGCCTTCAAAACTTCTTCTTCAGCCGGCGGGGGACCCCAAACCCCCGCCAGCCGCCCCGCGCTGTTTAAAATTCATCTTCGGCCTCCGTGGCCGTGCTGCTGGGATAGGCGGCGCTGTTGAAATCCACTTCGGAGTCTGACGTCGCAGCACGTACAACGTACAACGACGTCAGACTCCGAAGTGGATTTCAACAGCGCCGCCTATCCCAGCAGCACGGCCACGGAGGCCGAAGATGAATTTTAAACAGCGCGGGGCGGCTGGCGGGGGTTTGGGGTCCCCCGCCGGCTGAAGAAGAAGTTTTGAAGGCAGCGGCAGGTGGAAGCAGACCTCGGCTGGCGGGGGTTGGGGTCCCCCGCCAGCAAAAGTAAGAACGGCAGCGGGGGAGGGTTGATGGCGGTAGGGGGGTCCAGGGCAAAATCTGCGGGGGCCCAGGCCCCTGAGGCCCCACGCAGATACGCCCCTGATCCTGACCTGAGGAAGGGGGTTTTGTTCTCCGAAAGTAAAATGTATTAAAATTAGTCCAATAAAAAGATTACCTTATTTACATGTTCTATTTATAAACATTTATTAACACAGCTACAATACTACTTTATCCTAAAGCAAAAAAATAAAAATATATATTATTTACAGATTGTTGTCTCTGGTTTCTGCTTTCCTCATCTTCTTTTCACTGTCTTCCTTCCATCCAGCATCTGTCTTCGCTCTCTCTCTGCCATCCAGTGTTTGCCCTCTCTGCTGTTCCCTCCATCCAATGTCTGCCCTCTCTCCCTGCCCCTTCCATCCACATCTGCCCTCTCTCTCTCTCCCCCTTCCATCCACTGTCTCCCCTTTCTATCCCTTTCATCCACTCTCTGCCCCTTCAGTCTACCATTTGTCCTCCCTCTCGCTCCCCCTTCCATCCAGGGTCTGCCCTCCCTCTCGTCCGCCCCTTCCATCTAGGATCTGTCCCCTCTCTGCCTTCTTTTTGGCCCCCAGTTCTAGCCCCATTATCCCACCTGCCCCTAGTTCCAGCCCCAGCCCACATCTCCCACCTCCACCCTTTTCAGCCCCACTATCCCATCAGTCCCCAGTTTCAGCCCCAGCCACTTCTCCCTTTCCCCCCTTTTTAGCCCCCAGTCCCCACACCAGTCCCCAGTTTCAGCCACAGCCCTTTTCTGCCACCAGTGCCGAGCTTCAGCCCCAGCCACTTCTCCCTGTCCCCTTTTCAGCCCCCAGTCCCCACAGGTTCAGCCCCAGCCCCTTTTCAGCCCTTAGTTCCAGTACTGGTCCCCTTATCCCACCTACCCTCCTTTTCAACCCCCAGTTCTAATCCCCTTCATCCACATGCTTTGCATTAGGATACCCCTTTTCAGCCCCAGAACCATTCTCCCACCTGTCCCAGGCATAGCCCCATTCTCCCTCCTGCCCCCTTCTCAGACCCCAGTTCCAGCCCCCTTCTCCCATCTGTCCACCCTCCCTGACCCAGTCCCCTTCTCCCATCTGAGCCCCCCTCCTCCCATCTGAGCCCCTCTCCCCGACCCAGTCCCCACCTGCCTCCCAGCTCCGTTGCCAGATGACCCTCTTCTCCTGCCACCTGGCACCTGACCCAGTCTTTAAACAAAATCTCTGAAGCAGCAGCGCAGCGCCTCAAGTCTTCCAATTTCCTAAGGTCTTCCTGCAATATTTGACAGTCCGCACGTGTTTTAACAACCAGAATAGTTTTGTGTCATCTGCAAATTAATCACCTCACTCGTAGTACCAATTTCCACATCATTTATAAATATGTTAAATAGCACTGGTCCCAGTACAGATCCCTGCGGCACTCTACTGTTCACCCTACCTGCTGGTCTGGCCAATAACTAATTTCTAAGCCACACCAGAACCTTGCCGCCTATCCCATGACTCTTTATTTTTCTCAGGAGTCTCTCATGAGGAACTTTATTAAAAGCTTTCTGAAAATCTAGATACATCAACCAGCTCATCTTTGTCCACGTTTATTCATGCCTTCAAAGAAATGAATTGGTGAGGCAAGACTTCCCTTTGCTGAACCCATGCTGACTCTGTCCCATTAAACCATGTTTGTCTATGTGTTCGGTCATTTTATTCTTTATAATAGTTTCCACTATTTTGCCCAGCACTGATGTCAGGCTTACCGGTCTATAATTTCTCAGATCACCCCTGGAACCCTTTTTAAAAATCGGCGTCACATTGGCCACCCTCCAATATTCAGGTACTACAGACAATTTTAAAGAAAAGTTACATATTACTAACAGCAGATCAGCAATTTCATGCTTGAGTTCTTTGAGTACCCTTGGATGTATACCATCCAGTCCAGGTGATTTACTACTCTTTAATTTGTCAATTTGGCTCAGTACATCTTCCAGGTTCACCAAGATTTCTTTCATTTCCTCCGCATCATCACCCTTGAAAATCATTTCCGGTACAGGCAGATCTCTTACATCTTCTTCCATAAAGACAGAAGCAAAGAATTAATTCAGTTTCTCCTCCATTGCCTTGTCCTCCCTGAGTACTCCTTTTGCTCCTTCATGATCTAACGGTCCCATGGATTCCCTCACAGGCTTTCTGCTTCTGATATACCTGAAAAAGTTGTTACTGTGGGTTTTAGATTCTGTGGCAAGTTTCTCGTCATATTCTCTTTTAGCATTCTTTATTAATGCTTTGCATCTGACTTGCCAGTGCTTATGTTGTTTCTTATTTTCTTCATGTAGGTCCTTTTTCCATTCTTTGAAGGCCAATCTTTTGGCTTTTATAGCTTCTTTTACTTCACCTTGTAATCATGCTGGCTGGCTGTCGTTTTTTTTCCACCTTTGCAAATACATGGAATGCATCTGGTCTGGTCTTCCAAGATGGTATTTTTCAATAACGTCCACACCTGATTTAATATAGTTGCCCTTTCAAAAATCAAATGCAGCTTCAGTAGATATCCGTTGCAGGTTCGTCCAGGATAGTAGCTCAAACTTGATCATGCTATGATCACTTTCCCAGGAGATCCAACACCACCACCTCTCACACTATGCCCTGCATGCCACCAAAGAAGAAGGGACGTGACAGGAAAAGCAGCCGCAGGGCAGGCAATGTGGCAGAAAACATTGCTGGAGGAAGGTTTCTGCTGGCTGGGCTTAGAGACCCCTGCCAGCCAAACCAGAGACCCTGAAGCCCTGTATCTGCTGCTCCCCAGCCTCTAAGGGGGTCAGGCTGGGCCTGAGGGCATCTTGCCCCCCCCCCTCTCGGCAGCCCTGGTTTAGGCAGAACTATAATTAGTGCTTCAGCTATTGTACTTGATCTCTTTGGAAGGCAAAATAGCATTATAGGTTTCCAGAAGAAGATGTATTAGAATATGTTTAATCAGAATCCATTGACTGAGGGGTCCCCTAAGAACCATCTGCATTGTGACATTGTAACTGCAGTGATCTTTGCTCTGCCCTTTTAAGACTTTCTTTGGGAGGACAGGGAGGAGGAAGAGATGTGATTGATGGTCTTGCTTTGTTCCCGTTGTAATGATTCCATTTGAGGAGAAGAGTCAAGGATGCAGTAGGCGCTCTTGCTCTGTTCTTGTATCCTGGAAAGGAGCAAGGATAGGCATGAGAGAGGCAGTGATAGCAAAGCAATAGCTCCCACTGTGAACAGGCCTCAAGTCTGCTTGAAGCTGCTTAATAGCAAGCTTTGGGGGCCCCTCTCAAATTTCTACCTTGGGTCCAAGCATATTGTACGTAAGCCATATCCAAACCCTCCTTCCTTCCCCAAGAATCCTGTGAGCACTACGTACAGGACCTTCAGCCGCAGACATTCAAGGGAAAGATGGCCTGATCTGGGAATTGATTCCAGGTTCTCTGTATAGTAATGTGCAGTCATTGAGCTACCATGTGGGCCACAGACGCTAAAATTATTATTTTCAGGTGTCTCGGGAGGTTTTTCAAACTCTTGCCCTTCTCATACACAGAAAGGCCTACCTGTTTGATGCTGCTTTTGACTCCTGACTTGTAACTTTTATCTTATCCTTATGTGTCCTTCTGTCTGTCCTTCCCTTATCCTTTTTGGTCCTGTCTGTTTGTCCTGATTTAGATTGTAAGCTCTTTTGAGCAGGGACTGTCTTCTTCATGTTCAACTGTAAAGCGCTGCTGCGTACGACTGGTAGCACTATAGAAGTGACTTATAGTAGTAGTAATTCCGTAAACTGAATTGTAACATTTACGTGCCAAATACGCACATAAATGATTAGAATAATGGCTTATACACATATGTGTGTGTAAATGCCAAAATTGCACCTATTCTATAAATTTACACATATCTTACATAGCTTATATTTTACAGGTAGGCATATGCATGGCTGGTCTGAGCACAGCATGGGTGGGATTTATATGTGCATAATTTATTGTATTCTATATTGTCATTATTTAGGCTCAAGCTCTTATGCCAGCTCTATGGTTGGTATAAGTGCTTGCACCTAAATTATAGGTGTGTATTTAATCTGCTATGCTATGCTATCTGCTGAAGGAAAGGATAGTGAATTTCCTGGAAGCCAATAAGTTGCAAGATCCGAGACAACATGGTTTTACCAAAGGGAAATCGTGCCAAACGAATCTCATTGAATTCTTTGATTGGGTGACAGGAGAATTGAATCAGGGACGAGCTATGGACGTAATCTACTTAGATTTCAGCAAAGCTTTTGACACACTTCCCTACAGGAGGCTCTTAAATAAACTGGATGGGCTGAAGATAGGACCCGAAGTGGTGAACTGGATTAGGAACTGGTTGATGGACAGATGCCAGAGGGTGGTGGTGAATGGAATTCGCTCAGAGGAGGGAAAGGTGAGTAGTGGAGTGCCTCAAGGATTGGTGCTGGGGCCGATTCTGTTCAATATATTTGTGAGCGACATTGCCGAAGGGTTAGAAGGTAAAGTTTGCCTATTTGCGGATGATACTAAGATCTGTAACAAAGTGGACACCCCGGAGGGAGTGGAAAACATGAAAAAGGACCTACAGAAGCTAGAAGAATGGTCTAAGGTTTGGAAATTAAAATTCAATGCGAAGAAATGCAAAGTGATGCACTTAGGGAATAGAAATCCATGGGAGACTATGTGTTAGGCGGGGAGAGTCTGATAGGTACGGACGGAGAGAGGGATCTTGGGGTGATAGTATCTGAGGATTTGAAGGCGACGAAACAGTGTGACAAGGTGGTGGCCGTAGCTAGAAGGTTGCTAGGCTGTATAGAGAGAGGCGTGACCAGCAGAAGAAAGGGAGTGTTGATGCCCCTGTATAAGTCGTTGGTGAGGCCCCACCTGGAGTATTGTGTTCAGTTTTGGAGGCCGTATCTTGTTAAGGATGTAAAAAGAATTGAAGCGGTGCAAAGAAAAGCTACGAGAATGGTATGGGATTTGCGTTACAAGATGTATGAGGAGAGACTTGCTGAACTAAACATGTATACTCTGGAGGAAAGGAGAAACAGGGGTGATATGATACAGACGTTCAAATATTGAAAGGTATTAATCCGCAAACGAACCTTTTCCGGAGATGGGAAGGCGGTAGAACGAGAGAACATGAAATGAGATTGAAGGGGGGCAGACTCAAGAAAAATGTCAGGAAGTATTTTTTCACGGAGAGAGTAGTGGATGCTTGGAATGCCCTCCCACCGGAGGTGGTGGAGATGAAAACGGTAACGGAAT
This sequence comes from Microcaecilia unicolor, assembly GCF_901765095.1. Lineage (NCBI taxonomy): Eukaryota > Metazoa > Chordata > Amphibia > Gymnophiona > Siphonopidae > Microcaecilia > Microcaecilia unicolor. The sequence continues at coordinate 81,831,777 of NC_044042.1, read as the reverse complement.
TCAAACATGCGTGGGATAAACATAAAGGAATCCTGTTCAGAAGGAATGGATCCTAAGGATCTTAGCCGAGATTGGGTGGCAGAGCCGGTGGCGGGAGGCGGGGATGGTGCTGGGCAGACTTATACGATCTGTGTCCTGAAAAGGAGAGGTACAAATCAAGGTAAGGTATACACAAAAAGTAGCACATATGACTATCTTGTTGGGCAGACTGGATGGACTGTGCAGGTCTTTTTCTGCCGTCATCTACTATGTTACTATGTATTCAATAAAGGAAAGTAGGCGCCTACTTTGCCATATAGAATAAGGGCCACATAGATGCCCTCTATATACCTACCTACACTTATAGAATTACCCCTTAAATCAGAGGGAGGCAACCACAGTCCTCAAGGGCCACAACTCAGTTGAGTTTTCAAGATAGCCACAATGAATATGTATGAGATCTATTTGCATACAATGGAAGCCATATATGCAGTTCAATCTCATGCATATTCATTGTGGACATCTTGAAAACCCGACTGGGTTGTGGCCCTATCCTGCCCTAAATGCAGGGCCGGCTCAGCCTATGGACCAGGTGAGGCTCTGATCCAGGGCACTGGTGCTAAAGGGCGCCAAACGCCCGAGCCCATGATGTCAACCCGTCCCATAGTTATCATATCATAGAACGTTACAATTATGCTTCTTACCGCCTGACATCGGTCCCAACTAGCATAAGGAGGAGGCATGGGTATCCGGTGCTTGCCTCCTTCAGTGCTTTTCTTCTCTCAGGTTCTTCCCTCCTCCTTCTAGTCTGCTGGATGACATGTTGGCGCTCCCTCTGCTGACTCCTCCAAGGCCCTCACCCCTCGCAGCTGCCGAGAGGTGCACGGAGCACCTTGGAACCGTCTTTTCCCACCCAAGGTCAGCGCTGGCCTTTGGGGGGCGTCATTGTGCCGACGATCACCCCGGATGCGGGAACAAAACTTTTTACTGCCCCACGGAATGGTAAAATTTTGTTCCCACAGTAAAAAACGCTTTCCTTCCTTCCCATCTTCTTCCCAGCAGGTCTCACGTACAGGATCCTGCAGCCAGCAGCGATTCACTGTAAGAGGCTGTTTCCATGGCCTTCCTCCTGCTGCACCCCGCGCTCTCTACTGCAACTTCCTGTTTAGCGTCAAAACAGGAAGTTGCAGTAGAGAGGGTGGGACACTGCAGAAGGAAGGCCATGGAGACAGCCTGACTGTGAATTGCTGCTGGTTGCAGGAATCTGTACATGAGAGCCATGGAGAGGAGGAAGGGAGGGGAGAAAGGTGCTGGCTGGACCCATGGGAGGGAATGGAGAGGTGGGAGATGGAAGGGGTAGGGTTATTTATTTTAGTTACATTTGTACCCCACGCTTTCCCACTCATGGCAGGCAATGGAGAGTTAAGTGACTTGCCCAGAGTCACAAGGAGCTGCCTGTGCCAGGAATTGAACTCAGTTCCTCAATTCCCCAGGACCAAAGTCCACCACCCTAATCTCTAGGCCACTCCTCCACTCTGAGGAGTGGGGCTGGAGGGAAAGGAGAGAGGTGCTGGCTGAACCCATGGGAGGCAGAGGGAGAGGGAAAGTATTGCAGAACCAGAGCCTGAGACCAACATGATTTTAAAAATAAAAGGTAGAAAAATATATTTTTTTCTAATTTGTGATTAGAGTCTGTCAGATTTGAAATGTACATCTTGCCAGACATGGCTAGGACCCAGGACAGAAAGTTGGGAGGGGAAGGCAAAGCCCACTACCAGGCTGCATTTTCTTCAGCTTCAAGCAGGCTTGGGGCTCTCCCTGGTCTGGGGCCAAGGGCAGTTGCCCTAGTCTCATTCCCCTAACACCATCATCTTTATTTTTTTCACAATACAGGAATAAATGCATCTCTTTCTGTATCTCTGGTGTTGTACTACATAAAACTGTTTGAAGCAGGGGCGTAGCCACGGGTGGGCCTGGACGGGCCCAGGCCCACCCACTTGCCCTCCAGGCCCACCCATCCAAATCCTTCATCGCTGTCGCTGCCTTTTCTCCCGCGGCTTCCGGGAGGCAGCGATCAGCGTTACCTGTAGTGCCTGCCCTGAAATTATGCTTCTCTTCTCCCCAGGCTTCGCCCCGCTCGTTTCTTCGCTCGTCGGCAGCGCTACGCTGCGCTGCTATTCAAACAGGCAGCTCCGCTCCTCTCTGCCGCGTCCATCCGGCCCTACTAAACAGGAAGTGCATCAGAGGGGAGAACAAGGGTGAGAAAAAGATGAAAAGCCATAAGTAGATGAAGGAAATTAAAGAATGGATAGTAAGAATGAATTAAATCTGGACACAGAGAGAGGCAGAAAAATATTGAAGAAAGCAAAGAAAAAGGAGAGAAAAATGACAAATGGCCAGGAAACCCTGGCAGAAGAGTTAAACGAAAGAAAGCAGAATCTAGAGACACAATGAGACAAAGTAAATGGCCATACAACAAAGGTAAAGAAAATAATTTTATTTTTAATTTAGGATAAAGTAATATGGTGTTAATAAAGTTTCAGAGACCAATACTTCCTTCCTTAGGTCAGGAGAGGATACCATAACAGCATTATACTGACCTGAGGCAGGAGGTTTTGGCCTCTGAAAGCTCACTGAAAAGGATTAGTAAATTGTCTGAAATCGGATGCACTGAAAAGCAGCACTTTACCCTGTGTCACAAATGCATCTGAGTGTGACTAAATTTTGCTGGGGGGGGGGGGGGAGTACAGAGAAAATTTTGTGCCCACCCACTTTGGGTTCAGGCCCACCCAAAATTGGCAGTCTGGCTACGCCACTGGTTTGAAGCTTGTGCAGATGGGGTCAGAGCTGACAGGGACAGAGCTCACAGGGATGGGAACAAACTTTATTTCTGTGTCATGCTCTATGTCATTCTGAGGGCACCAATTTATAGGTTTGCAGGGTGGTGCCAGAAACTGTTGCACTGGCCCTGTTCCCACCCCTCCCCCTCCCCCTCCTGGAAGACAGGGCTAGTTGCAACTAGCAAGGCATGCTAGGATTGGACGACCAACATCCAATCCCGGCATGCCTTGCAGGGTGGTGGAATGCTGAAGCATTTAAACTGCAATCAAATGTTTGGCAATTAAAATTCAATGCAAAGAAGTGCAAAGTGAGGCACTTAAGGAGTAGAAATCCAATGGAGACATGTGTGCTAAGTGGTGAGAGGCAGATATGCACAGACAGGGAGAGGGATCTTGGGGTAATAGTATCTGAGGATCTGAAGGCAATGAAACAGAGTGACAAGGAGGTGGCCATAGCCAGAAGAATGCTAGGCTATATAGAGAGAGGTGTAACCAGCAGAAGAAAGGAGGTGTTGATGCCCCTGTACAAGTCGTTGGTGAGGCCCCACCTGGAGTATTGTGTTCAGTTTTGGAGGCCGTATCTTGCTAAAGATGTAAGAAGACTTGAAGTGGTCCAGAGGAAGGCGACAAGAATGATACGGAGCTTGCACTAAAAGACATGAGAAGAGGCTAGAAGACCTGAATATATATACCCTAGAGGACAGGAGGGATATGATACAGACATTTAAATACTTCAAAAGGTATTAATATAGAAACAAATATTTTCCAGAGAAGGGAAAAATGGTAAAACTAGATAACATGAATTGAGGTTGTGGGTGGTAGACCTAGGAGTAATGTCAGAAAATTAATTTTCGTGGATGCCTGGAATGACCTCCCAAGGAAGGTGGTGGGAGAATAAAAACTGTGGCAGAATTCAAAAAGTCATGGGACGAACACAGAGGATCTCTAATTAGAAAATAAGTGATATAAAAAAAAAAAAAAACTTAAAGGGTTGCAAATGTGTTTGCATTTCAAATGGTGTTTAGGTGGCAATTCTGGCTGCATCAACTAAGGCTGGTGATGGGCTGGCTTGTACGGTCTGAGTCCCGCTTACGGCGATCTGGTTTAGGGTGGGCTGCAGAGAGGTTCAACAGAAACTCCAGTGGTTTGGAATGTGAGGTAGTGCCGGGCAGACTTTTACAGTCTTTGGCCTGCAAATGACAAGACAGATTTGGCTAGGCTGGAGTGGGCTTTGACAGCAACCCCAGTAGTTGCAACACAAGGACAGAGCCAGACGGACTTCTACGGTCTATATCCCAGAAACACCAAAGAAAGACCATGATCGAGTAAATAATATCACGTTCACTATTTGAATTGATAATGAATGTGACTATTTGGCAGATTGGGTGGACCATTCAGGTCTTTATCTGCCGTCACTTACTATGTTACCATGCTTCAATGTCTACAGTGTTCCTTTTTTGGGCCTGCCTGCTGCCTCAGCTGCCTTCCCTTGGAACCAGACCGCCTGCCAGTGTGTGCTGCTGACTGGACGACCGCCGCCCTCTGCTGCCTGCATATATTACAAAATCATGGCTTTGTGACCTGGGCAGATTTATACCAGGGATGAGTGTCTCACTAGCAGAGAGTCCTTGAAGGCACACTGAAGAAGGGATTGGTGAGATCTTAAAATCCCATGCACATTTTTAATTCTTAGGATCTCAAAGATCCTGCAAATAATCTACTTTTAACAGGGATCTTATAGACTGAAGACTAGCTTTACTAAAGTTTGCTGCCATAGTAGCTCTCAATAACATAGTAAATGACGGCAGATAAAGACCTGTATGGTCCATCCAGTCTGCCCAACAAGAAAAACTGCTTTTAGATCGCTAATATACACTGGAGGCACCAACGTAGGGGGTGGGGCAAGGGGTGGAGGTGGGGCGTAAAAACAAAAGTTGGTCCAGGGCACCTCAACCTCTTGAGCCGGCCCTGCCTAAATGGACAAAATCTGCAGCAGGTCAGGCCTTTTGTCCCCTGTTATCATGCAATTAGAACAGCCTAAGCTATCCCAGAAGCCTTGCTGCTCTCAGCCTCAAAGCTTTCTTCTCTTTTCCTTCTCTCAATCTTCTTTTCTCTTCCTCACTCTCCCAGTCTGACCTGTATCATGGCTAAACCCTGCTTTTTTGGCATCAGGAGGAAAGTTCTGAGAGTGAGATCATGCAGAATAAATTCAGTCTTTCTCAACCTCTTAGTCCTTTTGCTGACTTCCCTCCCCCCCCCCCCCCCCCCCCCCCCCCTCCATTTTCATATAACAGTTTTGTGCCTGAATGGCATCTTTCTTTTTCACATTTCTTAGAGTCTTCTCATTTTACACCATATGGTCAATCCTTGGGCCTTTTCAATAAGTAATAAAGAGAAAACGCTTAAGAAAATTAAGCCATTGCTGCTTCCATATTTACCTTTGTAAGTATGATTGTTATTTTTCTTTGCTTTTCTCTGTATTTTCTCCTTCATTCACGCCCCTTCCTTCTCCTTTGCCCTTTTCCCTCTCTCCCTCTTCTCCTCTTCTCTCTACCTCATACGTTTTGGCTGCCCCCTTTTACATTCATTTCTGACTCCTTTTCTTTCCCCTAACCTTATTCCCTTTCTAGTCCTGGTTAGGCTCTTCATCCGCTGTTTTCTTTTCCCTCCCCCCTTCTCCTATGAGGCTCTTCAGGTTTTCAAAGTGAAGAATTCTGACCCTGGAAGAGGAGAAAGTGCAGGAACCACTTGGTGTGGAATGGGACTGCAGGGAATAAGCAGAACCAGATTTTTCTTTACAAGTAAAGTTGTTCCTGTGTGCATGCAAACAGGGCTCCTTCCAGCTGAGCTATATCTGTATTACTCCTAAATGCTCCTTAAGCCCCTGGCCTAAACCAAAATCTATACAATTATAACACAAGTATCAGAGGATCCACATTAAATAGGTAGGAAAGAAAACCAATAAAAATAAAACCAAATTCTGAATTACTGCCAAATCGTGAAGTTAGTGAACTTTGTTGGAGGTGCAGGAGACTCTTTTGAAGGCCCTGGGTTGGGGGAGGGGGGTTGGAATGGTGTTTCAGGACTGGTTATAAAACAGAGCTTTGATAAAGTCACCTCTCCTCTGGATTTCATAGCTGGTATCTAACTGGATAAGGGGATTATTTTGCCTGTTGAACTAGATAAGGTCACATATTTTGGGAAGATTACAAGTCGCCTTATTCTTTTGACTCCCCTCCTCAGAAACAGTCACAGGATGAAAGTTCAGAAGGTTATGCCCAGGCTAAGAATAATTTAATTTAAATGAAAGTCTGTGGGGGTAGGGACTGGAGGATGTTGAATAATACAAGTGTTAGAAAGGAATGCCTCTGAGGCTTTTAACATAGGCACTCAGGAGTTCACTCTCTTTCTCCCCTTTTCTCCTGGCTTACCCCCCCCCCCCCCCCCCCCCCCCACTCCAATAGTGCAACATAAGACAGAGCTACCAGGATCAATCTCAAGCCTCAGCTTATTTTGCGACCGTTTGATTTAGTCACTAATTTCACCTCAGTAAGCGTTTCGAAGTGTTTCACTGAAACAGAATTCTTCGTACCCATGAAGGAAATCTGGAACCCAAAATTCCTGTCAGTACCTGATATGTTTCCTCCTTTAGCAAGTAACCACACAACCAAGATCATAAGGTACCAACCTTGATTGGGGATGGTGCAATACCTATTGCAGCTCTATTTGTGTTCTCCAGCTGGAGGTGCCCTGTGCTTCAAGGACGTTGCGACTAGGCGACCTGCTCTATATCACAAATAGACATGACTAAACTTAAGATCTGGAGACTTGGTTGGGAGCAATGGATACAGCTGTGGAGCAGAAACTATGCCCTAAGGGTTATTTTTGGTTACAGGAGGGAAGGATTCCCCTATCCTTGTTCCTTCTCACCCAGTACTTTCCTCACCCTTAATTGTCTTGTCTGTCTGTATTTTTAGATTGTAAGCTCTATTGAGCAGGGACTGTCTCTCTGTGTCAGGTGTTTATTTATTTATTTATTTGCTGCATTTGTATCCCACATTTTCCCACCTATTTGCAGGCTCAATGTGGCTTACAATGTTCCTTCATGGCAATTGCCATTCCAGAGTAAAAGGTACAATTGTTATTTCATAGTGTTCAGCGCTGCGTGCTTCTGGTAGCGCTATACAAATGTTAATAATAATAATAATAATAGTAATATTTATTATGGAACCCTTTTACTAAGTTGCGGTAAGGTAGTTTTTGCATGTGCACGCGCTACCCATGTGCTAAAAAAAAAAAAAGAGTTATTTTTTCAGCACTGGGGGTGGGCCTAGGGGGTGGAGAGTAGGCATGTTCTGTGCTAATCAGTTAACACAGCTACATTGCCGTGCACTAACCGATTAGTGGGTGGTTAGCATATGAGCCCTTCCATATCATCAAGCTGATCAATCCATAGACTGGTGGGTTGTGTCCATCTACCAGCAGGTGGAGATAGAGAGCAAACTTTTGCCTCCCTATATGTGGTCATGTGCTGCCGGAAACTCCTCAGTATGTTCTCTATCTCAGCAGGTGGTGGTCACACACAGCAGCAGCTCTGGCTAGGCCTCCAAGCCTAATCCTTAGGTTTTGTTGAGGCCTGGGGTTGAGGGCTCTTTTGAGCAAGTGCAAACCTGGTGGTGCCAGGTCCCTCCTTTTCTCCCCCCTCCCGCTGGCTCCGTTTAAAAAAAAAAAAAAAAAATTTTAAACGTCTTTAAAGGCGTTTAATTCGACGTTTCTTTAAACGTTCATTGCAGCTACTCACTGGGACACCAGTTCGTTACAGCTCGGAGCGGCAAGCAGGTAATTTTACCTTTTTATAGCGGGCAGGGGGTTCCCCGATTCTTCTCCTCGTGGCAATGGCGTCGGAGGGCGAGGGCGCAAAGGGTCGCTCCCCGGATCGCTGGAGCGCTTCTAGAGGGGATGCGGGGGTTTGTCAACCTGATTCGCCCTTGATGGGTGACAGTTTAGTGACCGATGAATGTCCCGGTCGTTCCTCCGGCGTGGCGGTTTTTTCCCGCCATAAACGCCCATCCCCCACTCCTCGCCTCCGCCATCTTGGCCGGCCACGCGGCTCGGACGGCTTCTTCGTGGGCCGCCCTTGAGGTTGGAGACATTAATGCCATGAACGCCCTTAATTTGGGCGACGGCACAAGCGGCTAAAGTTAAGCGCCGTTCTTCCCGCGCGGCTCCTTCGCGGAGTTTCGCGCCGGACGCCATTTTGGATGCGCAGCATGTCTCTCCCCCGCTATTGCGAGCGCCGGTTGAGAGTGCGTCTAGGGCTGTTGCCCAGGCTGCGGAAGTGCTCAGTCTGGGGGGTTTCTTCCCCGAGTTTGTTTTGCTGCTGCATCAGGCTTTCCTCATGCAAAACGCTGCCCCTGCTCCCTCTTCTGATAAAGAGGTTGAGGTTCCCAGAGGTAAACGCCCTCGGGTTGATTTCCAGGCCTTGGAGGACTTTGTCTCCTCCGATGTAGATGAGGGCAGCGTGTCTGAGGTCTCCCAACGGTCCTTTGCGGATTCCTTGGAGGAGATAGATCCCCGCTCGGATGGAGCGGATGACCCCTCTGCAGCGCGGCTTTTTAGCCCAGAGGATTTGCCCAACCTGTTTTTACAGGCCATGGACACTTTGAAGATTTCCTCTCCGGAGGACGTCTCTCCCTCAGCCCCTGTTGGCTCTGCCATTATGCTGGGGACGAAGCGCCCGCCTAGATCCTTCCACGTGCATGATGCCATGCACACCTTAATTGCGGCTCAATGGGATGTCCCGGAAACGAGCCTTAAAGTGGCTAGGGCTATGTCCCGCCGCTATCCTTTGGCTGTGAGTGAACGTGAGGCCTATCTGTGGCCTACCGTGGATTCTTTAATCACTGCGGTGACTAAGAAAACGGCGTTGCCGGTGGAAGGTGGCACGGCCCTAAAGGACGCCCAAGACAGAAGATTGGAGGCGGCCTTAAGGTCGTCCTTTGAGGCAGCTGCTTTAAGTTTGCAGGCCTCAGTTTGCGGCTCCTATGTGGCCAGGGCGTGCCTGACTATGGTGCAGCGGGCTTCCCCCTCGGATCTTTCCTTGTGGGCTGATTGGCCGGCCCTGGAATCGGGCTTAGCCTATTTGGCAGACTTGCTGTATGATGTCTTGAGAGCCTCAGCTAAAGGCATGGCTCAGACAGTCTCTGCGCGGCGGTGGCTTTGGCTGAAACATTGGTCTGCTGACCACGCCTCTAAATCCCGCCTGGCTAGATTGCCTTTTAAAGGCAAGCTGCTCTTTGGGGTCGAGCTGGACAAAATCGTGTCCGATCTCGGCACGTCTAAGGGCAAGAAATTACCAGAGGTTAGGGCTCGGGCTAGTACTCGTCCCGGTACCTCCAGAGGACGGTTGCTGGAAGCCCGTCGGTACCGCCCGGGCAAGTCGGGTTCCTCTGCCCCCTCTTCCTTCAAGAGGAATTTCTCCCCCAAGCAGCATTCCTTTCGCAGAGACCGCCGTCCCGGAGGTGCTCCCTCCGGTCCTCCCCCAGGGTCTCGTACCCAATGACGGGGCCTTGGTCCACGCCCCAGTGCAGATTGGAGGACGGCTGTCCTCGTTTCTGGGCGAGTGGACCACTATAACTTCAGACGCGTGGGTGCTGGAAGTCATCAGAGACGGCTACAAGCTAGAGTTCTGCCAACCCTTAAGAGACGGGTTTGTACTCTCTCCCTGCAAGTCTCCGGTCAAGCTGTGGCAGTGCAGCAGACCTTGGACAACCTGATCCGCCTGGGTGCGGTCGTTCCGGTGCCAAAAAATCAGATTGGCAAGGGACGTTACTCCATTTACTTTGTGGTTCCAAAGAAAGGAGGTTCTGTCCGGCCTATCCTCGACCTCAAAGGGGTCAATCGGGCCTGGAAAGTGAGGCACTTTCGCATGGAGACTCTCCGCTCTGTTATAGCGGCAGTGAAGGCAGGAGAGTTCTTGGCTTCCTTGGACATCAAGGAAGCGTACCTGCATATTCCCATCTGGCCTCCTCTCCAACGCTTTCTGCGTTTTTCAGTCCTGAGACGACACTTCCAGTGCAGAGCCCTCCCTTTCGGGTTGGCTACTGCTCCGCGGACCTTTTCCAAAGTAATGGGGGTCTTAGCGGCCTTCCTGCTAAAGGAAGGAGTACAAGTCCATCCTTATCTGGACGACTGGTTGATCCGAGCCCCCTCTTATGCAGAGTGCGGCAAAGCTATGGACCGGGTAGTTGCTCTTGTGAGCTCCCTGGGATGGATCATCAACTGGAAGAAGAACCAGCTGCGCCCGACTCAGTCCCTGGAGTATCTGGGAGTTCGATTCGACACCCAAGTGGGCAGAGTGTTCCTGCCAGACAATCGGATTGTCAAGCTTCAGGCTCAGGTGGACTAGTTCCTAGTAGCCTCTCCTATTCGGGCTTGGGACTACGTGCAGCTGTTGGGCTCTATGACGGCCACGATGGAAGTAGTGCCCTGGGCCAGGGCTCATATGAGACCACTACAGCTATCTCTGCTGCTGCGCTGGACTCCGATGTCGGAGGATTATGCTGTGCGCCTTCCCGTGGACCCAGCAGTGCGCAAGGCGCTGAGCTGGTGGACGCAGACAGACAAGTTGTCTGCAGGATTGCCTCTGGTGACCCCGGAGTGGATTGTCGTCACGACAGACGCCTCTTTGATGGGCTGGGGAGCCCACTGCTTGGGAAGGACAGCGCAGGGGCTCTAGTCTCCTGCAGAGGCAAGTGGTCTATCAACTTCCTGGAACTCAGAGCCATTCGGTTGGTGTTATTGGAGTTCATCCCGGTACTGGTGTTGTAGCCTGTACGGGTCCTGTCGGACAATGCCACGGCTGTGGCCTATATCAACCGCCAGGGAGGTACCAAGAGCGCCCCTCTAGCCAAGGAGGCTATGAGTCTTTGCCAGTGGGCGGAAGCGAACCTGGAGCAGCTTTCAGCGGCCCACATTGCCGGAGTCATGAATGTCAAGGCGGACTTTCTCAGTCGCCATACCTTGGAGCCCGGAGAGTGGCAACTATCTGCTCAGGCGTTCTTGGACATCACGAAGCGCTGGGGCCAGCCGAGCCTAGATCTGATGGCGTCATCGGCCAATTGCCAAGTGCCGCGCTTTTTCAGCAGAGGACGGGACCCTCGATCCCTGGGAGTAGATGCTCTTCTCCAACAGTGGCCGACACAAGAGCTCCTCTATGTGTTCCCGCCCTGGCCCATGTTGGGCAGGGTGCTAGACCGGGTGGCAAAGCATCCCGGCAGGGTAATCCTGGTGGGTCCGGATTGGCCCAGACGTCCCTGGTATGCGGACTTGATCAGGCTCTCAGTCGACGATCCTCTGCGGCTGTCAGTGGAGCAGGGCCGGTTACATCAGGGTCCCGTGGTGATGGAGGATCCCTCTCCCTTTGGTCTTACGGCCTGGCTATTGAGCGGCAGCGTCTGAGGAAGAAGGGCTTCTCAGACAAGGTCATCGCCACTATGCTGAGAGCGAGGAAACGCTCTACTTCTACTGCTTACGCCAGGGTTTGGCGTATCTTTGCAGCATGGTGTGAAGCAGGCTCACTTTCTCCCTTCACTGCTCCAATTTTTTCAGTGTTGGCGTTCCTGCAAGAAGGTCTGGAGAAAGGCCTGTCGCTCAGTTCCCTTAAAGTCCAGGTAGCGGCTCTGGCTTGCTTCAGGGGCCGCCTGAAGGGTGCTTCCCTGGCTTCGCAGCCAGATGTGGTGCGCTTTCTCAAGGGAGTTAATCACCTGCGCCCTCCTCTGCACTCAGTGGTGCCTGCGTGGAATCTCAACCTGGTGCTAAGAGCATTGCAGAAGCCGCCGTTTGAGCCCTTGTCAAGGGCATCTCTGAAAGACCTGACGTTGAAAGCAGTCTTTTTGGTGGCTATCACTTCAGCCAGAAGAGTTTCCGAGCTCCAGGCGCTCTCATGTCGAGAGCCTTTTCTACAGTTCACTGAGGCAGGAGTGACTATTCGCACAGTGCCTTCCTTTCTGCCCAAGATTGTTTCTCGCTTCCATGTGAATCAGCAGCTCTGTCTCCCTTCCTTTCGTAGGGAGGACTACCCAGAGGAGTACTCTGCTCTTAAATATCTGGATGTGAGACGAGTCATCATCAGATACTTGGAAGTGACCAATGATTTCCGGAAATCGGATCATCTGTTTGTCCTGTATGCAGGTCCTCGTAGGGGTCTGCAGGCTGCTAAGCCTACAGTGGCAAGATGGGTCAAGGAAGCCATTGCAGCGGCTTATGTGGCCGCGGGGAAGGTGCCGCCTATCCAGCTGAAGGCTCACTCCACAAGAGCTCAGGCGGCCTCGATGGCAGAGGCCGGTTCCGTCTCCTTGGAAGAGATATGCAAGGCGGCAACTTGGGCTTCGGCCCATACATTCTCCAAGCATTACCGCTTGACTGTGGCTGCTCGGGCGGAGGCCCGGTTTGGAGCTTCAGTGTTGCGGTCAGGGATTTCTATGTCCCGCCCTGGGTGAGTACTGCTTCGGTACATCCCACCAGTCTATGGATTGATCAGCTTGATGATATGGAAGGTAAAATTATGTATAATCATACTTGATAATTTTCTTTCCATTAATCATAGCTGATCAATCCATAGCCCCTCCCAGATATCTGTACTGTTTTTATTCTGGTTGCATTTCAGGTTCAAGTTCAGTCTTCAGTTACTTCAGAAAGACTTCGTGTTCAAGTTTTTTCACTTGGATTCTTCAAGAGTTAAGACGAGTTTGTGTTACAGTGAGCTGCTGCATTCCTCTCCCCTCCGTTTTACGGGGCTGGATTGAGACTTAAAATTCTGCCGGCACTCCCTCCCGCTTCGTGCGGCTGTAGGGCAGTTTTGTACCCCTCCCGCTTCGGCGGTGTTAGGGTCAGTCAGCTCCTCCCGCGGTTGCGGTTGCAGGATAAGCCAGATCCCCCCGCATCGGCGGGTGTGGTGTCCCTCCCCCGCTCCGCGGGGATGAGCTGGACGGATTCCCCTCCCCCACTTGTGTGGGGATGAGCTGGGTTAATTCCCCTCCCCCGTTTCGGCGGTGGTGAGCTGGGCAGAGTGTCCCTTCGTGGGTGTAATTCTCTAAGTGCTGAGTCCTGCGGATGGAGCTTTGATATCGACATACTGAGGAGTTTCCGGCAGCACATGACCACATATAGGGAGGCAAAAGTTTGCTCTCTATCTCCACCTGCTGGTAGATGGACACAACCCACCAGTCTATGGATTGATCAGCTATGATTAATGGAAAGAAAATTATCAGGTATGATTATACATAATTTTACCTTACCACCTACAAAATATCTGTCGGTAAGTGCTCACATGCTAATGGGAAAATTAGCACATGGCCATTATTGTAGAAATAGGAAAACTGGCCATTTCCTGGCAGAGCTAAAATTGGCCTTAGAGTGCAGGAAAGACCTGGACTGAGGATAGTGCAGGCCACTTTTTAGCACCACTTAAAGGGCCCCTATATTTTTGTAGATTTTTATTTACACATTTGGTTATTGTTAATATATAAAGGATGCTATTTAGGATAAACTTTCTCTAAACATCTCTGTGTCATATCGGTAGCTTATACTTCAGATTCATCTTTAGTTGTACATATCCATCACAGTCTCAAAGACACACATAAACTCTTCCAACTCGTGAACAAGCTATTAGACATCACACCAGTCACAACCAACAACAAAGATACACCAGCAGCAGACAATCTCGCGAAATACTTCAATGAGAAAATCGTACAACTACAACTTAAAATACCTGTCAACACCATCGACTACGCCGAACTCCTTGACTGTCTAGACCCAGACCCTGGTGTATACCCAGCAGACAGAACCTGGACCAACTTCGCGATATTATCGGAGGATCCCATCTCCCAAACGCTCAAAAGATTTGCCAAATCTCATTGCAAATTAGACATATTCCAAAACAACCTAATGGCATCTGCCCCTAAACAATTTATAACAGATCTAACGAACCACTTGAACTATATGTTACAAAATGGACTCTTCCTGAAGGAGAAAGGAAACATTCTACTCACCCCCATACCCAAAGACGCAAAGAAAAGTGCTAGTGAACTAACCAACTACAGGCCAGTAGCATCCATTCCCTTAATAACCAAAATAACGGAAGGAATGGTGACCAAACAACTTACAAACTATTTAAACAAATTCTCAATACTACATGACTCCCAGTCAGGATTTTGATCCAACCACAGCACTGAAACAGTACTAGTCACTCTAATGACAAAATTCAAACAAATGATCGCAACTGCAAAAACATACTATTTCTACAATTTGACATGTCCAGCACCTTTGACATAGTTGATCATGGAATACTTCTACATATCCTCCAGTACTTCGGAATTGGAGGCAACGTTCTCAATTGGTTCAAGGGGTTCCTAACCGCACGATCATACCAAGTGACATCTAATTCGACTACATCAGCCACATGGACACTTGAATGTGGAGTTCCAGAGATCCCCCCTCTCACCGACCTTATTCAACTTAATGATGATACCCTTGGCCAAACTACTATCAAACCAAAATCTCAATCCATACATATACGCAGACGACGTAACAATCTACATCCCATTTAAACAAGATTTAAAGGAAATTTCCAATGACATCAACCAAAGCCTACATATCATGCATTCATGGGTGGATGCATTTCAGCTGAAACTCAATGCAGAAAAAACCCAATGTCTAATACTCACCTCCCAACATAGCACGAACAAATTTACCACCATTAACACACCAAAACTGAATCTTCCAATTTCGGACACCCTAAAAATTCTTGGAGTTACCATTGATAGACACCTAACACTTGAAAACCAGTGAAAAACACAACCAGGAAGATGTTCCACTCAATGTGGAAATTAAAAAGAGTAAGACCTTTCTTCCCAAGGAATGTCTTCCGTAACCTGGTACAATCAATGGTACTCAGTCATCTAGACTACTGCAATGCACTCTATGCTGGCTGCAAAGAGCAAATTAAGAAACTTCAGACAGCCCAGAACACTGCAGCTAGACTCATATTCAGTAAAACAAAATATGAAAGTGCAAAACCCCTATGAGAAAAACTACACTGGCTCCCACTTAAAGAACATATCATGTTCAAAATATGTACCCTAGTTCACAAAATCATTCACGGAGATGCCCCTGTCTACATGTCAGACCTGATAGACTTACTACCCAGGAATGCTAAAAAATCATCCCGCACATTCCTCAACCTTCACATCCCTAACTGTAAAGGTCTAAAATACAAACTAATGCATGCGTCAACGTTTTCCTACCTGAGTACACAATTCTGGAACGCGCTGCCGCGCAACTTAAAAACGACCTATGAACTAACTAACTTCCGCAAACTACTGAA
The DNA here is from genome assembly GCF_901765095.1 of Microcaecilia unicolor. NCBI lineage: Eukaryota > Metazoa > Chordata > Amphibia > Gymnophiona > Siphonopidae > Microcaecilia > Microcaecilia unicolor. The sequence goes on along the minus strand of NC_044042.1, from coordinate 81,816,573 downwards.
GACCCATCTCTTTAACAAGGCATACCACGAAGATCAACAAATGTGAACTCATCTACATATATCCAGTATTGTCTTATTATATTTGCTTGTTATACTAATATCATACTTTTTCATTATCATGTCACCCAAGATCCTTCCATAATACTAATTATCTTATTATATATTTCCACTATTCATGATGTATTGTAAGCCACATTGAGCCTGCAAAGGGGAAAATGTGGGATACAAATGCAATAAATAAATAACGTAAGGTTATTCTTCAGACTACGTACATGTTAGAAGATAGGGGATGGGACTTGATATACTGCCTTTCTGTGGTTACAGTCAAAGTGGTTTACATATTATATATAGGTACTTATGATGGTACAACAATTTATTTGTGTCTGTTGGTTTAAAAAAATAGAAGTAATTATACTATCAGAATCTTTCTTAATCAAAATATCCAAATAGGAAATCTCAAAAAGACTGCTTATTCATCTGAAACTTCAAATTGATATCATAATGATTTAGGCAATCATGAAATTGATACAACTGATGATAATCCCCCTTCAACAATAACAAAGTATAATCTATATACCATTTCCAGAGAAAAATATTATCTTTAAAAGGATGATCTGAAAGAAATTCTCTCTCAAAATGATTCACATACAAATTTGCTATGTCAAAGCCATTGTGGCCCCCATTGCTGTCCCTTTGATATGCCAGTAAAAAAACATTTTCTGAAAACAAAAATAGTTTTGTGAAAGCGATCCTGACCATTTCAGCTATAAAGTCTGGCGGGATCTGAAGATGACCCGTACATTTCTTAAGTGTTGGTTGGATGATAGATAGAGCTGATTCTTGAAGAATGGGCTTCTTCATGAAGAATGTTAGTATAAAGAGACTCCATGCCTAATGTAACTAGGAACAAATCAGAAGTATCTATCATAATTTCATCCAAAATTGTGATGATATGGGTGAGAATCTCTAACATATGATGGCATCTGTGGAATGAGAGTGGCGCAAAAAAGCACCCATGAACTTTAAGAGGGGCTCAAGTAGAGCGCCAACAGCCAAAATAATAGGCCACCCAGGAGGCTAACGATTTGTGTATCTTAGAAAGAATATACATTGGAATTACTGGGATTCTTAATCACTAGGAACTCAGCTTCTTTAGCAGTAAAAAAGAAAAACCTGCTTCTTCCTCAAAATGGACAATGCTCTTCACTGTATCTTGTAAAGCTAATGTTGGTTTGGAACTGAAATGAGTATATAAGGATCTATCTACAAATTGCTGCTCAATCTCTACTATATAATCTGCCTTATCTAAAATTATAGCACTGCCCTCTTTGTCCGCTGGCATGATGACAATATCTTCATTTTGTCTAAATTCATTAAGCACATGATTTTCACCCTAGAAAGATTACAGAAAACCCTCTGCTTTTTTATTTCAAGAGCCTGTATATCCTTCAAAAACAATGCTGAAAAGGAATGAATCGTTGGTCAGGAAGTCCTGGTGGAATCCAGCGAGAATTGTTCTTCACTATAGACACATTTGATGTCTTTGTCGAAAGCTTAGAGAAGAGATGTATCCTTAATTTGCCTCTAATTTGAATAACTCTAGTTTGTTAGGAAGAAGTAGGGAAGGAATGCTTCCAGGGCACTAAAGAGAAAATAACTCAGGCTACGAGACAGAGTAAGAGAATTGGGCCTAAACTTTCTGGTACCTAAAAGATCACAGTGCCTGGATGTCCTGTGCCAAAACAGCAGTTCCTTAATATCCTGGTCCTCGATGTTTCCCTGCTCTCACTTTACACCACTTTTTCCTCTAATTGCTCACATTCAGGATGAGGTTTCTGGCTGCACCCCTTGTTGGGTAGATTTTGCAGTAGTTTCTCCTATGGTTATCCTAGGAGTTTTAAATAAGATGAAATTGACAGTGTTTACGTTTGACTATATCCTGCTGCCCTTGTGTGTGTCAGGCATAAAACAGTTGAGCAAAAGAAAGGAACCTCATGCAGATGGTGTCCAAAAAAGTCTTTATTAAAATAATCTTCTAAAAAAGTAAGGGAGACCCGACACGACTTGTGTTTCGGCCCTACTGGCCTGCATCAGGGGTCTGAAAGGGTTGCAGAAAATACAAACTAATCAGGATATGACCATATGTTGGTGACTGCCCTTGTGTGTGTACCAGGTACTATTTTGCAAGCGAGGATCTGTGACGTGATCAGTGTCTTCCTCACTCAGGGGCCCTTTTATTAAGCTGTGGTAGGACTACCACATGGGTAGCATGCGCCAAATTGACCCTATGCAGCATGGCCACATTGCCTGGTGCTGCCTGATTACCGCACGAGTAGCACATGAGCCCTTACCGCCATTTAAATAGGTGGCGGTAAGGGCTCAGGCAGTAAATAGCTGTGCGCTACTTTTAATATTAGTGCACAGCCATTTACTGCCTGATTTTTAAAAAGGCCTTTTTACCCGCCATGGTAAAAAATGGCCCAGCTTGTGCCAATTTCAAGCATCCAAACTAGCCTAGGCCCCTTTTTACCACAGCTTAGTAAAAGGGCCCCTAAGAACTGCTTCCTGTTGAATTTGAAAACCTCTATGAGTTGCCTACTTTGATGGTAATCAATAGAAATAGAATAAAAGAAAACAGAGAAAAGAAAATAAGATACCACCTTTTTTATTGGACTAGCAATACATTTTTTGATTAGCTTTCGATGGTAGCCCTTCTTCGTCAAATCAGAAATAAGAAGAAATAAGTGGACTAACACAGCTACCACATCCCCCTATTTTGAAAGAAATCATGTGTGGATCCTGGTCAGATAGAGAATTTTAGGCCTATTTCAAATCTACTCTTTGCCAGATGTTCAACAATGTAGAATTTGAGAAGATATTAGATGCTAATCAAGCTTGATTTTGCCAGTTCCACAATAAACTGTACTTACTGTAATATACAATGATATTACCATCTGGATAAAGGGCACTATGTGGAAGCAATGATGTTAGATGTTTCCACTGCTTTCCATGCAGTAAACCATGATCTGTTGACAGGGACGCCATTGGGGGGGGGGCGCAAACAGGGCAGCTACCCTTGGCCCCACAGCTCCAGGGAGCCCCGTGGTCCTGGCATCTCTTCTCCTTCTCTCCACCATAGTCCATTTCCTCCTCCCTTCCCCTCACCTTCCCGATCTTCTTTAAAGATTTATTTCCCTTCTCAGAGGGGCCCCAACACAGCAGCCATCCTCACAAGTTGCCTCCAGCTGCCCTGGCAGCTTGTGAGGATGGCTGCTGTGTTGGGGCCCCTCTGAGAAGGGAAATAAATTTTTAAAGAAGACCGCAAGGTGAGGGGAATGGAGGGAGATGGACCGTGGTGGGGAGAAGGGTAAGAGATGCCTGGACTGCATAGTAGCAATGCAGGGGGGGAAGCGAGGGGATCAGGGACCCCCCTCCTTAATTTCTGCCCTGGGTCCCACAATGTGTAAAACTGGCGGGTTTAGCAAGGGCAGGATCTAAGGATAGAGTTTAAATCATTTTTGGGAGGGTGGATTCAGCAGGTGACGGTGAAGGATTCTTGGTCATGTGTCTAGCCTCTTGATTGTGCAGTGCTTTGGGGTTTGGTTTTGTACCCTTGTCTTTTTAATTTGTACATAAGTACATAAGCATCGGCATGCTGGGACAGACCAAGGGTCCATCGAGCCCAGCACCCTGTCTCCGACAGCGGCCAAAAGAACAATTTGTCCCTCCCATCCCAGAAATAGTAGATTTTTCCCATGTCCATTCAATAACATTCTATGGCCTTTTCCTCCTGGAAGCCATCCAACCCTTTTTAAAATTCTGCTAAGTCAACCGCCTTAACCACTTTTTCCAGCAACGAATTCCAGAGTCTAACTACGCGTTGAGTGAAGAAAAAATTTCCTCCGATTCGTTCTAAATTTACTACACTGCAGCTTCATCGCATGCCCCCTTGTCCTACTATTTTTGGAAAGCGTAAACAGACGCTCCACATCGACCCTTTCCATTCCACTCATCTTATAGACCTCTATCATATCTCCCCTCAGCCGCCTTTTCTCCAAGCTGAAGAGCCCCAGCCTCTTCAGGCTTTTCTCATAGGGAAGTCGTCCCATCCCCTGTATCATCTTTGTCGCCCTTCTCTAATTCCACTATATCTTTTTTGAGGTGCGGCGACCAGAATTGCACACAATACTTGAGATGCGGTCGCACCATGGAGCGATACAATGGCAGAATAATATCCTCATTTTTGTTTACCATCCTTTTCCTAATAATACCCAACATTCTATTTGCTTCCCTAGCCGCAGCAGCACATAGAGCAGAAGGTTTCAATGTATTATCAACGATGACACCTAGATGCCTTTCTTGGTCCGTAACTCCTAACGCTATGTTTTGCAGCACTGGTTGTTGGCTTTTATTTCTCTGTTTATGTAGATGATATCTAGGCTGTAAGAGGGTGCGAGGCTGGAATATGGAAGATGATACAGGGTTGGTTTCCTCAGTTGCAGGAAAAATTAAATGTGGAGAAAGGGAAATGATATACTGCCTTTCTGAGGCTTTTGCAACTACATTCAAAGCAGTTTACATATATACAGGTACTTATTTTGTAGCTGCGGCAATGGAGAGTTAAGTGACTTGCCCAGAGTCACAAGGAGCTGCAGTGGGAATTGAACTCAGTTCCCCAGGGCCAAAGTCCACTACACTAACCACTAGGCTACTCCTCCACTAGCAGCAGCATTCTATGCAGAAGCCTGCCCTTGCAGATCAGCAACGCGGCCGCGCAGGCATCTGTTTCTGTGCACGTACGTACGTGCAGGACGTCAGACTCACAGAAACAGAAGCCTGCACAGCTGATCTGCAAGGGCAGGCTTCTACATGGAATGTTGCTAGTGGAATAGCAACATTCCATGTAGAATCTCAAATAGTAGCAACAGAATCTCAATAGTAGCAACATTCCATCTAGAATCTCAAATAGGGAAAGGGAAATGGGACTTGATATACTGCCTTTCTGAGGTTTTTGCAACTACATTCAAAGCGGTTTACATATATTCAGGTACTTACTTTGTACCAGGGGTAATAGAGGATCTAGTGACTTGCCCAGAGTCACAAGAAGCTGCAGTGCGAATCAAACTCAGTTCCCCAGGATCAAAGTCCACTGCACTAACCACTAGGCTACTCCTCCAAGACATAGCTTGTTTGTTTTAATGTTAAGTTTTTGGTGTGTAATTTATGTGTGTGACTAGATTCCCAGTTATAGTTGAAAAATAGCATCTCTAGGGTTATTCAATTTATTTTGTTTTGCAGATGATTAGGCGCCTGCGGTCTTATCTATCCTAGTGTGATCTGAATACTGTTATGCAAATTTTGATTTTTTTTTTTCTTAATTTATTTTTTCCAGCTTTTTTTGTTATAAATCATCTTTATTGAAACAAACAAATACAAAAATTCCAAAAATAAAGTAGCACAGATTTTAACTTCTTAGAATCCAAGAAAAAGTACATAGTCCTCCCTCCCCGCCCCCCAAAGAAGAAAAAAAAACACCTTAAAGTACACCTCACCTGCATTGATAATTCTAAACAGGACATACCAACTTAAGAGTTTAAAATTCTGCCCTGAGCCATGGGGGTCAAAGAAAACCAGAAAGGATCCCACAATGTGCAGAATCGACACCCTCACACCGCGTCCAAGTCTGTTAGTTCACAACGCTCCAGAGATGTTTGAAGAATCATTAAAAAGTGCCACTGAGCCAGGTTAGGAGGTTCCGCTTGAAGCCCTTTCTGCAGAAAATATTTTATGCCAAAAAGCACAATCTACTGCAAAAATCCAAGATAGCCGCGTGGTGGAGGCCGCGCCACGTCAAATACAACAAATAGAGATTGCGGGCACAGCGTCTACCATGTGTTCCAGAGCTGAGAAGCGTGGTTTCCCATGTTCTACCAGAAGGATTTAATCACTGTACACGTCCAAAACATATGCCCAAGGGTAGCTCCTGATCCCTGACAGTTAGTGCAAAGTGTAAGAAGGTGCGATTGTTGCTTTACACACACGGGCAGGAGATATAAATTCCCCACGAATTCATAGTACATAAGTAATGCCATACTGGGAAAAGACCAAAGGCCCATCAAGCCCACCATCCTGTCCCCAACAGCAGCCAGTCCAGGTCAAGGGCACCTGGCAGATTCCCAAACGTACAAACATTCTATACACGTTATTCCCGAAATTGTGGATTTTTCCCAAGTCCATTTAGTAGCGGTCTATGGACTAGTCCTTTAGGAAACCGTCCAAACCCTTTTTAAACTCTGCCAAGCTAACCACCTTCACCATGTTCTCCGGCAACGAATTCCAGAGTGTTGTTCCCAATGTAAGATGTTCCTGGTCAAGGAGCGATAGGTATGTAGACTCTTCAATAATTGGGCAGAAGTTTGTTTTTGTTTCCAGTTTTAAACAAAATACATCCAAGCAAAAACTGCTTGTACAGAAAATTGGACAATGTAAAGAATAATAAAAAACTAACACATAAATGTTCAACACATTGCACACTGTAGCCCACAATAAATCTAAGGGTCCAATATAGATAGTTTGTATGAAAAGAATTTACCATTGAGGAAAAGAGATGTGAATCTAGATTAACTCCAGGATTCTACCACTGTCTCCGCTCAGGTATCCAATGGCGCATTCAGAATGGATAAATCAGTGGGTTGCTTGCAGTCCACAAATTGATCCATTGGTCTACTTATGGTAGCACTTGAGATATCTGAAGGGAAAGTCTGCAGCCTTCTCTTACATTTGCCCATAGGAAAAGAAATCAAGGCAATCTCAGGAGCACAGGTAAATGTGGCGTTCACATCGATACTATCTTGAAACCCCGCAAACCTCAATTCTGTTATGCTTTGATTACTCAACTAGCAAGCTGAAATTTCGAATAATAACTTTTCACCACAAGATGTTAATGTTTGATTGAATTCGTATATTAATGGAGCAAAAGACCTCAAGTCTACACTTGGCAGCAGATCAAAATTTCTAAGTGCCAGCTTGTTTAGACTCCGGTATTATCACTGGTCAAAGACCTCCATATTTTTATTAGTTTTCTTAATTTTTTTATATTTTATAGTGATTATAACAATCCAAGACACATTGTCAAATATATTTAAAGCACTTAGCTTAGGACTCCGCCCAATAGGGCTCTCCTTTCACTCTAATATTGAGCTTCATCAGGGGACTAAGCACATTTCAACCTTTTGTTGTGCCAAAATCCTTTCAAAGATGGCGTTCGCTGAAACATTTGTCTAGTTTATACTGTATGCTTTGATTATTGCAATGTGGTTTTGTTCAGATTGTAGCAGAGGGATACAAAACAGTTACAGTTGGTCAAACTATTGCTGTTTAGATGATTTGAGGACATCAGACCATGTCTTTCTAGTATTGAGACGGCTGCATTGGCTGCTGGTGCAGTTTGTGGAATTGTTTTAAAGGTACTTAACTGCACAATTTTTGCCTTGGTGGCAACAGGGCTGGTCTTAGACAGGGGCAGTCGCACAGGGCCTCATGTTCCTAGGGGCCCCGCATCTCTGGCACATCTGTCCTCCTATCTCGGAACACTTAGATTTCAGCAAGGCTTTTGACACGGTTCCCCACAGGAGGCTCTTAAATAAACTGGATGGGCTGAAAATAGGACCCAAAGTGGTGAACTGGATTAGGAACTGGTTGACGGACAGGCGCCAGAGGGTGGTGGTGAATGGAGTTTGCTCGGAGGAGGGAAAGGTGAGTAGTGGAGTGCCTCAGGGATCGGTGCTGGGGCCGATTCTGTTCAATATATTTGTGAGTGACATTGCCGAAGGGTTAGAAGGTAAATTTGCCTAAGATTTGTAACACAGTGGACACCCCGGAGGGAGTGGAAAACATGAAAAAGGATCTGAAAAAGCTAGAAGAATGGTCTAAGGTTTGGCAATTAAAATTCAATGCGAAGAAATGCAAAGTGATGCACTTAGGGAGTAGAAATCCAAGAGAGGCGTATGTGTTAGGCGGTGAGAGTCTGCTAGGTACGGATGGGGAGAGGGATCTTGGGGTGATAGTATCTGAGGATCTGAAGGCGATGAAACAGTGTGACAAGGCGGTGGCCATAGCTAGAAGGTTACTAGGCTGCATAGAGAGAGGTGTGACCAGCAGAAGAAAAGAGGTGTTGATGCCCCTGTACAAGTCGTTGGTGAGGCCCCACCTGGAGTATTATGTTCAGTTTTGGAGGCCGTATCTTGCTAAGGATGTAAAAAGAATTGAAGCTGTGCAAAGAAAAGCTACGAGGATGGTATGGGATTTGCGTTACAAGACGTATGAGGAGAGACTTGCGGACCTTAACATGTATACCCTGGAGGAAAGGAGGAACAGGGGTGATATGATACAGACGTTCAAATATTTGAAAGGTATTAATCCGCAAATGAACCTTTTCCGGAGATGGGAAGGCGGTAGAACGAGAGGGCAAGAAATGAGATTGAAGGGGGGCAGACTCAAGAAGAATGTCAGGAAGTATTTTTTCACGGAGAGGGTGGTGAATGCTTGGAATGCCCTCCCGCGGGAGGTGGTGGAGATGAAAACGGTAACGGAATTCAAACATGCGTGGGATAAACATAAAGGAATCCTGTGCAGAAGAAAGGGATCCTCAGGAGCTTAGCCTAGAATGGGTGGCAGAGCTGGTGGTTGGGAGGCGGGGCTAGTGTGGGCAGACATATACGGTCTGTGCTGGGGCTGGTGGTTGGGAGGCGGGACTAGTGCTGGGCAGACTTATACGGTCTGTGCCAGAGCCAGTGGTGGGTGGCAGGGATAGTGCTGGGCAGACTTATACGGTCTGTGCCAGAGCTGGTGGTTGGGAGGCGGGGATAGGGCTGGCCAGACTTATACGGTCTGTGCACTGAAGAGGACAGTACAAATAAAAAAAGTAGCACATATGAATTTACCTTCTTGGGCAGACTGGATGGACCGTGCAGGTCTTTTTCTGCCGTCATCTACTATGTTACTATGTTACTATGTTTCCTACTCTGTACCCTATTGCATGGCCGCTGAGAGGGGGGGGGACAAAGTTCCCCGGGCCCGGGCCTCCAGGGGGGGGGCCCGGCGCCACCACAGTCCAGCCTGCCCGCCGTCGCTCCCTGGCATTTAATTTAAGCACCTCACCTTCGAAAGTGCAGCAAGCAGCGGCAGACCACTCCTTCCTTCCGTGTCCCGTCCTTGCCTGATGTAACTTCCGCGAGGGCGGGACACAGAAGGAAGGAGTGGTCTGCCGCTGCTTGCTGCGCTTTCGAAGGTGAGGCGCTTAAGGTCAGTGCAGAGGCCCCGGGGGTGGAGAGAGGGCCTGGTGGTGGGTGGAGGGGGGGCCCGGGGGCGGCCTTGTCCCGGGCCTGGCCCAGTCTCTCGGCGGCCCTGCCCTATTGTGCATCCACATTTCACTAGAGCATCAGGCAGCAGCAGTGATTTTCATATCCTGACAGCTGCCAAGCCCAGAGCCCCCTCGCTGCTGTGCCCCGCCCCTTTTAATGTCACTTCCTGCTTACGCAAGGGTGGGATGCAGCAGTGAGGAGGCTCTGGGCTCAGCAGCTGATGGGATATGAAAATTGCTGCTGCCACTTTCCACTGAAATGTGGTGGATGCAGATCAAGGTATGGGGTGAGGTGGGGTTCTGAGAACTCTAAACCTCCTTTTAAACTGATAAATTATGGCTTATGGTGGCAGGTGCGGGGGGCCCACTTAATTGGTCTGCACAGGGCCCTGCAATTGCTAAGACTGGCCCTGGGTAGCAGGTGGTGTATGCGACTGAAAAATTTTCAGTATACAGAAAAATAATTTCCTTTTGAGGTTTTTACCTAACAACTGATAAGCACTTTTGGACAGTGCAAAGAGTTCCAGTGGTATGTCTTGCTTCTTCTCACCTTCCCCAAAGGAAGTCTGAAAAGAGCAGTACAAGGGGGGCATTGGTCTTGGTAACATCACAATGCAGTGGATTTTTTTTGGAGGATCTCCTAGTCAGCTAGCACAGCTCTCTGAATATTGTAAGCATCCCGCATCAGGGGCATAGCTACATGGGGCCACGGAGGCCTGGGCCCCCTTAGATTTGGTCCTGGACCCCCCTGCCGATGACCCTCTCGACCCCCCCTCCCGCCACCAACACTCCCCCGCCGTGGGCTACCTTTGCTGGCGGGGACCCCAACCCCCGCCAGCCGAGGTCCTCTTGCTTCCCACGCAAGGCTTTGTTCTGTTTCTGACGTCCTGCACGTTGTACAGCCTTGCAGATCAAGGCTTCGTTCTGTTTCAGTGAGTCTGACGTCCTGCATGTACAATGTGCAGGACGTCAGAAACAGAACGAAGCCTTGTGCGGGAAGCAAGAGGACCTCGGCTGGCGGGGGATTGGGGTCCCTCACCAGCAAAGGTAGGCGATGACGGTGGCGGCGGCGGCGGCGGGGGACCGTTGGTGGCGGGAGAGGGGTCGGCAGTGCCGGGGGGGGGGCTAAAATGTGCCCCCTCACCTGGGCTCTGGACCCCCCTCCTGCCAAAGTCTGGCTACGCCCCTGACCCGCATAACTCCGGCTCTGCTCTTTGTACCATCCCTGACCAGCCCATTTGGGGCATGGCTGGTGAGTGTCAATATTCAGTGGCACTGTTTGGAATATCAGTGGCTAGCTTGGCTCAAGCGATTTAAACAGGAAGGAGGCTTTCCTATCCATTTAAATCACTTTGAATATCAACCCCAGGGATTTTAGGGGAAGCCAAAGTTTGAAGCCCCCAGTCTAGAGCTGTTTTTCTGATAGGAGTGGATTAAAAGAAGAAGGCAGTGGGAAGAAGCCCAGGGTACTGTAGATGAAGGTTCATGGCACAATAACTCTATAGCTGAGGTGAGTTCCAGTTGAGCAAAAAGACCAAAAAAGAAGGAGGAACCTATTGGTCAGCTTGCTTGTCATATGGATATAAAAGTTCTTCTTGCATAAAGGGAAGAGTTTCCATAATTCCCAATGGACATAATAGTATTACATAAATCCAACACGGTTATGGTTACCATTAGGTACAGAGAATAAAGATAGAGACAACACATTTTCCTGTTCTTAATTTAGCTGGAGAAAAATCTGAATGTTATTTATCTTTGTGTTAATCAAGCAATGTCAATGCACTCTAAAGAACCTTCACACCCAGGGAAAAGCATGTCCTAAACAGTCCCCACCCCCCAAATTGCCATCCAAAATCTTCTGCAAACCATTCACCAGTGGAGGGGCTGGGCTGTAAATACCAAGACTCTCCACCTGGCTCCGGTCCAGCCTCTTTATATATGCAAATTAACAATTCACACTAGGGGATGGTGCCCTATTAATCCTTTCACAAGAGGTGTAAATGGATGAATTTAAGACAAAGGGTACCTGATGTGTTGGGTCAGCCAAGAAAACAACATTAAAATCTAAGGAGGCTGCCCCAAACTGTACCCTACATATCCCATTTCACAGAACCATGGGTGCCTTGGGAAGAAATGGCTTCCAGCTAAATTCATTTGTTATTCAAAGATGAGCTGGAAAGGAGGGAGTTGGCCAGAATGACCCAGTAAATTAGCACATGGAAAAGAGAGGGATGCAGAGCTGTTTGAATGCAGATTGTCACTCTCCAGGTCAAATGTGGCTCAGATGGGTTGTCATTGGCCTACAGATGAACTATGTGGAATTCTAACCAATTTATTGAGGCATCAGCTTTCATAGGTGCCTTTCATCTATAAAGTACCACAAACCTGTCATTTTTTGCTTCTTCAGACCAGGCTAGCATGGCTATTCCTCTAAAAGTATGTGAAATGAATCAGAGCTTCGGTGCAGCTCTTGTTGGTCAGATTTCTATAGACATGGGTGAAGATATGTTAGGTAATATTAGGAAAGGAATGGAAAACAAAATGAGGACATTATAATGCCTATGTATCACTCCATGGTAGGACCACACCTCAAATATTGTGAGCAATTCTGGTCACCATATCTCAAAAAAGATATAGTGAAATTAGAAAAGGTACAGAGAAGGGCAACGAAAATGATAAAGGGGTTGGGACGACTTCCCTATGAGGAAAGGCTAAAGTGGCTAGGGCTCTTCAGCTTGGAAGAGAGACAACTGAGGGGAGATATGATAGAGGTCTATAAAATAATGAATTGCTTGTTTACTCTTTCCAATAATACTAGGACTAGGGGGCACGCAATGAAGCTACAAAGTAGTACATTTAAAATGAAACAGAGAAAGTATTTCTTCATTCAACATGTAATTAAACTCTGGAATTCGTTGCCAGAGAATGTAGTAAAAGCAGTTAGCTTAGCGGGGCTTAAAAAAGGTTTGGATAGTTTCCTAAAGGAAAAGTCCGTAAGTCATTATTAATATAACTTGGGAAAAATCCACTGCTTATTTCTAGGATACTGCCAAAACTCTTAGGCCAAACTCTGCTCGCTTCTCAGACAGTTAAAACACTGTAAATTGGCAGAGGATATTTAGCGGGAAAGCTAAATAGATTAATTAATTGACTATGTGAGGTAGAGTCTCTTATGGCTAGCACAGCTATTTTCATTTCACTCTCCGGTGAATCTTTGCTCGTGTATGTGTTTCAATCATTGACTCTTCCTCCACCTACCTATATCATGTCTCTTTCAAATTTCTCAATGACATGCATATAGTTATAACTTTATAATAACATAATGATTCCACAGCACTTATCTATTCATAATGGTGTGCTCAGAAGCCCCGACAGGAACACACAGACACAATAGACAATTTGGTGGTACTCCCCCTTTACGAAGCGTAGTTTGCGAAACAGGCAAAGGCGAAACTGCAAAGGCCTAAAATATAGACTAATGCACGCATCAACCTTTTCCTATAAGAGCATGCAATTCTGGAACGCATTGCCATGCAACCTAAAAGCAACCTATGAAGTGACCAACTTCCGCAAACCACAAACTGGTGAAGACCCATCTCTTCGACAAGACATACCACAAAGACTAAAACATGTGAAATCCCCACATATATCTAATAATGTTAAGAATGCCTTACATTATATCATCATCATGTTTTCCATTACCATGCAACCCAAAATACTTCTGTAACACTAAATGTCAATTCTCCTTTCGTTTCCACTATCCATGATATATTGTAAGCCACATTGAGCCTGCAAAGAGGTGGGATAATGTGGGATACAAATGCAATAAATAAATAGTCAATTAATCTATTTAGCTTTCCCGCTAAATATCCTCTGCCATTTTACAGTATTTCTAGGATAAGCAGCATAAAATGTTTTGTACTGTTTTGGGATCTTGCTAGGTACTTGTGACCTGGATTGGCCACTGTTGGAAACAGGATGTTGGGCTTGATGGACCTTTGGTCTGTTCTAGTATGGCAATACTTATGTACTTAAGATATAGATGGACATATGCAGGTGTGGGAATAGGAACCCCTGAGCCGGAGTGCATAGGTGGGCAAGAACCTGGTGCCTTTGCCCGAGAGGAGGGATGAAGAGGGGGTCTTTGTCCCTCTTTCTCTCCCTCCCTACCCCCAAGCTAGTGAGGGTGATGACCATTGTGACCAGACAATTGACCGGTTAAGGTCAAGGGCACCCTGGAGGTGGGAAAGCAGGTAGGGATTAAAAGGGGGCAACCATGTGGCTCACCCTCTTTCTGTTCCTGCTTGCTGCCCAGGTGTGATGGAGTCAGGTAGACAAGGTCAGTTTCCCTATGTCCATATGTCATCTCCAGCTTAGTGTCTCCTGGCACTTCCGTCGGGGTCTCCTCGAATGTTCTTCACCCCCTCCTCCCCCTTCCTCTCCTCCACTGCTCTACTCTCCCCCTCATTCTCGGAGCTTCCCCATGAGCTCCTCAACTCCCCAGCAGCAGTCTAGCAGGCTGCCCCAGGCTTCCTCGCTGCAGGTACCCTCCTTCTCCAGCTCCCGTGACCTTACTCGCTCCCAGGCCACCACGGAAGAGAAGGTGCGAAGGAGCCACGTCGTCAGTCCTTGCCAGTAGCCCCTGTCTCAACGTGACCCCTCCTTGCACTAGCAGAAGTCCACATGCGCCAGCAGGCTAAACCAGCACCAGACAGGCTGAACCAGCCCCAGCGCTGGCTGTACACTCCCCCTCTCAGTGGCCCTGGGATAGGTGGGTGTCACCCATGCACAAGCCCCCAATGTCTTCATGGGCCCGATCCAGCACAATCCCTGTTCTGTCCCACCCCCTCCCTCCTGATTGGCTGAGACTTAATTATTGGATATAAAAAAGGTTTGGACAACTTCTTGGAAGAAAATTTTATAGGCTGTTATTGAGATGGACATGAGAGAAGCCACTGTTTTCCTCGGCATTGGTAGCATGGAATGTTGCTGTTGGAAGCAGGATAGTAGGCTACGTGGACCATTGGCCTGACCTAGTATGGCTGTTCTTACGTTCTTATCTTTATCAGCTTCTACAACTTTGAGTATCATAATGCCACTTTTGCACTTCCTCCTGTCAATAATGTTTCCCCTCCCCCCCTATTTTACTGTATTGGTTATTTTTTTTTTCTTCCATTTGCATCTTTTCTTTCCCGACTACTCTACCCAATTCTTTTAGCTTTTCCAGATATTGCCACCTGCCTTCCTCTTTTCTGCAATCTCTTGTAATTTATTAAGGCTAACCTCTTTTTCCTTACCTTTTCAGCTACTACTTTTGAGAACCAAAGCGGCCTCCTTTTCCTCTTACTTTTATTTACTTTCCTGTCAGAAAGGTTTGCTGCCCTTACAATAGCTCCTTTCAGTTTTGCCTACTGCTTTCCAACATCTTCCAGATGTTCCCATCCAGACAGCAATTCCTTGAGGTAATCCCCCATCTGAATAAAGTTAGGTTTTTTTTTTAAGTCTAGAACTTTCACTTTTGAATAAACCCTCTCCAAACCTAACTTAATATTAAACCACACCATCTGATGATCACTGAAACTTCGTCTGCTTGCTACTATAACATCAGAAACACTCCCCCCATTAGCAAGCATTAAGTCCAGTACGGCCCCATCCCACATGGGTTCCATTACCAACTGCAAAGAGCAGTGTGATTGAATTTACCAGCTGTATCTGCGTAGGCTGCCTCTCCTCTTTTCCTCTCTCCCTTTCTTCCCCTCTCTCATTTCCCCCCTTGGTGTGATTGTTTGCTTTCCTCTATTTTAATGGAGTTCCTTTCTTGTTTCCTCCTGCAGCCACACCGCTCTGCTGTGCCCTGCCCGTCAGTTAAAGTGGTATATAGAAAGTCTTGGAAATAAATGGAGGATCCAGGATCTCTCTGCTTCTAAAAGACCTCGCAATAGGGATACCCCAATCAACATCTGGCCTATTAAAATCACCTATTAATACTACTTCTTTTGCAGCTATATTTTGAATGGCTTCTATTAAATCTCTGTTCACTTCTGTATATCACACCAATGTAAATACATTTGTCATGCTCTCTTTGCAGATTGATCCAAAGTGCCTCTTCCTTACCCTGTTAAATCCTGCAAGTATGTGGCTTTAATATTATATTTAACATATAATGCCACTCCTCCTCCCTTTCTTCTCACTGTTTTTCCTGAACAGATTAAAAACCAGCATAACCATATCCCAGTCATAGATCTCTGTGAACCATGTCTCTGTGGTCACCACTAAATCCAAATCAACCTCTTCCATCATGATCTACAACCTTATTTCCATACTTTGGGCATTTGTATATACTGCTTTCCACATTGCCCCCCCCCCCCCCCCCCCCCCCCCCCCGTTTCTATAGAGGTATTTAATGCTTTACTTACCTGAGGGCTTTTACTTACCTGGGGACTTTGATCACCCTGCCCAAGGGTTCTAGTTTAAAGCCCTCTCCAGTAGGTTAGCTAGTTTGCTGCTGAAAACAGTTCTTCCTTCCTTTGATAGATGGACATCATCTCTGCTCAGCAGCCCTTTGAAAAGCATCCCATGGTTCAGGAAGCCAACTATGGATTTATGGATGCAGAGATGGAAAGGACAGTTTGAGAACTCATGCCTTTTGAGGGTTTAGCGCGGGGGTTGTGGCAGCCGGGCAGCCCAGCGGGGGGAGGGCATTGGACATGTGTTTTACATTTAACTGCATCACCTGTCCCTACTAGGAGTCCTATGGGTTTAAACACCTACGTTTGGTCTGTGGAGCCAGCCACCCAGCAACTAAATGCAGCAAGAGGGCAGGTGACAAGCTGCCCCAGCAGGCCAAATAAGAACCCTACTGTTGCCCCCCCCCCCCCCCCCCGATTCCAGTGCAGCTACGCAGAATGGCACCATGGCTGGCGAGATATCATAGACCTGTAGAAGCTCTAACATTATATTAAGGGTTAAAATTCAGCTTCCGGATACCGTACCAAGGTCTGTCCAGATCCACTACTGCTCCAAACGCCCTGTCTGTTAGGCACAGGGAAGCAGTGGTACTGGATGAACTACTGACAGAACTGTGGTTGGACTGCATTGCCTGGGTCTGGTAGTATCCCTGTATTCTTTGTGTGACCGATGCTATGGCCATATAACACCGTTACTGAAAAAAACACCACTGGCTTCTTATAAAACACCAGATTATTTATAAGTTTCTGACCATTCTATTTAAGACTTTACGTTCAGGTTCCCCTCCTTATCTGGCCAAACTTATTACTCCTTACTGCCCTGCTTGTGAGCTTCATTCTGCATTTGATTTCCGTTTCTCCTTGCCATCTGTTCATTGTGTTCGTCTTTCTTCCACACGTACTTCTGCATTCTTCTGTTTGGCCCCTTCTCTTTGGAATTCATTACCTATTCCTCTGAAGTCTGAGCCAGGGCCGCTGAGAGGGGGGAACAGGGGGGACAAAATTCCCCGGGCCCGGGCCTCTGGGGGGGGGCCCAGCACTGCCGCCGCAGTTTGGCCCGCCCACCCTCCGTCGCTCCCTGGCATTAAACTTAAGCGCCTCACCTTCGAAAGCGCAGCAAGCAGCAGCAGACCATTCCTTCCTTCCGTGTCCTGTCCTCGCCTGACGTAACTTCCGCAAGGGCGGGACACGGAAGTAAGGAGTGGTCTGCCGCTGCTTGCTGCGCTTTCGAAGGTGAGGTGCTTAAGGTCAGTGCAGAGGGCCCAGGGGGTGGAGAGAGGGCCCAGTGGCGGGTGGAGGGGGGCCCGGTGACCTCGGGTGGGGGAGCCCCGGGGTGGCCTTGTCCCGGGCCTGGCCCAGTCTCGCGGCGGCCCTGGTCTGAGCTTTCGTTCCCTTGTTTTCGGTGTCCTCTTAAAGCCCATTTGTTCTCTCAGGTGGTCCTTAACCCTATGAATCTCATGTGTGACAGGTATTGGTAGGTAGTTGTCTCTGTATCCACCCCCCCCCCCCCTTCTTCCATTATTCTATCCTTTCTGGTCTGGGTCCGTTATTTCTTCTGTCCTTTCTTGATTTTGGGATTCCTTTCCTGCTTTCCTTGTTTGATTAAAGCAGTGTCACTACAGTGTCAAAGAATGCTGAATTCATCAGGGGGAGGGAGAAATGCTAGATCCATCAGGGGAAAGTGGGGAAGAGAAGCTGAATCTGCAAGGTGGGGTAGGAGGGAGACTGAAATCCACCCATGGAGGGGAAAGAGCAGGGGCATAGGCACGGGTGGGCCTGGGTGGGCCTAGGCCCACCCACTTAAGCCCAAGGCCCTCCCAGGAATGGTGCACCCCAAGTCGCAATAAGAGACCCCGCATGGCATTCCTCCTTCCCTCCCTCGCCCGACCGTCAGACCTCCTCCGCTCCTCCTCCGTTCCCCCCCTCAGTTCCGTCCGTCCGTCTGCCGCCCCCCCTCCCCACCACGCAAATGTTTTTAACCTGTCCTTTTTGTTTCAGTAGCAGCGACCGACGTGAAGACACTACTTTGATTTGCTGTGAAAGGCAGTATATCAAGTTTATAAATAAACATAAACATACAGGAAGTCGCATCATGGGAGGCAGGACACAGCCAAAGGAAGGCCCTGAATGCAGGCAGATGCTGCTTGATTGAATCACTGCAACGGTGTCGCTTGTCAGCAAAGGCACTTTCACGACCTGGGAGGTGCACAGAGAGTGGGAGAGATGCTGGAAGGTAGGACCCACGGGGAGGGGGGAGGCAGCAGGAGAGAAGTCTGGACCAGGAGAGGAAGGGAAAAGGATTCAAAGAATGCTGAATTCATCAGGGGGAGGGAGAAATGCTAGATCCATCAGGGGAAAGTGGGGAAGAGAAGCTGAATCTGCAAGGTGGGGTAGGAGGGAGACTGAAATCCACCCATGGAGGGGAAAGAGCAGGGGCATAGGCACGGGTGGGCCTGGGTGGGCCTAGGCCCACCCACTTAAGCCCAAGGCCCTCCCAGGAATGGTGCACCCCAAGTCGCAATAAGAGACCCCGCATGGCATTCCTCCTTCCCTCCCTCGCCCGACCGTCAGACCTCCTCCGCTCCTCCTCCGTTCCCCCCCTCAGTTCCGTCCGTCCGTCCGTCCGTCCGTCCGTCCGTCTGCCGCCCCCCCTCCCCACCACGCAAATGTTTTTAACCTGTCCTTTTTGTTTCAGTAGCAGCGACCGACGTGAAGACACTGCTTTAAGTTCTCCCTTTCCTCTTCACTCAGTGTCCGTCCCGCCTTTACGATGACGTATTTCCTGTTTCCGCGAAGGTGGGACGAACACTGTGTGAACAGGAAAGGGAGAACTTGAAGCTGGCGAGCGTTGCAGTGCCTTCATGTCGCTCGCTGCTACTGAAAGAAAAAGGCCAGGTTCATGTGCGGGGGGACGGAGAGGACTCGGAGGGCTTTTGGGGAGCTGAGGGAGGGCAGGGAGAATCGCTGGCCATGGGTGGGAGGGGAGGGGGGAACGGAGAGGATTCGGAGGGCTTTTGGGGAACTTAGGGGCAGGGAAACTCGCTGGCCATGGGTGGGATGGGAGACTCGCTGGCCATGGGTGGGATGGGAGGGGGGAACGGAGAAGACTCGGAGGGCTTTTGAGGAACTGAGGGAGGGCAGGGAGACTCGCTGGCCATGGGTGGGATGGGAGGGGGGAACGGAGAAGACTCAGAGGGCTTTTGGGGAACTGAGGGAGGGCAGAGAGACTCGCTGGCCATGGGTGGGAGGGGAGGGGGGACGGAGAGGACTCGGAGGGCTTTTGGGGAACTGAGGGAGGGCAGGGAGACTCGCTGGCCATGGGTGGGAGGGGAGGGGGGAACAGAGAGGATTCGGAGGGCTTTTGGGGAGCTGAGGGAGGGCAGGGAGACTCGCTGGACATGGAGAGGAGGGCGGGGGGGAGAGAACATTGCTGGAGGGAAGGGGACAGAGGAAATTGCTGGACATCAGGAGATGGATGGATGGAGGTGAGAGAGGAAACTGCTGGACATGGATGAGGAGAGGGGAGGGGAGGGCAGGGGGAGAAAACATAAGGACACAGGAGGATGGTGGACATGGTGAGTGAAAAAATATCAAATAGAAAGAAGACACTGCATAAAACAGAAGACACTGGGACCAACGCGAATAGAAAAACTAAATGATCAGACAGCAAAGGTAGAAAACATTTTTTAATTCAGAATTTATTAATTGGAATATGTCAGCTTTTGGAAATGTGCATCTGTGATATTTTGCATGTAAGTTTCAGTTTTTCTAGTATTGCTGCAGCTGAGTCTGACTTCTTGAGGTAACTTTCCAGTTCAGAAACTTGCCTTCATATCTGTTGTGTCATGTGTTTTTCATGTGTGATCAAGGTGCAGTATTCTGCTAGTGTGTAGTATTTGCAGCCTTTTTTGTTTTGTTTTTTTTGTTTCACTAGGTTGTGTACTGGTGTTTTAGAGCCCGGTGTAATTATAGTGCTGCCTTTCCATGCATAAGGTTGTAGCTCGTCCTGTCCTTGGAATTAGTGCTGTTATGGTTTGGTAAGGTTATAAGTGTGTTTTTGCACAAGTTTGTGTATAGTGTTTTGCAGTGGAGAATTTGTGTATTGGCCTTACTGAGGTGGCACCAAAACATCAGAAAGGGTGTAGAGCCTAAATCATGACACACTACCTCTTGAAGGATCTATATATGGTCGTTAATAAAAGGAGCTCATTGTGAACACTATCCACCCTAAAAAGGTGTTTTGTGGCTCTACATGAGAATTGTGATATGATCCCTTGTTTCATATTGTTGACGGTCTGCATTTTCTGTATCGGTATATTGGTGTATTAGGGTCTGCCCAGTGTAATATTTATGGTACAGTAAAGTTCTGAATGTGTTTTTGGACAAATTTGTGCATAGTGTTTTGCAGTTGAGCGATTGTCGCTTTGATTGATGCTTTGAGCAACCACTTTATTCTTTGACATATGATACATATCTAATATCTAAAAATCTTTGACATATGATACATATCTAATATCTAAATTTATTTAAAGGTATTAATTGTCAGTGGGGTGGAGCTAGGGAGAGGTGCCAGACCATAGACTGGAGGTGGGGAAGGAAGAAAAGTGCTGGACCGATTGGTATTAATTGCCTTTGGAGAAAGTCTTCAGCTAACAAAGCTTGAGGATCCTCATTAGCTAAAGTACTTATATTTTGAGGTGGAGCTATGGCAGAGCAGTGATAATTTTGTGCCCACCCACTTTAGGCTCAGGTCCACTCAAAATTGGCTGTCTGGCTACGCCACTGGGAAAGAGAGAGAGAGAGAGAGAGAAAAACTGGACCCAGAGGTGAGAGACAGGAAGGGATGAAGAGAGAAAGATCTGTTGGGTGGGGGTTGGAGAGGGGGGGAGAGGCACAGGACTCAGGGAGGGAGGGAGAGATGCCAGCAGACCATGGGGGGGGGCAGGGGAGAGACAAGGAGAGATGCTGGTCCAGGGTGAGTTTGTGTGGGACAGGGGCGTAGCCAGACAAAAGATTTTGGGTGGGCCTGGGCAAGAAGTGGGTGGGCACCGTGCTCTCCCTCCCCCCCCCCCCCCCCCCCCCACCATGAAAAAAATATCTCAGCTAGCAGGAAAACACTTCTTTCCACCTTGGAAGTCTGCAGCAGGCTTACGCTGAAAACTGAGCATGTGCAGGTGCCAGTATCATGGAGAATAGCGTTTTCGTTAGCATCAGGGGGAAGTCTTCAGCTGGCGGCGCTTGGGATCCCCACCAGCTACTGCTAAATATGTGCTACTGATGGGTGGGACTGATCCCTAAATGGGTGGGCTCTTGCCCACCCAGGCCCACCTGTGGCTACCCCACTGGTGTGGGAGGAAGTAAAGAGAGGGGAGGGACAGAGACACAGAAAGCTGCTGGGCATGGAGGTAGTATAGGGACAGGGGCATAGAAAGTACTGGAAAAGGGAGGAATAGGGACATGGAGAAAATGCTGGAAACAGGGAGAAGACAGGGACACAGAGGGCAGATGCTGGAGGCAGTGAATAGGGACAGTGGCATAGAGAGGAGATGCTGGAAGGACAGGAAAAGAGAAATGCAGAAAAAGAGACACTGGGTTATAGAGGGGTAAGGGGAAGGCTGCAACAATAGGTATGGCAAAAAGACTTGGGGTGGGACATGGGTAGGGCAAAGGAGAAACATGAAGTGGGGCAGGTGTCAAAAAGTTGGCAACTCTATAATGGCAGTTTTCCTAGGTAGCTGAAAGTGGCTGGAGGGGGAAGGGTTTCTTTATGCATAGAAGGCCTTGGGGTCTTGTATTACTAATTTAAAAGTGGGGGGAGAGAGGGGTATGATGTGCAGAAATGGTCATTTTGGCTTGCCCCCCTGTTGCCACTGGTTGGTGCAGCAGCCATGGAATTGTGGTGAGCCAGGGGGTGAAACCAGGAGGCAGAGTTGGGGAAGGGGAGCATGGCCTAAAATCTCTCTCTCAAAACCTAGGTCCCTTGGCAGCTCTGAAAAAAATTACAAAAAGAAAAACCCACACACAACAAAGCCCCATGCATTTTTTGCATGAAGATATTAAGATCTATACATGCAATCATACTTATATAGGCATGAATACAAAACCATACATACAATTACATGTACATATAAGCTCATGCAGAGCAAGCATGCATTAGATATGAAAGTATGCAGTTCTCCTTTGTGTGCAAATAACAATGTTGGAATTAATAAAAGTCAAAGATACGTCTGCTAATTGACTACAGCTGCAAAAACAATCCCAGAATTCCAAGTATGCTCTATCTGGGAGAGGAGAGCGGTCACTAAGCAGCACAATGTGGACCTCAGCCAAGCAGAACACCATACCATCAGCCCTTCCCTTCAACAGCAGATGCTTGGGTTCTCTATCAGCTACAGATCGATTGGCCTACTAGCTTTTGTCATTTCTGTATTGTGGGCTGGCTGTTCATCCTGCATTTGGAGGGACAGTCCATCATTTTGAATTTGAAAGCCTGTTTAAAAACATACTTTTACGAACTGGCCTATGGGCCTATAAATTTCTGAATTTTCTCTGAACTGGTAGGTCTGTAGGTCAGTTTCCTATCCCTAAATCTTGTCCTTGAACCTTTTAGCTGGCCTTTCCTGAGTGATAGTATCATGTGTCCTATCAATAAAATGGAATTCTTTTCCAAACTATGTAAAAGTTTATGTAATTGTGAACTGCTTGGATCAGTTTCTGACAAGCAGTATATCAAACACTTGAATAAACAAACAAACATTTTGGTTAAAGAAATTGCATTTTCATTTGGTTCTTTCCTACTGATTGGTTTACGGTGGGGCCAGTAGTGCATGGTGCATTTCCACCATCTATACCGCAATACTGCTTCATAGTTGGCCAAACCACAGCAGCTGAGTGAAGGACGTCCAAAAAGGACGTCTTTTTTTGAAGCGGAACGCTAATAATAACCTCTAAAGCTTAAGGGTGGGTTTTGTTGTGGTTTTTTTTTTTTTTGTTTGAGTGAAGAACGTCCATAAAGGACGTCCCTGACGAGTACTTGGGCATTGTTTCAGATGAAGGACGTCTATAAAGGATGTTCCCCCCCCCCCCCCCCGATTTGTTTTTGTTACATTTATTGAAGTTTTCAATCCCGCGCAGCCCCAACGAGAGGTACAGACCTCTTGTTAGATTTTCCAGCGTTAAGGCAATCGGAAAACGGTAGTGCATCTCATTACAATAGGGTTTCTACACAATTTGGTCATCTGCATTCCATTTTCATTAGCTGCTACCGTCATCATCGGAAAATGGCTCGGAGAAGCCTTTAGTGCATGCCAGGGCAATCTACTTGCTCCTTAATGGCTCGTTAAGTTTAGTGCATCTGGCCCTCAGTTCCTTTAGGGTAAAAGGGGGAAGGCTCAGGAGTAATATAAGTGAAAGTGGTGGAGACAAGGACAGTATCTGAATTCATAAACATAGGAGACAAGCCCTGTGGATCTCCAAGAAAGTAAGGGATTGTACTGCAGAGTAGCTGGTGTGGAGAGCCATATGGTCTTTATCTGCTCTCAAGTTTTATGTTACTGTAGGCTGCCAGGAGTTCTTTGAAAAGAAGTGACTTAAAAATAAAGGGCTCAATAGTCAAAGGATTTATGCTTTTAAGTTTTAACAGTTATACTAGGGCTGAGTCACTAAACTAAATTTAGGGCCATTAAAAGTGGGTGGCATTTAAGATGAAGATAAAAAGTTAGAAGCGTAGTACTGATTTTCACTACTAGGCCCATAAATAACATAATATAACATGGGAAGTCTTGTATACCGTGTCACACCCAGGAGCTCGGAACGGTTTACAATAATTAGAACATAATATACAAATTCAATAAAGAACATATACGTATATTTGGGACTGTTCCAGCCTACTTTCATAATACCCTGCAATCATATAAACCAAACCGAGCACTGAGATCAGAGACATCCAACCAGCTCTGTCTACCTCCCGCGAAATCATGCAATTACATAGAGACAAAACTATGGGCCTTCTCTATTGCCGCCTCATCCTTGTGGAACGCTGTATCTGCATACCTTAGAGCATGTGCAAATATTTAACAATTCAAGCGGTTGCTAAAAACCGGGGCAGACTCAAGCAAGAGAAATGTCAGGAAGTATTTTTTCACAGAGAGAGTGGTGGATACTTGGAATGCCCTCCCGCTGGAGGTGGTGGAGATGAAAACGGCAACGGAATTCAAAAATGCATGGGATAAACATAAAGGAATCCTATTCAGAAGGAAGGGATCCTCAGAAGCTTAGCGGAGATCGGGTGGCAGAGCCGGTGGTGGAAGGCAGGGCTAGTGCTGGGCAGGCTTCTACGGTCTGTGCCCTGAAAATGGCAGATACAAATCAAGGTCAGGTATACACATAAAGTAGCACACATGAGTTTATCTTGTTGGGCAGACTGGATGAACCGTACAGGTCTTTCTCTGCCGTCATCTACTATGTTACTATCCTGCTTATTTTCGAACGAGAAGGCCGGCCATCTTCCAACACAAATTGGGAGATGGCCGGCCATCTCCTAAACCCGGCCAAATCAGTATTATCGAAAACTGATTTTGGCTGGGTTCAACTGCTTTCCGTCACGGAGCCAGCCAAACTTCAAAGGGGCGTGTCGGCAGGGTACAGAAGGCGGGACGGGGGTGTGGTTACGAGATGGCTGGCTTCGCACGATAATGAAAAAAAGAAAGCCGGCCCTGACGAGCATTTGGCCGACTTTACTTGGTCCTTTTTGTTAACGACCAAGCCTCAAAAAGGTGCCCGAACTGACCAGATGACCACCGGAGGGAATCGGGGATAACCTCCCCCGACTCCCCCAGTGGTCACCAACCCCCTCCCATCCAAAAAAAATATTAAAAAACACTTTTTTGCCAGCCTCAAATGTCATACCCAGCTCCATCGTAGCACTATGCAGGTCCCTGGAGCAGTTTTTAGTGGGTGCAGTGCACTTCAGGCAGGCGGACCCAGGCCCATCCCCCCCTACCTGTTACACATGGTGGTAAATGGGAGCCTTCCAAAAAAAAAAACCCAAAACCACTGTACCCACATGTAGGTGCCCCCCTTCATCCCTAAGGGCTATGGTAGTGGGGTACAGTTGTGGGTAGTGGGTTTTGGGGGGGGATTTGGGGGGCTCAGCAGACAAGGTAAGGGAGCTATGATCCTGAGAGCAATTTTTGAAGTACACTGCAGTGCTACCTAGGTGCCCTGTTGGTGTCCTGACATGTCAGGGGGACCAGTGCACTACAAATGCTGGCTCCTCCCATGACCAAATGGCTTGGATTTGGCCGGGTTTGAGATGGCCGCCATTAGTTTCCATTATCGCCGAAAACCAATGCCGGCCATCTCTAAAGCCGGCCCAAATGTTGAGATTTGGCCATCTCCAACCGTATTATCGAAATGAAAGATGGCCGGCCATCTTGTTTCAATAATATGGTCGGGACGTCGCTTTACGGGGCCGGCCTTGAAGATGGTCGCCCTTATAGATGGCCGGCCCCGTTCGATTATGCCCCTCCACGTTACTATGCTACACCTGTTCATAAAAGCCTATTTGGCTACATGAAGACTTAACTAACTCACTATTTCTTTTCTGTGGTCTTGTTTTTTTTTTCTTTTGTTTCTTTGTGTGTTGTTGGCTGCATCCACTTCATTGATCATGTTCTATCATCAAATGCTCAGCGATTGTTATGTATTTAAGACTATGTTTGTGACTATTGTTACCTGCCTTGGATAAAGGCGGGATATAAATGTGGTAAAATAAAGTCACGCATGCGCCAAACGTGCACCAAAATGGAATTACCGCCCAGCTACCACGTGGCTCTTGTGTTAATTTCATTTTTGGTGAGCGTCCGATATGTGCATCTGAAAAATATTTTTAGACACGCATACTGGACGCACGCCAAGTGGCATTTGACGCACGTAGGTCATTACCGCCCGGTTACCGCGTGAGTCTTTACCGCTAGGTCAATGGCTGGCGGTAAGGTCTCAGACCCAAAATGGATACGCGGCAATTTTGATTTTGCCGTATGTCCATTTTCGACAAAAATATTAAAAAAGGCCTTTTTTTACCAGCGCTGAACAATGGATCAGCACATGCCCAAAACCCGCGCCTACACTACCACAAGCCATTTTTCAGCGCACCTTAGTAAAAGGACCCCAAAATAAATAAATATAAGAGAAAATGTACAATAAAAATAATGCAAGTTATAAAACTATATGCCAACTTAAGAATAATAATGAGAAAAAAGCCGAATGAATGGTGGACCTAAATTTATAAGGGGTTGATATTCAAAACAGTTTAACTTGTGGAGTAGCCTAGTGGTTAGTGCAGTGGACTTTGATCCTGGGGAACTGAGTTCAATTCCCACTGCAGCTCCTTGTGACTCTGGGCAAGTCACTTAACCCTCCATTGCCCCTGGTACAAAATAAGTACCTGAATATATGTAAACCGCTTTGAATGTAGTTGCAAAAACCTTAGAAAGGCGGTATATCAAGTCCCATTTCCCTATCTGCTAATAATCAGTGGCAGTTAACCAGATAGTGCTGCTAATATCTGCACTAACAGTTTAGTGCCATCTGTGGGCGGAGCTGAAACTGAATAGGTTCACAAAGTTATTGAATCCATTAATCGATTAAGTAGGCGGATAAAGTTAGGCCAGCAAAAAGACCATCCTAACTTTATCTGCCAAGCTAATCTCACACCGGTCTGAATATAAGCTGATAGATACATGGTTAACTTCCGGCAGGCCGTTGTAACTGCATATTCCGTGCCAGAGCTCAGACATGGCCCAGCATTGAGTTTCCAGGCTCAGTTCAGCCTGCAGCTGTCAGCAGCTTAAAAAACACTGACTACTTTCGTAACTTTTATGCTCCTAAGTTAAGATGAAATTTCAGTTGAAAACTTATGCTCCTAAGTTTGGCTGGAAATGGGGTACAAATTCAGGAACTGTAATGTAGGAGCTCAGCTTTTTTTGAATATTGGGCCAAAATAAATAAGTAAATAAATACTGATGCAGCTTCAGAGATACAAGGAAGAAAGCAAGGGAGCATCCTTGAGTACACTAGTTGTGAACATCTAATAGCTCATCCAGTTCAAAATTATCACTGTAAATCTGATGAAGCAGAAAGTTTGGATTTGTAAGAGTGTTCTAATAATTTCCCATTTCCTCCCAACAGGAGGTGCTGTAAGGAATGGAGTGGATACTCTTTCTGTGTGGGAACTCAAAGCAACTTCTCTGGGCAGGAAATGAGGAAGGAAAATGGAGTTAGGTAACATAAAATGTGTGAGAATTCACAGCTCAACCTTGCCAGAAAGAGGCATTGTGGCAGATCTGCTGTCTGAGAGCTGGAAGCTCACAGATTTTGCTCTGGTCTCTGATAGCAAGTCACCCTGAAAAGAATAATGTCGAGAGTTTGTGACTATCAACGTAGCACACTGAAATAAACCCAATAATTAAAGTAAAACACCATAATTAAGATGAGGAGGGGAGTAGTAGGAAAGCTGGGTGAGAGCGGGAGGCTGATTCCATTTTCCTGCTGTCTTTTCCTTTAATTAGGAGTTGTGTGATTGGAACTGACTGCCTCCGCTGGATTCTGTCCAGAGGCTTGTGTAGCCTTCAAACAGATTCTTATCAAGATCTATTGAACAAAGCAGGAAAGGAAAGAGGTAGAGGGAGAGAGGACATAGCTTATGTCTCCGATGATAGATCAAGGGACATCCAGGTCTAATGTGGGAGCTCATCAACAATACATCCTTTTTCACTAGTTGAACTTCCTTCAGAGAAGAAGCCTTATGAGAAAATACTGTGAGGCTGATAGTGAAACCACAGCTAGGTGGTCAAAATAACCTGCCATGCATAGGCGGTCCGTGGCCCAACTGTTTGGGGAGGCTAATGGGGGCAGGGTTAGGGGTGGAGCTTACATCCATAATTGTCTGACAACACACAGAAAAAAAATAAGTAAAAATAAAATAGTCACAATTAATATCTAATATCTAAATTTAATAAAAGGTATTATCATATGTCAAAGAATAAAGTGGTTGCTCAAAGTATATCCTAACCGCAATCGCTCAACTGCAAAACACTATGCACAAACTTATGCAAAAACACACTCAGAACCTTACTGTACCATAAATATTACACTGGGCAGAACCTAATACACCTATATACCACCCATACGGACAACATCACAGACCGTCAACAATATGAAACAAGGGATCATATCACAATTCTCATGTACAGCCACAAATCATCATTTTAGGGTGGATGGCATTCACAATGAGCTCCTTTTATTAACGACCAGATAGAGATAAGAGTTTTCAAATTTCAATTTTGGCACAGTACAATTCATCAAAAACACATAGAACACAGATACATCCTCACCAAGTATAGAATAAGTAACCACAAACTAAAATAGAAATATGTTAAAATAGACAAAAATTAAACTGAACTCCCAAGAGGTCAGATTCCACATTCAATGCAACACCACAGAAACAGTGATGCATATCCCTAGTACTGTGCAAAATATAAAGATAGCAGACGTAAATTTGGAAAAAAAAACCTGACAAATACCAATCACCACTTTACAAATTAAAAAATAGAAATAAAACAAAACAGAGAAAATAAGATACCATTTTATTGGACGAATACTTTTTCAATTAGCATTCAGAGGCCAAAAGCTCCTTCCTCAGGTCAGTACTGCTGTTACGGTCCTGTCCTGACCTAAGGATGGAGGTTTTGGTCTCTGAAAGTTGGTCAAAACTGTATTAAAATTAGTCCAACAAAAAGATCACCTTATTTTCATTTCTATTTATCACCACATCCATATCCATCTTCTGCTTACCTCCTATTTGACTTTTTTCTTTCCATGTCCACTGTCATTCCCTCTGACTCACGATCCAGCTCATTTTCAAAAGGGATCGCCGGCCATTTTCCGACATAAATCGGGATATGGCCGGCGATCTAGGAAACGCGGCCAAATCGGTATAATCGAAAGCCACTTTTTTGGCAACATCGCCGGCCAAAGTTCAAAGGGGCGTGACGGTGGCGAAACGAAGGCGGGACATGGCCGGGCGTGAGCGTGGCTACCAGATGGCCGGCTTTCAGCGATAATGGGAAAAAAAACAGCGATAAGCAGTATATCGCCGGGTTTACTTGGTCCTTTTATTTTCACAACCAAGCCTCAAAAAGGTGCACCAACTGACCAGATGACCGCTGGAGGGAACGGGAATGACCTCCCCATACTCCCCCAGTGGTCACCAACCCCCTCCCATATAAAACTAAAAACCTTTTTTGCCAGCCTGTATGCCAGCCTCAAATGCCGTACCCACCTCCATGACAGCAGAATGTGTTGTATCCTCCAACAGCCTTTCCCTGGTTGCGATGTGGCTCTCGGGTGAGTGTGACACCTTTTCTGTTAGATGCCCTGCAGTCACATTAGCAATGCATTGTGGTAGGTGTAGGGTACTGGGCTCTACTCCCATGGTGCTTTCCCCCCCTGCTAACTGGGTCAGAGTGTGCCCTGTTTTGTTTCCGGTAGTCCATGAGGTAGTGGCCATTTTTGTAAGCCAGTTTTAGATCCCTTTCATGCGTTACCCAAGTTAGAGAACGTTATTGCCTTGAATGTGGCTGAAAGAGGGCATTGTACACCATTCTGCCAGTTCTGACCTCCTGCTAATCTCAGTACCAGGGAGACTCTTTGCCAGTGGGGCACGACCTCTGATCTGCAGTTAACTGTGAGTAAACGTGCTTATTCAAATAAAGGACTTTTCAAAGAGATTACTCTTCAGGTGTCAACTTGTGTGCCAAGGTTATAAAGCAGCAACAAGTCCTAGAGGCCTGCATGTATGCAGGTCCCTGGAGCACTTTTAGTGGGTACCGCAGTGCACTTCAGGCAGGCGGACCCAGGCCCATCCCCCCTACCTGTAACACTTGTGCTGGTAATGGAAGCCCTCCAAAACCCACTGTACCCACATGTAGTTGCCCCCTAGGAGCTTTGGTAGTGTTGTACATTTGTGGGTAGTGGGATTTGGGGGGGGGGGGTTGGGGGGCTCAGCACCCAAAGTAAGGGAGCTATGCATGTGGGAGGTTTTTCTGAAGTCCACCGCACTGACCCCTAGGGTGCCCAGCTGGTGTCCTGGCATGTCAGGGGGACCAGTGCGCTACAAATGCTGGCTCCTCCCATGACCAAATGCCTTGGATTTCGCCGGGTTGGAGATGGCTGGCATTTTTTTCCATTATCGCTGAAAAACAAACCCGGCGAACTCCAAGGCATTTGGCCGGGCTAAACCGTATTATCGGAAAAAAAAAAAAAGATGTCCGGCCATCTTTTTCAATAATACGGTTCCGGCCTCTAGGACTTGTTGCTGCTTTATAACCTTGGCACACCAGTTGACACCTGAAGACTAATCTCTTTGAAAAAGTCCTTTATTTGAATAAGCACGTTTACTCACAGTTAACTGCAGATCAGAGGTTGTGCCCCACTGGCAAAGAGTCTCCCTGGTACTGAGATTAGCAGGAGGTCAGAGCTGGCAGAATGCTGTACAATGCCCTCTTTCAGCCACATTCAAGGTAAGAACTAAGTTCTGTAATGTGGCTAACACATGAAAGGGATCTAAAACTGGCTTACAAAAATGGCCACTACCTCATGGACTACCGGAAACAGCAACCAGAATTGAACACAATACTCAAGGAGAGGTCACACCATGAATTTATACAGAGGCATTAACTTTTGAGGATGGGCTCTTTATTTATCCAACATTAACTCTATCCCAATGTAAGAACACAGAAACTTTATACAATATTGCTATCAAAAGATTTATTTTAAGTCAATTTCCATTCCCTATCCTGCTAAACCAGTCCAGACTGATTGTCAGTGACATCATCACCGTTATAAGGATTGGTGCAGACCTAATCTTGCCAGTATTCTTTGCCTTTAGCAGACGGTTGTAGTCATAGGAGCCAACTTTTCAAAATGATTGGGTGTGCTGAATGAACGCAATTCAATATTTTCCCGCCACCTGCTACCACTAAAAAAGAAATAGTCTTAGACTACATTCACCTTTCTTTTGTTTTGGTTTTTAAAAAATGTATTTTATTGCAACATTCAGATAAAACAATAACAGAGCAATACCAAATCGAAAATGAATGGTGTACAAAATGAGTCTACTGTCTAAGTAGTTGCAGAGTACAAGTGTAAAAACTTGCATCACAGCATTTCTTATCATCAGCTGTGGGAGACAGTGGAACTGCTGTGCTGATAGGTCCTAAGTTTAAAACAGGCCGTTTCCCTCATATTGACAAACCATAGCTGCAGATAGTGGTGGTGAATCTTCTGCCACCAAATAGGACAGAATCAATTTCTTGATGAGCAAAAGAGCATTATAAAGGAAGTGGCACTTCAAGGCCAAGATGCCCTGCTCCACCAAGTGTTCCTGAATACTCCAAAGTAAAGATCCGTAGATCAGCCAGAAATTCCTATGCATGTGACTGATAGTAAAGGCTGACAACATACAGGAAAGAAAGATGGGGGATGGGAAGTAGTGCAGCATACCTGAAGTCGAACATTATAAGTAAAAATTTATAGAACAGTCCCACTCGGGGAAGCACTGGACAACTCATGCCAACACCGACAGTCTTGCCAAACCGGAAACAATATGTAATCAAAATCTCAAAACCTAACAAACAGATCCCTATTCAGACACTTGGCCTTGCAGTCACACATGCAGAACAGAGATAGCCCCTCTTCAAATTCTTCAAAAATTAACCTGAAATCCTAAGACGCTAGACTATGCATGCAGCACAATACCAGAAAAACAAAAAGAAACACATTGCTATACACTGTAAAATAACACAGCAGATGTAAATTCTCAAACTGGACATATTCCAAACACTAAAATTAAAATAAAAGGATTTTTTTCTACCTTTGTTGTCTGGTGACTTTGTTTTTCTGATCATGTTGGTCCCAGTCTGTTCTCTAAACTCCATTTCCAGGGCTTCCTTTTCATTTATTTCTTTACTTTCCTGTCAGGCACGCCAAGTGAGATGTGAGCCCTTGTGCCCGATGGAGGAAGAATTCCTACTGAGCTGTCGGCCAACCCCAAGTTCCCCCTGTGTCTCCCTCCATTCCCCAGGGGTTGAGCCCCCAGGTGCGGGAAGCCAACAGCAGGAAGAACTGAGTCCAGAACAAAGTCCACAGGGCACAGCCAGGTAGTGGGCAAAGAAGGTCCAGGAACAAACAGTGGTCAATACCAGGCAGCAGACAGTAGAAAATCCAGGATCAGGCAAAGGCCAAAACCAGGCAGCAGACAGAAGAAAATCCAGGATCAGGCAAAGGTCAAAACCGGGCAGTAGACAGAAAAAGAACCAAAAGCACTGCAACTACCCAGAGAACTGAATAGAAGCCAAAGTGTGGGAGGACTGGTGGCCTGGCTTTAAATAGTGCAGGAATTAGGCCCAAACATGCACAGCTGTCTTCAAGATGGCTGCTCCCAAACGGAGACGCCCTCAAGCCCAAACATGGGCTTCCTTCCTGCGGCTGCCCAACACCAAGATGGCCGCCCCAACCTAAGATGCCCACCTCTGAGATGGCCGCCCTGGCCTGGATATGCCCAAATCCAAGATGGCCACCATCTCCTCAGATGCCCATATCTTGCGCAAGCAGGGAACATGACACTTTCCTTCTTTCTTCTTCATTTCTTGCCCTACATCCATAGGTAAAAGCTGGAGAAGGTATAGAGTGGATCCAGCTTTTGCCTATTTTCTCCATCCATGTGTAGTTTTTCCCCTCTTTTCCCTTTCCCTCATTTCCGTCAATATGCATCTACTTCCTCTTTCTTCCCTCCCCTCCATCCATATGCATCTCCTTCCTCTCTCTTCCCTCTCCACCATCCATGTCCAGCATTTTTCCTCTACTCCTTCCATCCATATCCAGCATTTCTTCTCTCTCTCCTCCCCTCCATCCATGTTCATCTCACTTCCACTGTCTTCCCTCCTCTCCATCCATGTGCATCTCCTTCCTCTGTCTTCCCTCCCCTCCATCCATGTCCAGCATTTCTCCTCTCTCCCCTCCATCCATGTGCATCTCCTACTCTGTCTTCCCTCCTGTCCATCCATGTCCAGCATTTCTCCTCTCTTCCCTCTATCCATGTGCATCTCCTCCTCTGTCTTCCCTCCCCTCCATCCATGTCCAGCATTTCTCCTCTCTCCCCTCTCCTCCATCAATGTGCATCTACTTCCTCTGTCTTTCCTCCACTCCATGTCCAGCATTTCTCCTGCCCTCCCCTCCATCCATCCATGCTCAGCAACTCTCCTCTCTCCCCTGCCCTCCCCTCCATCCATCCATGTCCAGCAACTCTCCTCTCTCCTCTGCCCTCCCCTTCATGTCCAGCGATTTCTCCTCTCTCCCCTACCCTCCCATCCATGTCCAGTGATTCTCCTCTGCCCTCCCCTCCCACCCATGTCCAGTGATTTCTCTTCTCTCCCCTGTCCTCCCCTCCCATCCATGTCCAGTGACTCACCCCAAACCCCACCTGCCCCCCCTTTTAGCCCTGAGTTCCAGTTCCAACCTCAGCCTGACCTGCCTGCCCTCTTCTCCCACAACAACCCTCCTTTCCTTCCTGCCACCCAGTGTCCCGCTGTCTTTCTGAGGGAAGGGAAGGCTGGAGGCAAGCCTGCTGCTTTCACTGTCACTACGACTTGAGGTAAAATAATTTTTAAACGCTGGGCGGCAGGAAGGAAAGGAGGGCTGTTGTGGGAGAAGAGGGTGGGCAGCAGACTCGGGCTGTTTTTTTTTTTGTTTGTTTGTTTGATTATACATTTTAGAAGTTTTTCTGTAAGAAATACATATATCTGCCTGTTATGCCATTTTTGTTTTACATTTTTCTGTTTCAAAAATAAGCCCCTTAATTATATATAAAGGCAAAGAACTGGTGAGCATGTTTTATTTTCTTCCCTCCTTTTTATATCATAATATTGGATGTATACCTTTATATCTAATTAAATGTGTATTGCAATATGTATGTGACATAGACCTTATGTCTGTCATTTTTATGTTTTTAATTTTAACCCCTTATGAAGATATATTAAAACATGGCCATGACAGGTTTCTGCTGAATTAGACTAATAAAACTGGTTTTGTACCTTTTGATCGGTGATAATCTGGTTTCTTCTGAGATTCTCTGGGATTTTATTCTTTCCAACCCAGTGGGAGGTGGAAAGATTTATACAAAAGGGGTCAAGAGCAGCTCTGCAGCACAGAAACTTGCATACAGTGATACATAAGAGAATTGTGGAAAATGAAAAGGTTATGATTACCTGGGACATCCCCATCCCGAACGATAAAAAGTTGGATGCCAGAAAACCCAGTGGCGTTCCTAAAGGGGGGGGGGGCGGTGGGGGCGGTCCGCCCCAGGTGCACGACACTGAAGGATGCCGCGCGCGCCTGTCCTCCGTTCGTTCCATGCTTCTTCTCTGCCCCGGAACAGGTTACTTCCTGTTCCGGGGCAGAGAAGAAGCATGGAATGAACGGAGGACAGGCACGCGCGGCACCCCCCCAGCGGCGTGCACCCGGGGGGGGTTCCTTCGCGGGGGGTGTTTTTTCACCGGGGGGGGAGTCGCGCTGCATCCGGGGGGCGGGGCGCATTGGCGATCCGCCCAGGGTGTCAGCCCCCCTAGGAACGCCACTGAGAAAACCTGATATAGTGGTAAAGAGAAAAACACCGGAACAGCATTGATTATAGAGGTGTTGATCTCAAGTGATTACTCGATGAATCCTGTGGAGAGAGGGAAATCCTCAAGTACCAAGAAATGCAGCCCGAGACCAAGAAAATGTAGCAAAAAGATACAGAAATATTTCCCATTGTTTTGGGTGCCACAGGCTTGATCAAAAAGAACTTCCAAGTGCACCTGGATAAGTTGCCTATACATGTCACATCTTACAAACTCCAGAGAGAAGCTCTCTTGGGCACAATGCAGGTGTTATAGTGAGCGTTAGCAGTAAATTTGAGAGACTGAGGTCATGCCCTGGCTTAGGAGTGAGGTTTATTCCTGTCATGGTATGCACAAAACTAACCCACATGGAGAAATTGCCCCCCTGAAACATAGCAGAGAATTTCTTCTTTCAAACTGCCTTTCCCCTGTTCTCAGCTTTGCCCAACCTCTACCCCAGAACCTTCCCCCCTGTAACTGCCACCTCTCCCCAAAAAGCTACCTCCTGCGACTTTACCTCCCACCTGCCAAAATGCTCTCCCTCCCAAAATTAGCCCCCTGCCCCACCCCCTGAATTACCCTCTACAACTGCTCCGCCACAGCCCAACCTGTCCCCTTTTTGCTATCCTAAATTTATCTGGAAAGAAGCTGCCATTACCCAAATTAATACTTTTGAACACCTTAGACCTCACCACCATCTTCTGTCGCTTTGCAGCAGAATCTTACAATTCCACAATTTATAACATCTACTAAAGTAGTAATAGCAATTAGGCTACCTGGTTACAGCAAATGTTGAGCTTCACCATGCTTGCCTGAGCAACAGAGTACCGATGATCAAAAGAAAACACAGGCGGTAGAGGCCATTAGTCCTGTACTAGCTCCCGCATTTACCAGTTCAGAATGATCAGAGGGGTCTAAGGCAGCAAACAATGAGTGCACCAGGCCTTAGCACAGATAGCATAGAAATGTAGTCAAGCTCATTTAAATGAGGTCATTTTGTATTCCAACCCAATGATCAGAAAACAGCGCCTGAAACAAAGCTGTAAGAAATAACGCCAGGTCCGAGCAGGCATTAGATTGTTGGAAGAGAGGATTTCTCAGAATTCTACTGCTTCTCTCATGATTCTTTCTGCAAAATCTATGGGTTTTGATTGCTTTTGGAAGCAGAAGGAAGCCTGTGCAAGCCCTTGAGGGCTGGTTGTGAGGAACAGCAGACCCGAACGTGAAGCACACATTGGTGTTCTTGTCCTGCATCTAAATTTAAAGCAACTATGCTTTAAAAAAACCAAACCCAAAGCACATATTGGCGTATTACTTGCATTCAAAAAAATAAATAAATTTAAAAAACACTTATATTCAAGCTGCATAAAACAGACACCAATGTGTGCTTCACATTCGGGTTTTACCAGGCACATGCGCACAGGAGTTGAGCTTACCACTGGACTGTTCTGTGCATGCGCCAAGTAAAACCCTCCTGCCCGAAACCGCCTATATTTGCATCTCATTAGCTTTGCACATTTGGGCATTGTTCTTCTGCGCTGCTACGGTGCTATTTTTATGGTGCTATTCAGAATAGCGCCGGAGTTTTGATCATCAGCCCCCAGATGATTTGGGGGTTAGCAGTGCCTATCTCCTTACATTGAGAAGGCAAGCCTTGTCTCAGTTGGTCATGTCATGATAACATCAAGACTGGATTACTGTAATGCACTCTACACTGGTCTGACTACCAAGGGTTTGCACCAGCTCCAATTTTCAGAATGCTGCAGCAAGACTCATAGATGGTTGCAAGCGACGTGACCTCATCACACTGTTTTTGCATAAACTTCACTGGCTACCAGTAAAACAATACAGAGTCAAATTTAAAACTCTCTTTTTGGCCTGCAAGGCCCTTAAAGGAAATGGCCCCCGAGAATTTGAAGAACAGGATCTCCCTCTACACACCTTCAAGGTCACTAAGGTCCTCCCAAGAAGTTTCCCTAAGCACACCCTCTCGAAAGGACATCACAGGATGTGAAACCCACTAGCAAGCCTTCTCCGGAGTAGCCCCCACGCTCTGGAATGCACTCCCTGAAAGACTTCGCTTAACACAAGACTATCTCTACTTCAGGAAGTAGGTGAAAGCTTGGATCTTCAACCAGGCCTTTAACAGAAGAAGTAAATGACACCGGCTGCACATATGTTAGCAGGACATGTTTATCCACTCCGATCCTAGCCAAGATAATGTTCAAGCACCTTTCTGACCTCATTTGCAAATCTTTAACTAGTCCCTTATTTTCTTACTCCTGATACTCTTTCTTATCTATCTATATGTTCCATCTTTGCTTACACCCTATGCTGTCTTTTAAAACGTTTTATTGAGTATTGTGTTGGAATTATAATGTAGTATACTGTGCCATACTGTGTATTGTTGTTTGAATATTTTTACTGCTGTAATTGTCTATTGCTTATGTTTGACTTATTCTTGCTGTACACTGCCTTGAATGAATTCCTTCATAAAGGTGGTGAATAAATCCTAATAAATACATAAATAAATAAATAACAAACTGGGAGTCTTAGCACTGGGGTAGGATAGGTGGGGAATTCATGTCCCTTGTTATTGGGAAGGATGAAGGTTAGCTGTGTTTTCATCTTGATGCAGCTGTTATGTAACTTGGAAGCTTCCAGGAAACAGTAATGACCAAACTCACACGCTACTGTTGAAAAAGGTGTGAGCAAAATCAAAATTTTAAAATACCCAAACCAGAACCAGGGACCAGTCATGAAAGTCATGAAAGAACATAGGATAAAACTGAAAGCAAACTTTACTTTAAAAAGTGGCGTGGCAAGGCAAATTGACAAGATAAGAGAAGCAGCTCATTCTCCTGCTGACGCCAGTCTTAATAAAAAGCAGATGGATCCACCAGTTGTCTGTGTGTGTCATCACCAACAAACATTGCCAGCCAGTGTCCCATCTCCCCTCCTCCCCTGCTCCCAGCTCCTACCAGGCTGCTATTTCACCAACAGGTTGTGGAATGTAGACAGCCCTCATGTATGCCCCATCAATCACTCTTCCTTTTCTTAGCTGCATTTTTATGTCTTGTCTCTCCTCCTTTCTTCAGTATCTCTGCTGAACTCAGCCTCTCTCTCCCTGTCTTACATTTTGAATTTTTCTTCTCACTCAGGTCTGGTGCAAGGGCATTAGGGCACCCCAGATGAATCTTCAGCTTTGGTCCCCTCAGTTAGGGCTCTGTTTATTAAGGCGCGCTAGCACGCTAACTGTGTAGGCGCCCATAGGAATATTGGATAAAAAGCACTGACGCAGGCTTCGTAAACGGAGCCCTTAATTTGTAAGCTGCCAGTTCTCTGCCTCCACCTTGAGATTTTAATAATTAGAATCAAAATTGTGATCACTTCCTCACTACCCCTCGCAGAGTGGTTCTGTAAAAACAAGCAGTTTGGCATTATCATTTCAAATATTAAAAACATTTGGGCTGATAGTCAGCTGGAACTGTCAGCATTTTTTTAACATCAGCCTCTGTGGCTACAATAAATCTAGATTTTTCAGAGGCATTATCCAGCTAATGCTGCTGAAAACTGATAACTGGCCCCAGTCAGTGACACTTATCCTGGTGGCTAGTGCTGCTCCCTGATAAGTGCCTCTGAAATTTTATTAATAACCTACTGTAGCTCCTCAATGGGCCCATTGCCTAATGGTTAGAGAAGGGAAAGGGAAATGGGACTTGATATACCGCCTTTCTGTGGTTTTTGCAACTACATTCAAAGCCGTTTACGTGATTCAGGTACTTATTTGTACCAGGGGCAATGGAGGGTTAAGTGACTTGCCCAGGGTCACAAGGAGCTGCAGTGGGAATTGAACTCAGTTCCCCAGGATCAAAGTCCACTGCACTAACCACTTGCTACTCCTCCACTGCTTAAAAACCACTGTAGAGAAACTAAGGTCGCAAGTTCAAATCCAACTTTTCCCAAGGGTAGTGCTTAACATTGGTTAAATATCTTTTGGAACTGGGGTGAGCTCTGCATCTCACCAAACACTACCTACAGACCCCAATTTTTTTTACAATTCAATAGAAGTCAAGGCTATTCAGGTGCTCTTCATTGAGAGATGATAGGGAATATGCTCAACTGGGAGGGCTCAGTATACCACCAAGACACATTGGCAGGGCCGTCGAGAGCCGGGTCGAGAGCCGGGTCGAGAGCCGGGCCTGGGGACTGTCGCCACTGCCCCCCCCCCCCAGGATTGCCACCACTGCCGCCCCCGCCACAACTCTAAATACCTTGGATGGCGGGGATCCCAAGGCCCCAACAGCAGATGTCTTCCTCCAGTGCTTCAATGCTCTTCACCGCCTCATTGCCTGCCCTGCCTTTGCTTTTTCTGTCACGTCGCGCATGCTCGGTTTCAATACTGAGCACGTGCGGCCTGAGGGGAAAAGCAGCCGCTTGCCAGGTAATGCGGCAGAGAGTGAAGAGCGCCGGAGGAAGACCTCTTCTGTTGGCAGGTCCTGGGGGGGACCTCACCAGCCAAACCAGAGAGCCTTGGCCCGAAGCCCTGCTCCTGTTGTGTCTGCTCCTCCCCAGCCTCCAAGGGGGTCCTGGCGCCAGAGTTTTGTCTCTCCTGCTCCTGTCAGGACGCGATCACCCAGGTCCCGTCAGGAGCAGGAGAGAGAGAGAGACCCCGGAATTTTACCTCCCCCCCCTCCTGTCCCCCCTCTCAGCGGCCCTGCACACTGGCACTGACACTGGCATTGGTGGAGTGGGTGAGTCTGGGGGCATGTCTCAAAATATTCCTCTCAAAAATCAGGCTCCTTGGACAGACGTGGTCCACAGTATAAAAGGCAATGGGAAGGAAGGTCAGGAGGATTCTGAGGAGAGAGGAAACCTGGTGAACATTGAGAGATTGGAGTCAGTCTTGGAACCATACAGAGGTAGGCAGTCTTTTCTTTCTGTCTTCAGCCCAAGGTTGTTACAAGCAGAGAGTTTTGCAGAATGTTTTGGGGAAAATCCTCAACGTGATGAAAAGAAGGACAAAGCTTTCAGAAATTGGACCATTGTGATCCTGAAGTTTTATTTGGGTGGAGAGGGGGGAAATATTATGGAATTTACCACATTGAAATACAATTGTGCTCAAAAGAGAGCTATATCTGAAGACTACATAAAGTAAAACAGCCTGAACTGCATTTTTAGTGCCTTTTTGAACTATGTTGTATAACAGCAGGTCACTCGAAACATTAACAACACAACAGAAAACATCAACAAAACAAGTACAATAAGCAGCAAACTTTTTTTTTTTTTTTCTTTTCGATTGACTGCTGACTCTTGAGAATTTCCTAGAGGCCTTGGACTATCCACATGTGGATGAAAGGCAACTACAGTGTCAGAACAGGTTGATATTTGGAATACTCACCTTGGTTTTCTCTAGAACTTCAGATCCTTAAACGTGAAGGACGGAAACTGGAAAGAAGTGCACAAACTCACCCACTCCTGACTGAGACATATGGGGCACTTTTAACCCAATAACAGAGGAGAGCCTTGACTAAATCCTAAGAGACCTTCCACCAACTACCTGCTCCCTCGACCCCTGCCCATCAAAAATAGGGCAGCAGAAAAGTATAGGCCTCATAGAAGGCGCCACAAAAATTGTGAATTCCTCTCTTTCTAATGGGCAACTACCAACAGCATTTTAAAGGGCAGTGGTTCACCCCCTGCTAAAGAAAAACAACCTTGACCATGACAAACTTGAAAGTTACTGGCCAGTATCCAATATCCCATGTCTAGGGAAACTCATAGAACAGTCTGTGTTTAACTCAGTGATTGGCTAGAAGAAAGAAACTGGCTAGATCCATGTCAATATGGATTCAGACCCGGTTATGGAACAGAAATGGTCCTCATATCCCTACTAGATGATCTTCATAGAAATTGAGACAGGGGATTTGCCTCGGTATTAATACTGTTAGATTTCTCAGCAGCTTTTGACACTGTGGATCATGGTATCATGCTAGCACGACTGGCAGAGACAGGTATCAATGTAACAGTACATCTTGGTTCAGATCCATAATGTTTGGCAGTAGCTCATTGCTACCATGGGCACTGACCTGTGGGGTACCACAATGATCAATACTGTCATATATTCTGTTCAGTTTTGACCTCAAGCCACTAGCCAAGCTAATTTGGTAAATGGATACTCAGTTCTGCATCTACCCTTTGAACCTGACTTACCTAAGGTCCTGAATAAACTGATTACCTGTCTAACATCAATTCAAGAATGGGCTAAACACAACAAACTTTGCCTGAATCCAAGTAAAACTGAGCTTCTCTAGGTCCCAAACACAAGTGGACACATACCAGACATCAAAATCTCTTTTGGGAAGTACGAACTCCCCCTCAAATCACAAGTCAGGAACCTTGGAATACAGTTAGATTCAACACTTACCCTGATTCCCCAAATCGAAACAACCTTCAAGAGCTGTTTCTACTATTTGCGACAACTATGCTGCCTCTCTCCTAACATTGAAAAGGCAAATCTTATCCCAGTTGTGCATGCCATGATAACATCAAGACTGGATTACTGTAATGTACTCTACACTGGTCTGACTACAAAGGATCTGCACCAGCTCCAATTGATTCACTACTACTACTACTACTTAACATTTCTAAAGCGCTACTAGGGTTACGCAGCGCTGTACAATTTAACATAGAGGGACGGTCCCTTCTCAAGGAGCTTACAATCTAAGAGACAAGTGAATGGACAGTCCGATAGGGGCGGTCAAATTGGGGCAGTCTGGATTTAGTGAACGGTAAGAGTTAGGTGCCGAATGCAGCATTGAAGAGGTGGGTTTTAAGCAAAGACTTGAAGATGGGCAGGGAGGGGGCTTGGCGTAAGGGCTCAGGAAGGTTGTTCCAAGCATAGGGTGAGGCGAGGCAGAATGAGCGGAGCCTGGAGTTGGCGGTGTTGGAGAAGGGTACAGAGAGGAGGGATTTGTCCTGTGAACGGAGGCTATGGGCGGGAACATAGGGGGAGATGAGGGAGGAGAGGTAGTGAGGGGCAGCAGACTGAATGCATTTGTAGGTAAGAAGGAGAAGCTTGAATTGAATGCTGTATCTGATTGGAAGCCAGTGAAGTGACCTGAGGCAAGGGGTGATATGAGTAAATGCTGCAGCAAGACTAATAGAAGGTTGCAAGCCATGTGACCACATCACACCATTTTTGCAAAAATTTCACTGGCAACCAGTACAATACAGGGCTAAATTTAAAGCTGAGCCTGCCGTGTGTGGTAAAGCGCGGGGTACTAATGTAATAAATAAATAAATAAATAAATAAAACTCTATGTCTGATCTTCAAGGCCCTTAAAGGAAATGGCCCCAAGTACTTGAAGAACAGGATGACCCTCTACACACCTCCAAGGACACTAAGGTCCTCCCAAGGAGTATCCCTAACCACACTCTCTCCAGAAGACATTACATGATGTGATACCTGCAAACGAGCCTTCTCCGGAGTAGCCCCCAGACTCTGGAATGGACTCCCTGAAAAGCTCTACTTAACACAAGACTATCGCTACTTCAGGAAGCAGGTGAAAGCTTGGCTTTTCAAACAGACCTTTAATGGAAGAAGTAACTAACTTGTTAGTCTCAGTCACATACATAAGGAGTGACACGGGCTGCACATTCTGCCGCAGGACATTGAGGGGCGGCCTGGCCATTAGGGGGGGGGCTGAGGTGGCACTCTTCAGGAGTGGCATCTCCCCCTCCGCAGCATTTTACCTCATCAAACCCAGCAGCGGCAGCGATTCACATATTCTGCTCTGTCGCCAGCACCCACCTCTTCCCTTTACTGCAGCTGCCTCTCTGATGCAACTTCCTGTTTTGTTAGAGACTCAGCTGCAGTAAAGGAAAGATGTGGGTGTCAGCGGCAGAGCAGCGTATGGGAATCACTGCCGCTGCCGGATTTGGAACATGACTAGGTAAATGCCACCCAGGGAGGGCAGCATCTCAGCCCAGGGGGGCGGCATGTTAGCTCTGCCTCAGGTGGCATCTTACCTTGGGCTGGCCCTGAGGACATGTTTATCCATTTCTACCCTAGCTAAGGTAACATTTTATCATCTCTCTGACCTCATGTGCAACTTTCTTTAAATTAGTCACCTTATTTTCTAACTCCTCTTACTCTCTTACCTATCTATATGCTCCTTCTTTGCTTATACCCTGCGCTGTCTATTAAAATGTTCTATTACATATTGTGTTGGCATTATAATGTAGCATACTATGCCAAATTTTGTTTTGTTATTTGAATATTTTTACCGCTGTAATTGTCTATTGCTTATGTTTGATTTATTCTTACTGTACACCACCTTGAGTGAATTCTTTCAAAAAGGTGGTAAATAAATCCTAATAAATTGTCACAGGTTGTTGGGAATATGTGCAGAGGTCAAGCGGATTTGTGCAAGGTGTCTGGAATGCATATATGATACACTTTTGCTGCTGTTATAGTAGCACAGGGTGATTTGTGAGGTTAAGGATGGGCAACTGTAACAGTCTGGGCAATCTGAACCCTATTATAATATATCAAGTGTGCTGGCCCACAAGTAATGACAGCCATGTCAAGGTGTCTCATATCCTATATAATAAAAAGCACCTCCAACGTTCTGAAGCTGACTCCGTGGCACTAAACCTTGAAACATTCGTGCTCTCTGAATTGACGTCAGTACTTCCTGGTACGTCACACGCAAAAGCTGACCAACCAGAGGTGGGAGGGCGGGCGCACAGCGGTGAATGGATCGATCATTCAGCAGACCTGCACACTGAGCTGTGCACTGCAGCGGAGGTTGGCATAGTATGCTACATTATAATGCCAACTCAATATGTAATAGAACATTTTAATAGACAGTGTAGGGTATAAGCAAAAAAGGAGCATATAGATAAGTAAGAGAGTAAGAGGAGTTAGAAAATAAGGTGACTAATTTAAAGAAAGGTGCACATGAGGTCAGAGAGATGGTTAAATAATAACTCAGCTAGGGTAGAGTGGATAAACATGTCCTGCTGCAGTATGTGCAGTCCGTGTCACTCTTTGTGTGTGTGAGTGAGACTAACAAGTTAGTTACTTCTTGTATTAAAGGCCTGGTTGAAGAGCCAAACTTTCACCTGCTTCCTGAAGTAGAGATAGTCCTGTGCTAAGTGGAGCCTTTCAGGAAGTGCATTCCAGAGTGTAGGGGCTACTCCGGAGAAGGCTCGCTTGCAGGTATTACATCCTATCTTTTGGAAACTTTGTGGTTAGAGATACTCCTTGGGAGGACTTTAGTTTCCATGGAGGTGTGTAGAGGGTCATCCTGTTCTTCAAGTACTCAGGGCTATTTCCTTTAAGAGCTTTGAAAATCAGACATAGGGTTTTAAATTTAGCCCTGTATTGTACTGGTAGCCAGTGAAGTTTTTGCAAAAATGTTGTGATGTGGTTACCCCGCTTGCAACCTTCTATTAGTCTTGCTGCAGCATTCTGAATCAATTGGAGCTGGAGCAGGCCCTTTGTAGTCAGACCATTGTATAG
This sequence comes from Microcaecilia unicolor, assembly GCF_901765095.1. Lineage (NCBI taxonomy): Eukaryota > Metazoa > Chordata > Amphibia > Gymnophiona > Siphonopidae > Microcaecilia > Microcaecilia unicolor. The sequence goes on along the minus strand of NC_044042.1, from coordinate 81,772,497 downwards.
CGCATTGCAGTAATCCAGTCGATGTTATCTTGGCATGTAGGACTGGGATAAAATTTGCCTTCTTGATGTAAAAAGAGAGGCAGCGTAGTTGTCGCAAAAAATGCCTGCCATCGGATAGTACCTGGTGAGAATGTGTGTAGGGGTATGCAGGACATGGGGTGCTAGCTTCTCACAGGTAAACCTTTGTATCACCAAACCTTCCCTAAGACCAAATAGCTGCTAATGTGTATGATAAGTCAAACAGAAATATGAGTTGTAATGGGACCTGATATATCTGCTCTGCTCCTCTTACAGGTGTCTTGGAATACTGGCTACCCTGACAGATCTTAGCATTCCAGATACACTATCTATGCAGATGTCAGCCATCCACTGAGTGTGGTATATGCCAACGATGAGGCAGTTGTGGCCTACAGATATGCATGTCCATACACTGGGCAAAACTGAAGCATATATCCCCTGGCACCTGCATTGTTTGAGAGTTTATCTTCACACACTCAAGAAACTTGCTCGCCTATGGGCATGTGCCATCATAGTCCCATCACTCACAGTAGCCGGCATGTTGTGCATCTGGCACACAGCGCTCTGAAGATACATTACACATTTCCACATACAGGCAGTACCTGGTCTATGGCTAATATTTGAAAAAAACAAGCATTATTAGTCAATAAACAGCAAGCAATGTGCTGTAGCAGGTGAAACAACAGTATGGGTCATGGTAACTTACCAGCCTCCTCAAGCTGTGAGCTGTCTTGTCCAGCTACCCCTTGGATAGCCACCTCCTCCACCATGGCCAACATCCTCTGCTCACATTCTGTAAGTGGCTCACAGGCATCTGGTGGCAGCTGGCAGTTCCTTGCATCCTTCTTTTTGATGCTATTCCGTGCCACCTTCCACTTTTTCTTGATATCCTCCACCTCCCTGTTATGATGGTGGATGGCATCTATCTCTGCAGTAATTTCTTGCCATAGGCATTGCTTTTTGTGGGCATCCCCACTTCCCAACAAAATGGCCTGGTGCCCAAGGACCAGGTCTGTGGCGATTATGATATCCTGGAGAGACAAATTTGATTTTTGAGAGCCTGGCATCCTGGCAGCATACAATACACCTTTCTCAAAGTAGTGGCTGGTTAGCATTTTAAGTATCACCGGCTATATAGAAGAGATGGCCGGTTAAATTAGATGTTGTTGTTGTTACATTTGTACCCCGCGCTCAGTGCGGCTTGCATGGGGCAATGGAGGGTTAAGTGACTTGCCCAGAGTCACAAGGAGCTGCCTGTGCCTGAAGTGGGAATTGAACTCAGTTCCTCAGTTCCCCAGGACCAAAGTCCACCACCCTAACCACTAGGCCACTCCTCCACTGTTGCTACTATTGGAGATTCTACATGGAATGTTGCTACTATTGGAGATTCTACATGGAATGTTGCTATTCCACCAATGTGGCCGCGCAGGCTTCTGCTTCTGTGAGTCTGCTAGTGGAATAGCAACATTCCATGTAGAATCTCCAATAGTAGCAACATTCCATGTAGAATCTCCATAGTATCTATTTTATTTTTGTTACATTTGTACCCTGCGCTTTCCCACTCATGGCAGGCTCAATGCGGCTTACATGGGGCTATGGAGGGTTAAGTGACTTGCCCAGAGTCACAAGGAGCTGCCTGTGCCTGAAGTGGGAATCAAACTCAGTTCCTCAGGACCAAAGTCCACCATCCTAACCACTAGGCCACTCCTCCACTGATCTAATTATGCGGTCGTTATTTTAGCGGTTAACTTTTGAATATTAGTCGCAGCTGCAACTGCTTACCTGCAGCTCCTGCAGTTAGCACCCTCCAGATATGGTAACTGGCTGTTTCTGAATATTGGCGCTCTGCTTTAAATAGTGAGGTCACTGCTTAATGGGACAAGCTGCAGTATTGTTAGGTTTTGAGCAATAAACTTTGTGTCATGTGGAAATGCTTATATCAGGAGAGAGGGTCTAGCTCCACTGTGAGGATGTTATTAAGACAAATGGCAGTGCTCGATGGTGAGTGGCTATCAAAAAAAGATGAGGCTCAGGCCTTAAGACATCTGACTGCAGGTGCAGATAATGTTTCTCACATCTCAAACTTTTGCATCTCACAGGCATATGTCATTGGGGAAGTGGTTACACGTTTATAATACCAGATTTTCCAAAGATATAGATGGTGACACCCATGAGAAGTTCTATGATTGAGAAATTCGTCCACTTCGCTAATCTAATATAAATAACATTATTATTTCAAGGTTATCACCCAGAACTGTATTAGGTTAATCCTCTCACTTTATGGTCTCCTTATTAGTATTCTCTGGTATTATAAACGTGTAGTTGATTTAGTCCAGAGTATTTATAGGGAAGTGTTTATATCTATTGGGGAAGTGGCGGCACCCTGTCATTACCCTTTGGGAGCTGTGAGCCTCTGAATTCACCAAATCCTCCAGAGTGCCCAGGTAGAGCTGTGGCTTAAATGTTTATTGTTTTATTTCTATGTGGATGATACATTTGATATATACCGTTCATCATGTTCATTACAAAGCGGTTCACATTTTAAAAAAACAACAAAAAAAAACCAATCTCTCACCGAGCAAAGGCCACAAGCTAAATTGTACAGTTTCAAATATAATTTTATTTTTGTTACATTTGTACCCTGTGCTTTTTTCCCACTCATGGCAGGCAATGGAGAGTTAAGTGACTTGCCCAGAGTCACAAGGAGCTGCCTGTGCCTGAAGTGGGAATCGAACGCAGTTCCTCAGGACCAAAGTCCACCACCCTAACCACTAGGCCACTCCTCCACTCCACTCCACCCTTAGTGCATGCTAGCTTAGCTATAAGTACAATCTTTTGCACTTGTTGTTGTTTGTCTTCATTGGAGGAGGGTTTAAGCTATGATACCATAGGTTTCTCATAACATGTGCTGTTGCATCAGCTAACTTCTTGGTTTCGTGCTGTGTACTGTGATATAGGACCCCTGATGAAGGCTTGATAGCCAAAGCACGGCCAGTGAAGGTTCTGATGTTCATTAGACACTGTAAACTATTTGTTTCAATTCAATTTATTAGACAATAAAGGATATGGAGGAATCATCTCTGGAGCGTCTGTCTGGTCATTCCCAGTCTTGTTGTACCTTGTATTGAACCATTGTGGGTTTGTTTGTTTTTTTTTTGCTTTTTGGACTTCATACTTTACTCCAACAGACATAGAGGGGCATAATCGAATGGAAACGCCTATCTTCATGGGCATTTATCTCCGAGAACGGGTCCGTGAAGGGGCGGGCCGAACCGTATTTTCGAAAAAATGGATGTTTTTGAGCTGGGCGTTTGTTTTTTTTAGCGATAATGGAAACTAAAAATGCCCAGCTCAAAAACGTCCTAATCCAAGCCATTTGGTCGTGGGAGGGGCCACGATTTGTAGTACACTCGCCCCCCTGACATGCCAGGACACCAACTGGGCACCCTAGAGGTCAGTGCGGTGGACTTCAGACAACGCTCCCACATGCATAGCTCTCTTACCACGGGTGCTGAGCACCCAACCCCCCTCCCCCAAAACCCACTACCCACAAATGTACAACACTACCATAGCTCTTAGGAGTGAAGTGGGCACCTACATGTGGGTACAGTGGAATTTGGAGGCCTCCCATTTACCAGCACAAGTGTTACAGGTGGGGGGGGGGGGGGGGGGGATGGGCCTGGGGCCACCTGGCTGAAGTGCACTGCGGTACCCACTAAAAGTGCTCCAGGGACCTGCATACACGCAGGCCTCTAGGACTGGTTGCTGCTACATAACATTGGCATACCAGTTGACACCTGAAGACTAATCTCTTCGAAAACGTCCTTTATTGGAATAACCGCGTTTACTCACAGTTAACTGCAGATCAGAGGTTGTGCCCCACTGGCAATGAGTCTCCCTGGTACTGAGATGAGCAGTAGGTCAGAGCTGGCAGAATGGTGTACAATGTCCTCTTTCAAGGGAAGAACTAAGTTCTGTAACGTGGCTAACACAGGAAAGGGAACTAAAACTGGCTTACAAAAATGGCCACTACCACATGGACTACAACAGGAAACACAACAGGGCACACTCTGACCCAGTAGGCAGGGGGAAAAGCACCATGGGAGAAGAGCCTACCAACTACCAACATCGTGAGACTGTAACACAAGCTAATGAAATCATGGAGCCCAATACCCTACACCCACCACAATGCAATGCTGATTTGACCCTGTACTGCACCCGAGAGCCACATCTGACCCAGGAAAAGGCTGTGAGAGGATCGAACACATTCTGCTGTCATGGAGGTGGGTACAGCATTTGAGGCTGGCATACAGGCTGGAAAAAAAAGTTTTTAAAGTGGGGTTTTTTTGGTGGGAGAGGGTTAGTGACCACTGGGGGAGTCCAGGGAGGTCATCCCCGATTCCCTCCAGTGGTCATCTGGGCAGTTTGAGCACTTTTTTGGGACTTGTTCATGAAAAAAAAGGGTCCAAAAAAAGTGACTCAAAATCGCGGTAAAAACGCCTTTTTTTCGATTATCAGCTAAAGACGCCCATCTCTCCTCGGCTGATAACCACGCCCCAGTTCCGCCTCCGACACGCCCCCATCAACTTTATTCGTTTCCGTGACAGAGTGCAGTTGGAAACGCCCAAAATCAGCTTTCGATTATACCAATTTGGGCGCCTTTGCGAGACAAACGTCTATCTCCCGATTTAGGTTGCCCTATAGGCGTTTTTCTCTTTCGAAAATAAGCTGGATAGAGCCCATTATATTGCACCCAATGACTGGTTCTTATGTTCTGCAGGCAAAAATATTTCAATCTAGTCATTTTTTTGATCATGTGGTATAGTCTTATATGACAGGGAGTTGGAAGAGATTATGTCATCGCTTACGGAGTAATTTTTCAATATCAAATTTGCTTCCTCTGGTTGACAATGAGGATTTTAGGACTGGCATGGAATCCATAATTTTCCAGAACTGGTGTCTTAAATGTTTGAAAAGGATGGGAGATATGCTAGATTAAGAAGGACAAGTCTATCAATTTGAGGTATTGTGATCACTTTTTGATCCCACCCCTCCCACCATACTTCCCTGTTCTCATGTTTTCAGGCACGTCACTATCTTGCTGGTTTGAAGGGGCTGGGATTAACTGCACTAATTGATCAAATTCTCGAGAGTTGCTTCCAAGTACGAGAAGCAGAAAATATCTTTAACCCAATTACTTACATTTTTGCTGGATCTCCTTCCTGAGTATTGCTTTGAAGGCTTGGCAGGAGCTTGGGGTGAAGATTTGGGGTATCCGATTGAGACAGAATCCTTAAAACTGAACTTGATACATATTCACAGTTTATCTGTCTCTATCATAGTTAGAGAGCTTCAATATAAATTCATACTTCAAATTTATATATTGCCCTGGAGAGCATTTCAAGCGCATCTGACCACTGTTGGTAGTTGCCCCAAGAGCAATATGGCAAAAGCTAACTTGGGTCATATGTTTTGGCACTGTCCTTCAGCGGAGGACCTGTGGGAACAGATCTGGACAGTCTATCACACCAACTAACATGCTTTTTCAAAGAGGAACAGACTTTGCGCTCAGAGCCATAGACTCTTCTTAAAAAAGGCCTTCTTGCTAGGGAAAAAGGCTATTTTGTGTTTCTGGAGAGAAAAGCATCCTCCAGGTTTCACCTACTGGAAATGACCTCTGTTTGACTTAGCACTCCTGGAGCGTAGGGATGCGGGAAATGAAGATAATAGGAGATGGTCGCAGTTTCATACTAGACAGCTCTCCCACATAGAGATTGCAGTATATTGTTAAACAGATGATTTTATGTGGTTTACTTCTCTCTCGAGATAACTTTTTCGACTGTTATAGAATATTTCCTTAGACCATTACTTGGGGTGGGAGGATGGTGGGGAGGGAGAGTGGGAGTTGGTGGATATACTCTCTGTTATCTTTTGTATGTTTCCTGCTCTTAATTGGGATTTATACTAAAAAGTATTATATTTTGGCACACTTTCTTGCTGTATTCATATTTTTGAAGATACTGGTTTATTTTCTACATGCAGATAAGAGTACACTACATGTGATAATAGTTTCTCTTGTCTGTACATTCTAATGGACTACAGTTTTGTAGCAGCATGCAAACAAGGGGGGCTGCAATCTCTGGTCTAGAAGACCATGGAGCTTGGGGTTCCAGTCACACCATAGCTCTGCCAGGAAACCCTGTGGGATATCCTAGCCTACATTAGGGGTGACACTGAAAGACACAATATGGAAACCCTGGCGGACCCGGTGGCCTTGCTAGGCCCAGCTAGACGGCAGAGCACTTTTTTTTCTCCACAGGTTCAGCGGGTTATCTGGAGAGGCAGAAGCCTCATATTGCTCTACTGGAGAGTACACAGTCACAGACACTGGTGCCAGACACGTTTGTCTCCAGCAAAAAGATGGGTGAGTGTATGCTGGCTTCTAGCAGGGGACTACTGATGAGGTATCTAGGCCTAAAGGAAAGAAGAGTAAACAATAAGGCAAGGATGAAGCAATTGCATCAGGAGGGGCCATGTGAAGTGTGACAGAGAAGGGGGAGCATCACACTCAGTTCAGTTCCAGGTCCATGTCATTATGCAAGTGGATAATGCCATTGTAATATGTCCCTGGAAGTGTGAGGAAAAAAATATGGAAGCAGAGTTACATAGGCAGATTAGATGTAATCACATACTTTATTGTACGAGCACCAAAAAAGGACCCGACATGGGGATGTGTTTCACCGGGACAAACCACTTGCTTCAGGGGTTTTCAACAACTGTGGAGCTGGAACAATGTAATAAATGTCTTGACGTATCTCTTTGGTGGCACTCACTTTTGTGTTGGCATACATAGGACGTGCCTTTGGCTGTTTCAAGTGTAGCAGTGCTTTTGCATTTAATCACATTTATTACATTGTTCCAGCACCACCTGAAGCAGGTGGTTCTTTCCACTGGGCTTAGCACCCCCAATAATTTTGAAAAGTTGGCTCCTATGGCCGGGGGTGGAGTTTGGGCGGAGCAATGATGTAGCAAGTTAGCTGCGATATTCAGTCCACTAAGCGACTAGTTAACCCCATAAAGTTAGGTCACGAAAAGGTGTGTCCTACCTTTATGTGATGATGTTAACCGGACACCAGTCTGAATATCAGCCAGTGCCTAGTTAACCTCTAGGTAGCGACTAATAAGATCCAGCACCCCCCTTCCATTCCTCTTCCCAACCCCTGGAACTTCAGAATCTCCCCCCCCCCCTTAAGATCCCCCTCCCACCCAACCCCCAAAGAAAATTGAAGCTGGCCCCAACACCCACACTCCCCATCCCTGTAGCCCCATCCGACCTATCTTTGTGGGTCCCTGGTGGTCTAGAGGGAAATAGGCAGGAGCGATACCCATTTGCTCCTGCCTGATGCAGCCTGCTTTTCAAAATGGCTGCCGCAATCTCTAGCAGCAGCCACATGGTACTTCATGTACTGCGAGTACTTCAGGTACCATGGTACTTGAAGTACCACGAGGCTGCTACTAGAAGTCATGGCAGACATTTTGATGAGCAGGCCACACCAGACAGGAGCGAGTGGACTTTGCTCCTGCCCATTTCCCTCTAGATCACCAGGGATCTGCAAAGGTAGGCCTGGGGAAGCCTACAAAGGTGGAGGGCTAGGGCCAGCTTAGATTTTCTTCATGAGGTGGATGGTTGAGTGGGAGATCTTAAGGGGGATTCTGAAGTTCTGGGGGAGGGGATTGGAAAGGGGGGGGGGTTGCTACTTGGCCAGAAATTTTTAAAGCGGATTCTGGCCGTGGATCCAGGCTGAATACTTATGGCTAACACCTAAAGAATTATCCCAGATATACAATGCCGGTGTGGTTCCTGGTCATGGCCGAGCATTGAATATCTGGGGCTAATTCTGCTCGCTGGGTCAATGTTTTAAAAAACACTGCCACGGCTGAATAACAACCATATATGGAAAAACTATGGACTACCTTACCTTATCAGGTTTCAGACCATGCTATAGCACCGAGACTGTCCTTACTATCCTAGTATCAAATCTCAGAAAAGAAATTAGCATAAGGTCTAAGATCTTAATAATGCAGTTAGATATGTCTAGCACATTCAATGTAGTAGATCATAATATCCTACTAAACATACAAGACTTTGGCATATGTGACACAGTCCACAAATGGTTTCAAGGATCCCTGAAATCAAGATCTTACAAAATGAAAATGAAAGGAACCTTATCCTCTCCTTGGTCACTGGACTGTTGTGTCCCTCAGGGCTCTCCACTATCACCCATACTGTTTAATGTAATGATGTCACCACTAGGTAATGACTAGAAACAGCAGGATTCAAAACATTCATATATGCTGACGATCTTACCATATACATAATCGTCAAAAGGAACATTCGAGACATCTTACAAAAGGCATAACTTGGCTTAAATTTAATGGAAACCTGGGCCGCAGAATCCAAACTAAAGCTAAATTAAGAAAAAACTAAATTTGTGGTCATTACCAACCTATTTGACCAAAGAACTACAACAGTTTCACAACTGACAACACTTCATTCTCCATTGACAATAATCTGAAAATTCTAGGTATAATTATAGACAAACACGTAACATTTGATACTCAAGTTTCCTCAGTAATCACCATCTTAAGTAGAGGAGTGTGGTAGCCGTGTTAGTCCACTCTTAAGGTTATCAATAGAAATCAAACAAAATAAAACATGGAAAAGAAAATAAGATGATACCTTTTTTATTGGACATAACTTAATACATTTCTTGATTAGCTTTCGAAGGTTGCTTGTTACTTGTTGAGATCCTTGAAGGTCTCTGGAAATCTGAAAGATAAGAGAAAAGAAACTTTAAAGAATCTAGTGTTTTGCAAGATTGAATGTGCTTCAATGATTTATGTGACTAATATTTATACTTATCTGAAAATGCTCTCAATGTTTCTAGAGACTAAACTGATTGGTGTTGCAAACCTGTAATTGAAATATATATGTTAAATATGCAAGTTGGTAACATTCAGCTGATTGTTAATTAACATTTAAATATAATTAAAATAATAAAAAAAATATTTTCTTTTTATTGTTAAACTCTCTGGTTGACGTTGAGTCATTTTGGGGAAACATTGTGACATATTTGGTACCATCATTGCTATACCTTGCTCCGCCACCAGGGGGTTCACATTTATGACACTTCTTTGTTATGTACCCTATACTGTTTATTGTAAGCTACATTGAACTCAAAACTTGTTTGGGATAATGTGGGATATAAATGTCAAAGTAACACAAACCAACGGGAAAAAAAGCTCAACTCAATTTGACAAAATTCCAACAAAAATCGCAGAGCAGTTTGTGCAATTGCAAGAAAATGAATTAATAATGGAAGGAGGAGAGGACCTCAGATTGGTGACAGCTTTAATCTTAATCTTAACTAATAAGATTACTTATTTAGTCACCATGTTTCAATCATAGGTCCCTACCAACCTCATTTACGTTCTGCTGTATTGATTGAATACTGGGACTTGGCCATTTTTAATAGAGCAGTGCTTTGCAGTTGGGCGTCTTTCTCCTGATGAAGCCCTATCTGGCGAAACGGGACCATTGGGGAGGCCCTCAGTTCAAGCTGCAATAAGCTAAGTAGCTTTGCTCTTTGTTATGGCTATTTTTTGTATTATATTTATACACTAACAGTGTGTGTGAACACCTAGGGAAGAGGTTGGTAGGGACCTATGATTGAAACACGTTTTTGTTGGATATAAATGTCACAAATAAATAAATAAATAATCGGTTCCTCGCTTTCCTCGGATTTGGTAGCATGGCCTGCCTGAAAGACATATTCTTGGTTGATATCTGACTTTATAAGCTACACCAACATGATTATCCAGGGTTATAAAGGCCAACCAAAACTGCTTTTTTTCAGTTTTGGCTGAAACCAAACCTGTGACACATTGCTGAAACCAAAACCAAAAATGTGCTTGACTGCCTCAAGCTGGGCTCTGCTCCTCTCTCCCCCCTCCCTCAAATGGTAATTGCTTCCTCGTGGAGCCACCCAACCTCCCTCCATCTCATTGGATGGGAGCTGGCCCCCTTTGTCCACTGCACTGGATAGAAGCAGCCTTCCCTCAAGTGCCTCCACCTCCCCCCCCCCCCCCCCCCCACGGCCTAGCTTAGAAGCCGTGATCTAATGGTGCAGTCAGGGCAGGATGTTGTGACAGCCATTTTGAGAGCGGAGTTAGTATGGGCAGGAACAACTGCCCCGACTGCACTACTAGACCACCAAGGCTGTAGGCTGGGAGGGCCTATGTGTGGGTGGGAAGCTTCTTCTGCACAATGAGGTGTGTGTGTGGGGGGGGAGAGGTTGGGGAGCTATGGGGCAAAGTGCAAGAGCATTTTCAGTTGAAACTGAACACAGGCTGAAAATGGATTTGGGTCAGTTTCAGCATCAAAACCAAAATTTGGTTGGCCTCTATGCGGCTATAGGGATCATTGAAACTGGGAGTGCTCAAACTATGATGAGAAATTCTGCAGGCACATGGAAGATGAGAGGGATTTAATCTTGGAAAGAAGGATATAGATTTGTGAAGGAGGGAGATGGAGAGGAAGGGCAAGGGCCGTGATAGCCCGAGGTTGCAGTTATTTTAGGAATGGGGGGTGTAAGTGCAGCAGCTGGGGCCTCTACAATCGGACGGTTAAGGTCTTGCCCAAGAGACATCTGCTTTAGATACAACAGTGCAGTTTGCCCATACCAGGATTTATGCCAGTTCAAGCACCTGTGCTCAGTCTGTGGAGCGGGCCTTACCACTACAAATGTAGCAGAAAAGCGCCTGCAGCAGCCCAAGTAGGGGCCTCTGTGTGAAACTGGCCCCCACCCAGTACAGCTCTTCAGCATGGAACCATGTCTGCTGAGATACCACAAGATTAAAGACACATTGACACTGTAGGAGGGGTTTAAATTCGGATTCTGAATCATATGCTAGGGCCCGTCCTGATTCACTTCAGCAAGGAATATGCCTCCAGTTAGGCATTGCAAGAAGGCGCATTCAGGATAAGCCAGGCCGAGCCAAGACTTCATTGTGAGGGAGCCTAAGAGAGAGGAACCACTTTCCCTAGACTATGGGAGGTTACTGAGCCTGTAAGGTGGACCCCAGAAGAGTTGTATTGCAAGGGCCAGTACAATCATGGATTTGAGGTCAGTGCTGCATGAAGGGAATGGCTGGGCAGAGATGCGACAATGCAGGCTGGTTTGGATGGCCATGCCAATCATTACATTATATTGCTTCTTATATTCCACAACTACCCTTAGAGTTCAGTGCAGATAACAGGAAAGAATGAGCATACAAATCCTGCAAGCAAACCAAGCATAATCAAGATATAAAACAATACAATCATGGAATCTCTGGCCGCTTGATTGCAGGCTGAGAGCTCAGAATGTGAGTGGACACTACAAATTGCCTGGCTCAAGACAGGTTGTTTGTATATGTACACCCAATAAAGCTGTGGCCTTGCATGCCAGACTGGTGTTGTGTGGTTACTAAGGGTACCGGGATAGAGAGGAAGCATAAGTCTGCCTGAGTTAAGTTACTGCTATGGCAGCTGGGTTTGGGCTGATGGGAACCCTGCCATTGCAGGTAGGTTGGAGTAAATAAAAAAGTGAGCAGGGAACAGCTGGAGGGAGGGCATAAACTAGGGAAGTAGATTAGAATAGGGAGAGCAACTGGGGTGGGGGCTGAGGAAAAAAGGAAGAAGCTTAGGAGGGTATAAGCTGGGAGAAGGGTGTACACTCTCACACTTAACCTTCACTCCCACCCAGACAAATACACAACATCCTACGCCTACACACTGCGCCTACAAACACCATTATGGAGTCATAATGCACACTCCGTTAAATTGCTAGGCAACTATACACTTGTTTGCCCTACTTCTGCATCGCTGGTTGATTCACATTTCTTTGGTTTTCTTGACTCTTAACAAAGGAAAAGCAGGTGGGAAGAGAAAAGGTTAAAAGAGATAATTATAGATTTGTTTTCACATATGTTAGTTCAAGCCCTTGTGCTAATGCTGAGAATCCTGGAACATTACAGGAAAAAAAAAAAGTCCTCAAAAGAGGAAGACTTATGTGAGGAAAGAGAGTAAGCCACCACAGCCATTTGGATAACCCTAGCATTATGAAGATGAACTGTACTTGCATTTAGCCACAGGGAATAGAGCAGACAGGGCTCAAGCAAAGAGAACTGAAAGAATGACAAAGGAAGGGGCAGAAGTTTGCCTCCCACCTGCTGAAGTTGAGCCTCTAACTTTCTTTTGGGTGATATGGAGGGCACAAAAGAAAGAGAAGACAAAAAGAAAAGGAGATTTTGTAGCCTGGTAAGATCCAATAGGACTGTCTGGTGAATACTTAGTTTTGCAATGAAATAATGCGCTTTAAATACTGGCATATTGAAATGCAAACCCCATCCTTTCAAATGGCATTTTCATTTGTTAAGAAATTCTCTTTTTTGTTTTTTTTTGCTTTTGATTCTCCAGGCAGCAACCATTTTGGAAGCATTTGCTAGTGACATCAGATATACTCACATGCTATTGGGTCAAGCCATGTGGGTCTGAGTGACATCAGTTCTCATTATGAACCAACTGTATCCAGTCACAGTGTAGATGATGCTAGAGACTTAGCAACCGTTGGGGATATTATCTTCAAGCTAAGGGGGTTTTTCACTAAGGTGCACTCACATTTTTGGCGTGTGCTAAATTTGGGCATGCGCTAAACGTTAGAGACGCCAATGCATTCCTATGGGTATCTCTAACGTTTAGTGCTCACCCAATTTTAGCATGTGCCAAAAACGTGAGCATGCCTTAGTAAAAAAACAACCTAAAAGTCTTATGTATGTCAAGCTTTATTGCTTTCTGTGCACATTTAGCACTACCCAGTGTATCTGATCTGACATATTTTTAAAAATAAGATCTCCATGGAACTTGTCACTCCCATTAAACAGAATGGCCAATGTAATAAGCTGAGCAAGGATTGACTCACAGGCTGACAGAAAGGGGGTTAAAAAAAAAAGCCCTGGTAACCTGTTGGGCCTCAGACCTCTCTGATCCCCATTCCACACCATGCAAATATTCCCTAGCGGACCAGTGGACCTCAGATTTCCCCCAAACTCCGATCCCCACCCCAGGTTAGAGCAGCCTTGGCCCAGGCATTCTGCACAGGGAAGTCCTTGCCCAAGGAACCTCCAATGTTGTGGTACTCTGACCCTCACACTCCATGAACAAATAATACCTAGTCAGAGATGTCCCATAGCCATCTTCCAAAATGGCGCCACCTAGCCTCCCCCCCCCCCCCCCCCCCAGTGGAGGCTGTAGGTAGATGCACCTCCTTCATGCCTGTGTCTCTCCCATTCTGCAACAAGAAGCAAGTTCTGCTCTTGCCTGCTGCATGAAGCAAGAGCCTCAGATTCAGGCTTCTTTTAGCCCGTAGAAATGATGTGAAAAAATACAGTGGGGAGGGGGGCAGCTGAACTCCCTGAAGCATGGTACACCCTAAAAGCTGGCCCTGATTTCTTTAATTTTCTAATTTTCGTATTCAGGAAATTTTGACATAACAAATTTGTACATATGTTGTCAAAATGCATAAAAGAGGCAACAGTTTATTACCTATAAACTTTGCGTGTCAAAAATACCAACAAACTTTGCATCTGCTTTTGTGCAGGCACACCTTTTGTGCAAAATACTAGGTGCGAATGTGAAATCAAATCTATGCATGCTCTTTTCCCAACATGCCCTCTTCCCACTGCATAAGCTCCTCCCCTCAACCTGGTTAAATTATGCTTACCGTGGAAATTGGCTGTGAGGTTCTGCTTCCAGCATGCAGGTGGCTCTTCTAAGAAGGTTGCATGATGGAATGAACTTCTGATCCCCCACCCCCTAACAAGTGTTAGAATGGTTCCCTTGGATGGTTTGATCACTCTTACCTTCTTTGTGGTTCCTACTTCCTTTTGGGGGCTATCTTGCTTGAGATCATTTCCTATTCTGATACATATATATACTGAGGCCTTGCCTGCTTCCTTTACCAGATCTTGGTACTCCCATCATTCTAGCATTACCAGTGTTTCCTGACCCTATTGAGTTCCTGCTCTTCTTTGGACCCCAGATACATGCTGTGACCCTGTCGTCCTTCAGGCCTGGATTCCCTGCAAAACTCTTTCTGTGGCCTACTCAGGCTTCTGAAGTGGCGTTCTTGTTGTGAATGGTTTCAGTTGTCAATGCTTTGCTGTGTCTGGTTCCACACTCCCAGATACCAACTTTGTGATACCTGAAATGAGGGGCAGTTGAATGCCTTTGTGTTTGGGGCAGCCCAAGCTCCATCCCAACCCTACCTCCAGATTTACCCCTGATCCTGTCCTCGGCCCTGCCCCTAAGATAATACTGTTGATTTTATTATTAATTATTTCTTACATTCATTCTTCACATACAGCTTTCCTTTGTCCTCTCTTAACTCTGTTTCAGGGTCACCTGTCCATTGGCCATTTATGTCTCCTCCTGTTTTCCCCCCAACCCCACAGGACCATTCCCCATACATCTCAGTGGGCTGTGGATCAATACACCTGTTGGAAAACTAAACAAGTTGGATTAGTACAGATCAATTCTATACAAATATTCAATGCTAACAGAATATCTGGTCTTTTTCACATACACAGAACACAGATAGACCCCCCACAAAATATAGAATAAGTAACTACCAGAGAAATATAAACAGTGATGCATGTTCTCCTGTACTGTACAAAATATAAAGATAGCAGATGTAAATTCCAAAAACTGACGTGTGAAAAAAAAACCCAACAGAAAATACAGTGATACCTTTTTATTGGGCTAATTTAATAAACTTTTTGACTAGCTTCAGAGGCTAAAACCTCCTTCCTTAGGTCAGAGCTGTACACCATTACAGCAGATTCTGTCCTGACTTGAGGAAAGAGGTTTTAGCCTCTGAAAGCCAGCTAGTCAAAAAGTATATTTATTCCAATAAAAATGTTTCACTTTATCTCAGACTCAGGAATAAACTAAGGAAATGCTTCTTCACAGAAAGAGCGATGAATGCATTGGAACATCCTCCCAGTGGCAGTAGTGGAGACGAAGATTGTATCTGAATTCAAGAAAGTTAGGGACAAGTACATAGGATCTCAAAAGGAGAGGAAGGGATAGTGAATAGCCTGAATGGGCAGACTGAATAGGCCATATATCTGCCTTCATTTTTCTATTTTTCTGTGTTAACAAGGACTAACACAGTTACCACACTACTTCTTACTGAATTATAAATAAAGGGTCAGATGTTCAGCCAGTGACAATCAGTGTTTTACTGGTCTCTGCTGGCACTAAACCTAGAAATTCAATGCCAGGCCATGTCTGGGCACCAGCATTGAATTTCCAGGTTTGTGAGGCCGGCTAACACAGGGCTGCTTAAGAACAATATTTTTTTATTTATTGTACATTTATACCCCACGTTTTTCCCACAGTGATATGATACAGACGTTCAAATATTTGAAAGGTATTAATCTGCAAACGAACCTTTTCCGGAGATAAGAAGGCGGTAGAACGAGAGGACATGAAATGAGATTGAAGGGGGGCAGACTCAGGAAAAATGTCAGGAAGCATTTTTTCACGGAGAGAGTGGTGGATGCTTGGAATGCCCTCCAGAGGGAGGTGGTGAAGATGAAAACGGTAACGGAATTCAAACATGCATGGGATAAACATAAAGGAATCCTGTTCAGAAGAAATGGATCCTCAGGAGCTTAGCCGAGTTTGGATAACAGAGCCGGTAGTGGGAGGCGGGGCTGGTGGTTGGGAGGCGGGGATAGTGCTGGGCAGACTTATACGGTCTGTGCCAGAGCCGGTAGTGGGAGGCGGGGCTGGTGGTTGGGAGGCGGGGATAGTGCTGGGCAGACTTATACGGTCTGTGCCGGGGCTGGTGGTTGGGAGGCGGGGATAATGCTGGGCAGACTTATACGGTCTGTGCCCTGAAAAAGACAGGTACAAATCAAGGTAAGGTATACACAAAAAAGCGGCACATTTCTTGGGCAGACTAGATGGACCGTGCAGGTCTTTTTCTGCCGTCATCTACTATGTTACTATGTTAGTTGTGCAGGCTCAAAGTGGCTTACAATGCAATTAAATTAAATTCAAATACAATAAAATATTCAGCACTTAAGTGGCTATGGGTTACCGCATAATGATAGCACAGACTTTTATGTGTTCCTATTTATGCAGGTAACCTGGTTGATTAAGTTCTGAATATTAGCACTTAATCAGCCAAGTGATGACTCCACCTCCAAAACAACCATTTTGAGTTGGGCACTAACTGGTTATTTTCAGCAGCACTAACTGGTTTAAGTGCTGTTGCAAATGACTGGTTAGCCCCAAACAGGAGATATAGAGGGGCATAATTGAACGAAAACGTCTATCTCCATGGGCGTTTATCTCCGAGAACGGGTCCATGAAGGGGCGGACCAAACCGTATTTTCGAAAAAATAGACGTCCATGTTTTATTCGACAATTTGTGAGCTGGGCGTTTTTGTTTTTCAGTGATAATGGAAAATGAAAGCGCCCAGCTCAAAAACGAATAAATCCAAGGCATTTGTTCGTGGGAGGGGCCAGGAGTCGTAGTGCCCTGGTCCCCCTCACATGCCAGGACACCAACCGGGCACCCTAGGGGGCACTTTTACAAAAACAAAAAAAGGTAAAAGAGCTCCCAGGTGCATAGCACCCTTCCCTTGTGTGTTGAGCCCCCCCAAATCCCCCTCAAAACCCACTGCCCACAAGTCTACACCATTACTATAGCCCTAAGGGGTGAAGGGGGCACCTACATGTGGGTACAGTGGGTTTGGGGGGGTTGGATGACTAAGCATTAAGCAGCACAATTGTAACAGGTAGGGGGGATGGGCTGGGTCCACCTGCCTGAAGTCCACTGCACCCCCTAACAACTGCTCCAGGGACCTGCATACTGCTGCCAGGGAGGTGGGTATGACATTTGAGGGTGAAAATAAAAAGTTGTGAAACATCATTTTTTGTGGTGGGAGGGGGTTAGTGGCCACTGGGAGAGTCAGGGGAGGTCATCCCCGATTCCCTCTGGTGGTAATCTGGTCATTTAGGGCACTTTTTGGGGCCTTTTTCGTGAAAAAACAGGGTCCAGGAAAAGTGCCCTAAATTCTAGCTACAAACGCATACTTTTTTTCCATTATCGGCGAAAGGCGCCCATCTCTCCTTGGCCGATAACCACGCCCCAGTTCCACCTTCACCACGCCTCCGACACCCCCCCGTCAACTTTGTACGCTTCCGCGATGGAGTGCAGTTGAAAACGTCCAAAATCGGCTTTCCATTATACCGATTTATTCGTTTTTGTGAGATAAACGTCTATCTCCTGATTTGGGTCGAAATCTAGGCGTTTTTCTCTTTCAATTATAAGGTGGATAGAGAGGCATTTTTGAACGGGGACGCCCATCTCTGAGGATGTCCCCGCGAAGGGGTGGGACATCCCGTATTATCAAAACAAGATGGTTGTCCATCTTTCGTTTCGATAATACGGTCAGGGACGGCCAAATCTCAACATTTAGGTCGACCTAAGAGATGGTCGACCTAAATGTTGAGATGGTTGACCTTAGAGATGGTCGTCCCCAGTTTTCGACCATAATGGAAACCGAGGACGCCCATCTCAAAAACAACCAAATCCAAGCCCTTTGGTCGTGGAAGGAGCTAGCATTCGTAGTGCACTGGTCCCCCTCACATGCCAGGACCAGTGCACTGGTCCCCCTCATATGCTCTAGGGGGCACTGCAGTGGACTTCATAAATTGCTCCCATGGTGCATAGCTCCCTTACCTTGGGTGCTGAGCCCCCCAAACCCCACTACCCACAACTATACAACACTACCATAGCCCTTAAAGGGTAAAGGGGGCACCTAGATGTGGGTACAGTGGGTTTCGGGTGGGTTTTGGAGGGCTCACATTTACCAGCACAAGTGTAACAGGTTGGGGGGGCATGGGCCTGGGTCTGCCTGCCTGAAGTACACTGCAGTACCCAGTAAAAACTACTCCAGGGACCTGCATACTGCTATGATGGAGCTGGGTATGACATTTGAGGTTGGCATAGAGGCTGGCAAAAAAAAAAAATTTACACTTTTTTTTTGGGTGGGAGGGGGGTTGGTGACCACTGGGAGAGTAAGGAGAGGTGATCCCTGATTCCCTCCGGTGGTCATCTGACTTGGTCATGAAAAAAATTGGACAAAGTCAAGTCGGCCAAATGCTCATCAGGGACGCTCTTCTTTTTTCCATTATAGGTCGAGGACGCCCATCTCTTAACCACGCCCCCGTCCTGCCTTCGGTACACTGCCGACACCCCCCCCCCCCCCCCCGTGAACTTTGGTCATCCCCGTGACAGAAAGCAGTTGAGGATGCCCAAAATCGGCTTTCGATTATGCCAATTTGGGTGACCTTGAGAGAAGGACGCCCATCTCCCGATTTGTGTCGGAAGATGGGCGTCCTTCCCTTTTGAAAATAAGCTAGATAACCAACCAGGAGTCATTTCTGGATAGTTAAATCATATTGAATATCAACCCCAAAATTCTTTTTTCTACCTATGCTGTCTGACCACTTAATTTTTCTAACCGTGTAGGTCTCTGTTTCTGATTACTTCTTTCCTGTCTTCTTTTAACTTTCTTTCCAACGGTTTCCTGTCCATTTGTCATTTTTCACTCTCCTCCTGACTTGTTCACTACATCCAGCTCCAACATGGACCTGTTCCTTTCAGCTTTCTTCCATTTTTATCTGCCTCTCTTTCCATTCAGATGTCATTCATTCTTACTATCCTGTTTTCACTCTCCCTATTTTTACTGCTTCTGCCTACAGCTTTCCATCTCTTTCCCTCATCCCAGCTCTCCCATTCCAGTTCCTTTTATTCCTCAGTATTGTCATTGTCTTTCTCTCTTTTCCTCCACCTCCACACCATCCCGCATTGTCCTTTCTCTCTCTGCTCACCCTCCTGCCCAACTATGCAGCATTGCCCCATCTCTCTCTCCTTCCTCTATGTAGAATTGCCTTTCTCTCTCCCCCACCCATTTAATTATTTCCCTCTCTCTCTCTCTCCCCCTCCCAATCCAGCATTGGTCTCTCTCTATCTCTCATCCCATCTGGTATTTCTACCCCCCCCCGTGTCTTTCATTCCTTGCCTCCTGCTGCCATATCCACTGGGTCTACAGTAGTAAAAATATGGCAACACCTAAAGTCCACATTTTCCTCATTCTGGTGTTGGAGGTGCCTCACCTACAGTTCTTCTTACCTTATCCCTGGACTTCAGCTAGATCCCCATCTCAGTCCTTCCTGCTGATGAAAATCAACACACCAGTGCATGCTTTTAGCAGAATACAGAAGGACAATTATCTGTTAGGCCCATTTACCTATGTAAATGGATTTGAAATTTGTAGTTCAAAAATTAAAGAAGAGAAACAATAGATAATATTAATTACATAACAATAAAACTTAAAAGTATAGAAAGGATTCTGCCAGGTACTTGTAAGCTGGCCTCACCACTGTTGGAAACAGGATACTGGGCTAGATGGACCCATGTTTTGACCCAGTAGGGCAACACATGTTCTTATGGTATAAGGACCTGAGGGATAATGCCAAAGTTCTGCTGCTGATCAGTATTGCTGTGGTCAGAATGTACTTTTACTTCTATAGCTGCAGATACTCCTGTTGGAGCAGAGAAATCTCAGTATAAACTTGGAGGTGTTATTTTGTTTTGTCTGTTAATTTTGGAAAATATGCATTTTTTTTCTATGCATTTTGTAGGGTATAGGAGGAAATTATTTTTTATTTCTTGTTTTTTCCAGTATTGCATCGCTTGTAGAGTCTGGCTCCTTGGAGTTTCCAATTCATTGTTTGTCTGCACCTTTTTAAAATGTTTAGAGGGTCCATATTCAAAGTGAATTAACTGGTTAAGGGAGGCTCTATCTGGTTATCTCTCACTGACTGGGCCTTGAGGGAATATTCAGCAGCACTTGCCTGAATAGTATCGTTGGATACCCCCTCTAACTGCTAAACCTGAAAGCAGCTATTGTGTAGGCAGTCTGGATAAGTACTAATATTCAGCCCTTAATTCATTGGCCAAATAGGACCACACAAATAGCAGTCCTATTTATGACTGGTTTAGCTTAACCAGTTAAGGACTCAGGCCCAGATGCACAAAACTTAACGAGCCAGCAATGTGCTCTTTATACTGGTTCTAGTCGGTTTAGCGAGCATGGAGCTCAGCGAGACATGCACAAAGGGGTTTCTGTCATGGTATCAGCTAACGAGAATTGTGTGCATTCTGAGTGATGCATAGCCATTTTCCCAGCGATGCACAGAAAGGACGGCCTGCCTTTAGGATGAAAGTTTTACAGGTGGTCAGAAGCTGTCGGTGCTGCTGTTTCCTTCCCATTACCACTGATTTTACCCTCAGCTGCAGCTGCCTGGATGGCTGAGAGCTGCGGCATCTCTAGAGCCCGCCCGCCTGCCCCCCGCTCGCCAAGCAGACATGCACACAGCCCTTTGCTTTCTCCTTTGCCTCGCTCTCCCTTGCTTCCTTCCCTGCCTGCTTGCAGAGTCAACACGGTTCCTTGGCTGTACTGCTGCCGAGGGGCAGATCAGAAAGGTCTGGCTGCACACCCAGGAAATTGAGTGCTGCTTACACCAGAGGAGACAGCTGTGGCGGTGATAAAGTTTAGGGAAAAAAAACTACATACTGCTTTCATAGACGCAGCTGCTTGCTGTTTTATCGAGCAGCTCATTTGCATCCTGTTTCTTTTTACCAAGGTGGAAATAGCGATCGGTGTTTTACCGGGACTTTGGTGCATCTGCCTCTGAGGGCCTGATGCACAAAACTTACTGAGCTTGCAACATTTGCTTTAGACTGGTTGTAGCTGGTCTAAAGCAAACTTTATTTAGTTTCTAATACACAAAGATGTTTTGCGTCCCTTTTTATCGTTCACCGTAGCAGCAGGTCTGGAGCTATCAGTGTATGTGGATGACCTGGTGGAGCAGTCTGCTTGTACTACAGTTTATTTATTTTATTAATTTATTTGTTTATTTATTTATTTATTTATTTGTTGCATTTGTATCCCACATTTTCCCACCTATTTGTAGGCTGTTCATTTCAGAATACATATACAATTGGTAATATATATAGAACATGAATGCTAAATGAACAGTCAGGTAAAACAGGGAAAATATACAATTGGTATCACATATTGAACACGGATTGCATATTAAAATTAAACAATACGATATAGGGAGAACATAATCCGATTGTTAAGTAAATGATGGTGAATTACAGTTCCAATTATAAGTCATTATGGTACGTCTTATTAAAGAGATGTGTTTTCAATGCCTTACAGAAGTTAATTAGGTTACGAATTATTTTCAGGTCCAATGGTAGAGCATTCCACATTTGTGAACTCAAGTATGAAAACCTGGATGCATGTATTAATCTATATTTTAGACCTTTACAGCTGGGGAAGTGAAGATTTAGGAATGTGCGTGCCGATCTTTTAGCATTCCTGGTTGGTAGGTCAATAAGATCTAACATGTAGGTCGGAGCATCACCATGAATTATTTTACGCACCAGAGTGCATATTTTGAAAGTTATACGTTCTTTAAGAGGAAGCCAGTGTAAGTTTTCTCTTAGGGGCTTAGCACTTTCGTATTTTGTTTTTCCAAATATAAGTCTGCCTGCAGTGTTTTGGGCAGTTTGCTGGATGTAGAGTACTTTTGTTAAATAGCCCAGCCCTCGGCAAACAAGGGCTATCAAATGTAAACAAAGCAGTCCCCCCACCCCCAAAAAATACACTTCAACTGAGCAAACAAAAGCAACTTACCCCCTCGCCCTCCCCCAAATTCTTAATAGCCTTTTCAATGGAATAAACAAGCTTAAACACACATTTTTTTATGTTTTAGATGATCATGTGTGCCATAGGAATGGAAAACTGAGTAGGGAAAAGCGCTTAGCACATGCACATAGCATCAACTCTTACTGAGAGACTGTTCTGCACATGTGCTAGGCACTTTCCCTGCCCAGCCGCTTACAGATTTTCTGTGCATCTGATTTGCATGTAATTTCCTTTGTGCATCAGTCGCTGTTTCAAAATCACTATGTTCACCGGCAGATAGAAACATGCACGGTGTTTAACAGAGACTTTTGTGCATCAGGGTCTGATTATCAAGACTACCCAGTTAAGCATCAGCTGGTCACATATACCCAGATATTTAATGCCGGTACATGGATATGGCCCGGCATTGAATAGCTGGGCATAATTTTGGTACTGGCTGAGTGTCACCCCCCCATAGGCCCCAATGCTCAAAAGTAAATATGGGTGCTAGAGGCCATTAGTGCTGTACTAGGACCCGCATTTACCTGTACAGAATGTTCAGAGTTCCAGAGCGTGGGAACAAACGAGTACGCAGACAAACAATGCAAGTAGTATGCTAATGTAGTCAAGCTCATGTTAACGAGGTCATTTTGTATTCCTCCCCAATGCCCAGAAAAGAGCACCCCAAACAAAACTGCCTTACTGTTGCAAAAAATAATGCCAGGTCGGAGCAGGCATTAGGCTGTTGGAAGAGAAGATTTCTCACGATTCTTATGCTTCTCTCATAAATGCAAAATCTGCCGCTTTTGATTGCTTTTGGAAGCAGAAGGAAGCCTGTGCAAGCCCATCCATTCTAAAAAAAAAATTTAAACGCCCAAAGTGAAAACGCATATTGGCATCTGTTTCCCGTGTCTAAATATAAGCATCCAAGCTAAAAAAAAAAATTTTAAGCACTTATATTTAAGCTACAGAAAACAGAGACCAGACGCTCCCAAGAGCCGAGCTTACCACGGAACTCTTTGTGCATGCGCCAAGCACAATCCTCTCACTGAACTCCCTATTGCTCAGTGCTATCAATGTGCCTATATTTGCATCTCATTAGCATTGAGCATTAGGGCATTGTTCTTCTGCGCTGTTCCGGCGCTATTCGGAACATCAGCAGAATTTTGAGCATCGGGGCCTTAACGCTAAATTTGTGATTCTTGTTTTGTATTTGGTGAGCGTCTCTTTATGTTCTGTGTGTGTGTGTTTGGGTGAGGTGAGATATTCACCTAGCATGTGTGTTCCAGGTAGGGATATTTTCTCGGCTGGCTGACTTTCAATGTGCATCACCTGTTAGGAGGTGTGTTGATGTTTTAGGGCCTGTGTAATATTTACAGTGCTACCTTTCAAAAGTGAGGGTTTTGCTGTTTGACATCCTGGAAGCTAGTGCTGTTTTGTTGTGGCAGGTTTGCCTCATAGATGATGAATGTGTGTGTGTGTGTGTGTGGGGGGGGGGGGGGGGGGTTACAGGATTTTGTTCTATTTCTCAAAGTCCCTGATAGTGGAAGGATTTCATGTTGCCATTACTAAGTTGACAAAAAAATTTGAAGATTCTTTCCTAGACAGTGAGTTGTCCTGCTCAGCATCCATTACTGGTATGTTTGTATTCTTTCCTTTCTCATGTTTTCCCTGTTTTTTAAATTCAGCTGCTCATTTATTTTTCTTTCTCTTAAATTCTTCCAATGACTCTTGTTCTCTTTATTCTTTTGGCTCGGCTCTTATTGTGCACTTTCATGTTTAATGTAATTCTGATGTGACATGGGTGAGGTTTGCTGACCTCAAATAGATGAGAAGCTGATCATTACTAGTTTTCCATTCCTGTGGTGACCTTCTCTGCAGTATTTGGAGGTGGGAAAGCGGTGTTAGTAGGTTTAAATCATATGGGAAGGAGACAGGAAAGGAGGGGAGTAGAGTAATGTGGTTTCATATTGGCATTTTTTTTTCACCATTTCTTTAGCTGGAAACAACCTCTTGCCAATCCTCCCTCAGATAATGAGGCCCAAGGGCAGGGTTTGAAGGGTTCAGCCCACTGACGAAGCTCCTCCTGTACTTAGCAAGACATCAAGAAAGACAAATGTAAACAGCTGTGTTTCATGGTTCATTAAAAAGCTGTTCCTTTTCCAGACAAGGTTTCTGTAGATCAAGCAGAGGTCAGTAATAGCTGGACAAATTCAAAAAAGGCAGATTCATTTCATCTCTTACTTCTGCACTGTTCCTCAGTATTCAAATAACTTTGAGACCCTGGCATTTATAAGCAAGTTTCCAAACATTTACACGTATATTTATTGAATTAGCTATACCGTTTGACTTTGTCCAAGAATATAGCGGTTTACAATGATTAAAAACAAAACCCAAAATGGAAAAAAAACTACAAAATAAATAGGAAAGCCCACTCACTTAAGATCAAACACACATTCATGAAACCTAAATAGAAAAAAAATTCATAAAATCTATACAACAGGATGCTTTTTGTATCCTTGGTGCCAAGATGTAAGTGCTTTGTGCCAGTTCTATTATGGCTTCAGGGTACACCTAAGCTGTTATACAATACTAACACAAAGCTGTGTTGGTGCATTGAAATTAAGGCGTACCTATTTACAATAGGTCAAGGTCTGGCATAAATTGGTGCACCATGCAACACACATAACTGATAGCTAAGTTACTTACCTGTAGCAGGTGTTCTCCGAGGACAGCAGGCATATGTTCTCACATATGGTGACATCATCCATGGAGCTTGGTGAGGACAATGCCATTGTGCACTATCACTTTAAAACTTTGAGGCAGTGTCCCCACCGTGCACACATGGGTGCCTTCCCACCCAACACTAGTGCGCAGGACCAGCAGTACAGTACTAAAGCTAAGAGGGGGAGGCAGGAGGGATGTGAAGTAACTTAGCTTTCTCTGAGGTCAAGCAGGCATGATATTCACACTAGCTGCCAGGATCACAATATAATAATGAACCTGACAACTATGTAGCATATGAGCCTGGCTGAAAAAAGGGCCAGAAGGTGGAGCTGACTTTTAAGTAGTAAAAGATTTTGCAGGACTGCTTGACCAAACTGGCTATCCCGCCTAGAATGCTGCTCCAGATAGTAATGAGCAGTGAAGGTGTGGACAGAAGACCACATTATCACTTGCAAGTTTCCTCAATGGAGGCAAAGCGGAAGTGGGCTACTGAAACTGCCATGGCTCTTATATTGTGAGCAGTGACACAGCCTTGAAGGGTCAGCCAGCCTGAGCATACATGTAGGAGATACAGAGGCTTTTTTCAAAGCACTTAGACTTACAAAGTTATGTGGAGGGGCATAACCGAATGGGGATGACTATCTCTAAGGACGCCCCGGTGAAGGGGTGGGGCATCCTGTATTATCGAAACAAGATGGGCGTCCATCTTTCGTTTTGATAATACGGTCAGGGATGCCCAAATCTCCACATTTAGGTCGACCTAAGAGATGGTCGACCTAAATGTTGAAATGGTCAACCTTAGAGATGGGCGACCTCGGTTTTCGCCGATAATGGAAACCAAGGACGCCATCTCAAAAACAACCAAATCCAAGGCATTTGGTTGTGGGAGGAGCCAGCATTCGTAGTGCACTGGTCCCCCTCACATGCCAGGACACCAACCGGGCACCCTAGGGGGCACTGCAGTGGACTTGAGAAATTGCTCCCAGGTGCATAGCTCTCTTACCTTGTGTGCTGAGCCCCCCAAAATTGTACACCACTACTATAGCCCTTAGGGATGAAGGGGGGCACCTACATGTGGGTACAGTGGGTTTCGGGTAGGTTTTGGAGGGCTCACATTTACCACCACAAGTGTAACAGGTAGGGGGGGATGGGCCTGGGTCCACCTGCCTGAAGTGCACTGCACCTACTAAAAATTGCTCCAGGGACCTGCATAGTGCTGTCAGGGAGCTGGGTATGACATTTGAGGCTGGCATAGAGGCTGGAAAAAAATGTTTTTAAATTTGTTTTGGGGGTGGGGGTGGGAGGGGGTTGGTGACCACTGGGGGAGTAAGGGGAGGTCATCCCCAATTCCCTCCGGTGGTCATCTGGTCAGTTTGGGCACCTTTTCGAGGCTTGGCTGTGAAAAAAGGGACCAAGTAAAGTCAGCCAAATGCTCGTCAGGGACGCCCTTCTTTTTTCCATTATTGGCCGAGGATGCCCATCTCTTAAGCACGCCCCCCCCCCCCCCCGTCCCGCCTTCAGTACGCTGCCGACACGCCCCCGGAACTTTGGTCGTCCCCGCAACGGAATGCAGTTGAGGGCGACCAAAATCGGCTTTCGATTATGTCGATTTGGGCGACCCTGAGAGAAGGACGCCCATCTCCCGATTTGTGTCAAAATATGGGCGCCCTTCTCTTTCGAAAATGCCCCTGATAGTAACCTATGGAACTTTGTAAGTCTAAGTGCTTTGAAAATGAGTCCCACAGTCAGCCAGCCAAGTGAAGATAGTACGTTTGGTGATGGGAATCCCTAATCTGTTAGGGTTGAAGGATACAAAAAGCTGGGAGGACTTCCTATGAGGTTTTGTACGCTCCAGATAATAAGCTAGACCGTACTTGCAGTCTAAGGTATGCAGTGCTGCTTCTCCAGGATGAGAGTGTAGCTTAGGAAAGAAGACAGGAATTACAATGAACTGATTGAGGTGGAAGTCCAGTATCACTTTTGGAGGAATTTTGCATGGGTTCAGAAAACAACCCTGTCGTGGTAGAACCTGATGTAAGGAGGGTCAGCCACCAAGACTTGAAGTTTCATACTCTTCTGGCAGAAATAAGTGCTATTAAGAACAATATCTTATAAGTGAGGAAATTCAGGGAATAGGAATGGAGTAGTTCAAATGGAGGTTTCATGAGAGCTGTGAGGATGACATTGAGGTCCCACGCCACCAGAAGTGGTTTGGTAGGAGGTTTGGTATGAAATAAACCTTTCATGAATCTCACTATCAAGGCATGAACGGAAACTGGTTTATTATCAACTCTAAAATAAAAAGCGCTAATGGCACTCAAGTGTACTCTGACTGAGTTAGTCTTGAGGCCAGAATCCAAAAGATGGAGGAGGCAGTGGCGTAGCAAGGGCGGGGCAGTGGGGGCAGTCTGCCCTGGGTGTCAACGGGTGGGGGGTGCCTCCACACACCCCCCGACGCATTCCCCACATGCCAACCAGGTTCCAGCTCCGTCCACCCCCAGGGTGGCGCCGCCTCCCCCCCCCGACGCAGTCCCCACCTGCCAGCCAGGTTCCAGCTCCGTCCACCCCAGCATGGCGCCTCGCATCTGCAGCGCTGCTGTAAAAAGAAGAAAATTGCCTCGTCGTCAGCCCTTCCCTCACTGTGTCCCGCCCTCGAGGAAATAGGAAGTTATGTCAGGGGGCGTGACACAGTGAGGGAAGGGTTGACGATGAGGCAATTTTCTTCTTTTTATAGCAGCGCTGCAGATGCGAGGCGCCACGCTGGGGTGGACGGAGCTGGAACCTGGTTGGCAGGTGGGGACTGCGTCGGGGGGGGAGGCGGCGCCACGCTGGGGTGGACGGAGCTGGAACTTGGAAGGCAAGTGGGGACTATGTGGGGTGGGGGTGCTGTGCCATGTTTCCCTGCACCTGGGGGGGAGGGGGGAGCAGTGGCGATCCGCCCTGGGTGTCAGGCAACCACGGAACGCCACTGGGAGGAGGTACTCCATAAGGGTAGGAAGAGAGCACCTAATAGGGTCAAGTGCTCTGGCTGCACACCAGAGGGAAAATCTTCTCCACTTGAAACGGTAAATTTCTGTTTAGAAAGTTTCTTAGAGGCTAGGAGTATCCTAGAGACTCCATCTGGAAGGTTTAAGGAACGTAAGTCTATGTTGTTAGGAACCAAGCCATCAGGGCCAGTAAGCAAGGATCTGGATGGAGGAGAGACCCCTTGGACGATAAGTCTAGAAGAGGGAATCAGATTTGATGTGGCCAGTAGGAAGCAATTAGAATCATGGTCCCTTGGTCTCAACATATTTTGAGAAGAATTTTCCCTATGAGAGGTACTGGGAGAAAGGCGTATAGAAGGTTCATTCCCCAGTGGAGCAAGAAGGCATCTGGGGCTGCACGGTTGGGAGCATAGATTCTGGAACAAAAGCGGGAAGCTTGTTGTTCTGAGGTGAAGAGGTCTATTGCTGGGATCCCCCATTCTTGGAATATTTGACAAGCTACAGCCATGCTGAGGGTCCATTCATGATGCTGAAGGACTCCATTCAATTTTTCTGCCACAGAATTCTGTGTGCCACCTAGGTAAACAGATCTTATAGAGATGTTTCAAGAAGCTGCCCAAGTTCTTGCTTATCGACAGAAGTGGTAAGAACCTGTTCCTCCTTGTTTTTTCAGGTAATACATCACAACTTGGGTCAGGTAATACATCACAACTTGGGTCTGTGCAAAAGACTATTATCTGATCGAGAAAGTGGTCTTGAAACATTTGGAGGACGTTCCAGACTGCTCGCAATTCCAGGAGATTGATATGATTTTGTTTCTCCCATGAGGACCAAGAAGTACCTGTGTGTGGTGCAGAGGCGTATCTGGACTCCAGCGGTAGGGGGGGCTAGAGTCAGAGGGAGGGGGCACATATTAGCCCCCCCCCCACTGCCACCACCGACTCCCCCGCCGCCATTGCCAGACCCCCCGCCACCGACTCTCTCCACCCCCCTCCCGCCGCCAACCCTCCCCCGCTGCCATTGCTTACCTTTGCTGGTGGGAGACCCCAACCCCCTGCCAGCCGAGGTCCTGTTGCAGGCTGCAAGTTGCAAAGCTTCCTATTCTTCTGAGTCTGACGTCCTGCACGTACAACGCGCAGGACGTCAGACTCAGAAGAACAGGAAGCTTTGCAACTTGCAGCCTGCTGCAACGGAAGAGAGGACCTCGGCTGGTGGGGGTTGGGGTACCCCGCCAGCAAAGATCGGCAATGGGTTGGCAGCGGAAGGGGGATCCAGGCCAAAATCTGCGGGGGCTCAGGCCCCTGTGGCCCCACACAGATATGCCCCTGGTTTGGAGACCATCAAGATGAGCACCCCAACCTACCATGGAGGCATCCATGGTGAGGACTTTGTGATGTGGAAGGGGCTGAAATGGAAGACCCTGGATAAGATTCTGAAATACCATCCACCACTGTAGAGAGTGGTGTAGCTGTGGAGTAACTTGAATATGGGCTGAGAGCAATCCCATGGCTTGGGACCACTAAGAAGAGATTATCCACTGGGGAATTCAGAAATGGAGTTTAGCCAATGGTGTTACATGGACTGTTGAAGCCATGTGACCGAGTAGGCGGAGCATCTGATGAGCAAATACTTGGGTGGATTTGGACACCTGAGCAGAGACGTTTCTAGTGAGATCAACTCTGAGATGTGGGCTGCAACATCTTCCCATGGGAACAACCAGTGTAAGACCTATCCATGAGATCAAGTTGTCTGCTACTCCCCGGGACAGCATGACTCCGCCCCCTGGTGATGTTAGCGGGAGTGTTCTGAGCATATAGGGAGGAGCAGTGTGCTGGATAGAGTGCGTCAGCTGCCTAGTGAGATCATAACTCATAAGTACATAAGTATTGCCATACTGGGGCAGACTGCAGGTCCATCAAGCCAAGCATCCTGTTTCCAACAGTGGCCAATCCAGGTTACAACTACCTGGCAAGATCCCAATACAGTACAATACATTTTATGCTGATTATCCTATAAATAAGTTAAACTGTTAATATCATATGGCAATCGTCTACTAAGGGTCTTTGAATAAGCAATACATAGACTAGTAGAAGACCAAGTCTGTATGCCTTATGACTTGTCACTATATAAATAACTCTAGCGTGTTGTAAAGGGAAAGTCTCATACAGTCGCCGGGGATTTTTTTCACCAATTCTGGCGTGCCCCTATTGATTAGTTTACATCTATATGAGTATACAGTTTAGTGAAAACGACTAAAAGGTAAAAAGTAAAAAATAAAGAAGAAAATAAGAGGAAAATCTCTTCAAAAAACCCACAAAAAATAGAGGTTGGAGGGAGGGGAATGTCAATGATTATAACTGTCGCAAAATAGGGGCATGCCAGAATTGGTGAAAAAAATCCCCGGTGACTGTATAAGACTTTCCCTTTACAATACGGTAGAGATATTTAGATAGTGACAAGACATAAGGCATACTTGGTTTTCTACTAGTCTATGGATTGCTTATCCTATAAATAAGCAGTGAATTTTCCCCAAGTCATTTTAATAATAGCTTATGGACTTGTTTTAGGAAGCACACCTTTATCAACATGTTTGTTCACCCCTGCAAAGAAATGCAATATATTGGTGAGGCAAGATTTCCCATCACTAAATCCATGTTGGCTTTGTCTCATTAATCCATGCTTTTGAATATGCTCTGTAATTTTGTTCTTTATAATAGTCTCTACCATTTTGCAAGGCACGACGTCAGGCTCACCGGTCAATAATTTCCAGGATCACATCTGGAAACTTTTTAAAAAATCGGCATTACATTGGCCACCCTCCATTCTTCTGGTACCATGCTTGATTTTAAAGATAAATTACATATTATTAATAATAGTTCTGCAAGTTCATTTTTCAATTCTATCAGTACTCTGGGATGAATACCATCTGGTCCAGGTGATTTACTACTCTTCAGTTTGTCAAATTGAGCCATTACATCCTCCAGGTTTATAGAGATTTCATTCAATTTCTCTGACTTGTCAGCTTTGAAAACCATTTCTGGCACCGGTATCTCTCCCAAATCTTTCTCAGTAAAGACCGAAGCAAAGAATTTATTTAATCTCTCTGCTATGGCTTTGTCTTCCCTGAGTGCCCCTTTTACCCCTTGGTCATCTAGCGGTCCAACTGATTATTTTGCTGGCTTCTTGCTTTTAATATACCTAAAAAAAATTTACTGTGTGTTTTTGCCTCCGACACAATCTTTTTTTCAAAGTCCCTCTTTGCCTTCCTTATCAACGCTTTGCATTTGACTTGCCATTCCTTATGCTATTTCTTATTATTTTCAAATCCTTCTTCCATTTTCTGAAGGATTTTCTTGCAGCTCTAATAGCTTCCTTCACCTCACTTTTTAACCACGCCAGCTGTCATTTGGTTTTCCTTCCTCCCTTTTTAATATACGGAATATATTTGGCCTGGGTTTCCAGGATAGTATTTTTGAACAGCATCCATGCCTGATTCAGTAGATAATCATAGGCCAATTGTCCTGCAAATGACAAGACATATTCAAATAGGCTGGAGTGGGCTTTGACGGCAACTCTGTAGGTGGAACATAAGGAGAGAGCCGGGCAAACTTCTAAGGTTTATGTCCCAGAAACACCAAAAAAAGACTTGTGATCAAGTATATAATATCACATTCATTGTTGATTTAATCATGAATTGATAATGAGTGTAACTGTTGGGCAGACTGGATGGACCATTCAGGTCTATATCCACCGTCACTTATTATGTTAATATGTTACATAACCCAATACTCTCACACCTCATCACTCAGTATCAGTAGGACACTTTTTTGTTATATCACTACACATGTGAGATGATTCAGTGTAGACTTTACTGCATTTCTAGATATACTCTTACTATGTTACTGTTGACTCAATTAAGTGAGTAAATCTCTTAAAAATCTTGAATGAAAATATGTTAAGTGTGAAGTAGCCTGTCCCTTTGCTAAGACTATAGTATTGAAGACTTGAGTTATGAAGTTATGTCTCTGATGAAGGCCTAACTGGAATTGGGGTCACTATGGAGGGCAAAGGGAGAAAAGGCGGGAGATTAGGCAGCTGTCACTACTATGTTAGTATCTGACAATGGTGAACCGAGGGAGGATGCCATGGTCCCCTGATGCTGGCCTGAAGGGGGTCACTGGAGATGTAGGGGTGTCAGAAAGGGGTGAACCACATAGATTCATCCAAACTTATGTTTCAATCTTTTTTATTTAACGGCAAACAGCTCGAAAATTATCAACACCCCAGACACTTCATTCCGTGTCCGGGAAAAGAACCATACTGTGTACAAACATTTCCACAACCGCTTTACTTTTTCCTAATCTTGTTAACATTATTTCAACGGTATTGCCACTTTTTACTTTTCTTCCCCCCTCTCCCCCCCCCCCGCCCCCCTTTTATAGAGCTAAACTACTTTCCCACTAATCTTTCACATCAACAACATCTTTAGTCTTATCTAATCCTCTTATTTAGTGTTTGTTCCACTAACTGTCTTTAAAGGTTCAAAAGTTCAAAAGGTAACTCCGGGCTGCTGGGGTTAGTGTCGACCAAAAGGGAGTCCAGCACTTTTGGAATTTCTTCCCTGTCTCTGAGTCTAGGTTTGAATCCCTTGCCGTTCTAATCTCATTAGGTGCAACATCTTGATTCTCCATTGTTGTCTCGTGGGTGATTTGGCTGAGATCCATTCTGACAGAATGACATGCTTAGCTAAGATGGTGGTTTTAAGTACAAACTCTTTGAGCCCCCCCGGGCTGGGTGTACGCAACCGTGGTTAGCCAAACAACAAAGTCACCTCACACATCCAAGATGTGTTCCATAACTGTGAAACATAGGTTGTAATGTTTCTCCAGAATTTCCCAACGTTCCGGCAGATCCAGAACATGTGTCCTAGCGTCGCTCCTTCTTCTCCACATTTTGGGCATGAGCCCCACGGGGACACACCCATATGAAAGGCTCTTCGAGGGGCTATGTATAGTCTCAGTGCGAATTTATCTTGTAATTCCCAATGGCTTAGATTCATCCAAACTTAAACCCTGTCCCTCCGTTCCTACTGCCATGGCTACTTCACCTGGCTGGGCCAGAAGCAGCAGCAAAAGAGACAGAGGCAGAAATAATAGAAATGAATGCTGCAGAGCCTTTAAGCTCTTGCATTCTCAGACTCTACTGCATCCCAACCCCACGGCAACAGGACATATATGGCAAAGGGGGTGGGATGTGACAGGGGCTTTAAGAATGCAGCCAGCTGAAGGAGAGGGGTTGGCAGGAAAATGCTAGACAGTAGTGGGGTGTAGAGATGGAAGGGACAGAGAGGGGGAAATGATGGACCACATGGGGAGAAGGAGCTATAGAAAAGAGGGGAGATGCTATACCATGGAGTGAGATGTTGAGAAGAGAATAGGGAGATACTGGCCCACAGGTTGCAGTGGAGTAGGGGTGGAAAGAGAAAGGAGAGACGCTGGACCATGGAGTTGGGTCAGGAGGAAAAGGAAGAGAACATGGAGATGCTGGATATGGCAGGAGTGGGGAATAGGGAGACTGAGAGCTGGACACAGGAGGGAGAGAGGAGAAGAGGGCTGATGCTGGGGGATGGTGGTGGGAGAAGAGGGTGGATACTGGCAGATAGTAGGGATGGGAGCTGGCAAGGGAGAGAGTAGGTAGGGAGATGAGCAAGGAAGGAGGTGAAAAAAGTAGATTAACAGAAACATGATTTGAAATATAAAAATGTCCAGACAACAAAAGAACTTCACTTTATTTTTTAATTTAGTAAAGTGGAATATGTCAGCTTTGAGAAATATGCATCTCTGATGTTTTTATATTTTGAATAATCAAGCCAGTTAAAAGAAAAGGTTGTAAGCCTCACCAACAGACAATCTGAAGAAATTATTTAAAATATCATACTGAAAAATTATGTTCACATTATAGATTGGCACTTTGTGTGAAATAATTTGTGGACCTCAGTGTGGTTCTTTCTATTTTGCTCAGTACAGGAGGAAATGCCTTTGTGTCTGTATTTCCCAGTGTTGTACTGCATGCAGAGTTTAACTTCTTGCAGGTCCCATTACAGTTTTTTAATACATATTTATATTTCTGTTTGTGGTCCCTTGTTTGATATTGGTTGAGGGTCTGTCTGTGTTTTGCACATGTAACCAAGTTAAGGGATTTGGTAGTATATAGTTCCTGTGTAGAGATCTCTAGCAGTCTTGCTGGTTCTGTTTTCCCACCAAGAAATATATTAATGTTCTGGACTGGGGGGCAACACATACCTTTGTTGGCAGAGATGCTGAAGCCCTGCCAGCCAAAAAAATGCAGTGCCCAAACCTCTCCCCTCCTCTTTTCACTGCTTCTGTAATACTTAAGTCAATGGCATGCCTCCAGCCGCTGACTCCAGGACTCCCTGGCACAAAGAGGAGAGGACTGGCTCAGGCTTTGCATTTCTTTGACTGGCTGAGCATCAGCATCCCTGCCAGCCACTTAAGGAGGTGCTGCAGTTTTGGAGGGGGCCCGAGCCCAAAGTAGGGGAGCCCAGGCCCCCCATGGCTACACCACTGTTTGTAGTGCTGCCTTTTCATAGGTAGTGTTTGCTATAGGCTGTGAGTGATCTTTTTGCAGGGTTTTATATTTATAATGTACCTAGCGTTAATAGGAGTGGCCTAGTGGTTAGTGCAGCAGACTTTGATCCTGAGGAACTGGGTTCAATTCCCACTACAGCTCCTTGTGACTGTGGGCAAGTCACTTAACCCTCCATTGCCCCTGGTACAAAATAAGTACCTAAATATATGTAAACCGCTTTGAATGTAGTTGCAAAATACCACAGAAAGGTGGTATATCAAGTCCCATTTCCCATCTGTACCTGGTTTCAATTGCACTAATTTTAGAAGTCCAGTGTTGATGTGGAAAATAAGACCTTGAAAGCTCTACCTTCCTCAGCATTTTTCTCACTCCCCCATCTCAGGCCTCCTTTCTTTAAAATAAAGATTCTCTTTCCTTCTCTGATTGTTCAGCTGGCTTTTGATTCAACAGGCTTTTGCCTCTGGTTGGTTTGTATCCAGTGTAAGAGGAGGCTTTCTGGCCTCTGACCCAGCAGAGGAGTTGAAAAAGATTCTTTGCACCCATCAGGAAAAGAAAAAAAAATGCTGAAAAGGGAGGGAACTGAGAAGAAAAGAAGAGATACTCTTATCAACTAAGGTTTACATCTGCTTTTAACTGAATGCCTGGGTTCCTGTCACTAACTTTGTACTGACCTTCTCTGACAGCAGAGATTATGTTCAGCATTCTTTCTTAACAGTCATTGGCTCATTTTATCTCTCTTTGACAAAAGATCATGTTTGGATATAGTGCCATTTTATTGTCTCAGCCATCATGAGCTGTCTTGAGTACTCAAGGGTCATTGGTGTAACCTTTTCCTAAAATCAACTAGGCCAACTCTGTCCACAGCTGCATAATTCCTGTCACTTCACCACCCAGTGGGTGATTTAACCCTCCAGCTGCCTCTAGTCATTGGAAAACCAGCCAACCCTTCTGGCTATTGTGGTGGGTGTCCCCCTCCAAAATCAGGAGTTTTGGCCAGCTGGTGAATCCTCTTTCAATTCTGTGTCAGCTGGCCTTTCCAAAATAAAGATGAGGCCATGAACTTCCATGATAAGGAAACCATGCCTATTGGACAGTTCTCCTATGATCACTCTTGAGCCTTACCTGAAATATCTATCAAGAGAAACAAATCAAAGAACAAAAAAAAATTTGAGGAAAAACTGCTTAAAGAGCATGTTTTATTTATGTATTTATTTATGAGTTATTTGATAGACTGCCATTGAAAACAAACCATCATGGTGATGTACAATACCACAATTATGGTGAGAGTAAAAACTAAACAATACTTGGTCAATATTCAGCTCACAGAGGTCAGCATTTTTTTAAGCGCTGACCATAGCCATCTGAATTAGGCCTGAATATTCAATGGCAGGCCGTGTCTGGGCACCAGCATTGAAGATCCAGGGCTATCTGGACAAGCGCTGGCCACCAACTCTTATACAAGGACCCGAATAATATTCAGCCAGGAACTGTATAAAGGAATTTTATGTATTTATTTAGAGAGGTTTGGTAGCCGTGTTAGTCCACACTTAAAGGTTATCAATAGAAATCAAACAAAATAAAACATGGAAAATAAAAAAGGTATCATCTTATTTTCTTTTCCATGTTTTATTTTGTTTGATTTCTATGTATTTATTTGGATTTCGCTCACACCTTTTTCAGTGGTAGCTCAAGGTGAGTTACATTCAGGTACACTCTCCCTGTCCCTGGAGTGCTCACAATCTAGGTATGTTCCTATATTCCTGAGGCAGTGGAGGGTTGAGTGACTTGCCCACGATCACAAGGAACAGCAGTGGGATTTGAACTAGGCACCTCTCCACTCTTCCCCACCCCCTATTTCCAATCTCTCCCTCCCACCAGCCATAGGCTGTACCCGATCCCTCATCCCAATAGTAGCACACCCCCAATAATGAATGGAGCCCCTGCCAGTGCCCCAGCAGTAGCCTCCAAGAGACAAAAATAAGGCCCTCCGCTCTGCAGGAGAGCTGACACTGGACCACACGAGCTTGGCCTCTGCACTCAACAACATCTGTTACACAGACATTTTCAGTGAAATTAAGTGCAATGTTTATTGCTTAACATACACAATGTGAACCCCCCCCCCCCCCCCTCATCTCCACCACTCCCACTACCCTCACCCTCTCCACTGCCACCACACCATTACAATCATGTGGTTCAGTAGTGACACAGTTATCCACCCCTTCCCCTCCCATGTTTCCTCCCACTTGCAGTTTTCCACCTCTCCCTCTGGCCTCAACTGATGGCCCTGGCCTCTCAGGATTGGATGGCATGTCCTCATCTTCCCCCAAGGAGCCCTCAGTCTAGTCCATCTCCTCTAGGCACCCAGAAGTCAAGTCAGGGAATGTTGAGGGTTCTGGGGGTCAATGGCAGCTGCTCAGCCCACTCAGCTTAGTTGTCTGTTTCAGCCCAGAGGCTCCTGCCCTGGTATTGCAACCATTAGCCCTTGCTCCATTGTGACCTAGGTGAGGCTTCTTTGAAATTTCCACCATCCCAGCATTTGAGGAGGTGGCTGGCTTGCTACTCTGGCTGTTGCCATCCCTGGCCTCATGAGCTCAGAAAGATGGAGGCTGCATTGGCTGGGTGTAGCTGTCCCTGTCCCCACAAGCTGAGGATGCTGGAGGCTGCATTGACTGGCTGTTGAATTCCCTGGCCCCATGAGCAGACGTCATAGGCTATATTGGCAGGGTAAAGCTCAGGGCAGTTGTGTACTCCCACAAGTCCCCATCAACTTCTGCAAAATATTCTACAGAACCTGTTGCATCTTCCACTGCTCTTCCAGACCCTGACACATGAGTTCCAGCTTTCCCTGCCTTTCAGTTGCCAAATGCTGGTTCTAGTGCAAAAGCTTGCCAGCTATGTCTGCCACCTGGTGTCTATGACGCCCAGCTGCTCTGTGGGAAACCCCTGGTATGGCATTCCCTTCCTCTGGCTCTTGGTCTGCATCCCCCAACTTAGCTGGGGGTGGGATGGGTTCCACTAGCAGCACCTCCTTCTTCTCCTGGTATCCCCTGTCCAGTGTCCTGCTGCTGTTCCAATAGAGCCATGGTGCTCCCTCCTCCCTTTGCCACCACCTGTTGCTGCCCCTCTGCTTGTCTGTTGGGACCCTCAGTTTCTTCCAAATCTGACTAAACACCTGCAGGTTAGTGGAAAAGCATTTCTCAATTGCTGGTGATCAGATATCACCCTCTCACACTCCTTCTGATCAAAGTACTCCATGTGCACATCGTTATTACAGGTGGTGAGGACTGGAACACCCTATCTATGGTATCACATCCCTTAGTGAAGTAGAAGATGGATATCCTGCACTGCATACCTCAAAACCATGGATACAAGACATGCACACTGTCAGGTGGGTCAAGGAAGAAGGATAGGGGGATAGTGTGCATCCTCAGCATTGTTAGGGGTCAATGCCTGAGAGGTTTAAAGATAGCATTATGAGCCTGTGATTGCATCTGAAGCAAGGTGGAGAATATCCCAGCAACATTGGAAGGAGCAGTGGGACTTGAACCCAGTGCCCTCAGATTACCAGACCCCTGCCCTATCTATTATGCTACCCTTCTGCTTCAGGCCAAGGCCCTCTGAAATCCCAGTTCTCTGCATGTAGCCTGTCACAATTGTATACTCTCAGATAACTTCTAGGACTGAAATTAAAACTACCATTCCCCCCGAGTGCAAAGATCGATATGGTATGGACAGCCCAAATAAATTCCTCTGGCCGGTGCCCATGATAGCTAGAGAGATAGTGAGATAATCAATAGATATAAGTACTACCAAAGTATTCTTAGCCAAGTTGTGCTGGATGTAGTCAGTAAGACCCACAAGCGCAGTTTCTGGATTGTCCAATGTATTACAGGGATCTTTCTCAGTTGACTCCGGAAAAGTTTTCAAAGGTGTTTTCTTTAGCCGACACCTCTTTACAAGGTGCTTCACTAAATGGTAAATGTCAATTATGGACTACTGCTTTATCCGCCGCCTATGACACTTTAGTGCCAGCTCAGGTTAACAAGTCTTCCAGAAAATATAATCGTGATCCTTGGTTTGACTCTTCACTTTTGCTTCTAAAGCACCAACTAAGACATACTGAATGTCACTGGAATACGCGGCATACTGTAACGGCACTGCCCGCATGTAAATCTTTAGCCTTTTCTTGTGATGGCCCCTCTGGGGAGGAATTTAGAAACTTAAGGTTACAAAAGTTTCACCTATGCAGATGATGTAACAATTGAATATATTGACACAGCATGTTGGGTTTTTTTTTTTATTATTTTGGATTTTTGCTCACACCTTTGTCAGTAGTAGCTCAAGATGAGTTACATTCAGGTAGACTGGGTATTTCTCTGTCCCTGGAGGGCTCACAATCTAATTTTGTACCTGAGGCAATGGAGGGTTAGGTGACTTGCCCAAGATCACAGAGAGCAACAGTGGGATTTGAACTGGCCACCTCTGGATGTTAAGAGTGGTGCTCTAACCACTAGGCCACTCCTCCACTCCCATGTAGAAATATGGATCATGTTGACACATGGATCATATTGACATATTACACAGGAAAATAAAACCAATTTCAAACTCTACCCATTACCATGTACTAGCAATCTATCAGGTTTTTTTTTTTAATTTGTTTTTATTGAAAAGTTTTCAAGATACAAATAGCAACAAAACTGTAACAGCACATTCATATACACAACCCAGCAGAATACAGGTATACTGTCACTCTTAGGTACAATACTACTTGATAGCAAAGCAGTGCAATAGATACTCAACCCCCCCCCCCCCCCCCAAACAAAAAAAGAAAAGAAGAAAAAAATTGTTTTTGTTTAATCCAACTAACAGGGGCATTCAGATTATAATAGAAAGAGGACAAACCACAACCTATTTGCTAAATAATGATATCTGTACCCTGAGCATCATGTCATAAATTATGTGGTTCCTAGGTTTTCATAAGGTTATGAACCTGATTGCAACGTAGAACCTGATTGCAGAACGATCAATGAACTAACTATCTTTCGTAAATCTCTGAAGACCTTCCTCTTTGACAAAGCCTACCACGTGAATCCATAACTAACTATAACACAACTTCCAATTGGAGTCAGAATGTATCTTTCTACAACTGCTTGATCAAATCCTCTTGTCTTCCTTGATTTCTCTTTAACACCAAATGTATACCTCTTTGTAACACCAAGTGTATATTTCATCCTGATATGGCGATGCCACATCAGGTCTCTGTAAGCCACATTGACCCTGCAAATAGGTGGGAAAATGTGGGATACAAGTGAAATAAATAAATAAATAAATTGCGACAGACATAGTCCATGTTAAGCAGTAGCTGCCGTCGAGATGGGACAGCCGACTGGGCAAGTCACTTAACCCTCCATTGCCCCTGGTACAAAATAAGTACCTGAATAGATGTAAAACCGCTGTGAATGTAGTTGCAAAAACCTCAGAAAGGCGGTATATCAAGTCCCCTTTCCCTTCCACTTTCCCATCGAAGCTATACAGCCAGCCATGAGCAGGATGTTAGCCAATTTACAGAAGTTGCTCTGCATTCCTAATGGTTTAATATTCAACAAGCCACTACCCATCATGGGTTGCTCTGTGGACACCAGAATGTCAGAGAGTAAGCCAAACACCATAGTCCAATAAGTCTGCACCTTCGGACAGGACCACCAGAAATGTAAGAAGGTACCCTCTGGATCCACAACCCCACCAGCAAAGGTCAGATGAAGAAGGGTAAATGGAATGAAGTTGATCCGGAGTGTAATATCACATATATAACATTTTATACCCGTTCTCCACCATACGACTATCTACGGACACTTTAAGCAGTCTTTAAAAAAAAAAAATCCCATTCTTTTGCTGTATAACCTATCCCTAGGGCTGCCTCCCAGTGAGGAAGATACTTGATTGGAGGTGCCTTCTGCAGTATGAGTGCTCGATAAAATTGGGAGACACATCCCCTCCCACTACCCCTATTCAGAACATGTTCTAGCAACATTTCTACCTCCCGGAGGTCTGGAAGAGCCCTCTTGCAGAGAAAATCCCAAACCCTTTGATAATGAAAGTGGTTCCTCTGAGTCAGAATAAACTCCTCCTCCAGCTCCGCAAAATGAAGCAATGTCCCCTCCTCAATAAACTGGCCCAACTAGGAGAGACCCTGTGTCACCCATCCTCTATAGGTGGGATCTCTAGGGCCTGGTCCAAAACCCCCAGCTACTGTTAAAATATACCCGTCCTGTAAAGAATTGTTTCCTAGATTGAGCCGACAAGTCCAGCATTAGGCCCATGATGGGGGCACCCAGCTCTTGCCGGCGGGTGGCTGGGAGGTGGAAGAGAAAAAAAGCCTGCAGCATGGAAGCCTGCACCCAGCTCTTATGGACATCTCTCTGCCATGCCACCCAGGGCTTTTTTTGAGGGGGTACTGAGTACCAGCACCTTTTCCATTGTCTGCTAAAATTGGTCCATGATCCCCAAGTTTTAATGAAAGGCTCTACTCACCAATGCTGCCTTGTCATAGATTCTGTGACTGGTTGCAGGGGGCCTGGCTATTGTGGGGTGGATCCCTCAGTGATCACCCCACCCCTGAAGGATAGCCTGGCATTTGAGTAAAGGCACCTTTTCTGCTAGAAAAAAAGCACTGATGCCACCAAATATTTTAGTTGGGCAGCTCTATAATATATGGAAAGTTAGAAACCACCATCCCTCCCCGGTTGCGGAGCTGATATAAGTTTGTTCTACTCACCTGTGAAGAAACAGTGTATTTTAAGCCTGTAAAATGTACTGGATATTTTCCTGTCTTAAATATGTCTGAAGTGTATTTCGCCTGCAGATGGTGCATGTTTATGCGTAAAGCTGTTACAGAGAACTACTTCTCTTTGTTTTAGTTATAGGAAGTGCCTGTAGTGATGTAACCAGTTTTTATTTGAAATGACTGTTCTGGGCTCTGATTGGCCTGGAGTTTGAAATTATCCAGCAGATGCTGGTTGTTGCTTCAGTTTCAGCCCAGGAGAAGAGAGAGAGAGAGATCTCTTTGCTGAAGCTCTGTGAACTTCACAGGTACTTCCAAGGAAGTATGCAAATGTTTAGTTAGTTTTCTAATTGATCCATTTTCAGTTACTTGATACTGTTTGCACACTTTTTGTCCACTGTTCCAAGTTCTAAGAATAAACACAATTGTTTGTTCATTCTGCCTGTCCGGACTGATAAAGAATCCTGGTGGTTTGTGTGTTGGGTCTGTGAGTGCTTTCTGGGAACTGTGGGACCACAGGGCATGTGGCCCCAGTAAGCTAGAAAATCACTGGGGATCATTTGAGAGCAGGAGACTCGACCAGAAGCGGTTGTGACCCAGTCGGTGGGAGGAGGGTGCTAGTGTAGAGCACAAGTGGTAGGTGCCGGCGGACCTAAGCTGTGCTGGAAATAGACCCTCTTAGTGGCTGCGGGATAACCCCAGGTGGGTGGCTAGGCATTTTGTGACACCACCCTAGGGGTTTGCGTTTCCAGATATATTATAACAGGTGCTTGTGAAGTATTCTAAAAATATTATCTGGTAAAGCAACTGACAATGCCGTAAACAAGTACAGCAACTTAGGTAGCACCATCATTTTGACCACCTGAACCCTACCTAACCAGGAAATAGAGAGGTGCTCCCACCTCTCCAAGTCAGCCCAGAGTGAGCGGAGCAACTGCAGATAATTTGCCTCATATAGAGCTCTTCGGGTCTTAGTTAAAAACACTCCCAGATATTTAATTGCTTTTGAAGCCCAATGAAAGGGGTATCATGATCATATCCACCCAACTTCCGTAGGCTTCAGGGACACATTTCAGGTTTAGCCAAGTTGATTTTAAATCCTGACACCTGCCCGTACTCCTTCAGAGCCCCAATCACTCCCAGGAGGGATTGTCTAGGATTCCCCAAAGTAGAAAGTACATCATCTGGAAACAATAGAATCTTAGTTGAAAGCCCTCACAAGGAATGCCCTGTATATCCACCTGAGCCCGAACCCTTGCTGCACAAGGCTCCATCACCAAGGCAAATAGCAAGGGAGATAGAGCGCAGCTTTGCCTAGTTCCTCTAGCCAATTCAAAGCTTGCCCCATAGGCTCCATTAACTTGAAGGCTAGAGAGGGGTTTCATATATGTAATCTTAACCCAGGATAGAAAGCATCCCCAAATGCCCACAGACACCAGGGTGCCAATACACTCTATCAAATGCTTTTTCCACATCAATGCCCAAAATAAGGGCCAGCTCATCCCATTCTGCAACCTGGTCCATAATGTGAAGCACCCACCTGATGTTGTCAAAAGTTTGAAGATATCAGGAAGTCTTTAATATCAACAGCTAAAAAATGATCCGACACGGCCGTGTTTCGGCACCAAAGCCTGCATCAGGGGTCTATTGGATCTCTTGTGTTGTGGCTGATAGCTTAACCAAGAGGGATATAGCTGTGTGGCTTCCGTAGATTAGAAGCGCTCTGGGCTTGCAAAATACAGTGCTCAAATAAAAATCAAGAATGAAGCACCCAAGATCATTGGGCAGGGGCAGTTCTGCATCTTTAAACTTCCACCAGATGCTCTTGGGTGCTTCATTCTTACCATGAGATAAGTGATTTTTCATTGAGCACTGTATTTTGAATGAAGTCACTGTATTCTTGGGAAGGTCTTTGGCCTACACTGCTCTGTAAAACTTTGTTTTGAGCTACTTTGAGGCTTTTCCTTCCCTGTCTGCTTTATAAGTTTTCTTCATGTTTGTTAAATTACAGTTTTAAACTTTGCGGATTACTGTTTGTTTTTGCTAGATTGCGTTTGTAATTCCACACTCGTTTTGTCATTATTGCTCATGTGAAACTTACAGAGACCCATGTGGTTCTTGAGCAGTTGGCTCAAGGCAGACACAGGAGGAGGAAGCAGCCCCCATATGCAGCAGTTCACTCTCACCTCTTCTTGCAGTGCAATTTCAGAGAGTGAATAGAACAGCTTGTGTCTGGCTGAATTTTCCCTGGACTCTGCTTCTGGAGCAAGTTGTTAATTGTGTCTAATAAAGGTCAAAGCAGTTTACAAAGGATAAAAGCTTCAAAGAAAGTAAGGTCAGCATTCGGTAGAACAGATAACAGTCAACTCCAGACAGCAATCAAACCAAAATAATTACACTAATAGATACATAAACAAATACACTCACAGATCCTGTCTACTGAGGTCTATGTATGTCTCAGGCATTAAAAGAGTCAGGTGAATTGCCAAATGCTAAAGCAAAAAAAAAAGGGTTTTCAATTGCGACTTAAATCGAGGAAAAGAAAGTTCACATCTTACGGGGGGGGGGGGGGGTCGTTCCATAACTTGGGTGCAACTAAAAAGGCCCAGTGGCGAGTAACTCATAATGTGCCAGTTTAAGGGAGGGAAGGGTAAACCAGTAGCGTAGCCAGACAGCCAATTTTGGGTGGGCCTGAGCACAAAGTGGGTGGGCACAACATTTTCTCTCTCCCCCTTCTCCCCAAAATTGGCTGTCTGGCTATGCCACTGCCCCAACCCCCCCCCCCCCCCAAACCACCCGCCAGCATGCTGCATGTTTTTCCCCCCCTCCCTTTCCCCTGCTACCACTGGCATGCTGCAGATATTTCTCTCCCCCCCCCCCCCCGCCACCTGCTGATCCCTTCCCCCAGGCACCACCTACCGGCATGCTGCAGGCTTTTTTTCTCTCCTACCTCCCAGCCACCCGCCGGCACGCTGCAGGCCTTCTTTCCCCTCCCTCCCTTCCCTTCCATCTCCGTCGGGCAGCGCCAGCCTAACTCTACAGCAAAGCTGCACGGCACCGGGTCCGTCAGCATGCTGCCGCTACGCTGCTGCCCTCCCTTGTCATCTTTTGGCAGAGGTGTTAGTTCTGCAGCGGATCCACGTGGCGCTAGGGCTGTCTGTACGCTGCTGCGACGTGCGACTGCTTCCTCTGCGCTGGCCC
The DNA here is from genome assembly GCF_901765095.1 of Microcaecilia unicolor. Taxonomy (NCBI): domain Eukaryota; kingdom Metazoa; phylum Chordata; class Amphibia; order Gymnophiona; family Siphonopidae; genus Microcaecilia; species Microcaecilia unicolor. The sequence continues at coordinate 81,728,292 of NC_044042.1, read as the reverse complement.
CGCCTCACCTTCTCCGATACTATTTCTGAGGAGGCGGGGCCAGTGCAGAGGAAGCAGTCGCACGTCGCAACAGCGTACAGACAGCCCTAGCGCAGCGTGGATCCGCTGCAGAACTAACACCTCTGCCAAAAGATGACAAGGGAGGGCAGCAGCGTAACGGCAGCATGCTGACGGACCCGGTGCCGTGCAGCTTTGCTGTAGACTTAGGCTGGCGCTGCCCGACGGGATGGAAGGGGAGGGAGGGAGGGAAAAGAAGGCCTGCAGCGTGCCGGCGGGTGGCTGGGAGGGAAAGCTGAAGTGGGTTTGGGCTGTCTTTTATTATTGGCTTCTATGGGTGCACCGTTGCTGGGTGGGCCTCAGGCCAAAGGCCCCTGGGTAAGACGAAGGGAGTCCAGGGAACGGAGGAAATGAGAGGGGGTGTAGAGGATGATCAGTGACGCAAGATAAGAAGTGGAACTTGAGTGGAGGGTCTTGTGGGTGATGCAAAATTTTATTGGGAGCCAATAGGGGAGGCTGGCTCCGCTCCATGGGCCTTACGCAAAAAATGGACCCTGGTTGTCTAAGGGGGTCAGCACAGCAGCTGCAGTGGCAATACTAGCAGGCTGCAGGCACGGGGTGGGGGGGGTCATCAGAGGCACTGTTACTGGCAGCACGGGGTGGGGGGGGGAGGTCGGTAGCACTAACAGACACAGAGGGGAGCCTAGCGACAGCCTGAGTGAGAATTCACGGAAGCACTGGCGGCAATGGTGGCTCTCAGGGGGGATCGGCGTTGGCCGTGCCTCTTGGTCTGCTTTCATTTACAGTTGAGCAGACGGGAAGGGAAAGCAGATGACGCTAGCGCTGCTGCTGACTCCGTCGGGAAAGAGCGTAAATTGTGGCGCAGTGCAGATGCAGCTCATCTCCTGCTGGAAACCCAAATGGTCACATTCTGCAAAACCGCCCAGATTCCCGAAAGTCACCCGAAAAGGAGGACATGTCCGGGGTAACCCTAGTATGATAAGGAATTGAGCTGGAGGAGGTTTTTTTTTTTTTCTTTGCTGCTTTTGTTGTTCAATTGTAATTTATCAAAGGTATGGAAAAGTTAATTATGGTGATATTAGAAAGGTGGGGGAGGGAGGCTCTCTTATTCAGAGGTGAGAAAGGGGATAGGCAAAAGTGGAGTGGAGGAGTGGCCTAGTGGTTAGGGTGGTGGACTTTGGTCCTGGGGAACTGAGGAACTGAGTTTGATTCCTGCCACAGGCAGCTCCTTGTGACTCTGGGCAAGTCACTTAACCCTCCATTGCCCCATGTAAGCCGCATTGAGCCTGCCATGAGTGGGAAAGCACAGGGTACAAATGTAACAAAAATAAAGTAGATACTATTGGAGATTCTACATGGAATGTTGCTATTCCACTAGCAACATTCCAAGTAGAAGCCTGCGCGGCCACATTGATGACCTGCAAGGGCTGACTTCTACATGGAATGTTGCTAGTGGAACAGCAACATTCCATGTAGAATCTCAAATAGTAGCAACAGTGGAGGAGTGGCCTAGTGGTTAGGGTGGTGGACTTTGGTCCTGGGAAACTGAGTTCAATTCCCACTTCAGGCACAGGCAGCTCCTTGTGACTCTGGGCAAGTCACTTAACCCTCCATTGCCCCATGTAAGCCGCATTGAGCCTGCCATGAGTGGGAATGCGCGGGGTACAAATGTAACAAAAAAAAAAAAAGCTGAGTATGTGGGGAGGTGGGGTGGGGTGGGGTGGGTGGGGAGGGAGGGAGGGGGGTGAGGGCATTCCAAAGCCTTCCTGTGCCACTAACAGCTGAATTGAGCTAACACACCAAGGGGAAAGGCCACGTGAGTGTGTCAGTCACTGGGGAGCCTGACAAGGAGCAAAAGCAGGAGGTGGTGGAGGCAGGGGGACTGCCTCTTGCAAAATGTTTGAGCAGCAGGTCTTCTCATAAAGCTATTCCAGATCTGCAGTGAGGGAAGCCTGTGTTTTGCTACATGTTTATAGCTCTTTCCATAGCTGTCACTCTGGTTCTTCTTGCTTCTTGCTGTGAGGTGGTATAATGTGCATAAATCCCTCTCTTTTAGATATAGCTGTACTAGCCTTTAGAAGGTATTGTCACATGCCTGTTACACTACTTCTGAGGCCTTGGAGTTTCAGGGGATGTTTTCATTGGATTTCCTCCCAGCAGATGCCATAGGCCAGGATAACTGTCACCCTAGGAGGGTGCATGGCCTTTGCCCCCTTCTAAAGGGGAGGACAGGAAACTAGAGGTGAATGGGGAGGGGGGGAGGGGGGTTTAGAGGTTAAAGGCCACCTAGAATGACAGACCGCCTGCACATTATGCCATAGGCCCTGGTTATGCTTACTTTGAGAAATTAAACACTCAGCTCTGCATGTTCCCAAGGCCTGAAACTATCCTGTATGGCAGAGTCAAATTACTCTGCAACTGGCAAATCTTAGTGCTTGTGGCCTGTAAACCCAGGGTAAAGCCAGACTCCCACCGCCCAATCCATTGCTTCAGCAGGGTTTCCATTATCCTCACTCACTCTTATATTTCCAAGCAACGGGCAAAACAGCCAGAAAACAGAAGGGAAAGTAGTAGACTATTATTTTTCTTAAGAACTATAGTCTCACAGAGCTGAACACTGACAGGTCAATAAAGAAATCAAAGAAAAAGTATTTTGATAATTCTTACTCCCTCCAAAAAAAAAAAAAAGAAAAAAAAGAAAGAAAACTAGCCATACCCATTTGCCTCCATTCCTTGTCCAAAGGAAAAAAAAACAAGCAAACTTTTGACATCCAGCAATAAAAAATAGATTGATTTCTCAGCTGTTACTGCATGTAAGTAACATGATATGGATTTAAGAACAATTGGTTATGTTCATTACTTACATGGGTATGCCAGGAGATTGCTCAGATTCTGATATATACATCTTGCTTCTGTATCCTTCTATTTGCATTACGTGGTGTGGAAAATCATGCAAGAACACTGAAGTAAAATTACATTTAACAAGTTGTGTGCAGATTCTAAACAATTAAAGGCAGAGCAAGCAATCAGATTAATGATCATATATCAGGCTGTAGCTACCAGCTGCCTTGTAAAACATTTTCCTCTGTTTTCCATTTTGGCAGCAATACCCTTTTGCACTGATCTGATGAAGGGATTATAACACTCAAAATGCATTAAGTTAACCTCATGAAAGGATCTCAGCTGAGGGCAGACCAGTGGCTTAATGGCAGCCCTGTGAACTGTGGTGGCGTAGCTACAGGGAGCCATGGGGGCCTGGGCCCCCTCAAACTAGGATCTGTGCCCTTGATTTGGCTGGCAGGCTGAAGCACTGTTTCCAGCACTGGTCTCCAGCGCCGCCACATTTCCTGCCCCGATCTCTCTTCCCCTCACATCCGGCAAGCTCGTTTTAGTGAAACTGCGCATGTGGGAATGTTCAATTTCATTAAAACGAGCATGCCAGACATGACGTGAGGGGAAGAGCGAGCAGAGCAGGAAATGCGACGGCATTACATCTGGCTGTAATCAAGCAGCGTGCGGCAATACCTGAATACCTCTGGGTTACTGCCATGCAAGCCATTGCCAGGGGTTTTCTTTTTCCCCCAGAAATGGCGCACACGGGGTGGGACTACCACCGGTGGCCACGTTGGGCCAGCCGTAGTCCCGGAAGAGCAAGCGGTGAGCCCACGTTGGGCTCTGTAAAAGGGCCCCGTAATGAATTCTGGAATGAATATTGGTTCATTCCCTACCGATCCAACTTAAACACATAATCTCTGCAACACAACCAAACTAAAGTAGCTAATGGACATAACACAACTCTTCCGTTCTCCGATTCCCTAATGTGGCTGTGCCACATGAACTTGATCTTACCACAACATCACCCTGTATTTGTTCACACCGGAGCCTGCAAAGGCCTCTCCGGTACTATGTAAGCCACATTGAGCCTACAAAGAGGTGGGAAAATGTGGGATACAAATGTAACAAATAAATAAATAAACATACATAGTAACTATATTACAAAACAACAACAAGAAAAACCCAAAACATGCTGTCCATTCACTAATTAGCCCACCCTCAACTGCAATACCACTATGAAGCTTTTTTATCAAGTAGAAGTCTTTCTAGGTGTCCAGGAATCTCCTGGTGTCTGTAATTACTACCCTTATAGGTAATAAGTCACCTGGAGGGGAACCTATGAAAAAAAGTGACTCTCACTTCATGAACCTCTTTTTTTCAAACCTAACAAAGCCTTCCTAAGCAGTTGGGTGGCCTTGGCCACATTAAGAAATACTTGAATATGCTGACCATAAAACAAAAGAGTTTTCCTTAATTAAGCCCTCAATACATGGCAGTCTCTTTGGACCTAACTTCAGCGTTTGATCTTTTATTTATTTATCGCCTTTTTGAAGGAATTCACTCAAGGTGGTGTACAGTAGGAATAGATCAAGCATGAGCAATAGGCAATTATATGTTAGCGACTGATATGAGGGCAGTAGTAGGAAAGGGGTTTAATGTTCACCTGAAACTGAACATGGCCAAGACCGAGCTCATTGTCTTTCCACCCAAACCCACTTCTCCTCTTCCTCCACTCTCTATTTCAGTCGACAACACCCTCATCCTCCCCGTCTCATCTGCCTGCAACCTCGGAGTCATCTTCGACTCCTCCCTCTCCTTCTCTGCCCATATCCAGCAGACAGCTAAGACCTGTCGCTTCTTTCTCTATAACATCAGCAAAATTTGCCCCTTCCTCTCCGAGCACACCACCCGAACTCTCATCCACTCTCTCATCACCTCTCGCCTTGACTACTGCAACCTACTCCTCACTGGCCTCCCACTTAACCATCTATCCCCCCTTCAATCTGTTCAGAACTCTGCTGCCCATCTTATCTTCCGCCTAGACCGATATGCTCATATCACCCCTCTCCTCAAATCACTTCACTGGCTTCTGATCAAGTACCGCATACAGTTCAAGCTTCTCCTACTAACCTACAAATGCACTCAATCTGCAGCCCCTCATTACCTCTCTACCCTCATCTCCCCTTACGCTCCTACCCGTAACCTCCGCTCACAGGACAAATCCCTCCTCTCAGTACCCTTCTCCACCACTGCCAACTTCAGGCTCCACCCTTTCTGCCTCGCCTCACCCTATGCTTGGAATAAACTCCCTGAGCCCATACGCCAAGCCCCCTCCCTACCCATCTTCAAATCCTTGCTCAAAGCCCACCTCTTCAATGTCACTTTCGGCACCTAACCATTGTACCTCTATCCAGGAAATCTAGACTGCCCCCAATTTGATTGACTGCATTTTTTTGTCCTTTAGATTGTAAGCTCCTTTGAGCAGGGACTGTCCTTCTTTGTTAGATTGTACAGCGCCGCGTAACCCTGGTAGCGCTTTAGAAATGTTAAATAGTAGTAGTAGGAGGAGGAGGAGGAGAAAATGGTATAGGGTTATGTATGGGTATCCCATTCTTATTTATTTATTTATTTATCTACTTCTTGAGGGGACCTTTTACAGAGCGGGGGTAAGCCAAACGCGGGCTTACCACACGCTGTTCCAGGACTACCGCAGGCCCAACACGGCTGCTGGCGGTAGTCCCACCCCAAGCATGTGCCATTTCCAGGAGAAAGAGAAAACTCCCGGAAATGGCTTGCACGGCGATAACCTGGCGGTAGCGCTGGAGCCCTTATCGCCACCTCAATGGGTGACGGTAAGGGTTCCCCACTGCATGGCCATGCGGTAAGAGTTCTCTTACCGCATGGCCATGTGTGTCTGGGGGCTTTTTATCCGCTGCAGTAAAAAGGGTCCTGACACATGGGGAAAACGGCCCCCGCAGCTAGCTCAGGGCCCTTTTCCACAATTCCAGGAATAACATGTATAGAATGTTTGTACATTTGGGAAGCTCGCCAGGTGCCCTTGGCCTGGATTGGCCGCTGTCGTGGACAGGATGATGGGCTCAATGGACCCTTGGTCTTTTCCCAGTGTGGCATTACTTATGTACTTTTTTCCACAGCTTGGTAAAAGGACCCCTTAATTACTTACGTGGATTTGGCTCACTCATTTTCTACGCAAATTGGAAGAATCACAACTAGACAGACTGAATAAGCCAATTTGTTCTTTCTTCTTCTATTATTCACTGTATTACTATGTTAATGGTTTCAAAGTGTAATTGATTCATAACTTTTCTGAGCCCCAGGAGGAAAGCCCTCAATATACTTAACAAGATTTCTACATCAGGTCATGGTTGCCTGACAGACAACAGTAATAAGGCAGTGAGGTGGATGTTTTTTAAACAATCCAGTGTGGCCAAGTCATGCCCTCCTCAGAGAGCACATATAGGGTCTGAGCAGAGCAATAGAGCCTGAGACCGAATATTAAGCTTTTCAGCCTTCCCATTGGAACAGACTCATGCCTATGATTTTTCAGACTAACTTTCTAGGGGAAAGGAAAAGGGACTTGATATAATACCACCTTTCTGTGGTCTTTGCAACTACATTCAAAGCAGTTTACATAGTATATACAGGTACTTATTTGTACCTGGGGCAATGGAGGGTTATGTGACTTGCCCAGAGTCACACAGAGCTGCAGTGTGAATGGAGTCCAGTTCCCCACCATCAAAGTCCGCTGCATTAATCACTAGGCTACTCCTCCACTCTAGTGTTGTGACCTGATGGCAGGAAAGCCACACTGAGTGGCTCCTTCGACTGTCATATGCACTTTCTCTTTTTGAAAAGAAAGTGGCTGGGAGGTCATGGAGTTTTCAAAGGCAAGGTCAAAGGTGAAGCAGAACCAGATTGGTGACATTAATATCTAGACTGGTGAAGTTCTTTTTTTTTTCTTTGAGATACCACCCTCAGAGTTTTGTAAACGCCTTTTGTAAGCCCTGAAATAATTATGTCAAATTTGTTTCTCCCAGTCAATTGTGTGCTGCCTTTACAAAGCCTGCTGCTACCTTATGGGCACAGTGTGTCAGAGTTGGAAGAGGCATGAGGGTTTTATGTATTGACTTGTGTATTATGCCTGATCTATATTATTAGTCAGCTATCCTTTCTGGACAAGGATTTGAAGAGACACTTAAAAACTGTTCATTTAAACAACCTAATATAGCAATTTAGAAATCTACTGAGTAAAGCAGAGGTTTTCAACCCAGTCCTCAGGCACACCCAGCCAGTTGAGGCAGTGGCGTAGCCAGAAGGCAATTTTTGGGTGGGCCAACAGGTTGGATGGGTGGGCACTAGAGTTGCCAACTTTTTTGAAAAAGAAAAAAACAGCAAACCTGATGCACCCATGCTCTGTCCCTACCCCACTCCCCATAACTTCAATGAGGGTTGCAGTGCAGGCTTCAGTGGCTGCAGGCCAATTGAGAGCTAAGGGAAGTACAATAGACTGCACTATTCAGCCCCACTGAGCCATGGTCCTCCAACACATATATGGTATTGAAGCCAAAAACATTCTGCATCCAGAGAACCTCCTGGCCATCCACCAACAATGGATACAGAGCACAGCAAGGACAATTCTCCATAAAACTCATCATATAAAGAAATTTTGTTTTTTAGTGTAATCTCAATTACAGACATATTATAAATCAACTTTAAAAAAATCTATAAAACAAAAGTCACTCAGAACCTAGAGCAAATCTACCATGCCAACACTAACTTCCAAAAACAAAGATCCTACCTATGAAAAAGAAGTGCCTTAAATATTATAGTAGGGCCCTAAAATACAAATACATTTATCAGGAAAGCTGAACAAGCCAAATTACTACAGAATGCTACATGGAAACTTCATGCTAACAGAATACCTCAGTCACACACACAAGACACAAATGCCAAATACAGAATAAGTGACCACAAACTCTAGAAATATAAATTAAATGGAAACCCCAAGAAACTAGACCTTGCATGTAGTACAACACCAGAGAAACAAGAAAGAAAGGCATTTGCTCCTGTGCAAAATATAAAGATGGCACATGCCAGGGATGGTGTTAGGGGATGCAACTAGGGCAATTGTGCTTGGTCCCTTGGCCAGAGAAAGCCTGCATGCTGGAAGCTGAAGGAGCAGCCTGGTAATGGACTTTGGGGTCCTTTCCTAGATTTCTGTCCTGGACCCCAGCCATGTTTACCATCAACTTTGGCAAGATGTACATTCCAAATCTAACATATTATATTCACAACATTGAAAATAAAATATTTTTTATACCTTTTTGTTGTCTGGTCATTTTTTCTCAAATCATATTGGTCCCAGTCTCTGGTTTCTGCTTCCCTCTGTCTTCTCTTAACTCACTTGCCAGGGTCTCCTATTTGACATTTCTTCTTTCTTCATGTCCATCATCCATCTCCATCTCTGTTTTCCTATATTTCCTTGTTCAGTATCTCCCCTGTGTTCATATCCCCTCATCCATCATCATTCCTCTGTGCACCTATGCACCCCATGCCCAGCATATCCCTTCTGCATTCCTATTCTCTCCCTTGTCTGGTATCTCCCCCCCCCCATGTCCATATACCCCCCTCTCCAGTGTCCAGCATTTTATCTCTATTCTATACCCCCCCCCCCTTGGTCAGGCATTACCCCTCTGTGCCCATGTGCCATCCCCATACAGCATCTCACATTTGTGTCCCTGTCCCCATGCTCCCACCTAATGCCCATCATCTCCCTTCTGTATCTGTATACTTCCCTATGTCCCCTTTCTCCCTCCTCCACACCAATGTGTCCCTCTCCTCTCTGATCCCACCCCAACCAGCTTCTCTTCCTCTCTTTCCTTCCCCTTATGCATCTGGCTCTTTCTCCCTGCATCTCTCTCCCTTCCCTCTGCATATCATCATCTGCATATCCAGCACCTCTCCTTCAGCCCCCCCCCCCCCCCCACACACACGTCCAGCATCTCTCCCTTTCATCCAGCCCCCCTACATGTTCAGCACCTCTTTTCCTTTCATCCAACTTCCATACATGTCCAGCACCTCTCCCCTTCACTTCAACCCTCTGCATATCCAGCATTTCTCCCCTTTCCCTCCACCCCACTGCATATCCAGCACTTCTCCCCTTCCTTCCACCCCCCCCTATATATCCAAAACCTCTCCCTTCCCTCCAACCTCCCCTCTGCAAATCCAAAACCTCTCCCCTTCCCTCCAACCTCCCCTCTGCAAATCCAAAACCTCTCCCCTTCCTTCCAACCTCCCCTCTGCAAAGCCCAAAACCTCTCTCTCTCCTTCCTTCCAACCTCCCCTCTGCAAATCCAAAACCTCTTCCCTTCCCTCCAACCTCCCCTCTGCAAATCCCAAAACCTCTCCCCTTCCTTCCAACCTCCCCTCTGCAAATCCCCAAACTTCTCTCCCTTCCCTCCAACCTCCCCTCTGCAAATTCCAAAACCTATCCCCTTCCTTCCAACCTCCCCTCTGCAAATTCCAAAACCTATCCCCTTCCTTCCAACCTCCCCTCTGCAAATCCCAAAATCTCTCCCCTTCCTTCCAACCTCCCCTCTGCAAATCCCAAAACTTCTCTCCCTTCCTTCCAACCTCCCCTCTGCAAATCCCCAAACCTCTCTCCCTTCCCTCCAACCCTCTGCCCCTTGCAAGTCCAGCACCCTTCTGTTCCCTCCCCTCCCTGCCTCCCCTTACTGGGCCAGCACGCAGCACCCCACTGACTTCCTCACCCTCTCCCACCCCTGCCGCAGCGCTTCATTTAATGTTGTTGTCGGCGCTGCTGTTACAGTTTCCCACCCCCGCGGCGGCGCTTTACACTTTACCTGACGGCAACGCTACAGATGCAGCGCTGACGTCCGACGTCCTGCTCCGGGGCCTTCCGCGTCCCGCCTCCGTAACAGGAAGTTACATCAGCGTGGAAGGCCCGGAGCAGGACGTCGGACGTCAGCGCTGCATCTGTAGCGTTGCCGTCAGGTAAAGTGTAAAGCGCCGCCGCGGGGGTGGGAAACTAACAGCAGCGCCGACAACATTAAATGAAGCGCTGCGGCAGGGGTGGGAGACGGTCACGGCAAGGATCTGCTTCTGGGCGGGCCTGAGGCTAAACTGGGTGGGCCTGGGCCCATCCAGGCCCACCCGTAGCTACGCCCCTGAGTTGAGGTTTTCAGGATCCTGAAAACCCTGACTGGCTGAGTGTGCCCTGAAGACTGGGTTGAAAACCTATGGAGTAAAGTGAAGTATGGTACTTGATTATCATATTTTATTGAATCACGTGGAGGGGCATAATCGAAAGGGACGTCCTCATTTTGATTTGGACGTCCTCGCAGAATGTCCCAATCCGGGGGGGGGGGGGGGATCTGTATTTTAAAAACAAGATAGACGTCCATCTTTTGTTTCCATAATATGGTCAGGGACGTCCAAATCCTTAAATTTGGTTGTCCCTAGACTTGGTCGTTTCTGATTTTCGGCAATAATGGAAACCAAGGATGTCCATCTCAGAAACGACCAAATGCAAGCCATTTGGTCGTGGGAGGAGCCAGCATTCGTAGTGCACTGGTCCCCCTGACATGCCAGGACACCAACTGAGCACCCTAGGAGGCACTGCAGTGGACTTCATAAATTGCTCCCAGGTACATAGCTCCCTTACTGTGTGTGCTGAGCCCCCAAAACCCACTACCCACAACTGTACATCACTACCATAGCCCTTACGGGTGAAGGGGGCACCTAGATGTGGTACAGTGGGTTTGTGGTGTGTTTTGGAGGGCTCGCTGTTTCCTCCACAAACATAACAGGTAGGGGGGGATGGGGCTGGGTCCTCCTGCCTGAAGTGCACTGCACCCACTAAAACTGCTCCAGGGACCTGCATACTTCTGTGATTAACCTGAGTATGATATCTGAGGCTGGCACAAAATATTTTTAAAGATGTTTTTTGGGGGTGGGAGTGGGTTAGTGACCACTGGGGGAGTAAAGGGAGGTCATCCCCGATTCTCTCCGGTGATCATCTGGTCAGTTCAGGCACCTTTTTGTGCCTTGGTTGTAAGAAAAACACAACCAGGTAAAGTCGTCCCAAGTGTTCGTCAAGGACGTCCTTGTTTCTTTCGATTATGGGTCGAGGACGTCCTAGTGTTAGGCACGCCCAAGTCCCACCTTTGCTACACCTCCAACACGCCCCCTTGAACTTTGGCCGTCCCTGCGATGGAAAGCAGTTGGTGACGTCCAAAATCGGATACCGATTTGGACGACCCTGTGAGAAGGACATCCATCTTCCGATTTGTGTCGAAAGATGGGCGTCCTCCTCTTTCAAAAATAAGCCCGATAATAATTTCTGTGGCATTGCTGTAGCTGGGAGCTTCATGCATTCCTGGCCATGGCAAAGCAACAAGAAGGCCCCCCCCCCCCATGCCAATGCCATTATGTTTTGCAAGGGTCATAAGACTGAAAAGAAGTCCCTCTAGCCCCTGCGATAAAAAATCTATGGAAGTCCTAGAGGGATTTCTCCAGGAGAAGCTTGGATAAATTATCTATACAAGTAACATCTTATTTATTTACTGGAATTTATTAACCCCCTTTATGAAGAGATTTACCTAAGGCGGGTGCACAGCAGAAACAGTTTAACATAAAACTTACAATTTTGTTAACAGCATAACAATAGTAAAATGACCAAATATAAACATAAATACAATAAATGAAGTAAACTTGAAAACATCAAACTAAAACCTAATAGGACTACCATGAAACAGTATCAAAAATATACATATTTAACAGCACTGAATTCAAATAACAGAGATATAATACGATGTCAGCATAATACTAATGAAACATCTAATAAGCACGCATGAGAACATTCAAATGACATAGATATGTTGCTAATGCTTTTCTACAATACAGTTTATCATGTAACAGAGGGTCCAAATAGATATATAGATGGGGACAAGATGGGTTGAACAGAGTCAGTTGGGATAAATAGATGGGTGGCCAAACTCATGGCAAGTTCTTTGTACAGTTAAACAAGATATGAGGAACTGGTCTAAGTTACAGTGTGTGTAGCAAACCAGTCCACGTGCGGAAGGAGTATATAGTCAGTCACCCTATGTTGTTGAACACTACTTTTGTTAAGTTCTAGGGTGCAAGGGTGATTTGTCACAGATCTTAGGAAGCAACTGTCTGTTTTGAAACCAGCCATCCATACAAGTCCCAGAGCTCTGATTTCAGGTACTGGAGGACTCCGCCCCACAAACTCCAGAAACCCAAAGATGTACTGGAGCTTATCTCCTGCAAATCATAAGCAGCCATAGGGCAGAATGGGCAGGAGCTGGGGTTACATGTTCAATAGATATTTACAATATTAAATAATCGTTCAGGGCACTCTTCACTTTTGTACTTATACCTTTCCTTGCTACACTCTATCCCTCTTTGCAAACTGTTTCCTTCCTCTTTTCAGATGCTGTTCCCCTTTCTGGATGCCCATCACCCTTCTCATCCCCTCCTTCCAGATACACATTACCATATGGCTCCAGAAAAAAAAAAGCGGACATATTGCGCCAATCTGGATTTTGCTTCCATTGCTTTCAATGGAAGTAAAACATGGACTGGCTTAATCTGTCCTCTTTTTGCTGGAGCCATATGGTAACCCCTTTAACTCCCTCCCCTGCTGATTGTTATGATTGGGGTCTGAACCCCTCTCAAACTTACCTCTTTCCTGGGGGTCAGCTTCTTAGCTGGCTTCTGTTTCTTTCTCTGTCCTTTCTGAGCTGGCTCTGGCTCTCTGTGCTGGCAGCTTCCAGCAGCAGGGCTCTAATTGTTTCACTGTACTGCACCTGTGTGGGTAGTCTGAGTTGCTCTAACTCTATTTGGGTGTACTGGCTTCAAGTGTTTCACGGTTTTGCATTGGTGTGGGTTGGGCCTCTCTGGGTCAGTTTGCTTTTGCCTAGGTCTAGGGAGTGTGACATCATCAGGGAGGGCCTTGATAAGGAAGTGGTCTTGTTTCCTTCAGAGCCTTTGCAAGGGTGGTGTAGTGTGCACTTCTGACGTTGTGTCTAGTTTCCCTGCTTGCTTTTGCTAAGGTCCAGGTTAGTGTTAGTGCAGTGTGCACTGGTGACTGTGTGTTTAGCTTTCCTGTTTTCCCCTTATGGTTCCCCTGCTTTTGGTTTTGGAAGCATTGCTGTGTGTGTGTAGGGCTTTGGAAGCTCTGTTGCTGATAGAAGTACTTCAGGGTTTGGTGTTAGGAACACTGCAGAGTTTGCTGTTAGAAGTACTTCTGGTGTTTGTGCTATTGGGAGCATTGCAGTCTTTGCTGTTGGTGTTTGGTGCTTTAGAAGCACTTTTGGCTTATGTGTTAGCTTCCCTCCTTGTGGCTCCCCTGTCTTCCCTTTTAGTGCTAGGAGCTCTTCTGGTTGCTTGCCAGAGTAGTGCTTAGGAAGCACCTTGTTAGTTGTATCTAGCTGGCTAGAGCAGTGCTTAGGTAGCTGGTTAGTTCTGTGTTTAGCTTATTAGTGTAAAGCTCTGCTTGTAGCTTGGTGCTTAGTAGCACCTGTGTTAGCTTTGTGTTTAGTTCCCTGCTCTGTTAGTTTAGGGCTTAGGAAGTCCCTTTCTTGAGCAGGCATTAGGAGCTCCTGTTTAGTATAGGGCTTAGGAAGTCCTTTTGTCAGTTTACGGTTAGGAACACTCCTGCTGGTTTAGGGCTTGGGAGCACGTAGATCAGTTTAGGGTTAGGAGCACTTCTGTTTCCAGTCCTGGTCCCTATGTCATCCGGTATCCAGTAAGTCCTGTCGGCTACTCGAACCCAGGAGCTCAACTCTTGGGGGGCTTAGTAGCTAAGTACAGGTGAAGCTGTTGGACCAGTCCAGTGTGCTCCAGTCCCGTGTTCCGGTCCTGTGTCCTCCAGTCCGGGGGACCAGTCCAGGGTGTTCCAGTCCAGTGTGTTCCGGTCCGGTGTGTGTTCCAGTCCTGTGTCCTCCAGTCCGGGGGATTCCAGTCCATGTGTTCTGGTGCGCTGGGCAGTGCCTGTAGTCCCTGCCGGTGTGCTTACCCAGTGTTGGTTGGTGGGTTTTGCCTGCTGCTGTCGCTCCTCGTCAGCAGCCCAAGGGCTCACGTTTGCTCCAGAGCCCGGCCCCGCGGGCTCTGAACCTGAGAACCTGGCACTATTAGCCCCTTCTCATTCCGTCCTGCTAAAAAGGCTCTTCCTTCTTTCTCACATTCTTCCTCCATCCAAATGCTATCCCCCCCCCCCCCCCCCCCATGGTTTTTCATTCCCCAAGCTCTTTCCCCTAACTCTCTCCTTCCCTCAGTTCTCTGCCCTCCCCATCCTCCCAGGATAAACAGGCCACCATGAAATTACCCACATTCAATCCCCCTCCCACTCTGCATCCCTACTGACTGACTAGCAGCAGGAAAGACACATCTAATCTGACATCACTTCCTTTTGCCATGGAACCAAATCTCAGAGCTCTCTTTGCAAAATTTGGCCACAAAGCAGCAGATAACATCAGATTAAATGTGTCTCCTATAGACAGCCTCTAGGGATGCATGGTAGAAGGGGTATCTAGTGGGATTAATTTACAGCAGTCTGGGTGGAAAACTAGGAGGTAGGAAGAAAAGATGTATTTAGGGGAAAGAGTGTCGACTGCTGCCCCTTGTTGCATGAAACCTGGAGCAGCTGCCCTATTTGCCACCACTTGTCCCAGCCCTGGATGCTGGCAGTCTGCAGGCTCTGATTTTAATCAATTTCTAGCAGTGACCAGAATGGATTCTGGTTCTCCCAGAGTCCTGCCCTCATGGGTTGATGATCAGAAGCAGGCGCTAGAGGCTGTTAGCGCCATACTAGCACCTGCGTTTGCTACCGCCCCATAATCAGAGCCCCTAAGTGTGTGAAACAATGCACTCACGGGCTCTGAATGCAACTAGCATGCAAAACAGGGCTCTTAGTGCAAGTAGCATGCAAACGCATGCTAAACCTATTCATCCCCAATGATCAGCAACCAGACCAGAAACTCCCTTATATGGTGTGAAGCCCTGCCCAGCGCATCCCATGATGTACTGGGCTGGGCACCACCATTTTCGAGGCATCGCCGATGGGAGGCCACGTCTCTCCTCCAACTGAAGGTATAGGGTGGGGAAGGGCCGCTAGACCACCAGGTGGGGGGGGGGGATTGACCGGCGGCCCACTGGGCCACCAGGGACATTTGAGGGTCGCTTAAATTTGCACGCAATTATCTCTGATCATAGGGGCAGTAAAGCCCCGCACTGTTCCAGCACTATTTTTAGAGTGCTGTTTGGAACAGCGCAGGGCTTTTGATCATCTGCCCATCAGTGTCTTATTCAGCCTTTAGATTGGCTCTTGACCATGCCTTTCTTTCCTCAGCACTGTGACAATGGGGCCTGGCGTACATGGTGCTTCTCAAGATAACCACACAATCGCCAAGATAGGGATGTAACAAAGCAAGAGCAATCAGATTATGCACCTTCTCCTACTGAGCCACTTCTTATCCCTATGAAACTGTGAGCCAGTTAGAAAGACCCAGCTATATTCTTCCTTTTCAGAACTTCTTTATTCCTTCTCTCTGATACTGCTTTTGTTTCACAATTCTTTGGTTTCACTCTAAGGTATAGGGAGCTAGTGTTTCCTTTATCCCATTAAACCAGGTAAAATGCTGCTTAAAAACATAGTGCTATCAATTGGCTTGCTCTCCTTCATTTTCTGTTTAGCTGCTCTCCTAGTGTATGGCAGTAGCATAGCCACAGGGCCCTTGGGGGCCTGAGCCCTCCACTTTTGGCTCTGGCCCCCTGCACAACTGGAGTACTCTCAGATTGTCTGGCAGGGATGTCCAATTGCTGCCAGCCAATGAGATCCATGGTCGGAACTGTCCCAGCACTGCCTCTGCAGGGAAGTCATCAGCCTCCCTTCCTGCCACCAACATCATGCCTGCGTGAGTGCCTATGTCAGCGGCAGTGAGGGAGGCTGCTGATTCTTCCCTGCAGAGGCAGCGCTGGGACGGTTCCAGTCGCAGATCTCTTTGGCTGGCAGAGATCGGGCATCCCCGCCAGCAAAGGTATGAAATGCGGTGCCAGGGAGGGGAACAGAAAGGAAATGCGTTGCCTCCCCCAGTCTAGCCCAGTGCCCTCTAGAAATCCAATGTTAGCTACATCCCTGGTGTCTGGCACCTGTTTTTCTTTTAATTCTTGATCACACCTAAAACTGACAGAAAAAATGGCTGAGTCCAATCTCCTGGCGCAGAAAGAGAAAAAGAGAGGGAGAAAGGAACATGGAAGGTAAATGGAAATATGTTACACTGAAGCCAACTAGAGGAATCCATAGATTCATAAGATTTGCATGTTCTGCCTCCCGCTCTGGAGCTGGGGCTCATGTATGTATTTATTTTTTTTTCCTTGAGGGATGAAGTTTCCTGAAAGGGGATACTAGATTTCCTGACACATAAAAGACTGCCTCAGACTTAGACTGATCTTTCACATACAGGTTTAACTCCAGAGATATGAACCTTATGCAGATGTTTCCTCCTCCCCCATCTCTGGCAGAGAGTCTGGAATGGGGAGCACTGGGTTTTCTAAACAATCTGTTCCCTATCAGCATGGCCTACTATAGGAATGCTGCAACAGGGAGTGCATCTAAGGCAACCTCACACCAAAAGAAAATAACATTTACGGGCGCCTAACCACCTTCCCCATTCATGTTACCTACACTGACTACAGAGTTTGTAACCTCCAGATTGTAAGCTACCTACACTGACTACATAAGTTGTAAGTTACCTACACTGACTACATAGTTTGTAACCTTTAGATTGTAAGCTCTCTTGAGTAGGGACTATCCTTCCCCATGTTAAACTTGTACAGCGCTGCGTAACCCTGGCAGCGCTATAGAAATGCTAAGTAGTAGTAGTAGTAGTAGTAGTTACGGGCGATATTCAGTGAGAGATAACTGACAAGGAGGGTTCCTAACCAGTTGTCTCCTGCTGACTGGGAGATCTCAGGATTGACTGCCTTGGCACTATCCTCTTAGTACCAGGGCAGTCTGTGGGCACAGCTGAAGTTTATCTGGTCTAGCAGTCATATTCAAACCACTAACCAGTTAACAAAGCAGTTTAGAAGGCTGTCCTAACGTTATCTGCTTTGTTATCTGGGTATTGGTGTCAATATTGGCTGGTACCTGGATAACTTCCAGTGGCTAAGCAAGCCCTGGATAATCAATGCTGGTGCCTGGATTAGGTCTGGCTTTGAATATGCATGTCAAATTCTGCTGACGACAGTCAGTGCCATGACACTCACTGGCCACCAGGGATTGAATATTGGCCTGTTATTTTCTAATGCAGTCAAGAGTCTTCAGTAAGACAAGGTGACTAAGACTTGGAAGCCATATAAAGAAGAGGAGGCCAGTATGCTTGGGCAGCTGGAACTGGAGAAGGTGCAAGAAGCATAGCAAAGATAGGCCTGAGCCCATCCACTTTCAGCTCAGACCCACCCAGCAGCGGTATACCGTTGATGTGGCTGGCTGGGATTCTCAAGCCCTGGCTATTGAAGACATCCATAGGCTGCCAGAATTCCCCTCAGCCAACCTCAGCAGTCAGCAGCTGTGTTCCTGAATCAGCACCCCACACATGCTCAGTTTTTGCTCATGCTCAGTTCATGGCTTGGGGATCCCTGTCGGCTAAGGCAATGCTTCTCAACATAGTCTTGGGGCGCTCACGCCCAGCCAGTTTGGGTTTCAGGATAGCCATAATGAATATGTATGAGAAAGATTTGCATATCAAGGAGACAGTGTATGCAATTTTATCTCATGCATATTCATTGTGAATATCTTGAAAACCTGACTGGAAGGCATGCCCTGAGCAGTGGCATAGCTAGGGTAGTTGACACCCCCCTCCAAAATCTAGTACCAGGCTTGCTGAGAATACAAAACACTCAGGACCTATAGAGCAATTCTACCATACCATAAGCAGTAATTTGCACAAGTCACACAAGGAAAAGGAAAGCATCATAAACACTACAGTGAGCACTAGAACATCAATTCACCTATTGTAAAATGAAACCAGACAGAATAGTACAGATCGTCGATCCTGCACAGTCAATGCCAACTGAAAGCCATGTCTTTTTCACAAACACAGATACACCCTAATCCACTATAGAATCATAAAATTTCTATTTAGACAAAAATTAAACTGAACCCCCAAGATGCAACACCACAGAAACAGAAAATGTCCCCTAGTACTGTGCAAAATATAAAGACAGCAGATGTAAATTTGAAAAAAAAACTAACAAGTACCAATAACAAATAGAAATAAAACAAATATAGAAAATCTAATACATTTAGCTTTCAGAGGCCAAAACATCCTTCCTCAGGTCAATACAATATAGTGCTGTTACAGTATCCTATCCTGACCTGAGGAAGGGGGTTTTGTTCTCCGAAAGTTAGCCAAAATGTATTAAAATTAGTCCAATAAAAATATTACCTTATTTACATGTTCTATTATAAACATTTATTAACACAGTTACAATACTAATTTATCCTAAAGCAAAAAAATAAAAATATATATTTTATTTATAGTTTGTTGTATCTGGTTTCTGCTTTCCTCATCTTCTTCCATCCAGCATCTGTCTTTGATCTCTGCCATCCAGTGTCTGCCCTCTCTGCTGTCCACTCCATCCAATGTCTGCCCTCTCTCCCTGCCCCTTCCATCTACATCTGCGCTCTATCTCTGCCCCTTCCATCCACCATCTGCCCCTGTCTGCCCTCTTTCTCCCCCCCCTTCCATTCACTGTCTGCCCTTCCTCTCTGCCCCTTCAATCCACCATTTGCCCTCCCTCTCCCATCCATCCAGGGTTTGCCCTCCCTCTCCTAATTCATCCATCCATCCATCCTCTCTCTGCCCCTTTTTTTCAGCCCCCAGTTCCAGCTCCACTATCCTACCAGTCCCCAGTTTCAGCCCCAGCCCTTTTCTCCCACCAGTCCTGAGCTTCAGCCCCCAGTCACTTCTCCCTGTCCCCATTTCAGCCCCAGCCACTTCTCCCTGTCTCCTTTTTAGCCCCCAGTCCCCACGGTTTCAGCCCCCAGTCCCAGTACTAGCCCCCTTATCCCACCTACTCTGCTTTTCAGCCCCCAGTTCCAGCCCCCTTCATCCACATGCCTTGCAGTAGGGCCCCCTTTTCAGCCCCAGACCCCTTCTCCCACCTGACCCAGGCATGACCCCTTCTCCCACCTGTGAACCCCACCCCACTTCTCCCAAATGAGAACCCCCTCCCCTTCTCCAATCTGAGAACCCCACCCCTGTCCCCTTGTCCCAAATGAGAACCCCTCCCTTCTCCCATCTGAGCCCCCCTTCTCCTCCCCACCCCCTCCCCCATCTGAGCCCCCTTGACCCGCCTCGCCTACCAGCTCTGTCGACAGCCCTCTTCTCCTGCCACCACCCTGCCTTTAAAAACAAACCAGTGAAGCAGCGTAGCAGGCAGCGCCTCGCCTGTGCCCTGCTTGTAAAGAAAGTAAATCTTCTCCTCATCATCGTCGGCCCTTCCTTCACTGGGTCCCACCCTCACGGAAATAGGAAGTTACCTCAGAGGAGGGCGGGACTCAGTGTGGGAAGGGCTGGCGACGACGAGGAGATTCACTTCTTTTACAAGCAGGGCAGACGCGAGGCACTGCCTGCCACGCCGCTTCACTGATTTGTTTTTAAAGGAAGGGTGGGAGCAGCGGGAGCGAAGCACCCCCCCACCTGCTGATACCCGGGGCGGACCGCCCAGCCCCTGCTACACCACTGGCCCTGAGGAATGGGTTGAGAACCACTAAGCAAACGATATTTGACATAAGGAAAGACAAAAAGGAAATGGTAAATCAGGGGAATGCCTTGGTAAAGAGCCAGGTCCTTAATGCAGATTAGAATTTGGGGTAAGAGGATTCAGTATAGAGAGAAACTGATACTGTTCCAAAGAAGGAGAGCCAGGCAGCGGAAGGCCATCTAGCCAGAGTAATCTAAATTAATCACCAGAAAAGATGGAACAAGTAGCAGATGAGCAGTGGCTGAGTGAAATAAGCAATTTGGAGCATATGATGTCAGCACTGCTGACAGATATAAAGGTTGTCCAATGTAGAAAGCTTTATGGGATAAAAGAAGGATTTTATATCAAAGTCTACAGGAGACAATGCTAATTTTGGAGAACACTCAGGATGCATGTGCACACAGGTCTGCACTAACAGCAACTATATTTTGCAGACAAAAAAAAAAACTATTGGCACAAGGAGTTGCATATGTATATAAGGGACAGGGGATGGGATTTGATATACTGTCTTTTGTGGTTACAATCATAGTAACATAGTAGATGACGGCAGAAAAAGACCTGCACGGTCCATCCAGTCTGCCCAACAAGATAAACTCATATGTGCTACTTTTTTGTGTATACCTTACCTTGATTTGTATCTGTCATTTTCAGGGCACAGACCGTGTAAGTCTGTCCAGCACTATCCCCACCTCCCAACCACCGGCTCTGGCACAGACCGTATAAGTCTGCCCAGCACTATCCCCGCCTCCCAACCACCAGCCCCGCCTCCCACCACCGGCTCTGGCACAGACCGTATAAGTCTGCCCAGCACTATCCCCGCCTCCCAACCACTGGCTCTGGCACAGACCGTATAAGTCTGCCCAGCACTATCCCCGCCTCCCAACCACCGGCTCTCGCACAGACCATATAAGTCTGCCCAGCACTATCCTCGCCTCCCAACCAGCCCCCCCTCTCACCACCGGCTCTGCCACCCAATCTCGGCTAAGCAGTTTACATATTATGTACAGGTACTTATTTTGTACCTGGGGCAATGGAGGGTTAAGTGACTTAACCAGAGTCACAAAGAGCTGCAATGGAATTTGAACCCAGTTCCCTGGTTCTCAAGCCACTGCACTAACCATTAAGCTACTCATGTGCTGGAATGCTATTTGTGCATAACAATGTTTATGTGCAGACTAGCATTCAAGCATATGCACAAATGTATGTACATATAACTTTGAGAGTCAATACAATTTTTGCAATCACAACAATATTGTGTCAACAGTCCAGCACTTTACTCTTTGTTCAAACACAATTCCCCCTCAGCTTCTCATCTGGGTCTTCCCCCCTCCTCCCCACCTTAAAAGAAGCCAGAAAAAAAGTTGCAGGTCCTGTGTGCTCACATTAAAGAGATGAAACAGGCATGAACTCCTCACTAACACTGATCACAGAAGAACAAACTACCAGTAACTTTTTACTTCTCCTCTGACCTTGCATTAAAGCCCCAGGGTTAGAAAACCCTGAGTACAACTTTCCAATCTTCTGAGCACTTCTTTGCATCTCGGTTGAATAGCTAATACCTTCATTACAATGGATTTCAATAAGCTGTTCGCCGATGTCTTCCTTTCAAGTTACCTCATATGCAAATCTCATTTTAACATAGGGTGCCCACAGTAGTGCACCAAATTGTGTGTAAAAAGCCAAGCTAAGTTGTGATAAAAGTGTGCTATGCTTTATGCATATCGACCCCAGAATGGGGTAGTGGGGTGCTGGATAAAACAGAAGAGGGTGGGGTAAGGCAGGTCCAATATGCAGAGCAGAGAAAGGAGGTGAGGGACAGGGCAGTGGCGTAGCTATGGGTGGGCACAGGGCCACCCATTCCTGCCTCAGGCCCACCCAGTCTAGTGGCGCCCAAAGCACCTCATTGGCGCCAGTGCCTCAGGCCTCTCTCTTTCTCGCCCTCATGGCAGCTGCCTGTCTCTCTCTAAATTCCCCACCCCTGCCCCATTTACCTTTGAATTATCACCGGCAGCAATTCCTGTAATCATTCTGCACCAGCCTTGCAGGCTTCCCTCTACCGCACCCCATCATTGATGACATCATTTCCTGGTTCTTCACTGGTGGGGACTCGGTACAGGGAAGCCTGCAGGGCTGGTGCAAGCTGCTTACTAGAATTGCTGCCGGTGATGGCTTGGAGGTAGATCGGAGAGGGAGGGAGGAGTAGATGCCGGCAGGGGGAGGGAGGAAGGAAAGAGAGGAACGGATGCTAGCCGGGGGTGGGAAGAGAGGAATGGATGCTGGGTTGGTGGGGGGGGGAGAAAGAGGAGTGGATGCTGAGTGGAGGGAGAGAGGAGAAGCATAACACCAGCAGGGGCAGAGGGAAAGTTTAACAAAAAAATTGAATGTATGGATAGGGGAGGGGGTGGGTCCCACCTGGGTTAACTTGGAGTCCACCAAAAAATAACGGGTCTGGCAACAATCCTGGGACAGGAGCTGAGACAGCTTTGGTATTCAGAAGGAAGGAAAAGCAGTGATCGGACAATTCTGACACATATGGGGGGTAATTCTCAAAATATGCACTGATCACAGAAATATGCATACCATATGTCTTTATGCCTTATTATCGCCCTTTAAGCTCTCATTGTCTCCTTCCAACACTTCAATGTTTGTGTTCCATTGTTACATTCCTTAACGACACTTCGATTGTCTCGCATAACTCTGCACAATGTAATCCATAACCAATTTGTAACAAACTATTTCCATCATTCATCTCATATTGTAAGCCACACTGAACCCGCAAAAAGGTGGGAAAATGTGGGATACAAATGCAATAAATAAATAAAATAAATAAATAAAATGCCGTGATTATGTGCATTAAGCGTGGATTATATAATGGCAGCTGCGCACATAACTCTGTTATAGGCTACTAGCATAAGTCTATATTTATGCGCCTAACTTCAATGACTGGCATACACATTCATACCTAATTGTAAGCAGTTAGGCACATAAATGCTTATATTTTATAAGCCACAAGCGTAAGCACCTGACACCCCCCCCCCCCCAACTCGCTCATACTTTCCCAGGTCCATGCCCCCTTGAAGTTGCACCCTCTGGCATTTGAACATGCAGCTTTTAGAATAACAGCTAGTTGGGGCTAATTAGCACCCATCAAGGCCAATTATAGCTTATTGCTCATTAACACCATTACCAGCTCATTATTAAATTAAGTTACACACGCAACTGACTCTATTCTATAAATTGTGCAAGCATCCTTATAGAATTAGGGGGATTTACCCCCCACTTCATATCTTAAGATATCTTAAGAAGGAAAATAACAACCCTCCTTTAAGTTAATTTTTAGGGGAAGATACTGGGAAAATTATATATTTCTGAAGAAATTAAGATTAATTCCCACAAACCCGTCTATTCTTCACATATCCAGGAGACAATGACAATGACCTAGACTACATCTCCTGCCTCATTTTCCCCTGCTTATCCCCTGTTCTATCCCCTTTCGCCTCATCAACCCCTCCCCCAATGCTCACCTACCCTTGCTCACACCTCTCCTACTCCTTTCACTCTTGCCCATTCCCCTCCGCCTCATCTACCCTCCAATTGCTCACTTACCCTTGCTCATACTTCTCCTATTCCCCTCATCCCTGCATTTCTACATTCCTATTTCTTTTATTACTCCGATAATACTCAACTTATTTCTCTCCACCAATACTTTGTAATCCCAATTACTATGTAAGCCGCATTGAACCTGCTTTGAGTGGGAAAGCGCGGGGTACAAATGTAATAAATAAACAAATAAATTCCATACATTTCCTTGAGAGGGAAGAAATCACACAGGGTTGTGATTCTGAAATGGAAAACATACTTCAGGTAATGAAAACATTTAATTGTCAGTTTACTTTGGGGACAAAAATGTATAAACATAATCTCGCTCTTCCATTTTCATTCCCTTCTCCCCAGCTTCCTTCTTCAATTTTTCAGCCACACTGTTACACAGAGAGGTCTTTGTTGCAGTTAAAAAGGGCTTATTTCAATAAAGGATGCATTTTATCATTCAGTGCAGCTGAGGACTAGATTACTACTACTACAGATTCAACATGTTAACAGGTAAAAGTCTTTAAAAGTAAAGTTTGGAGGGGAAAGAAGGAAAATAACAACCCTCCTTTAAGTTAATTTTTAGGGGAAGATACTGGGAAAATTATATATTTCTGAAGAAATTAAGAGGGAGTCTCATTTTTAAAGTGAACCCTGATTACTAGTTTAGAGAAAATTAGTACCAAATTATTATTTGAATTACTTCTGAAAGGCATGTCTGGAGGACATGAAGAGTAGCCAGCTCCTGAAACAAATGTTCAATATACAGGACTTTCCAGCAAAACCAGTACGTCTCCAGTAAAGTTCCTGAAAAATATGTGCAGCATAGATTTTCATGTTCTTTTTCTGGAGGAGAAGGAAAGGAGAGGGAGCTAAGAGATAAAATGTTGTCAAGTCTAAAAATTATTCTGGGCCTTGTGCTCTCATTTAGTTAATGTGGATAAGGGTTACACAATCTTCCACAATTACTGGAAAGTCCAGCAGAAAAAAAAACCCAAGTCTGATTTTGCAACACCTTAAGGCTATTGCCTGGACAGAAACAGATTTTGGGAGGGTCTCTCAATTAAGTAATGTTAAGCAATCATGTTTAGCTGGCAAGCAGTTCATAAATAAAGCTGGGAAATTCAAAAAACTCACCTAAGTGCAATGACAAGGCAGCATTTCCATCGGTTAACTCACTCCATAAAGCAGTGCATCTCAACCTACTCAGGATTGCCATAATGAATATACACGAGATATGTCTACATATAGAAGGCAATGCTATGACAGGTCCCCTGCCTGTATATATTTATTTATTTATTATGATTTATTTACCACCTTTTTGAAAGAATTCACTCAAGGCGGTGTACAGTAGGAATAAATCAAACAAGCAATAGACAATTACAGCAGTAAAAATATTCAAATTTATGTGTGACTTGAGTGTTTAAATGTTCAGAATACTGTTAATTACGCATGTAAATGTTCACGTACCCGTGAAAGTAACAGCAGGGCAACTGAGTGCGGTTCTGCAATGGTGCACATATGTGGCCTAATGCATAAATGCAAGGGAGTGATAAATGGGCAGAGCATGGGCAGGGTTCCACTTATGGATACTGTCTGGGTCTACAGCTGGTGTAACTGCAAGTGCATAAATGTTAGGTGCACTGCTACCAGATTACACTAGTATTCTATAACAGAATCTAAGTTGCGTCAGAAGGAGGTGGGGTGAGTCAGAAGGAAAGGCCTGGTGCAGGCCGAGGCAGCATTTCAATGTGGCTGCCACTGCAAGGTAAAGATTTACTGAAAAAGAAAAAGTAAACCGGGAGGGGAGAGGAGAGAGAGCTGCCGGTGGTCCGGGAGGGGATGGAGAGATACCGGACCGATGTGTGTGCATGCGGGCAGTTAATTATCAATCGCGATTACATTTTTTATCGTGATTGATAATTAACACGTTAATCGCAGTGTTAATCCCGATTAATGTGCAGCCCTATTCATAATACATAACACTTTCTACAAAATTACAAACACAAAAGGAACTATTGTCCTTTTAATGGTTAGTGCACTGGCCTGAGACCCAGAGGAACAGGGTTCGATTCCCACTGCAGCTCCTTGTGACTCTGGGCAAGTGACTTAACCCTCCATTGCCCCAGGTACAAAATAATATGTAAACCACTTTGATTGTAACCAAAGAATGGTGGTATTTCAAATCCCTTCCTTCCACCAAAAGAGATCCTCAATCCTCCTTTAGTGCAGCCCACCTTCTACAGGGGCATTATGTATTTCTCTCTCTCTCTCTTTTTTAAAGCTCATTTTGCCTCTCTATGCAGCCTAGCATCCGGATTTGTGACTATCATAGACAGGATGGTGGACTTGATGGATCATCGGTCTGGCCCAGCCCAGAATCTTGCTGTGTTGTTTCATCTTTTATTTCCTACAGCCAGAGATCATGAATTCAGCAGGCAAGGATGACTCATGCCTATGCTTCTTGGGCAGTGGGAAGTAGGTAAAGGCTAAACTGTGGTTGGTTGGGGCTGTTCTAGACTAGCTAATGGAGGCATTCCACACATTCTTGCCCCAACCACAACAGAATGTAAAGTTGCTCTATTCCCCAAGTGCCCCCACAACCAGCATTATGTTGCAATTTTCCAGAGAAAAGACTAGCATCTGATTCATATTAACTTCAGGTGAAAATGAGGCTACTTTTCAGCTTGTTCTTAATCAAGTGTGTTCCCTGTCCTACTTAAAAAAAAAATCTAAGTTCTCTAACTTCTATCTTTTTAAAAATGTTGATCTTGTTTCAAAGACAGGCTCTGCTAAAGAACACCTCTGATATGGGTCCAAGGAGAACGAAGGCTAGAAACTTGATCTTCTGGGTCAGTTGCCAAGGAAGGGACTGAGGCAAGGCTGATGAGCCTTCTCCACCTTCCCAAATGTGCTTTGCACCAAAATCTGAGCTGCCCAGCAGAGAAAACAGAGAATGGGGAAAAATGATGGAGAAAAGATGACTGATGGAAATACACTGAGCAAAGCAAGGGTGAGAGGCAGATAGGAATTCTACTCTCATACCCATAAAGAAAAGTTTCTCAAAACAAGGAAAATGAGAATCATGTTTTTTGTTAACTCACTTTCTTTTAAATAAAGCTCGCAAACTATTCAACACAGATATCATTTGCTTCACTCAGTGTCTTATAGAATGTGACCTGATTTTTATATTTAAAATCCAACCCCCCTCCAAAAACCCCCCAAGGAAACAACAACAACAAAACAACCATGCCACAATAGTTCAGTTGCTATGTTCCTGCCTACGGAAAAAATCTACCGTGAGAGTTAAGCAAGGACTGCATGAATATTTCATTATGGCATTGAGGCAGATTTGGCAATCCTGCAAAAGCAGATTGGGTAAAGCGGATCTGTTTTGGTACAATATATTTTGAGAGGAAAGATTTTATGTTGTCATTTGTTCTGTTCATCTAGAATAGATACCACTTCTACTCAACTACATTCTTGATTTTTTTTTTATGTTTGAGTCTCTTTATTGAGCACAATAGCAAGAATCCATCGCATCATCAATACGATTTCAATATAAACAATTCAACCTTCGATAATAAATAAAAAGAAAAACCCATCCTTGTACCCATCTTCTCTAACCTTCCCCCCACCAGTATGCAATGCAGATTCAATAGTTACATCTACTATAATAAAACTCACCCTCAACATTCTGAAGACAACGTTCTGAAGTCACTCAGTCACTCACTGAAGGGTTCATGGATTCATGGTGGTGAAGCCATAACACTGACCATGTCTTTCTGCCCCGCCCTCGCATGACGGACCAATCAGAAAAAACACCCTCAACATTCTGAAACACAAAGGACCATCACAACACCGTTCCCAGGCAACACTAGGCAACGTAAGACGGACCAATCAGAGGAAGCTACGTGACAATAAGGGAGGAGCATTCCCCAGCAGAATGGCTCATTATCTGTGCAGCACGGAGAGCACAGAACCACCACTGGAACGAGAGAAGAATATTCCTGCTGTGGGTATGTGCAAAAATAGACCGGGGGAGGGGGGGGGGAGAAATTTTTAAATGCCTAATGCCAGTACTGAAGAGTGCCAGAGGGCCTATAGCACAGACTATATTTGGGATCGCTTGACATGGAGTCAGAGGAGTCGGAAAACAACGTGCCCGCCACCATCTGGGACGTGGGCAAACAGGACAAGCTGCGGCCCAGCTGGAAGGATTACCCGCGATCCAGCCAGCAGCAAACAGCGACCAAGGAAGGGGGAGGAGTACTCCTTTCCTGCCTAGGAATCGCTGGAGACTGGCTGCCAAACTAACAAAACAACCGCACACCGACGCACCACTTCCATCATTCGAAAGGCATCCACTCTTTCTTCAACAGAAATGCAAACTAATAATACAAAACAAACAAAGAATACATGGTTTCTCAGGCGGCTGCAGGTAACTCCCCACCCCCTTCCTCTTTCCCTTTTGCCGAAGCCGCCAAGGACGTGCCCAACCATCCCCAGCCTCAGGCAAGCAGTCTCCCACCTTGGGGATTCCCCGAGCACCCGGAAAAAGACGACGCTGATTCCTGCAGCGCATAAATGTTCCAGCATTCCCCTGCAGCCGGCCTGAAATGGACCAAACATACCGGATCACCCCCCGACGGCCCGAGACCGTACTCTTCTCCCTTCCGCCAACTTAAAACAACCATCCCCATCCTCAGGCAAGCCGTCACCCACATCCCCCAACCCCCAAGCAAAAAACAAAACAAAAAAAGACACACATCAACAACCTGCACACACACCGCACCCTCACACACTCACACACACAAAATAACTCTGTGACACATACACACACACACAAAAAAAAAACACATGCTAGCGCCCGTTTCATTGGTTTCGGAAACGGGCCTTTTTTACTAGTGTTCAATAAACAGCTGCGAGCTCTGGATTTGATTTTATTTATATATCTATATCTATCTATAATTGTTAGAGACCACTCATTTGTATCCTTTCCAATCTAACAGATATTGGAAAGAAATTATGCATAAGGGGTCTAGAATGTCCATCCATCTGTTTGGGGGCAAAATAATTCCAAACATTTAACTCAGTAAGCTTAGATTTGGCATTAGAAGTGGGAGAAACAATGAAAAGACACACTAGGTTCAAAAATGGACTGGACTGGACCAGAGATCCCAGAGAAATAAACTCCCCCAAATTGGCACAATATATTTTTATGGGAGAAGTGTTTGCATGTTCTACAGCACAGAAACTTTGATATGCTGAAACACAGCAGTTAGTGAATTGCTTCTTTCAAATTGCCACTCCTTTATTCTCTACTCTTCTGGTCACAGGCACATATACAACCAAGACAGACATGAGGTATGGGATGAGAAACAACTCCGTGAGGCATGCTTCCCATCATATCCCCAAGTATTTCTATACCTGTATCCCTGCTGGCCTGGCACTTAATGATTCAGATATGTATTTCATTGTCTTTGTTGTCAATGCAACAGTGAAAACTAGTGACTGAACCATTGTTACATACAGTGGCAACTAGTCCTAATCCTAATAACCTGAACTGAGTACTTTGCTATCAGTTGGTATGTGAACTGCTAACTACTGGTAGAGATGCATAATACTACCTACTGCCCGGGATAGTGGCACCCTGTATTTAAAGCTATAAAACCAATCTTTTGAAATCTGAGTGACATCCAATGGTTTGATGTATTCTCACATTTGGATTAGAGTTTTTTTGTAACTCTTAGCTTTTTAAACTAGTGGTTCAAAGCCTAATTTTGGGACAGTTGGATGACTGTAACATAATTTATCTGGGATGTGCAAAATATTTACTACATAAGTTGCACATTATACAGAATACAGCTGCTAGAATTACCCCAGGAGGTTTGAATTTGGAAATAGATTGGACTGCAGCTATGTGATCTTATGGAATGACATCATTGGGTGGTAGCAATTTCATTGGTGTTCAGAGGCATGTGATACATTTAAATATGATTGTTTATTAGTGTGTTAGGACACAATATGGCAGGCACCGATGCAGTACGAGTGAGTTTTCCTGTGTGGAGATTATGTGGAGGGGCATAATCGAACATCGCCGGCCAAATAGATCGCCGGCGATCTATGTTGGCGGCGGTGCTACAGCTGGCCAGAACTGTATTATCGAAAAAGATGGCTGGCCATCTTTTTTGTCGATAATATGGTTTAGCCCGGCCAAATGCCGTGGAGTTCACCGGGTTTCAGATGGCCGGGTTTGTTTTTCAGCGATAATGGAAAGTTATGTCGGCCATCTCAAACCCCGGCCAAATTCAAGGCATTTGGCCATGGGAGGAGCCAGCATTTTTAGTGCACTGGCCCCCCTGACATGCCAGGACACCAACCAGCCACCCTAGGGGTCACTGCGGTGGACTTCAGAAAAGCTCCCACGTGCATAGCTCCATTACTTTGGGAGCTGAGCCCCCCAAACCCACTACCCACAAATGTACTGCACCCACTAAATTTGCTCCAGGGACCTTCATACAGCCTCTAGGACTTATTGC
Organism: Microcaecilia unicolor; assembly: GCF_901765095.1. Lineage (NCBI taxonomy): Eukaryota > Metazoa > Chordata > Amphibia > Gymnophiona > Siphonopidae > Microcaecilia > Microcaecilia unicolor. Next base: position 81,698,470 of record NC_044042.1, on the reverse strand, counting down.
TGCTGTATAACTTTGGAACACCAGTTCACACCTGAAGACTAATCTCTCTGAAAAAGTCCTTTCTTGAAATAAGCACGTTGACTCACAGTTAACTGCAGATCAGAGGTTGTGCCCCACTAGCAAAGAGTCCCCTGGTACTAAGATTAGCAGTAGGTCAGAGCTGGCACAATGGTGTACAATGCCCTCTTTCAGCACCATTCAAGGTAAGAACAACGTTCTCTAACATGGGTAACACAGGAAAGGGAACTAAAACTGGCTTACAAAAATGGCCACTACCGCATGGACTACAACAGGAAACAAAACAGGGCACACTCTGACCCAGTTAGCAGGGGGGAAAAGCACCATGGGAGTACAGCCCAGTACCCTACACCCACCACAATGCATTGCTAATGTGACTCTGCAGGGCACCTAACAGAAAAGGTGTCACACTCACCCGAGAAACACATCGCAACCAGGGAAAGGCAGTCGGAGGATACAACACATTCTGCTGTCATGGAGGTGGGTAAGGCATTTGAGGCTGGCATACAGGCTGGCAAAAAAGGTTTTTAGTTTTATTTTTTTAGTATGGAAAGGGGTTGGTAACCACTGGGGGAGTATGGGGAGGTCATCCCCCATTCCCTCCAGTGGTCATCTGGTCAGTTGGGGCACCTTTTTGAGGCTTGGTCGTGAAAATAAAAGGACCAAGTAAACCCGGCGAAATACTGCTTAACGCTGCTTTTTTTTTTCCATTATCGGCAAAAGCCGGCCATCTGGTAGCCATGCCCATGCCCGCCCATGTCCCACCTTCACTAATCTACTGACACGCCCCCTTGAACTTTCGCCGGCAACGCGATGGGAAAGCGGCGATGCTGTCAAAAATGCCGCTTTCGATTATACCGATTTCGCCGCTTTTAAGAAATCGCCGGCCATCTCCCGATTTGTGTCGGAAGATGGCCGGCGATCACTTTCGATTATAAGCTGGATAGTATACTATTAAGTTAGTACAATTCTTCTGACTGACTGTTTTAATTTCCAGTTGAACGGACCACACCCTGAGGCAGCAATTTGCGAAACATGCCGCATATGGTGGAGGCGTCCGTGCACTTCTAATTAAGATATACACATATATATATATTAAAAAAAAGATATGAAAGAACTGCACTGAAATTGAAGGATTTTAAAGCAATTTTATAGATATTGGATGTAATAAAAGAAAGAAAAAAATTATGTGGAAAATTATACAATAAACAAGGAAGATTTTCTTTTTTTTCATATTTTTATTGAAGGTTTTTCAAAACACACAACATAAAAGAAAACACAAAATCAAACAAACAATATTAAACACACCATGGCAAATAAGCATAAATATAAGAGCAGAACAAAATTACCATCGTTCCATGACAATACCTATAGGCAAAGGCAGAAGGTCAATTAGTGCTATAAGATTCCTGACAAAATAAGTCTAAGCGAGCCCAAGTCTTTAAGACAGACTTAACTCTATGATGCTTATGGGCAAGGAGTGCTTCATATTTTCTGATCACACAGACGTAACTCCACCATTCATTATAATTTAGATTCACATTATTTTTCCAATTTGAAACAATTAAGAGCAAAGCGACAGCTAACAGTGTATTGAACAATTTCTTATCAGACTCTAGAAGAGAGATATTAGGAGCAGAGGCTCACAAAATCACAGCTTCATATGAGATTGCTGCAGACTCTAGGCAAGTGAAAAATAAGACACATTTTTGCCCAAATAAGTCGCCAGTATGCTCTGATGTTTTTACAGAAAAAGACCATATGGGCTAATGATCCATCTTTCTCCTGACAAGACCAACATTTGAAGGTAGCACTCTTAGTGATCCTTGCTACTTGAGCAGGGGTCCAGTAGGCTCTGTGAAATATAAAATATGAAGATTGGGATATCGCTGCTGATTTAGTAGGACGCATGGAATTAACCCAGAAACTATACCAGTCAAATTCAGATGCATCAAAACTTAAATCCTGTTCCCAGGACAGCTTTAACGGAACAACAGTGTCAACATATAAATCCTGCAGTTTTTTATATAGCAGAGATGCCTTCTTACCATCTGCTGCAATGGTATGACAGGAAGAGATAAAATTAAGAAGCTGGTCGAAGAGTAATTGAAGTTGTTTTTGAAACTAAAGAGAAGCAAAACTACCATTAATGATAAAACAGCTGGGTTGATGACTTTTTATATTTAAAGTTACCTTTGCTGACATTTCAGATCTGTTAAGGAGAATTACATTTTCTGCATATAAAGGACAGATAGAAAACAGAGAGTAGGGTTAAATGGTCAGTATTCTCATTGGAGAAGGGTAGTTAGTGGGGTTCCCCAGGGGTCTGTGCTGGGACCGCTGCTTTATAACATATTTATAAATGACCTAGAGATGGAAGTAACTAGTGAGGTAATTACATTTGCTGATGACACAAAGTTATTCAAAGTCGTTAAATCGCGGGAGGATTGTGAAAAATTACAAGAGGACCTTACGAGACTGGGCGTCTAAATGGCAGATGACGTTTAATGTGAGCAAGTGCAAAGTGATGCATGTGGGAAAGAGGAACCCAAACTATAACTACGTCATGCAAGGTTCCGTGTTAGGAGTCACGGACCAAGAAAGGGATCTAGGTGTCATCATTGATGATACGTTGAAATCTTCTGCTCAATGTGCCACTGCAGTTAGGAAAGCAAATAGAATGTTGGGTATTATTAGGAAAGGGATGGAAAACAAAAATGAGGATATTATTATGCCATTGTATCGCTCCATGGTGCAACCGTACCTCAAGTATTGTGTTCAATTCTGGTCGCCGCACCTCAAAAAAGATATAGTGGAATTGGAAAAGGTGCAGAGAAGGGCGACAAAGATGATTCAGGGGAAGGGATGACTTCCCTATGAGGAAAGGTTGAAGAGGCTGGGGCTCTTCAGTTTGAAGAAAAGGCGGCTGAGGGGAGATATGATAGAGGTCTATAAGATAATGAGTGGAATGGAACGAGTTGATGTGGAGCATCTGTTTACACTTTCCAAAAATACTAGGACAAGGGGGCATGCGATGAAGCTGCAGTGTAGTAAATTTAAAATGAATCAGAGGAAGTTTTTCTTCACTCAACACATTGTTAGACTCTGGAATTCGTTGCCGGATAAGGTGGTTGGGGCGGTTGGCTTAGCGGAGTTTAAAAAAAGGTTAGACGGCTTCCTGGAGGAAAAGGACATAGAATGTTATTGAATGGACGTAGAAATAATCCACTATTTCTGGGATGGGCAGGACGAAATGCTTGTTCTTTTGGCCGTTGTTGGAGACAGGGTGCTGGGCTCGATGGACCCTTGGTCTGACCCAGCATGGCGATGCTTATGTCTTATGACCTCTACTGGTAAACCTGCATTGGTTACCATTGGAGGCACATATTTAGTTTAAGTTATATGTAATGATTTTTAATATTCTTTATAGAAATGTGCGCCCTTATATGTTTAATCTAATTTGTTTTCCAAATTTGCGCAGAGCTGATGTAGCACCGTATGCTTTGTTATTGCACTATCTGAGTTTAAAGAGCATCCATCTCGAGTATATATATTATTTATGTATTTATTTATTAGGATTGATTTACCGCCTTTTTGAAAGAATTCATTCAAGGCGGTGTACAGTAAGAATAAATCAAATGAGCAATAGACAATTACAGCAGTAAAAATATTAAAATAGCAATACAAAGTATGGCATAGTATATTACTTACAATGTCAACACAGTACATAATAGAACAATTTAAAAGACAGCGTAGGGTATATGCAAAGATGGAGAATATAGATAGATAAGAGAGTAAGAGGAGTTAGAAAGTAAGATGACTAATTTAAAGAAAGTTGCACATGAGGTCAGAAAGATGATTAAATGTTATCTCAGCTAGAGTGGATAAACATATCCTGCTGTAGTATGTGCAGCCTGTGTCACTTGTGTGTGTTTGTGAGACAAAGAAGTTAGTTACTTCTTCCATTAAAGGCCTGGTTAAAGAGCCAAGCTTTCACCTGCTTCCTGAAGTAGAGATAGTCTTGTGTTAAGCAGAGCTTTTCAGGGAGTGCATTCCAGAGTGTGGATCACAGGGGCATAGCCAGACACCCAATTTTGGGTGGGCCTGGACCCAAGATGGGTGGGCAGAACTCCGCCTTGTCTCACAAGTGATTTGGTCTTTCCCTCTCTCGTCTGCATGCCATATGGTCTCTCAAACATCCCACCTCCCCTGCATACCTTTTGTCATGGTCTGTCGCGAGCGACCTGGGCACAGCCGCCGGTTGTGAGCCCTTGTGCTGATACTAGAGCAGAAGTTCCAGGCCCAAAGGCGTGGGATCTGTTCTAGAATAGGCAGTTAGAAAGCCCAGTGCTTCACCTGTGATAGCCGCCGTTCCCCAGAGGTTGAGCTCCTGGGTGCAGGCAGCTGGCAGGACTTCTGGAGGATCTGGGCAGGAAGGACTACCAGGAAGGGGACCAGACTAGGCAGCAAGGGAGTGAGGCAGAGAGCCACCGCAGATAGGGTCAGGTCTCAGCAGAGATCCAGGCGGTCAGCAAGCAGGAAGCACAGTCAGGTCCAAGCAGAGGTCTAGGCAGACAGCAATCAGGAAGCAAGGTCAGGTCCAAGCAGAGGTCTAGGTAGGCGGTGATCAGGAAGCAAGATCAGGTTCAAACAGAGGACTGGCTAGGCAGCAAGTACAGGAGAGAATGAACCAGTGCAACCAACAAGGTAGTAGGCGAGCCAAAGAAGCAGCGTAAGGTTCCTGGTTTAAAACTGAAGGTGTCTGACGTCACTGTAGACACACTCAGACTGTAGACATGCCCAGACTGTAGGCGCCCTGTAGGAAAGGGATCAACAGCATCGTGGACGCGTGGTCTGGCTCCACACGTAACACTCCTGGTTTGTGACACCTTTTAAATAGCAGATTTTCACCAGCAGCAAGCAGCAACTAATACACTCTGCTCATGATGGCCCCACAGCCTTCCATCTGATGAAACTTCCTGTTTCCGCATAGGCGGGATTACATCAGAGGGAAGGTTGTGGGGCCGGTGTGAGCAGTATGCATCAGTTGCTGCTCACTGCAGGCAAAGATCTGCTGTTTACAAGGTATACAGGAGGAACAGTTGTTGGGAGTTTTCAGATGCTGGGGCTTGGGGATCCCTGCCAGCCACATCATATGTGTGCTGCTACTGGGTGGGCCTGAGCCCAAAGTGGGTGGGCTCGGGCCCACCCTTGGCTACGCCACTGGTGTGGGGGCTACTCCGGAGAAGGCTCGCTTGTCGGTATCACAATTTGTAATGTGTTTTGGAGAGGGTGTGGTTAGGGATCCCCTTGGGAGGAGCTTAGTGTCCTTGGAGGTGTGTAGAGGGTCATCCTGTTCTTCAAGGGCCTTGAAGATGCCCTCTTTACTAAGGCATGCTAGCATTTTTAGCGTGAGCTCAAATTTAGCACATGCTAACACTAGAGACACCCATATATTCCATATATATTTAGGGCACACTAAAAACACTAGCGCACCTACAGCGCTGCTTAGTAAACAGGGCCCATAAAGTTTTAAATTTAGCCCTGTATTGTACTGGTAGCCAATGAAGTTTTTGCAAAAATGGTGTGATGTGGTCATATTGTGTGCAACCTTCTATGAGTCTTGCTGCAGCAGTCTGAATCAATTTTCCATTTTTAGAGGTACAGATTTGGAATGCACTACCTATTCAGGTTAGAATCACAACTAACTATTGTTTATAAAGGAAAGTTCTGAAATCGGTGCTATGAGAAATTTCTGGTGAGCTAAGGTTTATTTTAATGGGGGGGGGGGGGGGGGGGTTCAGATTTTTTATTGAATCTTTATTGTAATTCTTCTGGGAATTGTCCGGAATCTTTCTTTTCTAATGATATTGTAATCTGCATAGAACTTAAAAGAGTTATTGCGGAATATAAGAACATTTTCTATTTGTATTTTATTCATCTTTCTAAGTAATCAAAATGTTTGGGTATCTCCCCATTCAAACTGTCCATTCTTCTCTTTCCTCCAAGTCAGAGCTAAACAGACACAAACACCTGGAAGGGATGTAAAGAATTCCATCAACCATGAACATGTGCTTTCCCCACTTGTTTACAATTGATATATTTTTTGGTTACATATCCCATCATATCATTCCCAAAATGTATTTGAGAATAAAATTGCTTCAACATAAGCAGAGGGGGAATAAAAAAGAACTGATAGTGAAAACCAATTTCAAAGTACAGTAACATACCTAAAGTTTTAAAAAGATAAACAGTACACCTTAGCATAACATATAAAAACACAGCTATTACAGGTTGTCTGTAAAAACATAGTTTTGTTTTATATATTAAATTAAAAAGTGTACTGTATTCTTTTAAACTTATTTCTTACATTGCTTTGAAATTGCTTTTCATCAATGGTTGTTCTTTCTTCCCCTTGGTTCTTGTATTTGTTTGTCCCTGCAGAGGGTTAGCCTCTGTATTTTCTACTTTATTTTCCCTTTCCCCTTTTCCTTTTGTTAATTTGACAGTTCTCTCCTGCTCCTTTTCTCTCCAGCTCAAATAAGAAGCAGGCTAGAATCTGGTGGCATGAACTTTCATTCACAATTCCTGGGAATTTCTCCTCCTACTTTTACACTCCCCTCCTCTAAACAAACTTAGGCCACTGCAGTAAACATCCTAGATCAGGGGCCATGTAGCCTGGTTTCCTTCAGAACTTACATCATGGGCCCTGACTCTGACCATCTAGGCATCACGCTCCTGCACTGACCACATCCTCTACACCAGCCACTATAATGTTACCTTCATGACATTCCCAGCTCCAGCCAACCTGGAGAAGAAGACCAAACCTGGAAACCTATCAGGGGACTTTCTGCATGGTAGTACACAATACTTATAGTACAAATAAGTACAATAAAGTTGCCCAACTGCACATATTATAAAATGAAGAGACCTGAAAATTTTTCCAACCCTCTAGCCTTAAGTGGCAGGAGGAGTGGCCTAGTGGTTAGTGTGGTGGACTTTGGTCCTGGGGAATTGGGTTCAATTCCCACTGCAGGCACAGGCAGTTCCTTGTGACTCTGGGCAAGTCATTTAACCCTCCATTGCCCCAGGTACAAATAAGTACCTGTATATAATATGTAAGCCGCATTGAACCTGCTATGAGTGGGAAAGTGCGGGGTACAAATGTAACAAAAATAAAAAAAAATAAGTTATAATGACCTGTCATAAAAACTACTCAATTACATATAAAAGTTGCTTATGTTATTTAAACTAATTTCAATCATTTCACATACTGCTGCTTCAGCTTTTCAATAGCCAATTTTCAGGCTATTAGACTAGCCAATGCATTACACAGCGATCTATCGTAGCATTTGGAAGAGAAGTCCTTCATACTTCTTATTACACCAAACAACTAATTGCTTAAAAAAATCAGTGGATGACCAAGCCCTCGGTTGGTATTCCACCCTATCATCTGCATTCTGCTCTATTCCCCTCTTGCTTTCACTCCTCCTCTGTTGCCTCCCGCAAACCTTGGTACCATAGCAGTCTTCACTAGCTTAAATGCCAGGTCCGTAGAGCTAAATGTCTTTGGAAGAAATCCAATTCCCCCGCTGATCTATAACACTCCATAGGGGCTACAATTTTCACCTGAAAAAAAGCCAAAGCTTCCTACTTTCAGACTTGTTTTCCTTTTGCTCCTAATCCTTTGAGGGAACTAGATTCTATTTACCGCTCCCTCATTCTACCCCTTTGTTCAGTGGAAAATAGGATTTGTCCCTCTGCAGAAGATCTAGCCCAATGTTTGAGTTCTAAGATGGTCTCCTTTAGGAGTGCTTTCTCCATTCCAGAGACAAATCCAGTTCCCTTACCCGATTACTCCCTGACAGCATCAGCTTAAGACACTTTTCAACCTTTGACTCTAACCTCTTTTTCATCTTGTCTCTCAGATGAAGGACCCCCCTCCCTTCCTCTTGGCTAAGAAATTCTCATCCAAAGCTGTTACCTTCTGCACTCTCTCTGATCAATTCTAGCCTTTCTTCCAGCTAATTCCTCTCCTCATGGAAAACTGCAGTTGTCCATTCCATTTTTAAGAAATCTACCCAGCTAGACCCTTCTATTCCAGGCCACTATCATCCAGTCTCCAATCTTTATTTTCTTTTTAAGGTCCTTGGAAAAGCTGTTTCGGTCAACTTCCTTCTTTTGCAGAAAAGTCCTTGGCTCACCATCCTCGACAGTCTGGCTTTAGATCACATTATAGTATGGAAACTGTTCTCACCAGTGTTCTTAGCTAAATTCATTCCCACCTTTACAAGGGCTTGTATACCCTTGCAATTTCACTTGACTTATCTGTTGCCTTTGACTTTATAGATCATGCCCTTCTTCTATCCCAACTCTCCTCCTTAGGTATAACTGGCACAGTTTCGGAATGGTTATCTTCTTGTGAATGAACCACTCATTCAAAAAGTTCTAACCCCTACTTCCTCTTCTGGCTCTTACCCACTTCACTATGGGGTCCCTCAAGGGTTCATCTTATTCCTGCTTCTTTTCAACCCTTTTCTTAGTCCTCTGGCAACTGTTATACAGGATCTCACCATTTCCTGCTACTTTTATGCAGATGGCATGTTGCTCCTTTACTACACTGATCCCGACTCTCCCTCGATCACTCCTCTTCAGTCCTGCCTAAATTCAGTCACTCACTGGATCTCTTCCCACCGCCTAGTACTTAACACAGATAAAACCATTGCTTGTTGGATCACAGGTCATTCTTATAGACCACTCCACCCCCTCAGTCTCCTGGGTTTCTCCATTACCCCAGTTGATTCATTTCGGTATCTTGGTGTGAATTTGGACTCTCAACTCTCCTTCACCTGTCAAATTTTCTTCCTGTTAAAATCCAGGTTTTTTTTACTCTTAGGCAACTTCATTCAATTAGACCTTACTTCTCACACAATTCGATTCATGGTCTTGTAATATCTCTTCTTACTTCTAAACCTGATGACTGCAACATTATTTATTCTGGCATCTCTCAGTGGGCTCTGAAGAAACTTCAGTCTCTCCAAACACAACTATTCATTTACTCTTTCATGCAAAAAAGGTTTGATCGAATTTCCCCACTCCTTAAGGCCCATCATTGGCTACCTTTTCCTTACTGCATGAAATACAAAATCCTCCTTTTAACTTTTAAGTCCTTGCACTTTGGATACCACCTCCCCCCCCCCCCCCCCCCCACACACACACACCCTTCTTCACTTATGATACCGTATACCCCCTCCCACACACTAAGATCCCTCAAGAATCAGCATCTGGTTCTACTGTCCACGAACAAATCAGGCAGTGTGCCTTCTTTTATACAGCCCCTGCCCTTTGGAATAGTCTCCCTTCTGAGATACGGACCAAATCCTCCTTACCCTGCTTTAAGTCACCCCTTAAAATTTGGCTTTTTCTTCAGGCTTTCGATGCACATCCATAATCTGGGCCCTGTCTGCTTTCCTGTTACTCCTAGCTGCTTAAATACCTCTTCCCTCCCCCCTCCTTCCTCCCAATTTATCCTGGAATGAATGTCCTCTCTCTGCTATCTGACTTTGTATTTCCTTTTGATGCTTTGTTTTAAGCCTGCAGTCAATCACTCATCATCATCAGATAAACCAGTTCACATTCCCATTTATTCCCCTAGACAGCAGTAAGTGAAAGGGGATGTTGGTTGGAATTTTAACAAATTGAGTTTAAATAAGATAAGCTAAATGATAAGCAGTGCAACATTTATAAGTAATTGAAGAGTTTTTCTGACCAGTGATTGTAACTTTCAATCCTATATGCCATTGGGCTGGTGGGTTGAAAATGTTTTGGGGTCAGTTGGGCAACTTTATTGCTGTTATTAGAACTATAATTTGCTCCTATTTAATTTAAATTATTTATTTCTATGGATTTTGCTCACATCTTTTTCAGTAGCAGCTCAAGGTGAGTGACATTCAGGTATACTAGGGAAGGGAAATGGGACTTGATATACCGCCTTTCTGTGGTTTTTGCAACTACATTCAAAGCGGTTTACATACATAATATATACAGGTACTTATTTGTACCTGGGGCAATGGAGGGTTAAGTGACTTGCCCACAGTCATAAGGAGCTACAGTGGGAATTGATTAAATTCTGCTGCACTAACAACTAGGCTACTCCTCCACTTTTATTTGGTATAGTGCAGTGATGTAGCTATGGGAGGGCTTGGGTCTATGCACATTGGGCTCAGGCCCACCCAGTAGTAGCTTGTGGGAATCTCCAAGCCCTGACAGATGAAGACATTGTTCGGTGACCCTTAAAACTCAGCAGAGGCAGCATTCCTGAGTTGCTGATGCCAGCACTCTCAGCATGCTCAGTTTGTGCAAAAAGTGTGCATGCATGGGGTGCTGTCCTTAATGGCTCAGAAATGCTGCCTGATTGCTAAGCTTGCTGAGAGGAGTCTTGGGGGCCTTCAGAGGATGTCTTCTGACCCAAAGAAGGTAGTATAAAAACTGCCACACATCTTTTTTTTTTTTTCATGACTTCATGTCCTGCTTCTTTTGGAGTTTAATCAGAACCCCACCTCAACTGCAACTTGGTTCACATTTATCCAGGCCTTTTCTCACCTCTTTTTAAAATTATTTTCCTATTGTTCAGTCAATACAGTGAACTACACTAAGAAGGCATGAGCACGCCACATGTTTTCTTGTTATGCATGCAGGTCTAAACGTTGTATATAGCTTTTCGTTTAGAAGTTGTTGTTTCCTCTTGAGGCTATATACTGCTTAATTTTAGACTTGTACATAACATTTCAAGCCAGTTAGGACTGAACTGCTTCTTTAATCAACTTGTTAGCACTTCCCACAATTCTAGATTTTCTCCACAAAGTCTTCAACATTTTATTTATATTTATGGTGTGTTTTCATTTTGAAACATTTCTCATTTTCAGCCTCCCCTAATAAGCAGGCGTGCCTGTGTCCTCTTTGAAATCCTTTTCCTGAAATATACAGACAGCCCTATCCTCTTCTTAACCCCACCCCCGCCCCACTGGGACACATTTACTCTCTCTCTCTCTCTTTCTCTCTCTCTCGTCCCCCATAGAGAATAGTGAGCCAGAGATCCAAGCTCTTGCCTTATTCAGCTTTAAGACATAGGAAAGCATTTAATTCCACTTAGACCCAAGGGATACTCATGTTTCACATGGAGCGTAATGGCCATTTTAGCAAGGAATACAGTGGGGAGGTAGTAAAGGTACAATGAAGATGCAATTGGTGTTCACTCAAAAAGAAGTGATACATGCGGTCAAAAAAACAGGCCAGTATTCTTTTGTGGAAAGGCGAATGAAGAAGAGCCTTGTGCTGAAAATAACCACAATTTGGAAAATAATTCATTTCTTTGTACTAACTTAAAATTACTGCTACTACTACTAACATTTATGTAGTAGTATAAAGAGTGGCAACACAGCCCTTGCCTTATGGAATATAAAGCCCAGGCAATTTAGGGGCCCTTTTACTAAGCTGCATTAGGCGTTATCACGTGCCTAATGCAGCTTAAAATGGCATAGTGTGGGATACGCTCAGGCATCCTGCAGTAACTGCCAAATGAACGTTTACTAAAAAATATTTTAAAATTTATGTAGGGGGGTGTGCTGGTGGCGGAAAGTGGGCATTCCTGCACCAATCGGCATAGCTACATTACAACGTGCTAACTGGTTAGCGCTGGAATAGCACGTGAGCCCTCACCACCTACAAAATGGATGGCTGTAAATGCACACGTGCTAATGGTAACATTAGCATATGCCATCAATACAGAAAATGATAAAAGGCCACTGTTACTGCTGGAGTACAAATTACAGAATGACATGGGGATGAGGACCCACAGTAACCACGGGGATGGGGACACAGACAGGGTGGGGACAGAGCCCACAGGGATGGGGACAGATCCCATGGGGATGGGGACAAACTTTGTCCCCAAGTCATTTTCTACTTTGAAGCCTGTTAATGAACTGGACTGTTATTTATGTTAGAGTGATGCAGACAACGATATTTGATTTTTTTGGAAAAACAAGCAAACATGCTGGCCACAATTGGAAAATTTGCATTGGGAGATGCTGTACATTCCTGCTACCAGTACATCTTCTAAGAAGACATCTTCTATTGCAGGAAGGACTGTGGAAGACAGAAGAGCTAGACTGAATCCTGAGATTGTCGTTGACTTATTATTAATCCACGATTAAAATACCATAACAGTGCTTCATAGGGCATATTTCTCCCCTGCTAGGGCATACAGAAGAGGTTGTATGTACCCCTTGGCATTTTAACAGGGTGGATTAGGATTCCTTGGGGTAGTAGAAGTCAGATATTGTTGGGGTTAGAAAGGTAGAAGGTGTGGGGGGGGGGGGGGGAGTGTTATTATAGTTGCTCATTGATATTATTGTTTTCTATTTGAGATATATAAACAGTTGCACAGCATATTGTTCCTTTTTATACTTTAATAGAAAGATTTAAATATAAAATCATAAGTGTTCGAGGCTTCAGCAGATGAGGATACAGCTTACGGGGATGAGGCAGGAACGGGGATAGAACCTGCGAGGAATGGGTGGAGATGGCGACAGAACCCAGGGGGATGGGGCGGGGACAAACTTTGTCCCCATGTCATTCTCTAGTACAAATGGCCTTAGCACACAGGAACCCACCCCCCCCCCCCCCGCACAAGGACGCCCTAAGGACACTCACAGCACACTAAAAGGGCCCCTTAGTAAAGACAGTCTCAAAATGCAGAGAGGCACAGCACAGATAAAGAAGTCTCTGCCCCTGGATTTATAAGCAGTGAATAAATGTGAGCTCCCAGGCACTATCCACATTTCAGCTCTTCAAGGGGCTTTTACCACCTAAAAAGCCTCCATAGGCCCAACATTCAAAGGATTTATGCTCCTAACTTTGGGCGGCTTTTACAAAGGTGCGCTAACGTTTTTAGCATGCGCTAAACGCTCGAGACACCCATAGGAACATATGGGCATCTCTAATATTTAGTGCACGCTAAAAACGTTAGCGTGCCTTTGTAAAAGGGGCTCTTTGTGAGTTACGCTCAAAAATTGGCCTCTTTGAAAATTTACTAGGGCTGAGTGCATAAATTTTTATACAAAATTTCAGTGAACTCATAAATGTAGGAGCATAAAAAACGAGTGGCAACAGGGGCAGATTTAGGGTGGTAAAAATAAGTTGTCCCCCCCAATATTCAAAGCTATTTATCCAGCCATACATGGCCACAGTCTGGTTAAATAGCCTATCAGCACCTAACTGATAATATTCAGCAGGAGATAACCAGTTATCTCTGCTGAAAATTGCCAGTTAACTGGCTATAACGCGCAACTCATCCAGTTAGGCGCCAATATTCAGCACCTAACCAGATAAATTTAGTGGTCAAATAGAACCACATAAATAGTTGTCCTATCTTTAACTGCTAAAATGTTAACCAGTTAGCACTGAATATCAGCATAACCGGTTAACGTGATTTGCTTACTTTATTTTTTGTCTATTAGATTGTAAGCTCTTTGAGCAGGGACTGTCTTTCTTCTATGTTTGTGCATAGCCTTGTAGCGCTATAGAAATGCTAAATAGTAGTAGTAGTAGTAGTTAGCAGTTAAAAAGACCCCTGATATTCAATGTTGGTCGCAGGAAATGGCCCAGCATGGAATATCTGGGTTTAAAGCCAGTGTCAGTCAGCAAGAGCGCTGTCCACCACCAGCTGAATATCTGGCTCTATGAGCTTAGCACTGATTTTCAGCACTAGGTTCATAAATATAGGCAAACAAACAGCAGGCCTAAATTTATAAGCATACATTTTAAACTTGTAAAGTAGGATGAATTTTCAGCTGAAAAGTTATGTTCCTAAGGCTGAATTCTTGCAGGACCAGAAAGACATTAAGAAGAGAGACAGGCACTGCCTATACCATGTGCAGTAAGCAGGGCTCAGCTCAGTTCCAGTCATATAGCCTCAAGATCTACAGTCTGTGTCCCAGAAATGCCAAAGATGATAAGTATTTTATATCACATTCATTGTTGGTTTAATCATGATTTGATAAGGAGTGTGACCAGTGGCGTGCTGGTAAATGTTTAACAACAGGCTCTCTCCCCAGTCCCCCTCTGCGCCCCCCCCCCCCCAAATTGCAGAGCTGGCTATAGCCGGGGAGAGAGCCTGGGGGGGGGGGGATGGCAATGCATTACTCCAGGAAAAAAGAATTAAATGATCCCAGGTTCCAATCTAATTCATGTTTAATGTGCGATAAAATGCCATAAATAAGTAAATAAATATAAACTTTTAATGTTGAGCACCTGATTCTCAAAGTGAACATATTCCAAACACTATAATTAAAATAAAATGATTTTTTCTACCTTTGTTGTCTGGTGACTGTTTTTCTGATCATGCTGGCCCAGTATCCGATTCTGCTGCTATCTGTCCTCTTAACTCCGTTTCCAGGGCTTCCTTTCCATTTATTTCTTTCCTTTCCTCCTTTCTTCTTCATTTCTGGTTCTCAGCTTCTGCCTATTTTCTTCATCCATGTGCAGTTTTTCTCCTCTCTTCCTTTTCCCTCATCTCATCTCCTTCCTCACTCTTCCCTCCCCTCCATCCATGTCCAGCATTTCTTCTCTCTCTCCTCCTCTCCCCTGCCCTCCATCCACCCATGTCCAGCGACCCTTCTCTCCCCCTGCCCTCCATCCACCCATGTCCAGTGACCCTTCTCTCCCCTGCCCTGCATGCACCCATACCAAGCGACCCTCCTCTCCCCTGCCCTGCATGCACCCATAGCACCATACCCAGCGACCCTCCTCTCCCCTGCCCTGCATGCACCCATAGCACCATACCCAGCGACCCTCCTCTCCCCTGCCCTGCATGCACCCATACCCAGTGACCCTCCTTTCCCCTGCCCTCCATCCACCCGTGTCCAGCAGTGACCCTCCTCTGCCCTGCCCTGCATGCACCCATACCCAGCGACCCTTCTCTCCCCTCCATCCACCCATGCCCAGCGACTCCCTTCTTTCCCCTGCCACCCTCTCCTGAGTTGTTCAGCAAATTCTCCTCCCTCCCGCCCTCCGGATCCAGTCCCTCACCGACTCCTTGTCCTTCGAATTCTTCGGGGCAGGCAGTCTTGCCTGCTCGCTGCCAGCGCTGACTCTCCCCCGCTGCCGGATTGCGCTTCAAAATGGCCACCGAGACTTCAGCTGAAGTCTTGCGAGGCTGCCTCTGGAAGTCTCTGCGGCCATTTTGCGGGGGAGAGTCAGCGCTGGCAGCGGGCAGGCAAGACTGCCTGCCCCGAAGAATTTGAAGGACAAGGAGTCGGTGAGGGACCGGATACAGAGGGAGGGAGGGAGGGAGGGAGGGAGAGCCAGAGCCGGCTCGCGCATTTTAACAACCGTCTCGCAAAGTCGGAAGAAAATTTAACAACCGGCTCTTGCGAGCCGGCTCCAGTACACCACTGAGTGTGACTGTTGGGCAGACTGGATGAACTGTTCAAGTCTTTATCTGCCGTCATTTACTATGCTATGCTATGCTAAGTCTGGCTGAAAATAGGGCACAAATTTAGGAGCTCAGCATTTTCTGAATATCAGGCCCTAAATTCTTAAAGTCTCCAATACTGGAGCGGGTGGAGATGAATCAATATTTCATTCATTCCAAAAGTACAATGATCAGGGGACACTCAGTGAAATTACATGGAGGATGTGGCAGCGGCGGTTAGCGTATCTGCGTTTAAAAACAGGTTTGGACAAGTTTCTGGAGGAAAAGTCCATAGTTTGTTATTGAGATGGGGAAGCTACTGCTTGCCCTGGGATTGGTAGCTTGGAATGGTGCTACTAAATGGGTTTCTGACAGGTACTTGTGACTTGGATTGGCCAATGTTGGAAGCAGGATACTGGGCTAGATGGACCATTGCTCTGATCCAGTATGGCTATTCTTATGTTTAGGATTCTAAAACAGATATTATTATCTATCTGGGGCCAAATGACCTGGTTAGAAAGAACACTTTTGCAGTACAAAGAGGCTTCCAAATTTGAGGGGCAAGACTTAAATCCAAAGTCAATATCTGTTTATGGTAAGGGACAAGAGAGGCTGTATCACACATCCAGCTGTAACATGTGGCTCCAAACCTGCTGTATACAAGAAGGTTTTAGACATATAGATGACTGAGGCAATAAATGGAAGAGCAAGAAATGATACTACTGCATCTGTCTGTGGCAGGAAAAAAAATCCTGAGTGAATTATTCAAATCAATATTTGGACAAAAGAGGTGGCAAGTGGGACAAAACAAGTCACCCTCTCCAAAAGCAGTATAGTTATGAGAAATCAAGAGATATGATCTCAACACATTTAGCAGTAACAAAGGGGAAGAACAGAAAAAAAACCTTTACAAAATAGAAGCAAACTATCAAAAATTTGGTGCAAAGCTATGTGCACAAATGCTCAATCTAGGCAACAAAATTCCTGATCTGGAAGCCTTCATGGTGGAAATGGACATTGTGGCCATTACAGAGCCCCATGAATTTATCACTATACCTGGCTATAGTCAATTCAGGAGGTATAAAGATGGCAAAAAGGAGGCAGGAGTAGCTCCCTACGTCAAAAACAATATTAAGGAAATACAAGGTAACTGAACACAAAAAAATCCCATGAGACAGGAACAAAAAAAAAAAACCTAAAGAGCGGGAAATGGAAGAAGGCTTGACTGATGATGGGATAAGCAGCCAAAATTTAATATAAAGTTCTAGTCTGACAGTGATTAATGACTTGACAAATGTGCAGAAACATGGTGCTGTGCCGAGTCATTAGAGTCACTTGTATCACTGTCAGACTAGAACTTTATATTAAATTTTGGTTACTTATCCCATCGTCAGTCAAGCCTTCTTCCATTTCCCGCTCTTTGAGTTGTTTTTTTTAAACAATATTTTTTTTTTTTTTAATGTTTATTTATATTTATTGAACATACACAAATTGCACAAAAATAATTGTGAACAAACAGTATCGCCACTTCCCTCTGCAACATCAACATTAGTTTTTGTTTTGTTTCTATTACTCTGTAATCCCCTTATATACCCCTTGCCTTCTCCCCCTCCCTCTACCCCCTTCCTCCCATTTAGTCAATTGTCAAGGCAGGGTCCGGCTGCGCCGACCACTCGATGTATAAGTCCCATATTCGGTAGTATCCTACCAGGCGACCTTGTCGCATCGCCGTTAGCTTAGACATTAATTGTATGTAGTCCAGTTTTCTTATAACAGTCCTGAGTCCCGGCAGAGTTTGTTGTTTCCATGCCGCTGCTAGCACCAACTTGCCAGCCACCAATATCTGAGTGGCCAGTTGATACGTATATTTTTTGGACCCCTGGGGTCGCATATGCAAAAGGCAAAAGTCCATTGTCATAGGAAAGTCTGATTTCGTTATGCTTATAATCAACCTCACCACTCCTGACCAATACCGCTGAGCATGAGGGCAGGTCCACCATATATGAGCCATATCTCCTATCAGTTCACATTGACGCCAACAGAGAGTAGACCCCCCTTTAAACATTTTAGCTAATCTCTGTGGTGTGTAATACCAGCTATACAATATTTTGTAGCCATTTTCTACAAGAGCATTAGAAATTGACACCTTAAGTAATGAAACAAACACCTGTTCCCATACTGAGTATTCATGAGAGACCCCTAGTATTGTTTCCCATTTATGTGTATAATATAAAATTGGTTGTGTTTGTAGTAAAAGCGCTTTGTATAGCCTAGAGATTCCCCCTCTACCCCCTCCACCAGCCATAGCCCTCTCTAATTGCGTTTCTTCCAAACTCAACTCTTCTTTTGCTCGCCTCAAAATATAGTCCCGTAGTTGGCCATATTGAAAAGCATTGGACGTTGGGAGTCCATATTCCTCCTGCACTTCTGCAAATGTTAGTATTTCCCCTTCCTCCCACAACTGTCCTAACTCCCTTAAGCCTCCCCTCTCCCAGTTCCTATAACGCAAATCCAAACATCCCGGTGTGAATCCTGGTGCATAACGTATTGCAGTATGTAAAAAATGTGTGCGTCCTTGAAAAAATCTACTGCGAATGTTACTCCAAGTTTTAAGCGGACACCGAACAATCAGCGGCACTTCCTTTATTATTTTTAAACAATATTAAAGCAGCTGAAATACAGGTGATGTGGGGAAAAGAGGAAGCCCTGTGGATTGTGTTGGAAAGAGGAGATGGCACTTTCATCCATACTGGTGTAAAGATCTCTGACTCAAATGGAAGACATGGACAAAGATCTAATCAATAATATTGCAAAGGCGGGAATGAATGGACAGGTGATAATATCGGGTGACTTTAATCTACCGGATGTGGATTGGAGACTAGTATCCAACTGCAAACCTGGAAAGAAGTAGGAAGATAGTGAATGCCTCAAAAGGGGATTTGCTCAGACAAATGGTGATGGAACCCACTAGGGAAGGGTCAACACTAGACTTAGTATTAAAAAATGGAGAAAGAATGCCTAATGTCTAGGTAGGCACCCACCTGTACAGCAGTGTTCACTGCGTAGTGTGATTTGATATAAAAACAAGAGTGGAACCCAGTCACACCAAATTCATGGGCCAATGATCAGGAGAAAACACAGGAGCTAGAGGCTGTTAGCACCATACTAGCACCTGCGTTTGCTACCACCCCATGATCAGCGCCCCCGAGCATGTGAAACAATGCACTCATGGGCTCTGAATGCAACAAGCATGCAAATGCATGCAAAACAGGGCTCTTAGCGCAATTAGCATGCAGAGCCGGTAATGGGAGGCGGGGATAGTGCGGGGCAGACTTATATGGTCTGTGCCAGAGCCGGTGGTTGGGAGGCGGGACTGGAGGTTGGGAGGCAGGGATAGCGCTGGGCAGACTTATACGGTCTGTGCCAGAGCCGGTGGTGGGAGGTGGGGATAGTGCTGGGCAGACTTATATGGTCTGTGCCAGAGCCGGTGGTTGGGAGGCGGGGATAGTGCTGAGCAGACTTATATGGTCTGTGCCAGAGCCGGTGGTTGGGAGGCGGGACTGGAGGTTGGGAGGCAGGGATAGCGCTGGGCAGACTTATACGGTCTGTGCCAGAGCCGGTGGTGGGAGGTGGGGATAGTGCTGGGCAGACTTATACGGTCTGTGCCAGAGCCGGTGGTTGGGAGGCGGGGCTGGTGGTTGGGATGCGGGGCTAGTGCTGGGCAGACTTATACGGTCTGTGCCCTGAAGAGTACAGGTACAAATCAAAGTACGGTATACACAAAAGTAGCACACATGAGTTGTCTTGTTGGGCAGACTGGATGGACCGTGCAGGTCTTTTTCTGCCGTCATCTACTATGTTACTATGTTACTATGTAAATGCATGCTAAACCTATTCATCCTCAATAATCAGCGACCAGCACACCAAAGATTGGCTCCCTGGCCATGGCAAACCCTACTCGGAGATGGTGTTAGGGTTTTCCTTCAATTGAAAAAGGCTCACTTCAAGGGCATTAATGTACAGGAAGTGAGCCTTTTTCAACTGAAGGAAAATTCTGGAACGAGGGGGCATGCGATGAAGTTAAGAGGAAGTAGGCTTAGGAGTAATCTAAAGAAGAATTATTTCACGGAAAGGGTGGTGGAAGCATGGACTGGCCTCCCAGTGGAGGTTGTGTCTGCAAACACCCCAACACTGCACACGAGTCACAGGTACATGCCTACAAAGAGCTAATAAGAAACTATGTGTGAAATGAGTTAATAATTCTCCAAAACTCTCCCAAAAGACTCCAATGTCTGAGCTCTCCCGGGGCACTAAGGAATGAGTCGTGGAATCATTGGCCCTTTTGAAAGTGGATTTGACTACCATGGAAAGGTTAGGAAGCTGGTGCTTCTCAAATTGAGGATCCTCTAGGATTCTATACATAGAGCCAACCTTCTTGTTAATAGGCACTACAGAGAGAGGTCTCTCACATTCTTATCTGCATGTCCTTCAGGATTCTGTGAATGGGACCTTTCACAGCCTCCTTGAGGGTGGGGGGGGGGGGGGGGCAAGGAATTGGAAGATGTCCAATGTTTCTGACCTCAGTTCCTTCTTCTTCTAGTAAGCCAGTTGAACCTTCTTCAGAGAAAGCATCTGGCTCATAATGAGTCCCAGGAGCACTGCGCTCAAAATCAGACCCTGAAAAACACCTCAGAAGAGAAATCTGGGTCTCTGCCTGTCTTGATCTACTGACATCAGGAGTCAGGCCTCGATGAAGCTTTCCTCCCCCAAGTACTGGAGATCAATAGTGATGTGGCAGAAATTGATTCCAAGGCCCTTTGACGTCTTGGTGTCATTGCCTCCCTAGCAGGCAGTGTATGAGTCTTGATGATCATGTGGATGCCTCTGTATGAACTTTGACAGTATTGGTGCTACTTTATGCTAAGCAAAGAAGCGCCCCATCCACTCACCGAATCTTATGCCAACCACTGAGCTTGTGTATTAAGCGTCTAAGGGCCCCTTTTACCAAGCTGTGGCAAAGGGAGGCCTGCGCTGGCATCGGCGTGTGTTTTTCACGCAAGCAGAGGCCCCCTTTTACTGTAACTGGTAAAAGGGAAGTCTCGCTTTCCTAAAGGAAATAGCCATTTCGCAAGTAAAGCACTTGCTGCACGGACATTTTTTTGGGGGGGAGCCCTTACCGCCACCCACTGAGGTGGCGGTAAGGGCTCCTGCGCTAACCCGGCAGTAACCATGCAGTGCGCAGCACTGCCCGATTACCACCAGGTACACTCCGGTGCTACAAAAATAAATACATTTTTGTAGCGCTGGAAATGACAGTGCACTAGTGGTGGGAAGTACCACCGGGCTGCTACGATAGCACAGCGGTACATCCTGTATAGCGAACAGTAAGCCTGTATTTGGCTTAACACCGCTTAGTAAAAGGTGCCCTAAGTGCTGGAGATACATGTTTAACTTACAGTATTCTTCTATAAGTAAATGTGTTTAAGTTTCAGCCCTACCCATGTGTACACTCTCCTTGAAAATACACACTACGTAAGTTAAGTATTTACAGAACAGCGCTTAAGTAGAATTTTGGCAGTTACACATATAAATGCCATTGCTAAACGCTAACACCTAGTACTACTGCTACTAAATGTATGCACTGCTGTACACATATACAGGTACCTGGGGCAACGGAGAGTTAAGTGACTCACCCAAGGTCACAAGGAACTGCAGTGGGAATTAAATCCAGGTTAACCATTAGTTAATGCCATCTCTCTTTTTTGGCGGTTCTTTCAAAAGAATGTTGACAGCAATTATACGGATTCTGGTACAGTTGGCTAAAAAACTTGTGAAGACTGACTGCAGTTTGACCCGTGAGGCAGACGCGTTTGGGCGCCGAAACACGGCCCGTGTCGGGTTCTTTCCTATTAAAGATTGTACCATTGTTCCAGTTCTTGAGGCCCTTTTGTGCTTTTTTTGCTGTTTGACTTTGTGTACTTTTGGACCCGCTCTTCCATTGCACTAATCATTAGACCATTCCTCCATTCTACTGTGCTACAGAATTACCCCCTTAGTAGTTCCAGATGGCTGGGATTCTAGCAAGCATGGAGCAAAGACTGCATTTCAAATTCTCCAGAAAAGAAAGACCCCTCCCTTCTCAGGCAAAAGGCCAAAAACCAGATAGGAAGTAGGGGCACAAATGGGCAAGGTCTCTCACTGCCAATCTGTGCTTGGTCTGAATCCAGGACCTTAAGAGCACTCCGTCTCATCTACCTTTCCTGTGAAATAATTTCCTGCAGCCTTCTTACACTATGCATTCATCCTGTTGTGGCCTAGACTGATGTTATTACTTATGTATGTAAATAGTAGTCAAAAAGCATTTTAGTTAGCAAGAAGGCCAGCAATTTGCATGCCTCTCCCCCCCAGTTACCTCTAGTCTAAGTACAGTCCTTTCCTGGTTATCCACTGAGGGATCATATTACACTGCAGAGTCCTGGAACTTTTGCTCTGTGACTTTATCCCCCCTTGTGTGTCTGAAGTATATACCAATAACTTAATCACTTCTTTTATCTCCTCAAAACAAAACAAAAAAAGGTTAAAAACATAGTAACATGACAGCAGAAAAAGACCTGCACGGTCCATTCAGTCTGCCCAACAAGATAAACTCATATGTGCTACTTTTTACCTTACCTTATCATGCAAGATAGTTATTTTAATCTCCCTGAAAGTGGGGGAGGGGGGAGGAGGAAGAGGCAGAGGTTCACATTGATCAGAGCTTCCCAAACTGTGGGCTGGGACCCCAAATGGGGTCACAAAACCAACCTGCCTTTGGGGTCACAACCTAGGTGGGTTCTCCATAGGTGCATCATTATTCTGCACCTCCAGGGGATCACACAATTTTATTTGGCCACAATCAAGGGGTCACAGCCACAACAAGATTGTGAAAAACACACAGATATTTATTTATTAGGATTTATTTAGCACCTTTTTAAAATAATTCACTCAAGGTGGTGTACAGTAAGAATAAATCAAACATAAGCACTAGACAATAACTCTATAATACTATTAGTTCAAATTTCTAAAAACATTTAGGTGCTCATTTTCAAAGCAAATAAACTTACAAAGTTCCATAGTAAAATATGTAACTTTGTAAGTCTATGAGGTCAATATTCAAAGCGATCTAAGCAGGCAGGCAGGAGCCTTTTGTGCCCGCTTAAATTGCTTCCCTCCAGTCTAACAGAATGAAACAACAACTAATGTTAGCATCACCATTTCAAAAGATAATTCGAAATCAGAAGATTTTCAGCTCTCTATTCCCCATACTTGGGAGTCAAAATATGGAACTCTCTACCCAGTGGCGTTCCTGGGGGGGGGGGGGGGCGGTGGGTGTCGTCTGCCCTGGGTGCACGCTGCTGGGGGGGGTGCCACGCGCCTGTTGGCTCCAATCGTTCCGTGCTTCTTCTGCCCCGGAACAGGTTACTTCCTGTTCCGGGGCAGAGGGAGCATGGAACGAGCGAAGCCGACAGGTGCGCGGCACCCCCCCCCCCCCCCAGCAGGTAAAAATGCACCCGGGGGGGGTGTCCTTTCGCCGGGGGGGGGGGGGCTGCACCCAGGGGGGGATGGGGGGGGGAACCAACAATCCGCCCCAGGTATCAGCCACCCTAGGAACACCACTGTCTCTACCTATTCCCATCAGAACAGAAAACAGCTACCTCAACTTCAGGAAGAGGCTAAAAACCTTTCTCTTACCAAAGACTGCTTCATAACAATACATCATGACTTCTACTTCCTAGTATCATCCATTATCCTACATAGGCACACAACTATGGAATGCTTTACCCAAATCTGTAAAATCAACACAGAACTATCTAAATTTCAGAAAATTATTGAAAACCATCCTACTCAAGAAGGCTTACTTTCCAGACTCAACCTAACCTACCCATTCCTGGTTCCAGCAAAATTCATGGACCTTATTACCTTGTAACCTGGTATTATCTTCTGCTATCTTCGTTGTCTAAATGATACCTATTTGTTTATTACCTTTCTTTTACACTGCTTAATTGTACTTTTCTGTACTGTAGTCTTCCCTACGGCTCTATGTAAGCCACATTGAGCCTACATCTAGTGGGAAAATGTGGGGTATAAATGCGTTAAATAAATCCTTTCCTTTAATGTTTTTAGTCTCATGCATTACACCAATGGTCTCTAATGTTTCTCATACCTCACACTATCTGATTTTGTCTCACCTAGAATGTTGTGACAAGGCTACATCCCCGATGTATAGAGTGAAGCAGCAGAACCATGAACTACATATCCCAGAATGCATTTCCAGTCCTAGCAGTGAGATCCCAGGGGATAGGCAAGCTGGCCATATACCGTCTCTGACCACAAGAGGGAGGGTGAATGAAGGAGCCAGTTCCCGGGACCAGCAATCAGTATATCATGCTGCCCACCTGTAATAGGGAGGAGTGGGCTGAGAAGCAGGAGGAGGATTGGATGGAAGAGGGAATTAATCAGCCTGAGCAGGGGAAGAAAGAAGAACGGAATGGGAGCTTGAGTGCTGAGGAAGGCAGCCCCTGAAGGTTTGGAAACCTACATGGTTTTGGGAATTTATTTTGGTTTAAACCCTGCTTAAGTAGAGAAGCCTGGTTTTCTTTTGGGGAAACCCTGAGTGGTGGGGGAATTACTAACCTGTTTTGAAACCTGATTATTGTGAGAACCTCTGAAGTTGGAAGGCTTGTTTATGAAGGAGGGCTGCCTGGTGGGAAGAGGGGTTCAGGAGGAGAGGAGCAGTGCAGGCTGAAAATCCTTGGGCAAGACAGGTCCCTAAAGAACTGAAGCAGGCTGAAATACCTTGGGTGGAAGGAAGTCCCAAAAGTATTGAACCGCCTGAAAGTAAAGGCTGCTTGGTGATTAACACTGTCTTGAGGGGAAATCCTGCTTGTGGGACAAGTACTATTTGTTTGCTACTGACTGGGCCCAAAAAAGAAGTCTTTGTGTAATTGGTTGATGTACTAAGCAAGGCAGAACAGCCCTGCCTGAGAAACAAGTCTCTACTCTGGAGTGAAGTTTGTTTATGAATCTGGAAAATAAAGGAATGTTTTGAAGTATTTCCTGGTGGCAGTTTTGTGAAGTTCTGGCTATTCATGGGAGGCAGCTTCCTCTCCCATACTGGAGCAGCGGGCCTGTTTACAATGTAAACCGCACTGAACCCTGGAAATGGGATATTAGCGGTATACAAGAATTGAATAGAGTGCCGCTGAATATCCCTACATTCTGCCCAACTAAAAAGTGGGCAGGTCAGGGGCAGTGTTGGGGGCCGTACTGGGAAGGAGCCCGCGGTTATGCGGGTGTCAGTGATATTCAGTGCTGGCAACCGCATAGCTAAGTGGCCTAATTTAGGACAGCTCAAAAATTGTCCTAAATTGGAACTGAGTATTGGGTTGGCACCCGAATAACTTTGTTTTTTTGTTAAAAAAAAAAAGACCTTCCAAGCTCCCTTCCCCTAGTCTGTGATAAGAACCCCCCCCCAGAAGACACCCCTGCCCCCCCAGCCATTCAGATAGGCTGCCCCTCTTAGGCCTGCCTGTATCCCTGGTGGTCCAGTGGGGTCATTGGGGGCAGGAGTGCAGCCCTCTCACTCAGAGGCGTAGCCAGGTTTTGATCTCAGGGGGAGCAGACTTTTATAAAATAGGCGCCAGCTGGTGTCAGCTACATAGCAGTGTCTGTGTTGTTGCTCAGGGGCTGTAGCAGGCACTGATTAATACAGGCTGTCTCTGTTGTGTACTGCCTACAAGGAAACAGTAAGTTTCATCAGGAGGCAGGATACAGAAGAGATCCCTGGACTGGCCAGAGAAGGCAACCTGTCTTCTTAACTACAAAGTAAAAATATTCAAATTGTGACCATTACCTCAGGAATAGCACACACATTCCTTCCACTGCTAGACATCTTGTTTAAATCAGATGGGCTTTTGTTTGTGTGGTGACTCTACAGGATGTAAAGAACACAAGTCTGGAGCATTTTTATTTTGGGTGACAAGGGCCACCAAAGGTAGCCCTTGCCCCAGAGCCTACTTTCAAAGAGGGATAGACAACACAACCCCCTGCAAAAAGACACCCAAAACTTATACTGAAAACTTACCACACCATATCAGCCTTAACCCACCTATGAAAAGATGGTGCTATAAATATTACAGTGTGACCTAGAGAAGTGTTTCCCTAGGTGGGCCTGGAGTACCCCCTTGCCATTCAGGTTTTCAGACTATCCACAATGAATCTGCATGAAAAAGATTTGCATGTAATGGAGGCAATATATACAAATCAATGTCATGCGTATCTGTTGTGGATATCCTGAAAACCTGACTGGAAGGGGGTACTCCAGGACCAACTTAGGAAACACTGCCCTAGAACACAAAACTTAGCACACCATAACAGCCCTAACCCACCTATGAAAAGACAGTGCTAAATATATTACACTGGGCTCTGGAGCATCAATTAACCTACCATTAGGAACCTGGACCAAACTGCACTGTTACACATTCCTACAAAGATGCTACATGCTAGCAGAATCCTTCACCTCAGTCACACATGCAGAACAAGGACAGACCCTCATCTATATAATATAAACCAATGGTCCATCTAGCCCAGTATCCTGTTTCCAAAATGGCCAACCCAGGTCAGAAGCACCTGACAGAAACCCAAATTGTGACAATATTCCATGCTACCAATCTAATACAGAATAGGGAGCCACAAAAAAAAAAAAAAAAAAAAAAAAAAAAACACCGCCACCACCACCACCACCAACAAAAATTGAAATAGAGACCCCCCCCCCCCCCTTCTCTCTGCCCAAGGAAGCCAGACTCTATAAACAGTGCAAGGAAAGCAAGTTTGTCAATCGCCAGCAGTGCCAGAGGAAGAAGAAGAACGCTTCAGGGCAGTCAAAATGACCTGCAGACGGGAGAGCGAGCTGAAGAGAGGGAGAAAGATGCAAGACGCGGGGGGGGGGGGGTGGAGGAAGATGTAAGACACGGGGGGGGGGGGGTGGAGAAGGGAGAAAAGCTGCCCAATTTGGTTTAATAGACTGGAGTGGAAGTGAGCCATCTAGTCCACTATATGTAAGGAAGCCAGACAGTTTGATTAATTTGTTTCCACTCCCCCGCGCAGCCGTCATTGCCGTTCACGCGAAACAAAGCAAGCAAACATATGAGCTGCTGCATCCATGTCGTTCTTTTATCTGTAACAAGTCTAAAGCTGTTTCAGTTGGATAGGCAGTGCCTTAAAAGCGGGAGGACAAAATGTAGTAACAATTGAGTATCACTAAAACAGCTTCAAAAATTATTGTAGCTAGTAGAAACCACAATTATAAACTCTGTAGTTTGATTTTTCTTCACTGTTCTTCTATACAATACAGATGTCCAGATTTCAGTGAGGATATCCTGTTTTCTGATGGGTTCATCTTAACTGTTGTAATCTGCCACATGTTTCAGGGGCAAGTGGTTTTATAAGTCAAAATAAAATTAAATATTTTGTTTCATGCAGATCTCTTTTGCTTAAACATAACTAAATGGGCTATAAGCCCCTAATGCAGTCCATTGGTTTTCTTATATTTTGTTCTTGTGATGACTTATCCTGTGCCAAAACTAAGAACTCTTACCTCTATTTGGTCGATGATAATAGGAATACTATCCACCCTAAAAAGTTGTTTTGTGGCTGTACATGAGAAATTGTGGTATTGAATAAATAAGTGTATGTTTGTGTCCCTAGTCATGCATCCTACATTTATATAATTCTCTATAGCTGCACAGAACATACATATTAATTTAAAAGCCTGCTGCTGCCACTGAAAGTTATCCCCTACATCTCTAGTTAGAGGGCAAGTGGCCTGGCACAGAACAGAGATCATCAATCAGAAAAATCAAATGGGCAGGACCAGGGAGTCTTGTGGCTTTTTTCATTCAGTCATATCGTACTTGTTCTAGTGGTTAGAGAACCAGGGAATTCAGGATTTAATTCCTGCTTTTGCTGCTGACACTTTGAGGGGCATAATCAAATGGTGTGCCCAAGTTTTCATGAGGGCGTCCTCACAGGACTGCCCCGTAAAGGGGCGAGGCAACCCATATTATCGAAACAAGATGGGTGTCCATCTTTCGTTTCGATAATACGGTCGGGGACGCCCAAATCATGAAATTTAGGTCGACCTTAGAGATGGTCGTCCTTAGGTCGTTTTTGAGATGGTCGTCCCCGGTTTTCGGTGATAATGGAAACCGAGGACGCCCATCTCAAAAACGACCAAATCCAAGCCATTTGGTCATGGGAGGAGCCAGCATTCGTAGTGCACTGGTCCTCCTGAAATGCCACAACACCAACCGGGTACCCTAGGGGGCACTGCAGTGGACTTCAGAAATTGCTTCCAGCTGCATAGCTCCCATATCTTCGGTGCTGAGCCCCCTCAACCCCCCCACCAAAACCCACTCCCCACAACTGTACACCACTACCATAGCCCTTATGGGTGAAGGGGAGCACCTACATGTGGGTAAAGTGGGTTTTGGGGGGGGGGGTTGGAGGGCTCAACATTTACCACCACAAGTGTAAGAGGTGGTGGTGGGGGGGATGGGACTGGGTCCGCCTGCCTGAAGTGCACTGCAGTACCCACTAAAAATTGATCTAGGGACCTACATACTGCTGTGATGGAGCTGGGTATGACATTTGAGGCTGGCATAGAGGCTGGAAAAAAATGTTTAAAAAAAACATTTTTTTGGGGTGGGAGGGGGTTGGTGACCACTGGGGGAGTAAGGGGAGGTCATCCCCGATTCCTCCGGTGGTCAACTGGTCAGTTCATGCACCTTTTCGAGGCTTGGTTGTGAAAAAAAATGGACCAAGTAAAGTCGGCCAAATGCTTGTCAGGGATGTTGGAATGTAATTGTATTTTACATGCATTGCCTGTCACCTATTATTTCTCTGTGATTACTCTGTGACCTCTGATGTGAATTACTTAGAGAGGTCACACAGCTATGCAACTTCCTGTGGGGGTTAGACACAGCACATGCAGCACATGGAGCACATGGAGCTCATGATCTCTCCTAACCTGAGAGGATCTATGGTGGTGTGAGCATCCATTACCATCTAAGCACATGGAAGGAGCTGATAAGACAAATGTATAGTAATATGTATATATAAGCCTGTCTGATTATAATCTAACTACAAACTGTGAGTAAACAGATGTTTTGTTACTTCAACTTTAAAGTGACTCAGCAGTGAATTATTCAGGGGTGAATGAGAGAGAGATGAAGAAAGAAATTAACATTTCTAAAGCTGAAGCTGTGTGTACTAAAATCTGCTAATTATTTACTACAAATAATCCAACAAGGGACGCCCCTCTTTTTTCCATTATTGGCCGAGGACGCCCATCTCTTAATCACGCCCCAGTCCCACCTTCGATACGGTGCCGACACGCCCCCATGAATTTTGGTTGTCCCCGCGATGGAAAGCAGTTGAGGACGCCCAAAATCGGCTTACGATTATGTCGATTTGGGCAACCCTGAGAGGACGCCCATCTTCCGATTTGTGTCGGAAGATGGGTGCCCTTCTCTTTCGAAAATTCACCTGTTTGTGACCCTAGCCAAGTCACTTTGGGGCCTTTTACTAAGCTGTGGTAAAAAGGGCCCTGCGCCAGGGCCCCTTTTACTGTAGTGGGTGAAAAGGCCAAAAAAAGAAATGGCCATGTAGTAAGTTTACACTTGCTGTGTGCGTCCATTTGTGTGTGTGTGTGTGTGGGAGGGGAGCACTTACCACCACCCATTGAAGTGATGGTATGGGGTTCTGCACTAACTGGGCAGCATGCGGCACTGTCCAATTACCGCAGGGTAACCACTGCGCTAGAAAATCAGAGCAGATTTTTTGTAGCGCTGGAAATGGCGCGCGCTGTGGGTGGAACTACTGCTGGTGCCCTCGTTAGGCCTGCACTAGTTCCGGTTTGGTCCATGGCAAGCCCGTTGCCACTCACCAACCCTTTAGCCTCTTCCTGAAGTTGAGGTAGCTGTTTTCTGTTCTGATGGGAATAGGTAGAGAGTTCCATATTTTGACTCCAAGTACAGTGAATAGAGAGCTGAAAATCTTCTGATTTCGAAATATCTTTTGAAATGGTGATACTAGCATTAGTTGTCATTTCAGACTGCAAGACTGGCTGGAAGCGATTAAGCGGGCAGGAAAGGGCCTCTTTATCTCCCATGGCCTCAAATATCCACTTAAATTGTAAGCACTTTGAGTCAGGGGCATATTGTATCTGAATATTTATCAGTGTTGTGTGTATGTCCAGTAGAGCTACAATACTTGACTACAATGGAATTTTCTCTGTTACTGTTGGGTCAACCCGAGGAACATACAAATGTCAAATAGAGAAAAATAAATTCCATTTACTAATATTCACTGCTTGTGATGTGCAAAGAATGCAGCATCATTTTCCTCATCTAAGTTGGTCCTACAGCATGAGACTAGCAAAATCTATATCATAGTTAATAATCTTAAAACATTTATAATGACAATCTCTTTTTACTTATTCCCATAGGTTAGATAAGCCATTAGCTCCATGACTCTCATACAACATACTTAGCTATAGGTATGTAAGAAAAAAACATGAGCATCCCTGAGTTATCCATGTTTCAAGGAAACAAAAGAACTTACTTCCCAAATCTGGTTTTTATATGTTATTTTACACTTCATCAATGAATTTCAAGTCTCTAAACTAGTTTGATTTTAAGCTGCACTGTCATTTATATGGAAAAAAAAAATACATCCCATACACACCCACACACAGAACTTAGCTTGAAACCTTACCTTCCCACCAGGCACTACAGAAAAATCTGTCTTCAATTACCAGAACCATGATTAAAGGAACAGGAAATTCAGGGGCTGCTTGGATATGCTGGCAAAATTCACATTTTGCCTGATCCTGGTTATGTTTTTCAACATTAGAAAAATTTCCCTCCTTCCCTTATATATCCCCTACCAAAATACCTAAGGAGTAACTGAAAAAAGCAGTTGCATTAGGAAAGAGGTAAAGCCCCAAATTACCAAAACAAATGTAGCAGTAGAAAAAGATAAAGAATGTAGCACATATATTTCTAACACTATTCACAGAAACTTTTTCATGGCAATCCAGGTATTGGTTCTATTTGGGGTGATGGGGGAAAAGAGAATTCTATGGACAAGTAGGATAGAATCTGCCACACAGGAGTGATGTCATTCTTGTTGGCACTAGGTTGGATCTGCTCTCTTGGAGCAAAGAAACACTTACAAAGTTCTCAGGGCATGCCCTATGTGACCATTGCTCATCACCCTCAGTTTCCTTCATCCATGTAGTAACACAGGAAAGGATTCTTTCTCCTTTGAATAAAATCTACTTTAAAAAGAAACAGGAGGTCACATGGTACCATGCAGGAGTGAAGACGCTGAGAAGCGGAGTTCCTGCACTTCCCCTTCAACTTACTCCCTAATCAAGCCTTGAAGTGTATTTAGCGGCTTTAGAACCTCGGTGGTTAATAACTATACCTTGAGGCAGTGTGCTGTATCAGTGAACTGCTCGAGAAGGCTACGATGGCAGCTAAAATGCAGAAAAAAGAAAAGGACAGAAGCAAGATCCTTGATCCCAAAATGGCGGATGGGCAGACCTCACCCTGCTCTAGTGTATGCTCTGCATGGACAGCTGAGATCACCACGGAGGTCACCACGGTGGTGGAAGCGGCATTGGACAAGAAATTGCAAGCCTTATTTGACAGAGTCCGTGCATGAAAGATTGGATGGTTTCTACCTGAATCTTGACCACACGCAACAGAGAATAAGCGACATAGAAGACCGCATGACGGAGGCTGTTGAACCAGCGGGGGCCTTGCAGAAAAAGTTAACAGAATTGGAGTTAAAGTTAGACAACCTGGAAAATCGCTCCCGTCGCAACAATTTAACACTCATTGGCCTACCTGAGCAGATAAAAGATTCGGAGATGGTGAGTTTTCTCGAGCATTGGATTCCTCAGTCGCTACAGCTAAACTTGCATGACCCGTTGAGAGTGGAGAGGGCGCATTGGGTGGGCCTGAGGAGACAGGGCTTTGCTAGGCCGCGAGCGGTGATGTTGAAAATTCTGCACTATGGTCATAAACAAGCTGTCCTGCGAGCACTGTGTTCTAGTCTCACTCTCTGCCATGAGGGGCAGAAAATCCTTTGCTTTCAAGACTATTCTGCAAGGGTTGTGGCAGCGAGAAGGGCATTCACGCCCATTTGTGCAGCATTATTTGACCGAAAAATCAAGTTTGCTTTAGTCTATCTGGCTAAATTGAAAGTAAATCACAAGGGATCAGAAAAGATCTTCAACAAATTAGCTTCTGCACAAGAATTTATTAAGTCTTTGGCAAGTGGGGCCCCTGAGTGACTTAACAGTATGGTGGCACTGGTGAGGATCTCTGAAAAGCTGACAATAGATCTGGCCATTGGATTTGGGAGGTGAGAGGAGATCCTGTGATCTACGGTGAATGTCTTGAGAGACTGGCTAAATTCAGTGTACATACCGTTGATATTGAACTGTTTGAAGTCTTTAAGAAAGCTATCTGATGTGTCTTTTTGGGTGTTTAATGTGTCTAAGTGGGCTTTGAGCTGTGAGGATGTGGGGCAGAGGGGGTGGGAGCAATGCAGAATGTTCTTGTGATAAGGAGGATAATCTTATGGGTTGGTTTAATTAAAAGGCTTGTGGGTGCTTGTAAGACTGGCTTCACCTTCCCCTCTCCCCCCTTTTATTTTCTCTTCCTAGCCTTTGCCTTTACACATTAATATGGGGGGAAGTAGGGTGCCTCTATATGCTGAGTTCTCTTCGGGAGGACGGGCAATGGGAACAATTAAATTGCCCATTCAAGAGAGCGGGAACATCTTTCACCTATCTAGGGATTCAACTTACGGGAAATCCTACGCAACTATATGAAGCAAATATTGCCAAATTATTTTCAGCTACTAGGGAGCTTCTTGGGAGATGGGGGGGACTCCCGGTATTGTTGACAGGACGTATAGCATTGTTTAATGTGATTATATTCCCTAAATGGCTATATTTCCTACAGACCTTACCTATGTATCTTGGTAAAAGGGATGTTAGAGCTTTAACGAGTATGCTATCAAGATTTTTCTGGGCGAAAAAAAGGCCTCAGATTCGCTTCTCTAACTTGGTGGGGAATTGGAGTAGAGGTGGCTTAGGAGTCCTGGACATCAAACTCTATAACATGGCATGTTTACTGCGTCATCTGGGGGACTGGCTCTATAAAAAAGAGCATTACACTCCAGTACAAATGGAAGTGGATTTGTGTCATCCGTTGCATTTACACTACGCCTTGCAAGCAGCACAAAAGTACTTACCGGAATATCTCCATACAAGTGTATTGGTGCGCCCCTTGGTGGTGCTATGGAATGACTTGGCAAAGCTTTGGTCTTTTGACCCTCATTGTAGCAGGTTATTGCCCATACGTGGAAATGGAGAATTTCCTCTGGGAACAGAGAACCCATGTTTGGTATCCTGGGTGTAAAGAGGGCTTAATTCTATACAAAATTTCTTGGAGCCAGGAGGTACTATCAAGGCCCT
The DNA here is from genome assembly GCF_901765095.1 of Microcaecilia unicolor. Classification (NCBI taxonomy): domain Eukaryota; kingdom Metazoa; phylum Chordata; class Amphibia; order Gymnophiona; family Siphonopidae; genus Microcaecilia; species Microcaecilia unicolor. The sequence goes on along the minus strand of NC_044042.1, from coordinate 81,665,387 downwards.
AGAATCATTACAGTTGGGTACCTTAGACTGGGCTGATAGCTTTGCATATAAACAGATTACACATTATATAGCAATGTTACCTAGGGCTTCTCTTGGTGTTGACTTGACCACTAAGTTTTGTGAACTCTTTGAAATGGCATCGAGTGATCCTATATCGATTTCCCTGCTTCATAAAAGATTGTTGCAGTCTTGTCCCCAGAAGGATCTCAGTCTAATTGCCTGCAGGTGGTCAATGGACCTGCAGAAGGTGGTCACTACTCGAGATTTGATGAGATGTTTGAAATGGCCTCCGCGATGAGCATGAGGAGCGGAACTGAGAGAATGTCAGGCTAGAGTGATTTATAGGGCTTATACTTCTAAGTTGGGGTTGTGTAGAATGGGTGTAGTGGACTCCCCTCAGTGTGAAAGATGTAATGGCTCCCAAAATACTTACTATCATGCCATTTGGACATGCCCTGCTATCAGAGCTTTTTGGATTAAAGTGATTCGGTTCTTAGAGGGAATAATGAACCAGAAGGTACGGATGCTGCCAGAGAGTGTCCTCTTGAGTTATGTGACTCCCTTGGGGGTCGGGAATGTCTACCAAAATGTCATGATTCATAAGGCATATCTTATTGGAAAGAAATGTATCTTAGCAAATTGGACTCAACTAGAGGCTTCTTCATATTGGCAATGACACAATAGATTCCATGCTTTACTTACAGTGGGGGAAATAAGTATTTGATCCCTTGCTGATTTTGTAAGTTTGCCCACTGACAAAGACATGAGCAGCCCATAATTGAAGGGTAGGTTATTGGTAACAGTGAGAGATAGCACATCACAAATTAAATCCGGAAAATCACATTGTGGAAAGTATATGAATTTATTTGCATTCTGCAGAGGGAAATAAGTATTTGATCCCCCACCAACCAGTAAGAGATCTGGCCCCTACAGACCAGGTAGATGCTCCAAATCAACTCGTTACCTGCATGACAGACAGCTGTCGGCAATGGTCACCTGTATGAAAGACACCTGTCCACAGACTCAGTGAATCAGTCAGACTCTAACCTCTACAAAATGGCCAAGAGCAAGGAGCTGTCTAAGGATGTCAGGGACAAGATCATACACCTGCACAAGGCTGGAATGGGCTACAAAACCATCAGTAAGACGCTGGGCGAGAAGGAGACAACTGTTGGTGCCATAGTAAGAAAATGGAAGAAGTACAAAATGACTGTCAATCGACAAAGATCTGGGGCTCCACGCAAAATCTCACCTCGTGGGGTATCCTTGATCATGAGGAAGGTTAGAAATCAGCCTACAACTACAAGGGGGGAACTTGTCAATGATCTCAAGGCAGCTGGGACCACTGTCACCACGAAAACCATTGGTAACACATTATGACATAACGGATTGCAATCCTGCAGTGCCCGCAAGGTCCCCCTGCTCCGGAAGGCACATGTGACGGCCCGTCTGAAGTTTGCCAGTGAACACCTGGATGATGCCGAGAGTGATTGGGAGAAGGTGCTGTGGTCAGATGAGACAAAAATTGAGCTCTTTGGCATGAACTCAACTCGCCGTGTTTGGAGGAAGAGAAATGCTGCCTATGACCCAAAGAACACCGTCCCCACTGTCAAGCATGGAGGTGGAAATGTTATGTTTTGGGGGTGTTTCTCTGCTAAGGGCACAGGACTACTTCACCGCATCAATGGGAGAATGGATGGGGCCATGTACCGTACAATTCTGAATGACAACCTCCTTCCCTCCGCCAGGGCCTTAAAAATGGGTCGTGGCTGGGTCTTCCAGCACGACAATGACCCAAAACATACAGCCAAGGCAACAAAGGAGTGGCTCAGGAAGAAGCACATTAGGGTCATGGAGTGGCCTAGCCAGTCACCAGACCTTAATCCCATTGAAAACTTATGGAGGGAGCTGAAGCTGCGAGTTGCCAAGCGACAGCCCAGAACTCTTAATGATTTAGAGATGATCTGCAAAGAGGAGTGGACCAAAATTCCTCCTGACATGTGTGCAAACCTCATCATCAACTACAGAAGACGTCTGACCGCTGTGCTTGCCAACAAGGGTTTTGCCACCAAGTATTAGGTCTTGTTTGCCAGAGGGATTAAATACTTATTTCCCTCTGCAGAATGCAAATAAATTCATATACTTTCCACAATGTGATTTTCCGGATTTAATTTGTGATGTGCTATCTCTCACTGTTACCAATAACCTACCCTTCAATTATGGGCTGCTCATGTCTTTGTCAGTGGGCAAACTTACAAAATCAGCAAGGGATCAAATACTTATTTCCCCCACTGTATGTTAGAACTTCAGGAATCCCAAAATAACTTAAAAACACAACGTAGCTTCTATCTCACTTGGAAACGGTATATATGTAATTTATTTATTTATTTATTTTAATTTATTTGTTACATTTGTATCCCACGTTTTCCCACCTATTTGCAGGCTCAATGTGGCTTACGTGGAGGGGCATAATCGAACGCGAACGCCTATCTTCATGGGCGTCTATGTCCGAAAATGGGTACGTGAAGAGGAGGGACACACCGTATTTTCGAAAAAAAATGGACATCTTTTTTTTGTTTCGAAAATACGGTTTCTACGGACCAAATGCCATGGATTTGTTCGTTTCTGAGCTGGGCGTTTTGTTTTTTTAGCGATAATGGAAACTAAAACCGGCCAGCTCAAAAACGTCCCAATCCGAGCCATTTGGTCGTGGGAGGGGCCAGGATTCGTAGTACATTGGCCCCCCTGACATGCCAGGACACCAACTGGGCACCCTAGAGGTCAGTGCAGTGGACTTCAGAAACAGCTCCCACATGCATAGCTCCCTTACCATGGGTACTGAGCCCCCAACCCCCTCCCCCAAAACCCACTACCCACAAATGTACAACACTACCATAGCTCTTAGGGGTGAAGGGGGCACCTACATGTGGGTACAGTGGGTTTTGGAGGCCTCCCATTTACCAGCACAAGTGTTACAGGTAGGGGGGATGAGCCTGGGTCCGCCTGCCTGAAGTGCACTGCGGTACCCACTAAAAGTGCTCCAGGTCTCTAGGACTTGTTGCTGCTGTAGAACCTTGGCACACCAGTTGACACCTGAAGACTAATGTCTCTGAAAACGTCCTTTATTCGAATAAGCACGTTTACTCACAGTTAACTGCAGATCAGAGGTTGTGCTCCACTGGCAAAGAGTCTCCCTGGTACTGAGATTAGCAGTAGGTCAGAGCTGGCAGAATGCTGTACAATGCCCACTTTCAGTAACATGGGTAACACGTGAAAGGGAGCTAAAACTGGCTTACAAAAATGGCCACTACCTCATAGACTACTGGAAACAAAACAGGGCACACTCTGACCCAGTAAGCAGAGGGAAAAGCACCATGGGAGTAGAGCCTACCAACTACCAACATCGTGAGCATTTAACACAAGCTAGTGGAATCACGGAGCCCAATACCCTACACCCACCACAATGCATTGCTGATGTGACTCTGCAGTGCGCATAACAGAACAGGTGTCACACTCACCCGAGAGCCACATCAGAACCAGGGAAAGGCTGTCAGAGGATAGAACACATTCTGCTGTCATGGAGGTGGATACGGCATTTGAGGCTGGCATACAGGCTGGGAAAAAAAGTTTGTAAAGTGTTTTTTTTTTGGTGAGAGGGGGTTAGTGACCACTGGGGGAGCCAGGGGAGGTGATCCCTGATTCCCTCCGATGGTCATCTGGTCAGTTGGGGCACTTTTTTGGGACTTAGACCTGAAAAAAAGGGTCCAAATAAAGCGGACCAAATGCTCGTCAAAATCGCCCTTCTTGTTTCGATTATCAGCTAAAGACGCCCATCTCTTCTCGGCCGATAACCACGCCCCAGTCCCGCCTTCACCATGCCTCCGAAACGCCCCTGTCCACTTTGTTCATTCCTGCGACGGAGTGCAGTTGAAGACGACCAAAATCGGCTTTCGATTATACCGATTTGTTCGCCCACGAGAGAAAGACGCCCATCTCCTGATTTGGGTCGAAATATGGGCGTCTTTCTCTTTCGAAAAGGCGTTCACCAATTCCAGTATGAACAAATACAGTAATGTTGTGGTAGGATAAGGTTCGTGTGTACAGACACATTAGGGAATCATAGAGAGGAAGAGAATCGTAGGGAGGAAGAGTTATTATATGTCCATTACGAGTTTTGGTTTCGTTGTGTTGCAGGGTACAGGTATTGAAGTTGGATCAGTAGGGTATGCCTTTTTGAACAGATTAGTTTTTAATGATTTCCGGAAGTTTAGGTGATCATAAGTTGTTTTCACGGCTTTTGGTAATGCGCTCCATAGTTGTGTGCTTATGTAGGAAAAGCTGGATGCATAGGTTGATTTGTATTTGAGTCTTTTGCAGCTTGGATAGTGGAGATTTAGGTATGTTCGTGCTGATCCTGTTGTGTTTCTGGTTGGTAGGTCTATGAGGTCTGTCATGTATCTCGGGGCTTCAATGTAGATAATTTTATGAACCAGGGTGCAGATTTTGAAAGCAATACGTTCTTTGATTGGGAGCCAGTGCAGGTTTTCTTGGAGGGGTTTGGCGCTTTCGAATCACATTTTTCCAAATATAAGCCTTGCTGCCGTGTTTTGAGCAGTCTGAAGTTTCTTTATATTTACATACCGCATAAAGCGAACGCTACATACCTGTAGAAGGTATTCTCCGAGGACAGCAGGCTGATTGTTCTCACTGATGGGTGACGTCCCCGGCAGCCCCTCCAATCGGAATCTTCACTAGCAAAGGCCTTTGCTAGTCCTCGCGCGCCGATGCGCACCGCGCATGCGCGGCCGTCTTCCCACCCGAAACCGGCTTGTGCCAGCCAGTCTCATATGTAGCAAAAACCAAGACAAGGGAAGACACAACTCCAAAGGGGAGGCGGGCGGGTTTGTGAGAACAATCAGCCTGCTGTCCTCGGAGAATACCTTCTACAGGTATGTAGCATTCGCTTTCTCCGAGGACAAGCAGGCTGCTTGTTCTCACTGATGGGGTATCCCTAGCCCCCAGGCTCACTCAAAACAACAACCATGGTCAATTGGGCCTCGCAACGGCGAGGACATAACTGAGATTGACCTAAAAAATTTACCAACTAACTGAGAGTGCAGCCTGGAACAGAACAAACAGGGCCCTCGGGGGGTGGAGTTGGATCCTAAAGCCCAAACAGGTTCTAAAGAACTGACTGCCCGAACCGACTGTCGCGTCGGGTATCCTGCTGCAGGCAGTAATGAGATGTGAATGTGTGGACAGATGACCACGTCGCAGCTTTGCAAATTTCTTCAATAGAGGCTGACTTCAAGTGGGCTACAGACGCTGCCATGGCTCTAACATTATGAGCCGTGACATGACCCTCAAGAGTCAGCCCAGCCTGGGCGTAAGTGAAGGAAATGCAATCTGCTAGCCAATTGGATATGGTGCGTTTCCCCACAGCCACTCCCCTCCTATTGGGATCAAAAGAAACAAACAATTGGGCGGACTGTCTGTTGGGCTGTGTCCGCTCCAGGTAGAAGGCCAATGCTCTCTTACAGTCCAATGTGTGCAGCTGACGTTCAGCAGGGCAGGAATGAGGACGGGGAAAGAATGTTGGCAAGACAATTGACTGGTTCAGATGGAACTTCGACACGACCTTTGGCAAGAACTTAGGGTGAGTGCGGAGGACTATTCTGTTATGATGAAATTTGGTGTAAGGGGCCTGGGCTACCAGGGCCTGAAGCTCACTGACTCTACGAGCTGAAGTAACTGCCACCAAGAAAATGACCTTCCAGGTCAAGTACTTCAGATGGCAGGAATCCAGTGGCTCAAAAGGAGGTTTCATCAGCTGGGTGAGAACGACATTGAGATCCCATGACACTGTAGGAGGCTTGACAGGGGGCTTTGACAAAAGCAAACCTCTCATGAAGCGAACAACTAAAGGCTGTCCTGAGATCGGCTTACCTTCCACACGGTAATGGTATGCACTGATTGCACTAAGGTGAACCCTTACAGAGTTGGTCTTGAGACCAGACTCAGACAAGTGCAGAAGGTATTCAAGCAGGGTCTGTGTAGGACAAGAGCGAGGATCTAGGGCCTTGCTGTCACACCAGACGGCAAACCTCCTCCACAGAAAGAAGTAACTCCTCTTGGTGGAATCTTTCCTGGAAGCAAGCAAGATACGGGAGACACCCTCTAACAGACCCAAAGAGGCAAAGTCTACGCTCTCAACATCCAGGCCGTGAGAGCCAGGGACCGGAGGTTGGGATGCAGAAGCGCCCCTTCGTCCTGCGTGATGAGGATCGGAAAACACTCCAATCTCCACGGTTCTTCGGAGGACAACTCCAGAAGAAGAGGGAACCAGATCTGACGCGGCCAAAAAGGAGCAATCAGAATCATGGTGCCTCGGTCTTGCTTGAGTTTCAACAAAGTCTTCCCCACCAGAGGTATGGGAGGATAAGCATACAGCAGACCCTCCCCCCAATCCAGGAGGAAGGCATCCGATGCCAGTCTGCCGTGGGCCTGAAGCCTGGAACAGAACTGAGGGACTTTGTGGTTGGCTCGAGATGTGAAGAGGTCTACCAAGAGGGTGCACTACACGGGAATTGAGCAACCACTCGTGAGGTTGCATAATCCTGCTCAACCTGTCGGCCAAACTGTTGTTTACGCCTGCCAGATATGTGGCTTGGAGCACCATGCCGTGACGGCGAGCCCAGAGCCACATGCTGACGGCTTCCTGACACAGGGGGCGAGATCCGGTGCCCCCCTGCTTGTTGACGTAGTACATGGCAACCTGGTTGTCTGTCTGAATTTGGATAATTTGGTGGGACAGCCGATCTCTGAAAGCCTTCAGAGCGTTCCAGATTGCTCGTAACTCCAGAAGATTGATCTGTAGATCGCGTTCCTGGAGGGACCAGCTTCCTTGGGTGTGAAGCCCATCGACATGAGCTCCCCACCCCAGGAGAGACGCATCCGTGGTCAGCACTTTTTGTGGCTGAGGAATTTGGAAAGGATGTCCCAGAGTCAGATTGGACCAAATCGTCCACCAATACAGGGATTCGAGAAAACTCGTGGACAGGTGGATCACGTCTTCTAGATCCCCAGCAGCCTGAAACCACTGGGAAGCTAGGGTCCATTGAGCAGATCTCATGTGAAGGCGGGCCATGGGAGTCACATGAACTGTGGAGGTCATGTGGCCTAGCAATCTCAACATCTGCCGAGCTGTGATCTGCTGGGATGCTCGCACCCGCGAGACGAGGGACAACAAGTTGTTGGCTCTCGTCTCTGGGAGATAGGCGCGAGCCGTCCGAGAATCCAGCAGAGCTCCTATGAATTCGAGTCTCTGCACTGGGAGAAGATGGGACTTTGGATAATTTATCACAAACCCCAGTAGCTCCAGGAGGCGAATAGTCATCTGCATGGACTGCAGGGCTCCTGCCTCAGATGTGTTCTTCACCAGCCAATCGTCGAGATATGGGAACACGTGCACCCCCAGCCTGCGAAGTGCCGCTGCCACTACAGCCAAGCACTTTGTGAACACCCTGGGCGCAGAGGCGAGCCCAAAGGGTAGCACACAGTACTGGAAGTGACGTGTGCCCAGCTGAAATCGCAGATACTGTCTGTGAGCTGGCAGTATCGGGATGTGTGTGTAGGCATCCTTCAAGTCCAGAGAGCATAGCCAATCGTTTTCCTGAATCATGGGAAGGAGGGTGCCCAGGGAAAGCATCCTGAACTTTTCTTTGACCAGATATTTGTTCAGGGCCCTTAGGTCTAGGATGGGACGCATCCCCCCTGTTTTCTTTTCCACAAGGAAGTACCTGGAATAGAATCCCAGCCCTTCTTGCCCGGATGGCACGGGCTCGACCGCATTGGCGCTGAGAAGGGCGGAGAGTTCCTCTGCAAGTACCTGCTTGTGCTGGAAGCTGTAAGACTGAGCTCCCGGTGGAGAATTTGGAGGTTTTGAGGCCAAATTGAGGGTGTATCCTTGCCGGACTATTTGGAGAACCCACTGATCGGAGGTTATGAGAGGCCACCTTTGGTGAAAAGCTTTCAACCTCCCTCCGACTGGCAGGTCGCCCAGCACTGACACTTGGATGTCGGCTATGCTCTGCTGGAGCCAGTCAAAAGCTCGTCCCTTGCTTTTGCTGGGGAGCCGAGGGGCCTTGCTGAGGCGCACGCTGCTGACGAGAGCGAGCGCGCTGGGGCTTAGCCTGGGCCGCAGGCTGTCGAGAAGGAGGATTGTACCTACGCTTGCCAGAAGAGTAGGGAACAGTCTTCCTTCCCCCAAAAAATCTTCTACCTGTAGAGGTAGAGGCTGAAGGCTGCCGGCGGGAGAACTTGTCGAATGCGGTGTCCCGCTGGTGGAGCTGCTCTACCACCTGTTCGACTTTCTCTCCAAAAATGTTATCCGCATGGCAAGGCGAGTCCGCAATCCGCTGCTGGATTCTATTCTCCAGGTCGGAGGCACGCAGCCATGAGAGTCTGCGCATCACCACACCTTGAGCAGCGGCCCTGGACGCAACATCAAAGGTGTCATACACCCCTCTGGCCAGGAATTTTCTGCACGCCTTCAGCTGCCTGACCACCTCCTGAAATGGCTTGGCTTGCTCAGGGGGGAGCGCATCAACCAAGCCCGCCAACTGCCGCACATTGTTCCGCATGTGTATGCTCGTGTAGAGCTGGTAAGACTGAATTTTGGCCACGAGCATAGAAGAATGGTAGGCCTTCCTCCCAAAGGAGTCTAAGGTTCTAGAATCCTTGCCCGGGGGCGCCGAAGCATGCTCCCTAGAACTCTTAGCCTTCTTTAGGGCCAGATCCACAACTCCAGAATCATGAGGCAACTGAGTGCGCATCAGATCTGGGTCCCCATGGATCCGGTACTGGGACTCGATCTTCTTGGGGATGTGGGGATTAGTTAAAGGCTTGGTCCAGTTCGCAAGCAATGTCTTTTTTAGGACATGGTGCAAGGGAACAGTGGACGCATCCTTAGGTGGAGAAGGATAGTCCAGGAGCTCAAACATTTCAGCCCTGGGCTCGTCCTCCACAACCACCGGGAAGGGGATGGCCGTAGACATCTCCCGGACAAAGGAAGCAAAAGACAGACTCTCAGGAGGGGAAAGCTGTCTTTCAGGAGAGGGAGTGGGATCGGAAGGAAGACCCTCCTCGTCAGAGAAATATCTGGGGTCTTCTTCCTCTTCCCACGAGGCCTCACCCTCGGTGTCAGACACAAGTTCACGGACCTGTGTCTGCAACCGTGCCCGACTCGACTCCGTGGAGCCACGTCCACGATGGGGGCGTCGAGAGGTAGACTCCCTCGCCCGCATCGGCGAAGCTCCCTCCGCCGACGTAGTCGGGGAGCCTTCCTGGGAGGCGACGGCAGCCGGTACCGCACGCGGCACCGATGCCGGAGACCTCACCTCGGGCGATGGGCCGGTACCGGAGGGGTAGGGCGCAGCAGCTCTCCCAGAATCTCTGGGAGAACGGCCCGGAGGCTCTCGTTCAGAGCGGCTGCAGAGAAAGGCATGGAGGTCGATGCAGGCGTCGACGTCAGAACCTGTTCCGGGCGTGGAGGCTGTTCCGGGCTGTCCAGAGTGGAGCGCATCGACACCTCCTGAACAGAGGGTGAGCGGTCCTCTCGGCGCCGATGCCTGCTGGGTGCCGACTCCTTCGGCGACCCAGAGCTCTTGGTACCGACACGGGAAGGGGACCGGTGACGATGCTTCTTCGACTTCTTGGGACGAAGCATGTCACCGGAGCTTCCCGGTACCGACGAGGAGGACGTAGAATCCAGCCGTCGCTTCCTCGGGGCCGAGACCGAAGAAGGTCGGTCTCGGGGGGCCTGTACCGCAGGAGCCCTCAGGGTAGGGGGAGACCCACCCGAAGGCTCACCGCCACCAGCAGGGGAATGGACAGCCCTCACCTGCACTCCAGACGAAGCACCACCGTCCGACGACATCAGCAGACGAGGTCCCGGTACCACCGACGTCGATGCAGCTGTCCGATGTCTCGGCGCCGATGCAGAGGGCCGATGCCTCGATGCAATCGATGTACTGGCCGCCAAGGTTGAAGGTCTGGACGCTGAAGACGTCGATGCACTCGATACCCCCGGTGCCGATGCCGACGAAGAGCCCGAGAACAAAATGTTCCACTGGGCTAACCTCGCTACCTGACTCCGCCTTTGCAAAAGGGAACACAGACTACAGGCCTGAGGGCGGTGCCCAGCCCCCAGACACTGAAGACACGACGCGTGCCTGTCAGTGAGCGAGATTACCCGGGCGCACTGGGTGCACTTTCTGAAGCCGCTGGAAGGCTTCGATGTCATGGGCGGAAAAATCACACCGGCGAAATCGAAAGACGAAATGGCGAAATTTGGCACAGAAAAAAGGAAAATTTCGACCGGGGCCTAAGTAAGGCCTACCCCGACGACGAAAGAAAACTTAACGGGGCGAAAAAACTCGAAGTAGAGGAAGGAAAAACCAAAAGTGGTTAATCCAAATAATTTCTGGAATTTCTCACAGAAAGTAGTCGAAAACGACGCGCGAGGCCGACTTTTCGGGGCACGAACGGTAAAACACAACCATACCGAGCGCGGAGAAAAGAAGACTGGCCGGCACAAGCCGGTTTCGGGCAGGAAGGCGGCCGCGCATGCGCATCGGCGCGCGAGGACTAGCAAAGGCCTTTGCTAGTGAAGATTCCGATTGGAGGGGCTGCCGGGGACGTCACCCATCAGTGAGAACAAGCAGCCTGCTTGTCCTCGGAGAAATTCCGTTGCAGTAGTCTACATGGCTTAGTACCATTGATTGTATCAAGTTGCAAAATGTTTACCTCGCTATGAATGGTTTCACGCGTTTTGAGTTTCCACATTGAGTGGAACATTTTCTTTGTTGTAGATTTCACTTGGTTCTCTAGTGTGAGGTTACTGTCGATTGTAACGCCGAGAATTTTCAGGCTGTCTGAGATAGGGAGGGTATAATCTGGGGTGTTTATGTTTGTGGGTTTGTTCGTATTGTATTGGGATGAGAGGATGAGACAGTGTGTTTTTTCTGTGGTGAGTTTTAGTTGAAATGCGTTTGCCTATGCGTCCATGATATTCAAGCTAAGCTTGATTTCGTTGGTGATTTCTTTCAGATCACGTTTGTAAGGAATGTACATTGTGACATTGTCTGCATAGATGAAAGGGTTAAGGCCTTGGTTGGATAAGGATTTGGCTAGTGGGGTCCGATAAGTGTAGAAGGTATTCAAGCAGGGTCTGTGTAGGACAAGAGCGAGGATCTAGGGCCTTGCTATCACACCAGAAGGCAAACCTCCTCCACCGGAAAGAGTAACTCTTTTTAGTGGAATCTTTCCTGGAAGCAAGCAAGACTTGGGAGACACCCTCAGAAAGACCCAAGGAGGCAAAATCTACGCCCTCAACATCCAGGCCGTGAGGGCCAGAGACTGGAGGTTGGGATGCAGAAGCGCCCCCTTGTTCTGAGTGATGAGGGTTGGAAAACATTCCAATCTCCACGGTTCTTCGGAAGATAACTCCAGAAGAAGAAGGAACCAGATCTGACGGGGCCAAAAGGGCGCGATCAGAATCATGGTGCTGCAGTCTTGCTTGAGTTTCAGCAAAGTCTTCCCCACCAAAGGTATGGGAGGATACGCGTACAGAAGGCCATTCCCCCAATGCAGGAGGAAGGCGTCCGACGCTAGTTTGTCGTGGGTCTGAAGTCTGGAACAGAACTGAGGCAGCTTGTGATTGGCTTGAGTGGCAAAAAGATCCACCGAGGGGGTTCCCCACTCCTGGAAGATCTTGCGTACCACACTCGAATTGAGCGACCACTCGTGTGGTTGCATAATTCTGCTCAACCTGTCGGCCAGACTGTTGTTTACGCCTGCCAGGTACGTGGCTTGGAGAAGCATGCCGTGCTGGCAAGCCCAACGCCACATCCTGATGGCTACCTGACACGGGGTGAGAACCGGTGCCCCCCTGCTTGTTGATGTAGTACATTGCAACCTGATTGTCTGTCCGAATTTGAATGACTTGAAAGGACAGCCAATCTCTGAAAGTCCTTAGAGCATTCCAGACTGCTCTCAACTCCAGAAGGTTGATCTGCAGACCTGATTCCTGGAGGGACCACAGTCCTTGAGTGTGAAGCCCATCCACATGGGCTCCCCACCCCAGGAGAGATGCATCCGTCGTCAGCACCTTTTGCGGCTGAGGAATTTGGAAAGGGCGTCCCATGGTCAAATTGGACCGAATTGTCCACAAGTGGAGAGAATTGCGAAAACTGGTGGACAGTTGGACTGCTTCCTCTAGATTCCCTGCAGCCTGATACCACTGGGAAGCTAGGGTCCATTGAGCAGATCTCATGTGAAGACGAGCCATGGGAGTCACATGGACTGTGGAGGCCATATGGCCCAGGAGTCTCAACATCTGCCTAGCTGTGAGCTGCTGAGACGCTCTGGCCCTAGAGGCGAGAGACGGAAGATTCTCCGCCCTTTCCTCGGGTAGATAGGCATGAGCCGTCTGTGAATTCAGCAGAGCTCCTATGAATTCGAGTGTCTGAACTGGGCGGAGATGGGACTTTGGGTAATTTATCACAAACCCCAGTAGCTCCAGAAGTTGAATAGTCATCTGCATGGACTGTAGTGCTCCTGCCTACGAGGTACTCTTCACCAGCCAATCATTGAGATAAGGGAACACATGCACTCCCAGTTTGTGTAGAGACGTCGCAACCACTACCAGGCATTTTGTGAACACCCATGGCGCAGAGGCGAGCCCAAAGGGTAGCACACAATACTGAAAATGTTGTGTTCCCAGACGGAATCGAAGATACTGCCTGTGAGCTGGTAGTATCGGGATGTGGGTATAAGCATCCTTTAAATCCAGGGAGCATAGCCAATCGTTTTTCTGAATCAGGGGAAGAAGGGTGTCATAAATACCTCTGGACAGGAATTTGCGACACGCCTTCAGCTGCCTGACCACCTCCTGAAACGACCTTGGCTGCTCCGGTGGAAGCTTGTCAACCAGGTCCGCCAGTTGCCTCACATTATTCCGCATATGGATGCTCGTATAGAGCTGGTAAGACTGGATCTTGGCCACGAGCATGGAGGAATGATAGGCCTTCCTCCCAAAAAAGTCCAGAGTTCGAGACTCGCGCCCCGGGGGCGCCGAGGCGGTATCTCTAGAACTCTTGGCTCTCTTGAGAGCAGAATCCACCACTGCAGAGTCATGTGGTAATTGAGCCCTCATCAACTCCGGGTCGCTGTGGATCCTATACTGGGACTCAGCTTTCTTCGAAATGGTGGGATTACATAAAGGCTTCATCCAGTTCCGAAGCAATGTCTCCTTTAGGACATCATGCAACGGAACAGTGGAAGACTCTCTAGGTGATGGATAGTCGAGGACCTCGAGCATCTCAGTCCTAGGCTCATCCACAGTGACCACAGGGAAGGGAATGGACACAGACATGTCCCTTACAAAAGAGGCAAAGGAAAGGCTCTCAGGTGGAGAAAGCTTCCTTTCTGGTGAAGGAGTGGGGTCAGAGGGAAGACCACAGGACTCCTCGGAAGAGAAATACCTGGGGTCCTCCTCCTCCCCCCACGAGGCCTCTGTCAGGTTCTCGAGGCAGAACCGGAACTCGTGAGCCCTTGGACCACTGCCGAGGAGCGGCAGAGGCAGGCAAGGCCACCCTGGAACAGGATACAAGGAAGAGCAGGACTGGAACTCCGGACTGGAGTAGCAACTGAGGCGGGCAAACTAGAACAGGCAGAATTGGAACAGCTTCACCTGTGCTTGACTACCGTTCCTCAGGAGTTGAGCCCCTGAGTGCAGGTGGCCGTCAGGACTTGCAGGACAGGGCAGGAACTGAAAGCCCAGAGGACCCCCCCTCTGGGTCTAGGATACACGTGGGAGGCTTGGCTAGGTACTAGACTAGGACTGAAGGCTGCCATGCTGCCACTAGGCAAGAACACAAGACAGACTAAGCGGACAGGGGAAACACAAAGGCTAGGCGGAAGCAGGGGCTCGGATATACATTCAAGCTTGGCAGAAGCAGGGGTCAGGACATACATACAAGCTTGGCAGAAGCAGGGTTCAGGATATGCAGACAAGCTTGGCAGAAGCGGGGTTCAGGATATGCAGACAAGCTTGGCAGAAACGGGGTTCAGAATAAGCATGCAAGCTTGGCGGAAATGGGGTTCAGGATATACATGCAAGCTTGGCAGCAACAGGGTTCAGGATATACAGGCAAGCCTGGCAGAAGCAGGGTTCAGGATAAACAAACAAGCTGGGCAGAAACAGGGTACAGGATAAACACACAAGCTGGGCAGAAACAGGGTACAGGATATACACATAAGCTGGGCAGAAGCAGGGTACAGGATATGCACACAAGCTGGGCAGAAGCAGGGTTCAGGATATACATACAAGCTAGGCAAAGCAGGACTCAGGACATCCACCCAAGCTGGGTAGAAGCAAACAGTAGAATAAACCAGAAACTAGCAGAGTCTTTGGCAGGCGGCAGATAGTAGAATAAACCAGGAATACCAGAGTCTTGGGCAGGCGGCAGATAGTAGAATAAACCAGGAATACCAGAGTCTTGGGCAGGCGGCAGATAGTAGAATAAACCAGGAATACCAGAGTCTTGGAGCAGGCAGTAGACAGGAGAATAAACCAGGAACTAGCAGAGTCTGTGGGCAGGCTGCAGACAGTAGAATAAACCAGGAATAGCGGGCTAAAGGCTGAAGCTTCAGTAGCTCCAGACACGGACAGGGAACAAACAAAGGCTGAAGCTTCAGAAGCTCCCAGCACAGACAGGGAACAAACAAAGGCTGGAGCTTCAGTAGCTCTAAACACAGATTGAAGCACCAGAAGGACTAGCAGTCCACAGATACAACAAGCAGAAGGGCAAGAGCCTAGAACAGGAAGGGCAAGCGCCCAAAGCAAGGCTATGTAGCAGCGCAACAGTACACTGACTAACCTGACGACCTTTTGGCAATGCAAAGGCCCTGAATGCCAGTACAGCACTTCCTTATAAAGGCTCTCACAGATGATGTCACCTACAGCAGGACAGAAGCTGGGAACACACTGACACCAAAGAGAGGCTTGAAACACATAGGAAGTGAGCACACAGGAAGGACAGACAGGAGCCATCTTGGAAGCTGGAATACAACAGGCGGAAGCTGGCCAGGCAGGATCCATCTTGGAAGCTGGCCAGGCAGGAGCCATCCCGGAAGCTGCACTTCGGGGGATCAGGTGAGCAAAAGAGGAGTCACGACCACGGATGTGACAGCCTCCTCCTTGGTGACATGAGCTCTCTGACTTCAGTCCGAAACCGAGCCCGTCTCGACTCAGAGGAACCAGATCCTCGATGATGACGCCAAGATGTGGACTCCCGTGCCGGTGGTGACGAAGCTCCCTCCATCGACATCGACGGGGAGTCCACCTGAGTGGCAGCTGAGACCGATGCCGCAAGCGGTACCAATGTCGGCGGCCGCACCACAGGGCCTGAGCCAGCCGTCACTTCTATCAGCAGTGCCGAGGGCGCAGGCACCCCCGGCACCAGGAGAGACTGGCGCAGCAGCCCTTCCATGATACCCGGAAGAATGGCTCAGAGGCGCTTGTCCAAGGTCTCTGTCGGGAAAGGCTGAGGAGCCGGTGCAGGAGTCGGAGACAGAATCCGCACGGGGTTCGGAGGCGGTACTGGACTGCCTGACAACCAACGCATTGACACCTCTTGGATGGAGGGTGAGTGGTCCTCCCGGAATCGACGCTTCTCGGGTGCCGAATCCCTCGATGCCCCGGAGCTCTTGGTACCGTGTGAAGGAGGAGACCGATGACGATGCTTCTTAGGTTTCTGTCGATGTATGTCATCGGCGTGCCTCAGTACCGACGAGGAGGACGAGGAATCCACACGCCTCCTCGGGGTCGGGTCTGAGAAAGGTCAGTCCCAATAGGCCTGCACAGCAGGAGCCTTCGAGGCAGGTGGAGGCCCACTCGACTGCTCACTGCTCCCAGCGAGGGGTGGTCGTCGGGCCGATGTTACCTGCTCTCCTGAGGTCGATGCCATCTCCGGTGCTGAAGCCGACACCACTGATGCCGATGCTGTCGACGTCGAAGGACCGGGCCCAGCTCCAAACAGATGATCCCGCTGAGCTTGCCTCGACACCTGTGTCTGCTTTTTAAGGCTTAGACACAATTTACACGCTTTAGGGTTATGTTCAGGCCCAAGGCACTGAATACACCAAGCGTGGGTGTCGGAAAGCGAGATGGCCTGGCTGCACTGACCACACTTTTTGAAGCCGCTAGGAATCCTCGATGTCATCGAGGGAAAAATCGCAGCGGCGAGATCAAAATCGTTGATGGTGGCGGAAAAAAGGCCATAAAACAGGGAGAAATGCGAGCGCACGGCCAAAAGGGCTGCGACGGCGGCGAAAGGAAACTTAAAGAGGACAAAACTAAGAAGTAAAGGAAATAAAACTTTTTGTTTTTTTTCTTTACTGAAAAAGAAGCGCGAACGGCGCCTGAAAACAAGAAAAAAGTGAGAAAATCGCTTAACCGGTTTCCGAGGGCTGAGAGGAGAGGGATGCAGCGCAGTCTCTCTCCACCACGGAAAATGAAAAACTGAGCGGGAGCGGTCGCGCACAGGCAGGAAGACGACCGCACATGAGTAGTGGGCGTGCCCCGCTCGCTGGACCTCCCGCGAGACTTTTGGAGTTTGCTAGGGAAACTCTCCGGTTCTGAGGGGCTGACGTGGATGTCACCCATCAGTGAGAACAAGCAGCCTGCTTGTCGTCGGAGAAAGGAGTGTTCCCCTCCTGTATATAGATATATTCCTAATAACAACTTTTTAATGTTTTTTTTTTTTTGCATACAATGGTTTGTGTCTCCACTTTGTGCACAATGTGTTGTGTAAACACTTCCCACGCCGCTTGGCTGTGCTTCGACTTTCCCAGACCTGGGCCCAACTCCACACCAGGTTTACTAGGTAACTCTGGATACTTGGCAGTTCAAACAATATCAAACCACTCAGAAATTTCCTGTATTTAATTAGGAATAGTCGCTTCCCTGGGGCTACATGCCTCCCTGGGCTGAGTACATAGCTCCAGCACTCTTATAACTTCAACTCAGCAACAAAAAGGAAAACAAAAAACAAGCTCTTTTCTAATAGATATTAACCCAGCCCTGAGTTCCACAGACCAAACCCTTCCCTCCCCGAGTTCATCAAGTCCACTAATCCTTGGGAAAAAGTTCCAGCACTTTCCCCAGCAAAAAGGTTCCCAAAGTAAATTCAGCAAAAAGCCCCAAAGTTCTTTCACCCAAAAGTTCCCCAAAGTTCATTCAGCCAAAAAGGTTCTGCTGCGTGCTTCACACTCATCCCAGCAAACCCTCATCTCAGAGCAACCTGAGGAAAGGGGACCCCCTCCCATTCATACCAGCCATTAACTCCTGGTATCCTCCCCAAGGATCATGCTTGAGCCCAGGGCCAGGTGAAAGCTAATTCCCCAGGGAACCCGCTCAGATACTTCTCTGGGCTTTTCTCTCAATGAACTGAATTAACCGGTTCATCAAGGTTGCTAGCAGGCCCTGCGATTGCCCCTTTTCCACCCGGGCTAAGGCAGAAATATCCATGGGCTCTACCTGCATTCCTTCACCAACCTCTTTGGCCTCGGTAATCACCTCCTCAGGCATCCAATCCATAGGCTCTATCTGTTTCTCCTCTCTCCCCAGCTGCTCCCAATCTTTATCCTGAGCCTGCTCAGAAGCCTCTTCCTCCTCCCCCCTGGGGAACCTGGGAGTTCTAGTCTGGTTCACCTTCTCTAAGGGAGTCTAGTGGCCTCCTCTGGGAGAGGGGCATTGCAGCGCTGGTTAGCCTTTCTAAAAGGTTCAGGTGATCCTTCCCGAGGATGCTGGGATTGGTAGTCCCTCCATTGTTCCCACCCACGCCGGCCTTTCCAGCGCCCTGGTCTGGAGTTCCGGCTCCTGGATCTACCTAACCCTTCACAAGTGTCACGATATCCTTGATATGCAAAGCTGACAAGTGCTCTGCTGCCAACAGCACTAAAGGAGGGTTTACAGATGGGAAGGGGAGTGTGCAAAGGTTCCTCTGTGTCTACAATCAAAGTAACTCCCCCTGAATGTCAAGTGGTGTACCACAGGGTTGTGCTAAAGGATAGGGATTCAATGGACCCTGCAGCAGAGGAAGGCCCTGTGGGACTCGCACCTGCCCACCAACCCCCCCCCCCCCCCCCCCATTCCCAGCCCACATCACCATGCAGTGTCTCTAGTAGCCACCATTTAGGTGATGGCAAATGTCTTAGGGCCTGCCGCAGCCTGTGATACAAGTTAAACTAAGGTTGGCCACCGCAGCACTTGACACAGGTGTCGGGGCTAAGGAAGCTGCTACCTAGTTCCCCGAGAGAGGAGGGAGGCAGGGAAACACAGGCCTGTAATCTCTCTTACCACTCCCTTCTCACAGGTCATGGTTGTAGGGTATCAGGGAGTGGGGCTTTTCCTGAGCTGTCAAGAGGCCAGATATTGGCCTGACAGGTCCTGGGGGCAGGCCGACCTCTCAGTTGGCGAGGGGCAAGCCAACTGTCTGAGAGATATGTGCAGGGAATGTTGCCACTGCATTCACATGTCTCAAGACAGATTCCAGGCACAGCTCCTCACCAAATGGGGGGGG
The DNA here is from genome assembly GCF_901765095.1 of Microcaecilia unicolor. Classification (NCBI taxonomy): domain Eukaryota; kingdom Metazoa; phylum Chordata; class Amphibia; order Gymnophiona; family Siphonopidae; genus Microcaecilia; species Microcaecilia unicolor. The sequence continues at coordinate 81,646,740 of NC_044042.1, read as the reverse complement.
GGGGGGGGGGGGGGGGCATCTGGCCCCCAGGATCTGGCAGGCTAATATTTATTTGTTGCATTTGTATCTCACATTTTTCCACCTATTTGCAGACTCAATGTGGCTTACAATAATATATCATCATAACAGCGCCAATCAAGAGTAGTTAAACAATTGGTTACAAAAAGAGCAAGTGAAACATAATGGATATAATCAATTCAATAAATCAAAAAGCAGACAGATTATCAAGTAATTGGTGATGTGTTGGAATTCCTATTATTGATTATTATGGTAAGTCTTGTTATAAAGGAAAATCTTTAAAGATTTTTGAAAGTTGATGAGGTCTGGCTTTTGACTCTGGAAGGGCTGCACCTCCAGATACCCTACACCCATCAACTCAGCCAGTGTCCCTCTGGTGATTAGGGCAATGTTTTGAAGGTAGAAGCACTAACGGAGATGATCCCCTAATGTTGCTACTGTGACCTGGACATAACAATACAAAGCAGATTCCCAGGGGATCAGTCCATTTCCCCCACTGGTCAGGTGAGTAGCCACAAATGGGTGTCTCCAGGACATTCACAGCTGCCCATATCCCCACAGTCCCATAGTGTCCGTTTGAAAGCCATAAATAAATTGCACTGCAAGTTTGTATCACAGTTCAGTGCTGTCATTTTTGTTCTGCTGACCAGTGCCTGAGCAAGGTCCCAGCAGGCAACTGCAGCCTCTGCCGGAGATAGAAGGTGATTCGGGTACAGCATAAGCCTCACACAAGACTACCATGGGACAGCCTGAGCCTGATTAGGATAACATCCAGGAGCTGCCTGCTGGGGAAAAGGAGCAGGAGTCATTAGTAGTTGAGCCTACCTCCCCCCCCCTCCAGCATTTGCAGATGGGGACCAAGAGCCAGAGGTGGCTGATGAGGAGCCACAGCAGGCTTGCAGAGGACCCTAATGGCACAGGTGCCAGGTGCTGCATATGGCAAACAGGCTACTGGCCCATAACCTCCTGCTGGTGGGCTACTGCCAGCAGAAGCTGCAGCTGCTCTGGAAGGGGGTGCAGGTCCAGCGCCAATGTGCTCAGCTGCTGTGGGACATGCAAGAGGAGAGCTGTCAGGCAGCCCAGAATATGTGGCAGTAGATTCTTGGCCTCCAGCAGGATCTCAGGGCTTACACCATCCACCTGCCAACAGTTAGACCAACTGGTGTGTACCACCATCCTCTACCAATGCCACCTCAGCTGCTGAGCCACAAGCTGAGGATGGTACCTTCAGCAGGCCAGTAGGATGGACACCTGGCCAACCAGATGGCCTGATTTTCAGGGGGCACCCAAGGTAGCAGGATGTAGTGAGGACACAGATTCTGCTGCAGCAAGGCCTAGGTCATCCCCAGGTGCTCAGAAATGGGTTGGGAGAGGCACATCCCAGAGGGGTAAGGGCTTGTTAGCTACATCATTGGCTTTCTGTGGTGATGTGTGCTGGGAGGAAGGGCTGTGTTTGTGTGTGTGTTGGGAGGAGGGGATGGGGTTGGAGGTGTGTGTGCACAGAGGGTGGTGGTGGTTGTGGGGGATGTTAGAGGTGTCGCACAGAAATAAATGATGTACTTTAATTGAAAATCGGTCTGTATGAGGCCTTGTCTGGCACAGACTCCCGGCAGGTGTGCTCCCCTGGGCTTCGCCCTCTGTGTCTGGTGGCTGCTGACCCTCCTGTGACAGGGGCTATCTTTGTCGGAGAGCCAGGATGTGTAGCATGCAGCAGGCCATGATTTTGGCTGCTTTTTGAGAGCTGTAGAGGGGATCTCCCCCCAGAATGGTCAAGATATCTAAATCTATTTTTGAGCAATCCACAGGTGAATTCGATGATGGTGTGGTTGGTCTTATGCCTCTTATTGTACGCTTCCTCCGCCTCATTTTGGGGGTGGACTATGGGAGTCATGAGACAGGTTCACTGGGGGTAGCAGAATGACAGACATGGATGTGTATTGGCTGGTATGGTGACATCATGGAGGTGGGGGTCATGGATATGGGTTCTAGGAGCATCTTGAGGGAGGAAGAGTGTGGAAGGCTAGGAAGGGGAGGGGTATGGTGTTTGGGAATCCCTGTACTGCTTACCTAGGAGTCAGCCGCCGGTGATCTCCCCTCGGTCAAACCTGCGGTAGATTCCTCAAAGCTAGAAGATGTAGGCATCGTGAGTGGACCCTAGGTAGAGAGCACACATCCACAATCTCCCCTTGGGCATTACATACAACCTGCATATTCATTGAGTGAAATGATTTTCTATTTCTACAGGTCTCCTCATGTGCCTGGGGTTGGGGGGGGGGGAGCATCTGAGTGTGACGTGTGTAGATGATGCCTATGTCTGAGGGGCGTAGAACTGAGACATGTTATTCTGGAGTGCCTGGGCATTAGTGGGGAAGGTAATATAGTGGTGTGGGTGAGGAAGGCATTGAGAAACTGAGCAAAGCTGTTGGAGTTGGAAGGCTAGGTGAGGCCTGTGTTGGCTGGTAGCACTGACTGGAAGGTGCAAGTGGTCAGAAAGGCGAGGGAGGCGGTGACCTTCAGGTGGACTGGCTCGGGATTATTCCTGCATGTCCTGGGCTGGAGGAGGGGTTGCAGCTGGTCACAGAAGTGCTGTATGGGAACCCTGTCAAAGAAGTACCTTGTCGGGCATTCCTGGTCAGTGAGGTCCAAGAAGTGGGTGCGGGGTCTGAAGACTCTGATAGGGATATCTCCTGCAAGGCCTGCCCTCCAAAACTTCCTCCACTTCCAGTAAGGCGTGAGCCACCAAAGCATTCAGTGCTTCCATGATTGGTGTGCAAGTGTCCCACCACTGCATGTGCAACCCACTGACCCCAGAAACACCACTGTGCACACCTCCACCTACTGCACCTCATGAGACACAGGAACAGGCCTCGCACCGGCACACACTCATGAGACACACACACCAGCTGGCTAAAGTACTTATTTTCCCACCACCAATAGACAATGCAGACACACACAGCTCCAGTACAAAGCACTCATTCTCCCAGCAGCAAAAAACAATCCTCACACACTCAGCAGCAGCACACAGCAGAGTGACAAACTGGGAGTGGACAAACAGAGGAACAATGAGTGACAGAGGACAAGCAGGTAGGGGGGGGGGGGGGGTAGAACAGGAGATGTGTGATTTTGGGGACCGTGAGTGTTTGGTTCAGACTGAGGCAAACAGACAAAGGTAACAAAGCACTCAGCAACTCTCCACTCTTTCTCGTAAACAACCACGGTAAAATAGCAAATGGGTCTAAAGACAGGTTTGTCCTCACCCTAGACGCTTTTAAAGCAGGTCTGACACTAGATGTTTTTCTTCCTTTCACTAGGAAGTTGTTTTGCTATCTGTTATGGGCTGGAGACGTTCATTGCGTAAAACCGTCCATGTCACACCCACGAAATGCCCCCCTATGAGGACATTTTCTTGTAAACAACTAGCTGTCTTGGATGTTTTTTCTTTTGTTCGATTATACACTTTGGACGTTTTTCTGGTAGAAAAACGTCCATCCGCCTGTTCTTTTTTTTCTTGCTCCTCCTATGCATGCTGACACTCCTTTACATGAAACTGAGGAGTGTCAGTGTGCACAGGAGGAGGATCAAGAAAGAAGAGCAGGGCAGCGAACGTGGTTGTGCTGGAGACCGGCGCTGAAGAAGGCTTCGGCTGGCGGGGGTTGGGGACCCCCGCCAGCCAAACCAGGGGCCCAAACGAAATTTGCTGGGGCCCAGGCCCCCGTGGCCTCCCCATAGCTACGCCCCTGGAATCAGCTACTAAGACCTGGAGCTCATTGATCCTGCAAACTGAAATGACTGCCACCAAAAACAAGACCTTCCAAGTTAGGTGACAGGTATCAAGCAGCAAAAAAGGAGTGTGGTAATGTGCATGAGGGTGGGTCATGGAGCAAGGTAAAACAAAACCACAGGCACCCATGTTCACTTCACAGGAAGGGAAGACATAATACTCAATGCTACTTCTGTAAACATAAGTATCCTTGGGTGGCCTGCTCCTGCAGGGCCACCGCATACATGAATGTCTCTCAGCTCAGCAGCAGCTTTTACTGGTCTCTGGCCTGGCCCCTGGATCCAGTTACCAGCACAGTTTTTAGCAGGAACAGAAGGCTGGCCTGCAGCTGGCCATTTCAAAATACAGCTTCAGGGTGAAGGCATCTACAATGGGTTTTAAGGTGGTCTGACACTGTGTGTGTGTGTGTGTATGGTGGGGGGGTTCTTAAGGGGAAGTAGTAGTGTCATATAGACTCTTTCACAAGGAGCTTTCATCAGCTTGGTAAGGATAATGTTGAGATCCCACAACACTGTGAGGGATTTCATGGAAGGTTTTAATAAAAGCAAACCCTTCATGAAGCAAACAGCTAAAGGCTGAGAAGATGAGCTTATCCTCTATATGGTGGTGATAACCTCCAATTACACTAAGGTAAATACTTAGTTGGTCTTGAGACCTGACAGGTACAGAAGGTATTCAAGGGCAGAAAAAAGGATCTAGGGCCTTGCCCTCACACTAGAAGGCAAACCTCTTCCACTTGAAACCATATGACCTTCTAGTGAAATCTCTCCTGGAAGCAAGCAGAACCTGAGACACCCACTAGTAAGTTCAAGGAATCCATTTCTAACCTCTCAACATCAAAGCTATGAGAGCCAGGAACTGGAGGCTGGGAAGTAAGAGAGACCCTTCATTCTGAGTGATGAGGGTTGGAAATTATTCCAGTCTCTATGGATCTTCCGAGGCTAGCACCAGAAGTAGAGGAAACCATATCTACTGTGACCAGTATGGCGCAATGAGAATCATGGTTCCTCGGTCCTGCTTGAGTTTCAGGAAAGTTTCACTATGAGAAGCATTGGAGGATATGAATATAGAAGACCTTCCCCCAATTTAGGAGAAAGGCATCTGAGGCTAGCCTTATGTGTGATCTCAGTTTGGAGAACTGAGGGACTTTGTTGCTGAGCTAAGTGGCAAAGAAATCTACTGAGGAGGTACCCCATTCATAAAAGATCTTCCAGACAATGCTCTTGTTCAAGGAACACTCATGTGACTGCATGACCCGACTCACTTTGCCAGGCAGTTGTTTTTTTCCGTGCCAGGTATGTGGCTCCAAGCACCCTCCTTTGGGAGATGGTAAGTCTCCACATCCTGAATGCCTCCTGACACAGGAGGTACAAATCTGTGCCTCCCTGCTTGTTGACATAGTACATTTTAACCTGATTGGCTGATAAGCCAAGTTATCTTGATCCAAACAATGTCTGAAAGCCTTCAGAGCATTCTAGATAGCTCTGAGCTTTAGAATATTGATTTGGTGTGGCCTCTCCTGAGCAGACCAATTACCTTGGGTGTGGAGCCCACCAACATTAGCCCCCTACCCCAGGTTGAATGCATCAATCGTTACTGTCTTGTGGGGTTGCAGGATTTGGAATGGGGGTCCCTTGTCTAAATAGCTGCAAATTACAAGACAGAGACTTCCTCAGGAAAGGTTTCACAATGATGACATCCTGAAGGTTTCCAGTGGCCTGAGAGTCTACTGGGCAGATCCATTGAGCTGCCCTCAAATTGAGGCACATCATGGGTATAGCATGCACATGGCCTACAAATCTCAACATCTGCTGAGCTCATACTTGCTCTGACAAACCGCCTGAACCAAAGATGTAAGAGCCTCTCTCTGTTGGGTTCAGAGCAAGGCACTGGCTCATCGTGGTCAACAGAGCTCCAAGGAACTCCAATTGCTGGGATGGGCTGAAGTGGGACTTGGGGTAGTTTATCACGAACCCTAGTAGCTCCAGCACCTGAATGATTCTGCGCATTGATCCTTTTGCACTCTCCTTTGATGTGATCTTGACCAGCCAGTCATCTAGGTAGGGAAACATGTGCACCTTAAGTCTGCATAGTGATGATGCAACTACTGCTAGACATTTTGTAAAGACTCTGGGTGCTGATATGAGGCTGAATGGCAGAACAGTACTGGTAGTGGTGTTTCTCATATACTTCTTGTGACATTTCTTTATGTGGGTATAGGCATCTTTCTAGTCCAGAGAGCCTAGCCAATCTTTTTTCTGAAGACTGGGACTAGGGTGTCCAGGGAAACCATTCTGAACTTTTGTTTTGCCAGTTATTTGTTCGGGGCTCTTAGGTCTAGGATGAGGCAAAATCCCCCTGTCTTCTTGGTGATCAGGAAATACTTGGAATATAATCCCTTCCCTTTTTCCCTAGTGGAACAAGCTTGACTGCATTGACTTGTGAAAGGGAAGAGTTTCTTTGTAAGCATTTCCAGGTGCTGAGAGTTGGAATCTTTTCAACAGAAGCGTGTAGCCTGTTAAAACTATTTTAAGAATCCACTAGTGTGAGGTTACAAGGGGCCACCTTTCCTGGTAAAAATTCAGCCTTCCTCTTACCAGGTCATCCAGAAGAGCTATGGAAATGGTAGCTAGATCTCTTGGAGCCAGTCAAAAGTTAATTTCCTGCTTTGACTAGGGAGCTGGCTGGGACTTCTGCTGCTGTGGATGGGAGCAGGAACCATAGTTATTCTGAGAAGAGGGAGGAAGGAACCTATATGTTTGAGAAATACTAGGTCCTCCACTGCCCTCTGCCAGAATACCTCCTGAATGTGAAGCCTGAGCCAGGATTAGGTAGGGGATAATGGCTTGATGGTTTTATAGTGTTTCTTGATGACGTCTGCTACTTTCTCCACTGTCACCAAAAAGGCTGTCTCCCAAGCATGGAATGTCCACCATCTCCTGAATCACTGGTTCTAGGTCCGAGGCACGTGACCAGGCGAGTCTGTGTAACCCAAGACCCATGACGGAGGCTCTGGATGCTGTATTGAAAGCATCATGGGTTGCCCAGACCATGTACTTTTCACACTTCCACTCTTTGGTTATCAGCTGATGAAACTCTTCAGACTTCTGAGACAGAGTGTCTGTCTGCAAATTCTGCCACACTGCACACAATGTTTCATCTAGTGCATACTCATTACGAGTTGGTAAGAAGCTATGCAGAAGCGTAAAATGACTTCCCATAAGACTCCAAGGTCTGAGCCTCACTCCCTGAGGACAACAAAGAGTGAGTCTTAGAACCCTTAGCTCTTTTGAGAACTGATTCACCCACCATGGAATGGTGAGGAAGCTGGAGCTTCTTGAATCCCACAACCTTCTGGACTCTATATATACTTTCTTATTAACCCTGCTATATAGAGAGGGAGACGGGTCTCCTACACCATCATTTGTACTAACTTAAGAATTCTGTGCACAACTTCCTTGGGGGTGGGGGGGGGGGGGGTGTCAAACTGGAGGATGTCCAGTGTGTTGGCACTGGGCTCTTAATCAGTTTCTAAATCAAATGGGATGCACTCAAAATAGGCTGAAACTCCTGAGAAGCTGGCTATGATGCCCTCAATGCCATAGTCTGGTGCCGGGCAAATAGGCATTCCATCTGTTCCTGAAGCATGGCCCTGAGCCACTCTAAGGGCTTCTATCAATAAAGGCTCAGGCTAAGCCAAAGCAGTCTCATCCTTCAGAGTCATTGGGGTAATATTGGTGACTTGTCTCAGCTCGATGGAGATTGTTGCATTGCATCTGGTTCCCAGGAGGGTGAGTGGCCTTAACATCATGGTGCTTCAAGCACTTCAGTGACCTCAATGCCTCAGTGCTCTTGATGCCATGTTTTGAGGGGGAATGAGGCTGATGCTTCTTGGCCTCTGCCCAGTGCATGGTATCGGAGTCTCCTGGCGTCAAGGATAATGATGAATCTTTCCTCGTCCTCAGGAGGGTTACTTCTGAATCTATCCCCTTTCACCTTCATCCTATGCCCCTTCATTCCAGAGCTTCCTTTCAATTGAAAGAGACTCGTCTCCTGTGCATTTAAGCTGTATAGGTATTTAAATGTCTTTATCATATCTCCCCTCTCCTGCCTTTCTTCCAAAGTATACATATTGAGATCTTTAAGTGTGTCCCCATACGCTTTATGATGAAGACCACTGACCATTTTATAGCCACCCTCTGGACTGACTCCATCCTGTTTATATCTCTTTTGAAGGTGCGGTCTCCAGAAATATACACAATATTCTAAATCAGGTCTCATCAGAGTCTTATATAGGGTCAACATCATCTCCTTTTTCCTACTGGCCTTTCCTCTCCCAATGTACCCAAGCATGCTTCTAGCTTTCGCTGTTGCCTTTTCTACCTGTTTGGTCACCTTAAGATCATCAAATACGATCACACCCAAGTCCCGCTCCTCTTCCATGCACAAAAGTTATTCACTCCCTAAACTGTACCGTTCCCTCAGGTTTTTGCAGCCCAAATGCATAACCCTACATTTTTTAGCATTAAATTTAAGTTGCCAAATTCCAGTCCATTCCTCCAACTTTGTGAAGTCCTTCCTCATGTTATCCATACCATCATGGTGTCTACTCTATTGCAGATTTTGGTATCATCTGCTAAGAGGCAAACCTTACCAGACAGCCCTTCAGCAATATCACCTAAAAAAATGTTAAAAAGAACTAGCCCAAGAACCGAACTTCGCAGCATACCATATAATGTCACTTCCCCCTCCCTTTCTTCCTACCTTGTCTTTCCTAAACAGATTACAGCCCTATATAACTATATCCCAGTCATGGCTCTCTGTGAACCATGTCTCTGTGATCCCCACTGATGTCTTTCCTCAGACTGAGCTCTATTTACCACTACCCTCTGTCACCTTCCACTCAACCAGTTCCTAACCCAGTCACTTTAGGGCCCATACTGAGGGAACTCGGTTTATTTATTAGTCGTCTGCGGAACTGTGTCAAAGGCTTTGCTAAAATCTAAATACACCACATTTAGCGATCTCCTCAATCCAACTCTCTGGCCACTCAAAGAAATTTACTATTCTGTTTTAAAAGCATTTCCATGAATTTACTTACTACAGAAGTCAGATTTACCAGCCTGTAGTTCCCAACCTCTTCTTTACTTCTGTTTTTGTGGGGACAGACATCTGCTCTTCTTCAGTCCTCCAGGACCACTCCCAACTCTAGAGAAGCATTGAAAAGGTGAACCAGCGGAGCCGCTAGAATTTCCCTAAGTTCCTTCGGTACCCTCAGATGTATGCCATCTGGCCCCATCGCTTTGTTCACTTTTAGTTTAGCCAGCTCCTCACAAGCACAGTCCTCTGAAAATCGTTCAGGGACTACCACCCCTCCATCCCTATTTCTGTTTGTCCTCTGTGGCCCTCCTCCCGGCCCTTCAGTTGTGAACCCAGAACAGAAATATTTGCTAAGCAATTCCGCCTTATGTTTATCAGCTTCTACATATTCCTCCCTTTCACATTTGAGTCTGACAATGCCATTTTTGTACTTCCTCCTATCATTAACATATCTAAAAAATGTCTTGTCCCCAACCCCCCACCCCCAAATTTTACCATATTGGCTATTTTTTCTTCCATTTGCATTTTTGCTTTCCTTACTACTTTACCAGTTTCTCTTAGCTTTTCCACATATTGTTGCCCATCTTCCTCTTTCTACGATCTCTTGCAGTTTATAAAGGCTAACCTCTTTTTACTTTCCTTTTCAGTTACTACTTTTGAGAACCAAAGCAGCCTCGTTGTCCTCTTACTTTTATTTACTTTCCTTACAAAAAGGTTTGTTGCCCTTACAATAGCTCCTTTCAGTTTTGCCCACTGCTTTCCAACTTCTTCCAGATGTTCCCATACAGATAGCAATTGCTTGAGGTAATCCCCGCCCCATCTGAATAAAGTTAGTTTTTTTCAAGTCTAGAACCTTCCCTTTTCTAATGAAGCCCCTCCACACCTATCTTAATATTAAACCACACCATCTGGTGATCACTGAATGCCAGATAATCACCTACTATAAAGCGAAGATACTTACCTGTAGCAGGAGGTATTCTCCGAGGACAGCAGGCTGATTGTTCTCACATGTGGGTCGACGTCCGTGGCGGCCCAGGAATCAGCAACAAATTTTGCAAGCAAAATAAAACTCAAGTCTTTTTATTTTATTTTATTACATTTGTATCCCACATTTTCCCACCTATTTGCAGGCTCAATGTGGCTTACAAAGCTCTGTCCTGGCATACGCCAGAGGAAGCTACAGTTGGTGTTACATAGAAAATAGGATGATATAGTATAATTAGGCAAAACGGCATAGAAAGAGTCGGTCAGAATTTAAGGTAATGGGGTGATGTGTTACGGTTTCAATTATTAATCGTTGTGGTATGCCTTGTTGAAGAGACAGGTCTTCAGAGATTTTGAGAGAATTCCGTCGCACGGGTAGCACGAACTGCGCATGCAGGAATGACTTCCTGCCCGCTGCATGAGCGTGCCTCTCCAGTTTAATCAAAAAGCATATAAACAAGAAACAACAATAACAACAACTCCAAAGGGGAGGAGGGCAGGTTTGTGAGAACAATCAGCCTGCTGTCCTTGGAGAATACCTGCTACAGGTAAGTATCTTCGCTTTCTCCGAGGACAAGAGGGCTGCTTGTTCTCACATGTGGGGTATCCCTTGCAACCAGGCTCACTCAAAACAATAAACATTGGTCAATTGGGCCTCGCAATGGTGAGGACATAACATAGATTGACCTGAAACCAAAATCAACTAATTGAGAGTGCAGCCTGGAACAGAATCAAAATGGGTCTAGGGGGGTGGAATTAGATTCTAAACCCCGAACAGATTCTGCAGCACTGCCTCTCTAAAGTACAAATAAGGTACAAATAAGTACCTGTATACAATACGTAAGCCGCATTGAGCCTGCCATGAGTGGGAAAGCGCGGGGTACAAATGTAACAAAAAAAAAAAAAAGTGACCAAGTTGCAGCTTTGCAAATCTCTTCAATGGAGGCCGACTTTAAGTGGGCCCCTGACGCAGCCATGCCTCTAACATTATGAGCCATGACATGACCCTGTAGAGTCAGCCCAGCTTGGGCATAAGTGAAGGAAATGCAATCGGCTAGCCAATTGGAGATTGTGCATTTTCCAATGGCGACTCCCCTCCTGTTGGGATAGAAAGAAACAAACAACTGGGCGGACTGTCTGAAGGGCTGTGTCCGCTCCATGTAAAAGGCCAAAGCTCTCTTGCAGTCCAAGGTATGCAAACTGCTTTTGCCAGGGCGGGTATGAGGACGGGGAAACCCACCTCTGCAATGCTGCCTTCGGCACCTAACTCTTACCTTCAGGATATCTGGACTGCCCCAAATTGACTGCCCACATCGTATCGTCTACTCACTTGTCCTTTAGATTGTAAGCTCTTTGAGCAGGGCCTGTCCTTTTATGTTAAATTGTACAGCGCTGCGTAACCCTAGCAGCGCTTTAGAAATGTTAAGTAGTAGTAGTAGTAATGTTGGCAAGACAATCGACTGGTTCAGATGGAACTCCGACACCACCTTAGGCAGGAACTTAGGCTGCGTGTGGAGGACTATTCTATTATGATGGAACTTGATATATGGTACATGCACCACCAAGACCCCCTGCTCAGCCTGTCGGCTAGACTGTTGTTTACGCCTGCCAGATAAGCAGCTTGGGAAACATGCCTTGACGGCGTGCTGAAAGCCACATCTGGACGGCTTAGTGACACAGAGGGCGAGATCCGGTGCCCCCCTGCTTGTTGATGCAATACATGGCAACCTGATTGTCTTTCTGAATCAATATGATTTGGTTGGACAGCTGGTCTTTGAAAGCCTTTAGAGCATTCCAGATCACTCGTAATTCCAGAAGATTGATCTGAAGACCTTTTTCCTGAAAGGACCAAGCTGCTTGAGTGTGAAGTCCATCTACATGAGCTCCCCACCCCAGAAGAGATGCATCCGTCATCAGCACTTTTTGCGGCTGAGGAATTTGGAATGGATGTCCCAAGGTCAAATTGGATCGAATCTTCCACCACTGCAAGGAATTCCGAAAGTCGGTGGACAGTTGGATTACATCCTCTAGACTTCCCGCAGCTTGATACCACTGGAAAGTTAGGACCCATTGAGCTGATCTCATGTGTAGGCGTACCATGGGAGTCACATGAACCGTGGAGGCCATGTGCCTCAGAAGTCTCAACATCTGCCGAGCCGTGATCTGTTGAGACGCTCGAACCATAGACACTAGGGACAGGAGGGTGTCTGCCCTCGCCTCGGGAAGATAAGCTCGAGCTGCCTTTGTGTTCAACAGTGCTCCAATGAATTCCAATTTTTGAACTGGGGTGAGATGGAATAATTGATCACGAACCCCAGAAGTTCTAGCACCTGAATAGTCATTCGCATGGACTGTAGAGCGCCTGCCTCCAAGGTGCTCTTCACCAGCCAATTGTTGAGATAAGGGAACACATGTACTCCCAGTCTGCATAGCGATGCTCCAACTACCACTAGGCACTTTGTGAACACTCTGGGCACAGACGCCAGACCATACGGCAGTACACAGTATTGAAAGTGCTGAGTTCCCAGCCAAAATTGAAGATACTTCCTGTGAGCTGGGAGTATCAAGATGTGTATAAGTATCCCTTAAGTCCAGAGAGCATAGCCAATCGTTCTTCTGAATCATGGAAAGAGGGGTGACCAGGGAAACTATCCTGAACTTTTCTCGAACCAGATATTTGCTAAGGCCCCTTAGGTATAGGATGGAACGCATCCCCCCCCTGTTTTCTTTTGCACAAGGAAGTACCTGGAATAGAATCCCAGCCCTTCTTCCGCACTGGTCTTTAGAAGGGTGGAGAGTTCCTCTGCAAGTACCTGCCTGTGCTGGGAGCTGTAAGAATGAGCTCCTGGTGGGTAATTTGGAGGTTTGGATTCCAGATTGAGGGTGTATCCTAACCGGACTAATTAAAGAACCCACCGGTCGGAGGTTATGAGAGGCCACCTTTGGTGAAAAAACATCAACCTCCCCCCTACCGGCAAGTCATCCGGTACGGACACTTTTACAAAGGCTATGCTGAACTGGAGCCAGTCAAAAGCCCGTCCCTTGCTTTTGGTGGGGAGCAGAATGGGCCTTAGTTGCACGATGTTGACGAGAATGAGCGCGCCTTGGCTGAGCCTGGGTAGGCTGCCGAGAAGCAGGAGTGTACCTACGCCTAGAGTACGTATAGGGGGCACTCCTCCTCCCTCCAAAAAACCTCCTAGATGAGGAGGCATTAGCAGAAGGCGCCCGGTGGGAGAGAGAATCCATAGCATCATTATGTTTCTTGATCTGATCAACTAGATCCTCTACTTTTTCTCCAAAAAGATTGTCCCCCCGGCAAGGAACATCCGCCATCCGCTGCTGGACAGAATGATCCAGGTCAGAGAGACACAGCCATGAGACTCTGCGCATCACTATACCTTGAGCAGCAATTCTGGATGTCATGTCAAAAGTGTCAAAAGTACCCCTGGCCAGGAACTTGCAATACGCCTTCTGCTGCCTGACCACCTGGCGAAAAGGCTCGGCTAGCTCCGTAGGGAGTGTCTCAATCAAGCTGGACAGTTGACGTATCGAGTCCCGCAAGTTTTGCATAAGGACTTCCTTCAGTACCTTATGCAGAGGGACTGTCACAGCCTCTTTAGGTGGAGAAGAATAATCCAAGACCTCGAGCATCTCAGTCCTGGGCTCATCCTCAACCTCCACAGGGAAGGAAATAGCCGTAGCCATTTCCCGGACAAAGGGTGGAGATAGTCTTCTTTCCAGCGGAGGGGAAGGGTCAGAGGGAATCCCAAAGGACTTATCAGAAGAGAAGTACCTGGGATCTTCCTCTGATTCCCATGAGCGCTCCTGCTCAGTGTTGGATACAACCTGTGTCAAGGTACTTCGACACTGGACCTGCCTCGACGCCAAGGAACGATGTCCTCTGTGGAGATGTCGAGAATTCTACGCCCAATCTGACTGCGGCGAAGCTCCCTCCACTGAAGTCGAAGGGGAGTCGACCTGGGTGGCAGCCGATGCCGCAGGTGGCACCGCAGTCGTAGACCTCACCACAGGAGAAGGGCCAGACACTACTGCAGCAGATGGCACAGAAGTTGCAAGCACCCCTCTGGTGAATAAAGTAGACTCTCTAACCTTAGCCCTCGAAGAAGTTAAGCAAGATATTTCGACGCGAATAACTCAAATTCAGGCTGACCATCAAGCATTGAAAACTACTACCGAGACATTAATTAAGGACAAAATGACGATTTTTCGTAAAATAGAACAGACTGAAAATTTTAATAGACGTCTGAATCTTAGGATGTTGAATTTTCCATTGGCTAGAGGGATATCTGCACTTGATTTATTTTAAAAAATACCTTGTTGAAATTCTTCAGTATCCGCAAGCTGCAATCCCACCAATCAACAAAATATATTATCTTCCTTTGTCAAAAACTATTGAAGACAGAATTCCCCAAAATCAGAATCCAGAGATGGATATACTGAATATTTCAGAATTGCTTGAAGACTCTTTATCAGAAGTTAAGGAACGTCGAACTTTACATATCTCTTTTGTCTTTGAACAGGACTTAAATTCCTTAATGAAATTATATTTCAAAAATTCTCTAAAAACGTTTTGTGGCCAAAAGATTTGGGTATTCCCATATGTCTCAAAGACTACTCAAGAACGATGTAAAGAATTTTTGGCTTTCAGAGAGGAGGTTAGGGCTTTGGGAGCCTCATTTCTACTGGCCTACCCTTGCAAATGTTGTGTGAAATATCAGGGTAATAAATATGTGTTCTTTGACCCAATTCATTTACGGACATTTGTAGAAGCTAAAAAGATCACCAAATAGACTGTATATTAATGACGGTGAAAATTAATATTGTCTGTTAAGGCCAGGCCATTTACCACTTTTTCTTTTTTATGTTTCCTTAAGATCTCCTAGTACAAAACTCTTGTCCCCCACTTTTTTCTCTGATTGTGGTCTAAGAAGGCATATAAAAGTTTTATTGTTTCTTATTTTTGTTTAATTATATAAGCAATGTATTACCTGCCATTTTTCTATTTTATAAGTGTAACTCGTAAAAGAAAAAGTTTAATAAAAATAAATTTAAAAAAAAAAAGAAGTTGCAAGCACCCCCGACAGTGAAGCTGACTGTCGCAGTAAGCCTTCCAGAAGTTCTGGAAACAAGGCCCGGATACGCTCGTCAAGAGCCGCCATTGGAGAAGGCTGCAGGGCTGGTGGAACAGGCGGTGTCAGAATCCGTGGAGGCTCAGGAGCAGGTACCGGGCTGCCAAGAGACCGACACATCAGCACCTCCTGTACCGAGGGGGAGCGGTCCACTCGGCACCGATGCTTCTCGACGCCCCAGAGCTCCTGGTACCGTGCGTCGAAGGAGAATGATGATGGTGCTTCTTAGCCTTCGCTCGATGCCCATCATCGAGACTCCTTGGTACCGATGAGGACGTGGAATCCTCACATCTCCTCAGGGCTGGGTCCGACGGTCGGTCCTGGGGGGCCTGCATAACAGGAGGCCTTGAGGCGGTGGAGACCCACTCGACGTCTCACTGCTCCCAGCGCGAGTTGGTCTCTCAGCAGCCATTACCTCTCTCCTCGACGTCGATGCTCCTGTCAATGTCGACGCCGCCGACCTCGGTACCAATGTCGATGTCTACGTCGAAGGGCCGGACTGAGCCCCAAAAAGCATCTCTCGTTGGGCCTCTCGAGATGCTTGGGTCCGTTTCTTCATACGAAGACACAGACTATAAGCGGCTGGGCTATGGTCTGGCCCAAGGCACTGGATACACCAGGCGTGGGTATCTGTACCTGAGATGGTCCGGTTGCACCGAGTACAACGTTTGAAGCCGCTGGGTGTCTTCGATGACATGGAAGAAAAACTGGCTTTGACAAAATCAAACGATACGATTGTGCAAAAAAAGAAAAAGCACAAAAAAGGGAAAAACTCGACCGCACGATCAAAAGGCCAGCCGCGTCGAAAAAAAAAGGAAACTTTAACAGGGAAAAAAGGAAAAGAAAATACAGGAAACTAAGCTATAACTAGTTTTTTCGTTTAAAAAAAAAAAAAAAAAAATCAAAAAAGAAGCCGAACTTGAAACAGAGAAGTTCTTCCTGGGCCTGAAAGGAGCAATTAGAAAAATGAACCGCACCTCACCGCGGAGAAAAAAAGAACTGGAGAGGCACGCTCGCGCGGCAGGCAGAAAGTCGTTCACGCTACCCGCATGATGGAACTCTCTCAAAAGACTTGTTTTATTTTGCCGATTCCTGGGCCACCGCGGACGTGAACCCACATGTGAGAACAAGCAGCCTGCTTGTCCTGGAAGAACATCAGAAACACTCTCACCATTAGTAAGTGCTAAGTCCAATATGACCCCACCTTATGTGGGTTCCATTACCAACTGCTGGAATAGTTCCCCCTGTAGAGAATCCAGGATCTCCCTGCTTCTAAAAGACCCCGCAATAGGGATACCCCAATCAACATCTGGCATATTAAAAACACCTATTAGTAGTACTTCCCCTTTCACAGCTATATTGGGAATGTCTTCAGTTAAATCTCTGTCCACTTCTATCTGTGAAGGAGGCCTGTATATCATACCAATGTAAATACATTTGCCATTCCCTCTTTCCAGATTGACCCACAGTGCCTCTTCCTTACCCTGTAAGTCCTTCAATTGTGTGGATTTAGTATTATCTTTAACATATAATGTCACTCCCCCCCTCCCTTGCTTCCTACCTTGTCTTTCCTGAACAGATTACAGCCTGGTATAACTATATCCCACCTAAAAATAACCAATAGGATAGAGAATAGGACATCCGAAACATATCAGTCAAGAAAATCCCATGGACCCTGATGCAGGAGGCGAAACTTGGCCCGAAGTCGGGCCGTGGACAGGGTTAAGACGACTGAATGACTGCACAAGACTGCACAGTTGTCAAACGGCAGAAAAGATAAGTAACCCTCATAAAAAATTTTCATTATAAAAATACTATTATTAAAAGACATTTGAGGGTTACATTGATAGAGGAGGTTTTTCAGCCAGTGATGATCAGGCAGTGCTCCCTAAGGTTGGACTCAACAAAAGGAGTATTTGCCTGTGTTTGAGGCTTTTCCTCCTATAAAACATAATTAGACACCACACTTTAAGCATACTGTGTTTCCCCGAATATAAGACACTGCCTTATATTAATTTTTGCGCCCAAAAAGGCGCTAGGTCTTATTTTCAGGGGATGTCTTAATATTTCGGGGAAACACGGTTGGCCCGCCCACCTTCCCTCCGTCGCTCCTGCAACTACCGGTAACCCCCCACCCGAGGTCGCCCCCCCCACCCGAGATAGCGCTCCCACCCGAAGTCGCCGGACCCCACCCCCCTCCGTCGCTCAGAAACTAACCTGAACTTAAGCCTCCTTTCACTTTCCTTCCAGTTCGCAGGAGCAGCAGGGCAGGGCAGGCCTCTCCTTCCTTCCGAGCCCCACCCTCGCCTGACGTTACGTTACGTCAGGCGAGGGCGGGACACGGAAGGAAGGAGTGGCCTGCCCTCCTACTGCTGCTGCTTGCTGCGAACTGGAAGGAAAGTGAAAGGAGGCTTAAGTGCAGGTTAGTTTCGGAGCGACAGAGGGGGTTGGGGTCCGGCGACTTCGGGTGGGGGCGCCATCTCGGGTGGGGGGGGACGACCTCGGGTGGGGGGTTAGTTTCAGAACGACAGAGGGGGGCCCGGCGATCTCAGGGGGGGGGGACCCTACTTACCGGGAAAAACAAAACTTTGCTAGGCCTTACTTTCGGGGGAGGCCTTATATTTTCTAAGGGCACCAAAAACCTCGGTAGGTCTTATTTTATGGGGATGCCCTATTTTCGGGGAAACACGGTAGTAGAGGTCACTTTGTTTGATTGGTTATTGGATAACTATATCCCAGTCATACTTCTCTGTGAACCAACCATGTCTCTGTGATCGCCACTAAATCCAAATATGAAGAAGAAGAACCTGCACAGACTGCTAGAGACAACTCTGGCCACTTTGTTGGGAAGTCAAGAGAACAGTAATTAAGACAGAAGCAAGATGATGACAGTAGACCACCCATAACGCAGTAGAGAGTTTATTGAGAAATGGTAACCTGATGCAGCCACGTTTCGGCAGTTGCCTGCATTAGCGGTATATTTCCTAAAAATAGCTATAGAAATAAAATAGACATGTATGTCTATAAAAAATGTATTGTACACATATATATAATAGAAGTTATTAAATTATAGGTAAAAAGCCCTACTGATGAACAAATATCACAAATAAAACAGATCAGGTACTGCTTAAACCCTACTTGACAATATGGTGTCACAAATGTGGCTATGTCGGGTTACCATTTCTCAATAAACTCTCTTCTGCCACTTTATTTATTTGGATTTATTTACCGCCTTTTTGAAGGAATTCACTCAAGGCTGTGTACAGTAAGAATAAATCAAACTTGAGCAATAGGCAATTACAGCAGTAAAAATATTCACGTAACAATACAAAGTATGGCATAGTATATTACTTACTTGTCAACACAATACGTAATAGAACATTTTAATTTGCAGTGAAGAGTATAACCTTGTTGGGTAGACTAGATGGCCTGTGCAGGGCTTTATCTACTAACATTTATTATGTTACTATGACCTTGAGCAGTGGAGGACATGGCTTGACATGTAGCCACTTTCCTCCTTTTCTACTTGTGCAGAGTAAACTCCTTAGAGAGGAAGAAGATATCACAGATTGTATCCTATGATGGGGGGGGGGGGGGGGGGGGTGAAAGGCCAAAATCTGAGTACATAGGGGGACAATGTAGCGTGGGGGCAGACAATGGAATCACCTGCTGCCTCAACAATGCACAGTGGCTCAGAATTCCCCCAGCTCTTACAGAGAACGGGAGCAGCAAGAGAGCCTGGTGTTCTGTATCTCCATCTGCTGGGAGGAGAGCTGAAACCCGTGTCTGCAGTGGTCTGTCAGGACAATAGGAAAGTGATATCTTAAGCAGTCAAGTTCATACAGCTGGAATAAAAACTGGCGGTGTAGCTTGCCACAAGTGGGCAGACTAGATGTACTAACTGATCTCTGCTACTATGGCCTTGAGGCTTTTGAAATGCATAATAAAATAATAGCACCATTACACAAATGCTGGACAGCTAGTATGAGGCTCATCTGTTATTTATCTACCATGCTGAAGGAAACACCAAGTTGGAACAGCAGCATTAAACAGATGGATCACATTGGGACTTTACATTGTGTTTAATTGTCATCTATGTTAGGGGTGTAACAAACTTTTTTTTTTTTAAACTAACAACCAGCTGTGCAGTTTGTAACTCTCCCTCCTTTGAGCCCTTCAAGAAGCTGGTTATGGATTATGAGGGCTCCATGACAGAAGTCAGCAGGGTACTTGAACACAGGCATGGACTGAATGATCATTCTCTAAAACACACAAAAATGTGAATACAAGCATTAAAAAAATATATTATTATTTTACAGTTTAAAAGGGATACAAAAAGAACATTTCTACTTTGATGCAAAAATTGAAGTTTGGGTGATTACCTCTTTCATAACAAAATTCAACAGTTGTCTGGCAGCACTAGCAGTTGCTTGGGGTGTGGACATTCCTTGGCCTGATGATTTAAAACAGTAATGATCACGATTCTTTTGTGTGCTATGCCCCCTACTGTCCACTTGACCTCAGAGCAATTACAAAAATGTAGCACACATCATTTTTAAACAACATACGACAATATACTTTGGCCACAGTGGCCCAGAATTTCCCCAGAGTAGACTTCTATGGTCTGTCCCCTGATTGTGGCTGGACAGATTTGGATGGGTTAAGTGGGGCTTCAATGACAACTTCAGAAGTTGGAGAACAAGGCCAGTGCCGGGCAGACTTCTATGGTCTGTGCCCTGAAAATGGCAACGACAAATCAAGATCAATTATACATATGTAGTATCAAATCATGCAAAATGCTATGAGTTTATCTTGTTGGGCAGACTGGATGGAGCAGCCATCTACAATGTTACTATACGGGCACTTTTCTGTAGGAAAAGAAGACAGTTAAAAGCAGCATAAACCAAGGACTGTACATCATTGGCATAGCCAGACAGCAAATTCTGGGTGGGCCTGAGCTCAAAGTGGGTGGACACAAGTTTTTCTCTCTGTTTCCACCTTCCCCCCACTCCCCACCCCTCCCCAGGCACCACCCAACTGAAAATATAAATACTTTAGCTAAGGAGGATCCCCAAGGTTTGTCAGCTGAAGACTTCTTCTGAAGAAGGCTAGAACTCCCTTCTACCAATCTTGGCAAACAGCAGAAACATACATGAGGCTCAGTTTTTGGTGGCTCAAGGATGCTGTAGCTGATTGCAGAACTTAGTAGAAGGAAGTTCTGGCCATCTTTGGAGAAGGTCCTCAGCTGGTGGTGCTTGGGGACCTCCACCAGCTATAGCAAGGACTAGGGCTGGTGTTACAAACGCAGACAGGGCAGGAAAATCCTTCCACAGCAAACAAGCAACAAACAGAGTGGAGGAATGTTCCAAAGAATGAACAGAAATCCAGTATCTTCTGAAAAGTTTATTCTCCTTATAAGATCACATAAGTCACCTCACGGTCCCAGGCTTTAAACAAACAGTCACGGACTCTGGAACAATGCAAGCCATTGGCCTACTGTCGTCGAGCGGCAGCAGGAGGCAAACCCCCCCCCCCCCCCAAAGCAGGACTGGACTAATAAGCTTGGCTTGGCTGGAACCGGATGCTGGAACGGACTTGGCTTGACAGGAACCGGATGCAGGAACGGACTTGGCTTGGGTGGAACAGGATTCAGGATACTGGAACAAGCTTGGCAGGAACAGGATTCAGGATACTCAAGGAGGATTCAGGATTTTCAAACAAGCTTGGCAGGAACAGGATTCAGGATACTGGAACAAGCTTGGCAGGAACAGGATTCAGGATATTCAAGCAGGATTCAGGATTTTCAAACAAGTTTGGCAGGAACAGGATTCAGGATACTCAAGCAGGATTCAGGATTTTCAAATAAACTTGGCTGGAACAGGATACAAGATCCTCAAACAAATAGGATACTCGAACAAGCTTGACTGGAACAGGATTCAGGATTCTCAAACAGGCTACTCGAACAAGCTTGACTGGAACAGGATTCAGGATTCTCAAACAGGACTCAGGATACTCGAACAAGCTTGACTGGAACAGGATTCAGGATTCTCAAGCAGGGTCAGAACTAAAGCTGAAGGCTTGCAGGGCAGACATAAGCAGGAAGGGAACTGAAGCTAAAGACAAACAGGGCAGACATAAAGCTGACCCACACAGACAAACAACAGAACTATGGCTGAGGCTGAAGGTAGAGGGGACTAGAACAAGCAAGGCAGACTAGGCAGGACACAAAGCTGACCCACACAGACAAACAACAGAACTATGGCTGAAGGCTGAACCTAGCACACAAACAGACCGAGAAGAACAGAAGCAGAAGTGCACACAGGCACCCTAAACAAGGAATCAAGACAGAAGTGCCCACAGGCACACAGGCTATGAACAAGGCAGAAGTACCCACAGGCACACAGACTAGAACAAGGCAGAAGTGCTACACTGCACACGGACTAACCTGGAGACCTTTGGCATTGCAAAGGCATTGAATGAAAGTGCACCACTTCCTTATAAACAGGACAGAGGCAAGAAATACACTGAACCCAAAGTGAGGCTTGAAACACGCAGGAAGTGGAGACCCTACAGGGCAGAGGCAGGAAATACACTGAACCCAAAGTGAGGCTTGAAACACACAGGAAAGAAACAATGCAGACAGTAGCCAGCTCAGCAGCTGACCATCGGGACATAAAGTGAGTCAGAGAGGGATCGCGACCACAGTCGTGACACCGACATGGTCCTCATTTTGGCTCCTATGCTTTCCTCAGGGGTCACAGCTCAGTGTGTGTGATCATAGTAACTAGGGGAGAATACTTCATCAGGACTGTAATGAAAAACATAATCCTACGCGCATCTTGCTGCTCTCAAGGATTACGTTTTTCGTTACACTCCTGATGAAGTATTCTCCCCTAGTTACTATGATCACACATTCTGAGTTGTGACCCCTGAGGAAGGCATAACAGCCAAAATGTGGACCGTGTCGGATCCAGGTGACTTAAGTGATCTTATAAGGAGAATAAACTTTTCAGAAGATACTGGACTTCTGTTTGTTCTTTGGAACATTCCTCCACTCTACTTGTTGCTAGGGCTGGTGTTAGACATGCTGGGCCAGGTCAGAAAAATAAAGGAGGGGCTCTTGATCCCCTTTCCTTCCCTCCGATCTCCCCACTTGCCAGTACATCTCACTGACAGATCACCAACAACTATATGGCCTCTTTAGGGAAAATTTGGGGGGATTTAAAAGGGAATATAGGATCTATGCAGATCATGTGCAATTTTTCTTCCCAGTACAAGGAGGTTCGAGTGGATTGACTGAATGACTAGGTAATTGTATGATGGCTGTTAAAAGATGGATATGTTCTAACAGGTTAATTTTAAATGTTGATAAAACTGAACTGATGTTTGCTGGGAAGGATGAGGAATTGCTACAATGTCGGTCTGTGAGTTTGGGTAACTCTATGTTGCACATGCAGGAGATAATGTGTGTATTGAGTGTAATTGTGGATCCTCTTTTATCCACTGCAAGTGGTTAAAGTCAGCATTTTTTCAGGTTCATCTACTGGCAGAGTATCACGGTGGTGACTGTTTCCTTGTCTGTGCTCACCTCTCCCTCTGGTGGCCTGAACCGGTGGCTGCTATGAACTGTCACACGTTCCAGACTTCAGCCCAGTCCGGTCCGGATCTTCCAGGCTGCCACTTGCTTTTCTTGTTTGTGCCTGAACAGCACCCATAGCTGCCTTGTGATTCCTGCAGCTGAACTTCAGCTGCTGATGGGCTTTATTAGCCACATGGAAACTTCTGTGTTTGCCTTTGCATTGTTTAAGGTCCCTGGTATGTGGGTGTGCTCTGTGCACTTCTGCCTAGTCCAGTTCTAGTCTGAGTTTCTTGCCTGGTTCTAGTTTGTTTGTGTATAGTTAGCTTTGGTTTTATTACTTAGTGCCTAGTCTTGTTTCTTGTCTGCATTTCCTTGTCTTGTGTCTGTGTTCCTTTTTAGTGGCTGCTTGGCAGCTTTCAGTCCTGACTCTCACCTGTCTGTATTTCTGTCTTAATGGCTGCCTGGCAGCTTTTAGTCCTGACTCTGTTGTGTGTTTCCTGTGGGTATCCAGTTCCTGCCCTGTCAGTCCTGCCGGCCATCTGCACCCAGGGGCTCAACTGGGGCATGGCGGTCAAGCACAGGTGAAGTCTAGCTGTCCCTGCTGTGCCTGTCCCAGCTTGTTTGCCTCTGCTGCTCCAGTCCGGGGTTCCAGTCCTGTTCTGCCTTGCCTCTGGTTTGGGAGTGGTTTTGCCTGCCACTGCCGCTCCAAGGCAGTGGTCCAAGGGCTCACAAACCCTGTGCTTCCGTGAGAAGCCTGACGCACAGAGGTCAAAACCTATGTTGTTGCATTGTGATTTTCAGACTGTGGTATAGAGCTTAGTGATTTCACACACTGATTTGTGCAATGCCTTATACCTGGGTTTGTCAAAACCTAAGGTACAGTCATTGCAGGTGATACAGAATGCCTCTGCATTTATTGGCAGGTATATCTCGCTTTGAGCATGTATCTGTCACGATTGTGGTCGTGACCCCTTTCAGACTCACCTTATTTCTGGCGGTCAGCTTCTGTCTGTTCTTCCTGAGTTAGTTCTGTCTCTGTGTGCTGGCTGCTTCCAGCATGGTTCAGATTACTCCACTATACTGCACCTGTGTGTGTTAAGCCTCTCTGTGCTTCAGTATGCTTTCTGCCTGTGTCTTGGTTTGTGTTCCTCTTGCCCTCTGGTGGCCAGAACTGGTGGCTGCCATAGACTTTCTTTCTGGTCCAGATATTCCAGTCCTCCAGACTTGGTTTGAAGTTTGGCAGCTAGCCTCACCCGTAACTGCCTCATGATTCCTGCTGCTGATGGGGTTATTATCACCTGGAACCTTCTGAATTTTCCTTTTTCATCGTCTAAGGTCCCTGGTTTGTTGGTGCTTTGTTGCACTTCTGCCTAGTCTGGTTTCTTGTTTAGTTCCTTGTCTGTTTCTAGTTATATGTGTGTAGTTTAGCTTAGGTTTATTTGCTTACTTCCCTAGTCTTGTTTCTGGTCTCTATTCCTGGTCTAGTTTCTGTTTGTCTGTGTCTCTTGCTTAGTGGCTGCTCTGCAGCTTTCAGTCCTGTCTCTTGTCTGTCAGTATTTGTACCCTATTTCAGTGGCTGCGTGGCAGCTTTTAGTTCCTGTCCTTTACCTTGTCCATTTCCTGCTTTGTGTAGTATTGTCTGTCTGTGAGTCCTAGCCCAGTTTCCTGCCTGGCTGCCCATGTATATTCCTTTCCCCTCTGACCCTCAGTCCCTGTTCAGCCTAGTTGGTATCCAGTGCCTGCCCTGTCCTGTAAGTCCTGCCGGCCGCCTGCACCCAGGGGCTCAACTCCTGGGGAACGGCGGTCAACCGCAGGTGAAGTCTAGCTGTTTCTGTCAGAGTTCTGCCTTGTCTCTGGTGGCCCAAGGGCTCACGAACTGAATTTCTGCCTTGAAAGCCTGACAGTATCTCCTCTCATTTGCTCTTTGGTTACCAGTTTACTCCCAAATGCGGTACAAAGTATAATGATTGATTCATCAGGCACTATATTCTGATTGCAGTCCCCAGTATCTTAAATATGTGATTCAAGATTATCAACCTGTCAGGTCTTTAAGGTCTGAGAAGATTCTCAGACCTTAAAGATCTGACAAATGTTAGGAGGCAATCTGTAACCTATGCCAATACATGGAATTCTGCTTTTTTAATAGCAGGCCCACAAATTTGGAATAAATTGCCAGGCTATTTGAGATTGTGCAGCAAGAGCAGGGTTCAATTC
Source organism: Microcaecilia unicolor (assembly GCF_901765095.1). Lineage (NCBI taxonomy): Eukaryota > Metazoa > Chordata > Amphibia > Gymnophiona > Siphonopidae > Microcaecilia > Microcaecilia unicolor. The sequence goes on along the minus strand of NC_044042.1, from coordinate 81,621,914 downwards.
AGTAAACTACTGAAGACCTATTTGTTTGAACAGGCATGAAACTGAAGCGTTTGTGTTTGTCTAACTGATTTATTATTTTTCTGCTATGTGTTTCTTGTTAAACTTTTATTGTGTATGTTGATTTGTGATCCGCCTACGTGTAGGCAGAATACATAAAATAAATAAACTAAAATTATATATCACTAGTAAAAAAAAGGCCCGTTTCTGACACAAATGAATCGGGGGCTAGCAAGGTTTTCCTCAGAGTGTGTATGTTTGAGAGAGTGTGTGTGAGAGTGACTCTGTGAGAGAGAGTGAATGTGCGAGTGTGTGTGTGTGTGACAGAGAGAGAGTGAGTCTGGGTGCGAGTGTGTCTGTGAGAGAGAGAGTGTGTGTGTGAGAATGAGAGTGTGTGCCAGGGGCCCCCCTCTCTCCCTCCCTCCAAGTTCCAGGGTCATTCCCTCCCTCCCTCTGAGTTCCAGGGTTGTCCCCTCCCTCCCTCTGAGTTTCAGGGTCGTCCCCTCCCTCCGAGTTTCAGGGTCCCCCTCCCTCCTTCCCTCCGAGTGTTCATCCCGCTGCGCTACGGGCGCCTGATGAGCCGGCGGCGGGTGCGGCTCCTGATCACGGCAGCATGGCTGCTGCCACCCACCCTTCTCTTTCCCATCGCCATCCCCAGCGGCGCCGTGATCCGCGTCTACTTCTTGCGGGCCTCGCTGCTCTGTAACCCGGACTATGCCAGCAACGTGCCCTACCCCCGCCCCCTCCGGCCAGTGCCATGGCTGCAGCGCTCTCCAGAACCAGGACTCCGGGGCGATCGGACTGGGCTGCAACACCCGCAGGCTGCACAGAGCACCGAGCCGGCTGGACACCCTGCCCACTCCCAGGAGAGCCCCGCCCCACAGGGGTGTGGCCACAATGGCTATGGTGACATCAGCCTGTGCTATGGAGCCTAGCAGACCAACAGTAAAGAAGTCACGAACACAGGCAGCAAGACCAATAGAACGTTGGAGGTGAGAATTATTATATAGGATGTGTGTGTATGTGTACACAGCAAATGCACTGCCAGCTGTGAAAGAAAAATAGTCCCCATTAGCTGAACATGTTTTAGAGCATTGATTCTGGCATGCTTTTATCTTACTGTAACGACATCTTCCTTTTTTAGCCCTAGAGGTCATTGGAACCGGGTAATTCTTAACCGGTTATTTATAACAACCAGTTTTTGTATATTTTTTAGCACCTTTTGATATGTCTCTTAGGGCTTCTTTTACAAAGCCATGATAGCAATTCCTGTGCAGTAAGTGAGAGGAAGCTCATAGGAACTGAATGGGCTTCCTCTCATTTGCCGCACCAAGAATCAGCAGTGCAACTTTCTACAAGAGGCCCTTAGGTTTTAGTTTTTTCTCTGCAGTGCAATGTTTGCCACATAAGCTAACAGGGACTATTTTTCTTTCACAGCTAGCAGTGCATTTGCTGTGTACACATACACATGCATGATACATAATGCACCATACACAGAGCAGCAACTTATCTGAGGTGGGTTACTGTGTATTTTACTCCACACCATTAATGGAATTCGCTCGGATGAGGGAAAGGTGAGTAGTGGAGTGCCTCAGGGATCGGTGCTGGGGCCGATTCTGTTCAATATAGTTGTGAGTGACATTGCCGAAGGGTTAGAAGGTAAAGTTTGCCTTTTTGCGGATGATACTAAGATTTGTAACACCCAGGAGGGAGGGGAAAACATGAAAAAGGATCTGCAGAAGCTAGAAGAATGGTCTAAGGTTTGGCAATTAAAATTCAATGCGAAGAAATGCAAAGTGATGCACTTAGGGAATAGAAATGTACGGGAGACGTATGTGTTAGGCGATGAGAGTCTGATATGTACAGACAGGGAGAGGTATCTTGGGGGTGATAGTATCTGAGGATCTGAAGGCGACGAAACAGTGTGACAAGGTGGTGACCATAGCTAGAAGGTTGCTAGGCTGTATAGAGAGAGGTGTGACCAGCAGAAGAAAGGAGGTGTTGTGCCCCTGTATAAGTCGTTGGTGAGGCCCCACTTGGAGTACTGTGTTCAGTTTGAGGCTGTATCTTGCTAAGAATATAAAAAGAATTGAAGCAGTGCAAAGAAAAGCTACAAAAATGGTATGGGATTTGCGTTACAAGATGTATGAGGAGAGATTTGCTGACCAGGGCCGCTGAGAGACTGGGCCGGGCCCGGGACAAGGCCGCCCCCGGGGCCCCCCCGCCGCCGCCATTGCCGCCCCCCTCTCCACCCGCCCCCTCCGTCCACCACCGGGCCGGGCCCCCCTGAATTCAAATCATAGCGCCTCACCTCGACCTCGCTCCATGTGAAAGAAGCGCAGCAGCGGCAGTCTGCAGATCGCCTCCCTTCAGGCTTTCCCTCCTTGTGTCCCGCCCTCATCTGACAGGACAGGAGTTCTCTGACTGCAGTCCGAAGCCAAGCCCATCTCGACGCCGAGGAGCTGTGTCCTCAATAGTGATGCCGAGAAGTTGACTCCCATGCCGGCGGCGGTGAAGCTCCCTCCATCGACGTTGAGTCAACTCGGGGGGCAGCCGAGGCCAATGCCGCAGGCGGCACTGATGTCGAGGGCCTCACCACAGGCGGGGGAGCCAGCCGCCACATCTATTGACAGTACCGTCAGCGCAAGCACCTCCGGTACCGGAACAGACGGTCGCAGCAGCCTTTCCAGGATCCCTGGAAGAATGGCGTGGAGGCGCTCGTCAAGAGTGCCTGTCGATAAAAGCTGTGGCGTCGGTACAGGAGTCGAGGCTAGAATCTGCCAAGGAGGAGGAGGTGGTACTGGGCTGTCCAGAGACCGGCGCATCGACACCTCTTGTATGGAGGGTGAGCGGTCCTCCCGGTGTTGACGCATCACGGGTGCCGATTCCCTCGATGCCCCGGAGCTCTCGGTACCGTGATGAGAAGGGGACCGATGGCGGTGCTTCTTTGCCTTCACTCGAGGCACGTAGGACGTGGAATCCATACACCTCCTCAGGGTCAGATCCGAAAGGGGTCGGTCCCGATGGGCCTGTACCGCAGGAGCCCTCGAGGCAGGTGGAGACCCACTTGATGGTTCACTGCTGCCAGCATATGATGGTCTCTGGATAGCCATTACCTGCGCTCCCGAAGTCGATGCACTCTCCGGTGCCGACATCGACGCCGCCGACCTCGGTATCGCTGTCGACTCCGAAGTACCGGGCAAAGCTCCAAACAGGCGTTCCCGTTGAGCTTGTCTCGACACTTGTATCCACTTTTTAAGGCTAAGACACAACTTACATGCGTCTGGGCGATGGTTGGGCCCAAGGCACTGGATACACCACGCGTGAGGGTCGGTGCCTGAGATTACCCGGTTGCACCGAGTGCACTTCTTGAAGCCGCTGGCGAGCCTCGATGTCATCGATGGAAAAATAGTGGCGGCAAAATCAAAATTTGCGATGGTGGCAAAGGAAGGGCACAAAAAAGGGAGAAAACCCGTACGGGCGGCCAAAATGGCTGCACACGACGACGAAAGGAAACTTGAGGGCAAAACTAAAGAAACTAAGGGAAAAAACCTTTTTTTGTTTTTTTTGAGAAAAACGAAACAGCTCGTGCACAACGGAGAAGAAAAACAAAACGGCGAAAAGCGACTAAAACGAAGGCTCTTCTTATCTGGGGCACAGAACCGCCGTAAACAGCCGCTCTTGACCGCGGAAAAAAGAAGACTGAAGCGGGACTCTCGCGCGACGGGTGGGAAGATGGCCGTGCGCTTGAAGGTTTTAGCAACCTTTGTTGCTAGGAAGATTTTCCGGACCTGGGGCTGCCTTGGACGTCACCCATATGTGAGAACAAGCAGCCTGCTTGTCCTCAGAGAAGTATTTTTTCATGGAGAGAGTGGTGGGTACTTGGATGCCCTCCCGCGAGAGGTGGTGGAGATGAAAACGGTAACAGAATTCAAAAATACATGGGATAAACATAAAGGAATCCTGTTCAGAAGGAATGGATCCTCAGAAGCTTAGCGGAGATTGGGTGGCAGAGCCGGTGGTGGAAGGCAGGGCTAGTGCTGGGCAGACTTCTACGGTCTGTGCCCTGAAAATGACAGATACAAATCAAGGTCAGGTATACACATAAAGTAGCACATATGAGTTTATCTTGTTGGGCAGACTGGATGGACCGTACAGGTCTTTCTCTGCCGTCATCTACTATGTTACTATCCAGCTTATTTTCGAAAGAGAAGGGCGCCCATCTTCCAACACAAATCAGGAGATGGGCGCCCTTCTCTCAGGTGCGGCTAAATCGGCATAATCGAAAGCCGATTTTGGCCGCCCTCAACTGCAGTCTGTCGCAGGAGAGGCCTAAGTTTAAGGGGGCGTATCGGACGCGTAGTGAAGGCGGGACTAGGGCGTGGTTAACACATGGGCGCCCTCAGCCGATAATGGAAAAAAGAAGGGCGGCCCCGACGAGCATTTTGCTGACTTTACTTGGTCCATTTATTTTCAGGACCAGGCCTCAAAAAGGTGTCCGAACTGACCAGATGACCACCGGAGGGAATCGGGGATGACCTCCCTGTACTCCCCCAGTGGTCACCAACCCCCTACCACCCTCTATGCCAGCCTGAAATGTCATACCCAGCTCCATGACAGCAGTATGCAGGTCCCTGGAGCAGTTTTAGTGGGTGCAGTGCAGTTCAGGTAGGCGGACCCAGGCCCACCCCCCCCCCCCCTACCTGTTACACTTGCGGTGGTAAATGTGAGCCCTCCAAAACCCACCCGAAACCCACTGTACCCACATGTAGGTGCCCCCCTTCACCCATAAGGGCTATGGTAGTGGTGTACAGTTGTGGGGAGTGGGTTTTGGGGGGGGTTCAGCACCCAAGGGAAGAGAGCTATGTACCTGGGAGCAATTAATGAAAGTCCACTGCAGTGCCCCCTAGGGTGCCCGGTTGGTGTCCTGGCATGTCAGGGGGACCAGTGCACTACAAATGCTGGCTCCTCCCACGACCAAATGGCTTGGATTTGACCAGTTTTGAGATGGCCGCCCTTAGTTTCCATTATCGGCAAAAACCGAGGCCGGCCATCTCTAAGTCCGGCGATCTCAACATTTAGGTCGACCATCTCTAAGGTTGACCTAAATGTTGAGATTTGGCCGGCGCCAACCGTATTGTCGGAACGAAAGATGGCCGCCCATCTTGTTCAATAATACGGTTGGCTCCGCCCCTTCCTGGGGGCCGTCACCAGAGATGGGCACCCTTAAGATGGGCGCCCCCCCATTCGATTATGCCCCTCCACGTTACCATGCTCATGTGCTTCAAGTGTTTGTTGTCCTACACCATACATTTAACAGTGTCTCAACCAAGGAAGGTTCCTGTGGATTTTGTCTAACACCATTCTTGAGAACTTGTAAGCATCTTTTATCTGTTTCTTGGCTTATAGCCCGACATGTTTTATTACATTTCTACAGTAAACCATACAATCTATATTAATCATACTTATGCATTGCTGTTTTTGTAATGCAGTCCATGGTCTCAGTTTTATGTATTCTATGCTTTGTATCTCCTTTCTTATTATATATCAAAGTTTTTGCTCAAAGATGCATGTTACTTAATTTGCTTTATACATATTTTTATACATGTTCTGTGACCCCTGAAGCAGGCAGCTGGTCTGCTGAAACACGGACCCATGCTGGGTCTCACTTTGGTGCCTTAATAAAGACTTTTTTTACTGCTACTCCTGTCTTGAGAATTGTGAGTCATCCTCTACCTACACTGTCTGATAGGGGCTAGTGTGAATTATTGTCCAACTCCTTCAACTATAGGCACCCATTATGGGTGTCTGAGAGATCCTTGGTACTGTTACACTTCTTAAAACTAATGGGAGGTTTCTTGGACATGGTAGGAAAAATAATCAAGGCAATACCAAAATGTTTGATGGTGAAAAAGACCCCAACTGGATGCCTGAGGCCTAAGGAGACCTAGTGGATTGCAGAAAAACAAAGAAAACTTGTAAGAATTGAGAAACCTGACTAAGAGAAATAGGAAGCAACTCAATCTGGCAAGTTAAGAGAACACTGCAACCTGCGATTAAAATACATCGACCCAAGCTGTGGAGATGAATGAAAAAAAAAACCACATTCACAACAAACAGGACTTAACTGGGCCCATGTCACCCAAGGCACGTGCATGCATGGTGAGCTGCTTCCAAACACTTTTAAAAAGGACACTGGGAAGTGTTTCCAGCATCCAGCTCCATTGGATGATGTCACCCATCCATGAGCATATTTATCCTGCTTGTACTCAGAGAATGTGGCCGCCAATGAGAAAATTAAACTCAGGCAGTGGAAGTAAGTGTCGACAATGGAATTAACCTCTCAAAAGAACAGTAAAACACTACCCCTTAAATTTTCTACTTCAGCAAGCCTACAAAAATCATTGGTCTTCATCAAAGTCCTGTCCTAACCTTGCTGGGATCTTTCTGTGAAAAGAGTATCCAAAAGGAAAGCAGTAAAAAGGTTGGGCGGGGTTGGGTCATAAGTTCAAATAAGGGGGCAAAATCCCTTTAGGTATATTATATTTAAGAACACTTATACAGCACTAAGGGAGTCTTTTACAAAAGCTTAGCTCGAGTTATTTTCAGTAGGGCCCATAGGAATAAAATGAGCCCTGCTGCAGATAACTTGATCTAAGCTTTAGTAAAAGACCCCCCTAAGAATTTCATCAGTTGAGCAAAACAAATTGTGTGCTCAGTCATTCTATAAGCAGATAAAAGCAGTCTGCCAAAAACAGGGTTAATTAAGACTAGAATCGAGACTGCATTAGAAGAATTCAATATTCCCATCCCAAAATTACTATTTTCAGTGCAGAAAAATACTTGGTCTCAGTTTTAGATACAGCTTCATGGCTATATTGGCATTGAGATGGAACAGTTTTAGACATATAAAGCATGAAAAAGAATCTCAAATGATGAATGCTCAGCTAAGGCTGCTGGTTAAGTTCTTTGTACTCCTCCTGTCTGTTCCTGATAAACTTCCACTGTATCTTCATCCGCCATTCTTAACTGCAACAAAAAGAGAAGATAGTCAGACACTATACAATCCTACAATTCACAGAGAGGGTGGTAAAGTGTTTCTGGGAAATGTCATATCACCAAAATGGCACAAACGTGGACTATACTGCATGCAGGAGGGTTGGAATTGGGGGGATGGGAGGGAAGTGATTACGCTTCAAAATCCTATACTGTACTACAGTTTCAAACTTTCAGTAATCACTCATGTATATCTGAAGTGCACATGTGAAATCCACCCCCCAAAAACCCAACATTTTAGTAAGATAACTGATCTCAAGGCTGTCTTATCCCATTAGGCAGACTACTGCAGTCAAAACAAAATAAGTTCTGATAGCCACACAAACCTAAAGAACCACCAGTGTGCATTTTCACTTACATGGAGGGTGGACAGTTTTCAAGTAGAATGAAGTTACTCACCTGTCGCAGGTGTTCTCTGAGGACAGCAGGACATACTTTCTCACATGTGGGGATACCTAGCTAACAGGCTCACCGAAAACAACAAAAACAGACAACAGGGACTTCCAACAGCAAGGCCAACAAGGACCAATAACTAACAAACAGAAAAAAAAAAACCTGTTGTGAAGGTGCAGCTAGAACTGAAAAGAATGGGCCTGGGAGGGTGGAGTCAAATTCTAGACTCCAAACAAATTCTGTAGGACTGTCTGACCAAACCAGCTATTGCATCAGGTAATTCTGTGCAACACAGTGGCGAGATGTGAATGAGTGGACTGAAGACCACATTGCAGCCTTGCAAATCTCCTCAATGGAGGATGACCTCAAATTGGCTACTGACACAGCCATGGTTCTGACAATGTAAGCTGTGACATGACCCTCTAGAGTCAGCCCATCCTGGGCATAGGTGAAGGAGATGCAATCATCTAGCCAACTGGCAAAGTGCGTTTACTGATGGCTGCTCCCACCCTGTTTGGGTCAAAAGAAACAAAAGGCTGGATGGACTGTCTATGGGCTTTAGTACACTCCAGATAGAAGGCTAAGGCTTGCTTGCAGACCAAGGTGTGCAGTGCTCTTTCGTCAGGATAGGAATGAGGCTTTGGGAAAAATGTTTGAAGAACAATTGCTTAAGATGGAACTCTGACACCACCTTAGGAAGGAACGTAGGATGTGTGTGGAGAACTACTCTATAATGATGAAACTTAGTCTAAGCTGAATTCACTATTAGGGCCTGAAGCTCATTGACCCCATGAGCTGAAGTGGCTGCCACCCAAAACAAAACCTTCCAGGTCAGATCAAGTGGCTCAAAAGGAGCTTACATCTGCTGGATAAAGACAATGTTGAGGTCCCAGTTGAAGGTTTGACAGGGGGCTTTGTCAACAGCAAATCTCTCATGAAGTGAAGAAGTAAAGGTTGTACAGTTATGGGATTACCTTCCACATGGTGATAGTAAGAATTAATTGCCCTAAGATGAACCCTTACAGAGATGGGTTTTTAAACCAGACTCAGAGAGGTTTAGAAGGTACTCACGCAGTTTTTGTACAGGACAAGGAAAAGAAACTAGGAACTTGCTCTCACACCAAATGGCAAATCTCCTCCACTTAAAAGAATAGCACCTCTTCATGGAATCTTTTCTGGAAGCCAGCAGTAGTTTGGAGACACACTCAGGCAGATGTAGGGATGCAAATCCTAGGCTTTGAACATCCAAACCGTGCGAGCAAGGGATTGAGGATTGGGATGCAGAAGATATGTGGGTAATGAGGGATGGAAAAAATTTCACTCTCCAGATGAAGAGGGAACCATACCTGCCTCGGCCAGTAAGGCGCAATGAGGATCATGGTGCCTCAGTCCTGCTTGAGTTTCACAAAGTTTTCCTAACCAGAGGGATAGGAGGATTCATGTACACGAGGCCTGTTCCCCAATCTAGGAGAAAGGCATCTGATGCTAGTCTGCCGTGTGACCTAAGTTTGGAGCAGTACTGATGGACTTTGTTGTTGAGATTAGTGGCAAAAAGATCCACTGAGGGGGTGCCCAACTGTCGGAAGATCTTGCAGGCTACTGACATACTAAGACAGTGTTTCCCAAGTCAGTCCTGGAGTACCCCCTTGCCAGCAGATTTTTAGAATATCTGTAATGAATATGCATGAAAGAGATTTGCATATGGTGGAGGCAGTGTATGTAAATTAATTTCATGCATATTCATTGTGATATCCTGAAAACCTGACTGGGAAGGGAGTACTCCAGGACCGACTTGGAAAACACTATATTAAGAGACCTCTCACGTGATTGCATCACCCTGCTTAGCCTATCTGCAAGACTGTTGTCTTTGCCCGCAAGGTATATGGCTCTGAATTTCATTCCATGAAGGGAGGCCCAGTACCACATTCCAATGACTTCCTGACACTAGGGGTGGGAGCCTGTACCCCATTGCTTGCTTATATAATACACGGCAATCTGATTAACTATTTGAATGAGAACAATTTACTAAGTTACCATGGGGCTCATTTTCAAAGCACTTAGACTTACAAAGTTCCATAGGTTACTATGGAACTTTGTAAATCTAAGTGCTTTGAAAATATGTCTCTATCAGTCTTATTTTCGAAGTGATGGGCGCCCAGATTTCGACCCAAATCGGGAGATAGGCGCCCATCTCGCAAAGGTGCCCAAATCGGTATAATCGAAAGCCGATTTTGGGCATCTTCAACTGCACTCCGTCGCGGGAACGAACGAGGAGAGATGGGTGACTTCGGCCGATAATCGAAAAAAGAAAGGCGTTTTTAGCGCGAATTTAGGTCACTTTTTTTTAGACCCTTTTTTTTCACGAACAAGTCCCAAAAAGTGCCCTAAATGACCAGATGACCACCCCTGACTCCCCCAGTGGTCACTAACCCCCTCCCACCAAAAACCCCCCAACCTTAACAACTTTGTTTTCCAGCCTATATGCCAGCCTCAAATGCCATACCCAGCTCCATGACAGCAGTATGCATGTCCCTGGAGCAGTTGTTAGTGGGTGCAGTGGACTTCAGGCAGGTGGACCCAGGCACATCCCCCCCTACCTATTACACTTGTGGTGGTAAATGGGAGCCCTCCCAACTGCCCCCAAAACCCACTGTACCCACATGTAGGTGCCCCCCTTCAGCCATAAGGGCTATGGTAATGGTGTAGAGTTGTGGGCAGTGGGTGTTGGGGGGATCTGAAGGGCTCAGCACCCAAAGGAAGGGAGCTATGGACTTGGGAGGTATTTTACTTTTTTTTTTTTTTATCGTTACAAGTGCCCCCTAGGGTGCCCGGTTGGTGTCCTGGCATGTGAGGGGGACCAGTGCACCACGAATCCTGGCCCCTCCCACGACCCAATGCCTTGGATTTGTTCGTTTTTGAGCTGGGCGCCTTCAGTTTACATTATTGCTGAAAAACGAAACCGCCCAGCTCAAATCCGCACAACTCTGATGCATTTGCCGGGCACAAACCGTATTATCAAAAAAAAAAAAAGATAGGCGGCCATTTTTTTCAAAAATACGGTCTGTCCTGCCCCTTCACGTACCCGTTCTCGGACATAGATGCCCATGGAGATGGGCGTTCGCGTTTGATAAGCCCCTCCACGTAACTTTGTAAGTCTAAGTGTTTTGAAAATATGCCTCTATGTCATATACTATGTTACTAATTTGATTCAACAGCTGATCACTGAAAACCTTTAGAGCATTCCAAATCACCCAAAGCTCTAGGAGGTTGATGTGAAGCTGGGTCTCCTGAGCGGTGTAAATGTTTTAGGGTGTTTCTATCCTTCCCGGTAAAGTAGTCCACCTACAAATATCTAGGAATGAAGGAACCACCCAAGGCTGCACTAATGTGTCCGTTATTATGGGGAATTACGTCTGATTCTCTGTAATACCTAGACCTGATTCTGCAGAGCAGTGCACATGCTCTGATTAATACAGAAACTAAATAATTAAGAGAGAACTACAAATATGAGAAATCAATTCTTTAAGGTTTATTATTAGTGTTACTATACTCACCAAGCAAATTACAACAGGATCAATAAGCAAGTTTCATTTCTCATAGGGGAATTTCAGACAGTGAAACAAAGTCTTGTCACAAGTACTGAGAGCTTTCCCAAAGTCTGTCCTAAATGTCAGGTTATATACCCTTTTTAGGTCCTATTTTTTTCATTAGCACCTGTTAGTCATATTTTTGCAATTCTCTGTAATTTCTTCCAGTGGCGTACCAAGGGGGGGGGGGGGGGGGGGGGGGCGGGGGGGGGGCGGTCCGCCCCGGGTGCACGCCGCTGGGGGGTGCCGCGGCGCACGCCTGTTGCCCTGTCTGTCCGATTTCGCAATTCGCATGTGTTCACTGCTCCCTCTGAGTCTGCCCCAGAACTTCCTGTTCCGGGGCAGACTCAGAGGGAGCAGTGAACACATGCGAATTGCGAACTCGGAGACAGGGCAATAGGCGCGCGCCGCAGCACCCCCCCCAGCGGCGTGCACCCAGGGGGGGTGTCATTTCGCTGGGGGGGGGGAAGAGGTGTCATTTCGCCAGGCGGGGGGGGGGGAACGCATCGGCGATCCGCCCCAGGTGTCAGCTAGGGTTGGAACACCACTGATTTCTTCTAATCTATTTAGCAATTTCTCACTTTCGACCACAATGTCCTCTCAGTCCTCCAGTTTCGGTCAGCTCCTCACGAAGTTCCGTTTTTCTACACCTGTTTTACTGAAAATGACTATTTTTGTTGAATATCTCTAACCGCATCTTCCCAAAATGGCCTGGCCCAGCTGTCATTTTCTGTGCCAGCTCATCTTAGTTAACCCATATGCCAGTTTCATTTTTTTTAGGCTGTCACAATCCTGTCTTGCAACAATTCAGTGAAATCCAGGGTCAGAGATAATATGATTTCTTCTTGAGGCCTAGTTGTCAGCCTCAAATCCTCTTGACCTGTTTTTCACTACATACCAGCCAAATTGCCAGCCATTTTCCATATTTCTACAGCGGTGTGAAGCTCATCTACATGGGTGTCCAAAAAAAGCAAACAGGATGCTAGGAATTATTTGGAAAGAGATGCAAAATAAGACCAAGAATATTATAATGCCTCTGTATTGCTACATGGTGCAATCTCACCTTGAGTATTGCATTCTATTCTAGTTGCAGTATCTCAAAAAAGGTAGAGTAGAATTAGAAAGGTTCAAAGAAGAGCAACTAAAATGATAAAGGAGATAGAATTCCTCCCATATGAGGGCAGACTAAAGAGGTTAGGACTCTTCAGTTTGGAAAAGAGACAGCTAAGGGGGGGATATGATTGAGGTCTACAAAATCCTAAGTGGTGTAGAACAGGTAAAAGTGAATCAATTTTGAACTCTTTCAAAAAGTACACAGAGCAGGGGACACTCAATGAAATTACATGGAAATACTTTTAAAACAAATAGGAGGAAATATTTTTTCACTCAAAGAATAGTTAAGCTCTGGAACTCGCTGCTGGAAGAACACAGCGTATCTGAGTTGAAAAAAGGTTTGGACAAGTCTCTGGAGGAAAAGTCCTCTCCTATTAAGATGGACCCGGGGGGAGCCAAAGCTTGCCCCAGGATTGGTAGTATGGAATGTTGCTACTAATTGGGTTTCTGCCAGGCAATTGTGATCTGGACTGGCCACAATTGGAAGCAGGATACTGGGCTAGATGGACTATTGGTCTGACCCAGTATGGCTATTCTTATCTTATATAATAATTTGAACCTCCAACGTTCCATGTCTGGCTGCCTGGGTTCGTAACATCTCCTGACGTCAGCCAGCCTCAAGACGTAATGACGTCAGAGGGAAGGGAACGCTGGAGGCGAGCTGACGTCAGGATGGATGTTACGAACGGAAGCCAGCGCCAGCCAGCCAGCCAGCCAGCCAGAGAACGTTCAGGTACAAGTCGAGGGGAGGAGAGAATCGTGGGACATCGAGAGGAGGGAGGGAAGGGAGGGGAGGGCAGGGTAGAGGAGAATTCATGGACATGGATGGGATGGGAGGACAGTAGATGAGAGAATTGAGGGGCACGGATGGGAGGCCAGGGAAGAGGAGAATCACTGGACATGGAGGGGAGGGAAGAATTGCTGGACATGGAGGGGAGGGCAGGGGAGAGAGAAAAAAAAAGCTTACATGACAACCTTCCTAGGGCCTGTTTCATTGCTGAGGAAACGGGCATGGTTCCACTAGTGTTTTTATAAGCACCTCATCATAGGGATGCATCATTGGTCACAATCTTCTGTGGAGGAGGAATTTGGAATGGAAGTCCCAGAGTCTAATTGGTTCAAACTGTCCACCAAAGAAATGACTGCTTCAATTTTAGAGTGAACAAAATGACATCCGCCAGGGTTGACATGCACAGTGGAGGCCATGTGGCCCAACAACCTCAACATCTGCTGAGCTGTGACCTGCTGGCTGTGCTGAACCTGAGTGGCAATGCAAATGGCTGCATTTGCCCACACCTGAGGGAGGTAGGCTCATGCTTGAACCGTGTCTAGCAGTGGTCCAAAGTACTCCAATTATATTGGGAGCAGGTGGGACTGAGTAGTTGATTAAGAAACTCCAGTACCTCCAAACACTAAAATAGTTCTCTGCATGGATTCTTGAGCACCTTCCTTTGACATGCTCTTTACTAGTCAATTGTCCAGGTAGGGAAACACGTCTGCGTAGCGACGCGGCGGCTACTAAAAAGCACTTTATTCTGTGTCTCATGCTGACCACACTACTTTTGGATTTTGTCTTTTTAAAGACTGTTATCCTGACACTTTAATGTTCATCAGTGATTCTGTGTACAGACCCTTGATGTAGGCTTTATGCCAAAAACACAGTGCTGTGTCAGGTCTTGAAGAATAAAGGTTTTGTTTATTACATTCCTCATCCTTCTGTTCCTTTGTGGTAGAGCCCTGCTGATTACACTATTCCTTTTGCTGATTTCTACTGACGTAGAGCTACCAGGTACTTCTTAGCCAGGATCAGGTGACCCTCAGGGGGAGGAATGCTGGCTTCGGCCTAACCCCTGGTAAGCCTTTTCTTGGTTGAGAGGTGCCCAGCTCTCCCACCGGTTGCCTTCTCAGGTGCCGTGGAGGACTTGCAGCTCATCTGCATATCCTCGGAGCCTTCGCCAGAGTGACTCCCAGGTCCGTTCCGATCCACTTGGGGCCTCTGCTCAAGGTGCACAGTGCTCCTACCAGGTGCTGTGGAGGACTTGCAGCGTTCTGCATATCCTCACAGCTGCATCCGGGGTGACTCCCAAATCCACCCCGACCTTCCCAGGGCCTTCGCCACAGTTACCCAGGGCTTTCGCTCCACCTACCCAGAGCTACCAGGTACTTCTTAGCCAGGATCAGGTGACCCTCAGGGGGAGGAATGCTGGCTTCGGCCTAACCCCTGGTAAGCCTTTTCTTGGTTGAGAGGTGCCCAGCTCTCCCACCGGTTGCCTTCTCAGGTGCCGTGGAGGACTTGCAGCTCATCTGCATATCCTCGGAGCCTTCGCCAGAGTGACTCCCAGGTCCGTTCCGATCCACTCGGGGCCTCTGCTCAAGGTTCTGGGAGAAGAGGATATTTCTCTGGTAAGTGAACAAATTTTGCTTGTGCTTTCGGAATTTGAAGATTGGGGTTTAAAGGAGGAACTGTAAGTTAGTGATAGGCTGATATCCTTAATACTTTAGCAAGTTTTAAATTACGGAAAAACTCAAAAAACACTAAGATGGAGTCAGCAGTCCAGCAGCGAGAGGGGTGCTATCCAGTCTTTTACATTGAGTGTCACATGTATGATTATCTCCCAATTGGTGAGGTGTCATATGTGTGTGCCCGATGCAAAGAGCTCCTAGCTCTCAGAGAACGTGTCCGTTCCCTTGAGGCTAGAGTAGCAGACTTGATGGAGCTGAGGGAGACAGAGAGGTACATAGAGGAGACCTACAGGGATGTTGTAGAGAAGTCCCACCTCCAGTCAGGTAGCCCCTGTGCTACCTTGGAGGAGGGAGGTCTCCTAGAAGGAGAGCATCACCCTGGTGAAGTAGGAAGTACTCCTGTAGCCAGGACCTGCCCACCAGGGGATGTATTATCCTTTCGCACCGAGGATATATCTCCAAATGTTGCCCGGGAGGGAAAGGTTAGGACAGCTGTTGTACTTGGTGATTCGATCATTAGGCATATAGATAGCTGGGTGGCTGGTGGACGTGAGGATCGCCTGGTGACTTGCCTGCCTGGTGCGAAGGTGGCGGACCTCACGTGTCACCTAGATAGGATTCTAGATAGTGCTGGGGAGGAGTCCGCTGTCTTGGTACATGTGGGTACCAATGACATAGGAAAATGTGGGAGAGAGGTTCTGGAAGCAAAATTTAGGCTCTTAGGTAGAAAGCTGAAATCCAGATCCTCCAGGGTAGCATTTTCTGAAATGCTACCTGTGCCACGCGCAGGGCCCAAGAGACAGGCAGAGCTCCAGAGTCTCAATGCGTGGATGAGACGATGGTGCAGGGAGGAGGGCTTTAGATTTGTTAGGAACTGGGCAACATTCTGGGGAAGGGGGAGCCTATTCCGAAAGGATGGGCTCCATCTTAACCAGAGTGGGACCAGGCTGCTGGCATCGGCGTTTAAGAAGGAGATAGAGCAGCTTTTAAACTAGAAATGGGGGGAAGGCCGACAGTCGCTCAAAAGAGCATGGTTCGGGATAAGGTATCTTTCAAAGATATCACCATAACAGGGAAGATAGAGTATCCTGATAGTGAGGTTGCAAAAGAGATTGTAGTAGATCGGGTATCTTTAAATAACAATAAAAATCAGACAAAAGATTGCCAATTAATACTGTCAAGTACTAAGCATGATGTACTTAGGAACAACAAACATAGTTTGAAATGTCTATATGCGAATGCCAGGAGCCTAAGAAATAAGATGGGGGAGTTAGAATATATTGCACTAAATGAAAAATTAGATATAATAGGCATCTCTGAGACCTGGTGGAAGGAGGATAACCAGTGGGACACTGTCATACCGGGGTACAAATTATATCGTAGTGATAGGGTGAATCGGATTGGTGGAGGGGTAGCATTGTATATTAACGAGAGCCTTGAATCAAATAGACTGAAAATTCTGCAGGAAGCAAAACACTCCTTGGAATCACTGTGGATTGAAATTCCATGTGCAAAGGGGAAAAGGATAGTGATAGGAGTGTACTACCGTCCGCCTGGCCAGGACGAACAGACGGATGCGGAAATGTTAAAGGAAATCAGGGACGCAAACAAACTGGGCAACACAATAATAATGGGGGATTTCAATTACCCGCATATAGACTGGGGTAATGTAACATCTGTACACGCAAGGGACATAAGATTTCTTGATGAAATCAAGGACAGCTTCATGGAACAGCTAGTTCAGGAGCCGACAAGAGAAGGAAAAATACTAGACTTAGTCCTTAGTGGTGCTCATGATCTAGTGCAGGGGGTAACGATACGAGGGCCGCTTGATAACAGTGATCATAATATGATCGGTTTTGATATTGGCATTGAAGGAAGTGAAACTAGGAAATCAAGTACGCTAGCGTTTAACTATAGAAAAGGTGATTACGACAAAATGAGAAAAATGGTGAAAAAAAGACTGAAAGGAGCAGCTCGCAGAGTAAAAAACTTGCATCAGGCGTGGATGCTGTTTAAAAACGCCATCCTGGAGGTTCAGGACAAATATATTCCACGTATTAGAAAAAAGGGAAAAAAGACTAAACGTCAGCCGGCGTGGCTAAACAGTAAGATAAAGGAAATCATTAGAGCCAAAAAACAATCCTTCAGAAAGTGGAGAAGAGAACCAACTGAAAGTAACAGGATAGATCATAAGGAATGCCAAGCCAAATGCAAAGCGGAGATAAGGAGGGCAAAAAAGGACTTTGAGAAGAAATTAGCGTTGGAAGCAAAAATACATAGTAAAAACTTTTTTAGATACATTAAAAGCAGGAAACCGGCCAAAGAGTCGGTTGGGCCGCTGGACGAAAATGGTGTTAAAGGGGCGATCAAGGAGGACAAAGCCGTAGCGGAGAAATTAAACGAATTCTTTGCTTCGGTCTTCACCGAGGAGGATTTGGGGGGGACACCGGTGCCGGAAAGAATATTTGAAGCGGGGGAATCGGAGAAACTAAACAAATTCTCTGTAACCTTGGAGGATGTAATGGGTCAGTTCAGCAAGCTGAAGAGTAGTAAATCACCGGGACCTGATGGTATTCATCCCAGAGTATTAATAGAACTAAAAAATGAACTTGCGGAGCTACTGTTAGAAATATGCAATCTGTCCCTAAAATCGAGTGTAATACCGGAAGACTGGAGGGTAGCCAATGTTACTCCGATTTTTAAGAAGGGTTCCAGAGGAGATCCGGGAAATTATAGACCGGTGAGTCTGACGTCGGTGCCGGGCAAGATGGTGGAGGCTATTATTAAGAATAAAATTGCAGAGCATATACAAAAACATGGACTGATGAGACAAAGTCAGCACGGATTTAGTGAAGGGAAGTCTTGCCTCACCAATCTAATGCATTTTTTTGAGGGGGGTAAGCAAACATGTGGACAATGGGGAGCCGGTTGATATTGTATATCTGGATTTTCAGAAGGCGTTTGACAAAGTGCCGCACGAAAGACTCCTGAAGAAATTGCAGAGTCATGGAATCGGAGGTAGGGTATTATTATGGATTAAGAACTGGTTGAAAGATAGGAAGCAGAGAGTAGGATTGCGTGGCCAGTATTCTCAGTGGAGGAGGGTAGTTAGTGGGGTCCCGCAGGGGTCTGTGCTGGGTCCGTTGCTTTTTAATGTATTATAAATGACCTAGAGATGGGAATAACTAGTGAGGTAATTAAATTCGCCGATGACACAAAATTATTCAGGGTCGTCAAGTCGCAGGAGGAATGTGAACGATTACAGGAGGACCTTGCGAGACTGGGAGAATGGGCGTGCAAGTGGCAGATGAAGTTCAATGTTGACAAGTGCAAAGTGATGCATGTGGGTAAGAGGAACCCGAATTATAGCTACGTCTTGCAAGGTTCCGCGTTAGGAGTTACGGATCAAGAAAGGGATCTGGGTGTCGTCGTCGATGATACGCTGAAACCTTCTGCTCAGTGTGCTGCTGCGGCTAGGAAAGCGAATAGAATGTTGGGTGTTATTAAGAAGGGTATGGAGTCCAGGTGTGCGGATGTTATAATGCCGTTGTATCGCTCCATGGTGCGACCGCACCTGGAGTATTGTGTTCAGTACTGGTCTCCGTATCTCAAAAAAGATATAGTAGAATTGGAAAAGGTACAGCGAAGGGCGACGAAAATGATAGTGGGGATGGGACGACTTTCCTATGAAGAGAGGCTGAGAAGGCTAGGGCTTTTCAGCTTGGAGAAGAGACGGCTGAGGGGAGATATGATAGAAGTGTATAAAATAATGAGTGGAATGGATCGGGTGGATGTGAAGCGACTGTTCACGCTATCCAAAAATACTAGGACTAGAGGGCATGAGTTGAAGCTACAGTGTGGTAAATTTAAAACGAATCGGAGAAAATTTTTCTTCACCCAACGTGTAATTAGACTCTGGAATTCATTGCCGGAGAACGTGGTACGGGCGGTTAGCTTGACGGAGTTTAAAAAGGGGTTAGATAGATTCCTAAAGGACAAGTCCATAGACCGCTATTAAATGGACTGGAAAAATTCCTCATTTTTAGGTACAACTTGTCTGGAATGTTTTTACGTTTGGGGAGCGTGCCAGGTGCCCTTGACCTGGATTGGCCACTGTCGGTGACAGGATGCTGGGCTAGATGGACCTTTGGTCTTTCCCAGTATGGCACTACTTATGTACTTATGTACTTATGTAGTGATACACGGTCCTCTGCTTTGGCGGTGTCCTTTCCCGTGAATGGGCAATATCACAGCTTTCTTAGGAGGGGAATCATAATCAAGGATGTCCAACATTTTGGCCCTGGGCTTGTCCTGAACCTTTATTTTAAATGAAATGGCCTTTGCCATTTTCCTAAACAAAAAAACAAAACAAAATAAAACAAAACAAAAATGAAGAAGAGCTCCTCCAGGGGAGGGAAGGGTCCTGCAGTAGGGAAGGGTCTGAAAGGCTAAGAGGCATATTTTCAAAGCACTTAGCCTTCCAAAGTTCCATTGAGGCTAAGTGCTTTGAAAATATGCCTCTAAGGGATCTGTCCTCTGGCTCAACCACAGATCCACAGGAGCAGTCTAACTCTGACTCAGCAAAATATTCCTCATGGGAAGTACGAGTCTGCACCTGCCTCAGCTCACTGAATGCATGGTCAGGCTCTGGGTGACAGCATCAAAGTGCGGGTCCTCCTGGACTCCGGGGTTGCTTCTTCCCCCAATGAGCTGGAAAGGAGCACCGCATTGGTTAGAGGCACCAGTGTTTGCAAATGGCCAACAGTATGGGGGGAAGGCCGACAGTCGCTCAAAAGCGCATGGTTCGGGAAAAGGTATCTTGCAAAGATACCTCACAAACAGGGAAGATAGGGTTTCTGGATAGTGAGGTTGCACAACAGACTGTGGTAGGCCAGGTGCCCTTAAATACAACTAAAGATCAGACAAAAGATGTCAAATCAATAGTGTCAGGTACTAAGCATCATGCAAATAAGAACAACAAACATACTCTGAAATGTCTATATGCAAATGCTAGGAGTCTAAGAAATAAGATGGGAGAGTTGGAATATATTGCACTAAATGAAAAATTAGATATAATAGGCATTACTGAGACCTGGTGGAAGGAGGATAACCAGTGGGACACTGTCATACCGGGGTACAAAGTATATCGTAATGATAGGGTGGACCGGACTGGTGGAGGGGTAGCATTGTATATTAACGAGAGCCTTGACTCAGATAGATTACAAATTCAGCAGGACACAAATCACACCTTTGAATCACTGTGGGTTGAAATTCCATGTATAAAAGGGAAAAAAATGGTGATAGGAGTGTACTACCGTCCGCCTCGCCAGGATGAGCAGGTAGACACAGAAATGATAAAAGAAATCAGAGACGCGAACAAAATGGGCAATGTGATAATAATGGGTGACTTCAATTATCCAAATATAGACTGGGTAAATGTAACATCAGGACACGCTACAGAGATACAATTCCTTGATGAAATCAAGGACAGCTTTATGGAGCAACTGGTGCAGGAGCCGACGAGAGAAGGAAAAATTCTAGACTTGGTCCTTAGTGGAGCGCATGATCTGGTGAGGGACGTTATGGTACTGGGGCCGCTTGATAACAGTGACCATAATATGATCAGTTTTGACATCGACCTTGAAGTAACTGTACACAGAAAGTCAAATACGTTAGCGTGGACGCTGTTCAAAAATACCATCCTGGAGGCCCAGGCCATACATATTCCGCGAATTAGAAAAGAAAGACGGAAGTCCAAAAGACACCCAGCCTGGTTGAAAAGTGAGGTGAAGGAAGCTATTAGGGCTAAAAGAAACGCCTTCAGAAAATGGAAGAAGGAACCGTCTGAAAATAACAAGAAACAGCATAAGGAGTGTCAAAGCAAATGCAAGGCGCAGATTAAGAAGGCCAAGAGGGAGTATGAAAAAAAGATAGCATTAGAGGCAAAAAAACATAGTAAAAATTTTTTTTCGGTATATTAAAAGCAGGAAGCCGGCAAAAGAATCGGTTGGGCCGCTGGATGACCGAGGGGTAAAAGGGGCGATCAAGGAAGACAAAGACGTAGCGGAGAGACTGAATGAATTCTTTGCTTCGGTCTTCACCGAGGAAGATTTGGGTGGGATACCGGTGTCGGAAATGGTATTTCAAGCGGACGAGTCGGAGAAACTTACTGACTTCACGGTAAACCTGGAGGACGTAATGGGGCAGTTCGGCAAACTGAAGAGTAGCAAATCTCCTGGACCGGATGGTATTCATCCTAGAGTACTGATAGAACTGAAAAACGAGCTTGCGGAGCTACTGCTAGTGATATGCAACTTATCCTTAAAATCGAGCGTGGTACCGGAAGATTGGAAGGTGGCCAATGTAACGCCCATTTTTAAAAAAGGCTCCAGGGGAGATCCGGGAAATTATAGACCGGTGAGTCTGACGTCGGTGCCGGGGAAAATGGTAGAGGCTATTATTAAAAACAAAATTACAGAGCACATCCGAGGACATGAATTACTGAGACCAAGTCAGCATGGCTTTTGTGTGGGGAAATCTTGCCTGACCAATTTACTTCAATTCTTTGAAGGAGTGAACAAACATGTGGACAAAGGGGAGTCGGTTGATATTGTGTATCTGGATTTTCAAAAGGCGTTTGACAAGGTACCTCATGAAAGGCTACAGAGGAAATTGGAGGGTCATGGGATAGGAGAAAATGTCCTATTGTGGATTAAAAACTGGTTGAAGGATAGGAAACAGAGTGGGGTTAAATGGGCAGTATTCACAATGGAGAAGGGTAGTTAGTGGGGTTCCTCAGGGGTCCGTGCTAGGACCGCTGCTTTTTAATATATTTATAAATGATTTAGAGATGGGAGTAACTAGCGAGGTAATTAAATTTGCTGATGACACAAAGTTATTCAAAGTCGTTAAATCGCGACAGGATTGTGAAAAATTACAAGAGGACCTTACGAGACTGGGAGACTGGGTGGCTAAATGGCAGATGATGTTTAATGTGAGCAAGTGCAAGGTGATGCATGTGGGAAAAAAAAACCCGAATTATAGCTACGTCATGCAAGGTTCCACGTTAGGAGTTACGGACCAAGAAAGGGATCTGGGTGTCGTCGTCGATAACACACTGAAACCTTCTGCTCAGTGTGCTGCTGCGGCTAAGAAAGCGAATAGAATGTTGGGTATTATTAGGAAAGGTATGGAAAACAGGTGTGAGGATGTTATAATGCCGTTGTATCGCTCCATGGTGCGACCGCACCTTGAGTATTGTGTTCAATTCTGGTCGCCGCATCTCAAGAAAGATATAGTAGAACTGGAAAAGGTGCAGCGAAGGGCGACTAAAATGATAGCGGGGATGGGAAGACTTCCCTATGAAGAAAGACTAAGGAGGCTAGGGCTATACAGCTTGGAGAAGAGACGGCTGAGGGGAGACATGATAGAGGTATATAAAATAATGAGTGGAGTGGAACAGGTGGATGTGAAGCGTCTGTTCACGCTTTCCAAAAATACTAGGACTAGGGGGCATGCGATGAAACTACAGTGTAGTAAATTTAAAACAAATCGGAGAAAATTTTTCTTCACCCAACGTGTAATTAAACTCTGGAATTCGTTGCCGGAGAAAGTGGTGAAGGCGGTTAGCTTAGCAGAGTTTAAAAAGGGGTTGGACGGATTCCTAAAGGACAAGTCCATAAACCGCTACTAAATGGACTTGGAAAAAATCCAAAATTCCAGGAATAACATGTATAGAATGTTTGTATGTTTGGGAAGCTTGCCAGGTGCCCTTGGCCTGGATTGGCCGCTGTCGTGGACAGGATGCTGGGCTCGATGGACCCTTGGTCTTTTCCCAGTATGGCATTACTTATGTACTTATGTAGATAAAGCTTTTCAATTTCTAGGTGTTTATTTTCAGTAACTGAAGGCATAGCTTACTGCCAATAGATTTAAACTGAACTTGCCTAAATCTCAAATTTTTTTTTCTTTCTGGTAAAGTTTCTCCTTCTCCGGTGCCTGAGATCTTTGTACTTGATGATTTGAACATTCCTTTTGTTAACTGTCTGAAATATTTAGGGGTCTAGGTTAATTCAACTCTGTCTATGACTGAATAATAAAATGTACGATTCAAAACGTCTTCTTCACACTTAGACTAATTCGAAGAATGAAGGATTTCTTATCTCCTTCAGAACTGTGGTACAAGCCTCTGTGACACCTTAATGGGATTGTTGTAATGCTCTTTATTTAGGGTTGCCTACTTACAAGCTATGAGCGTTACAAATTTGTCAGAATGCTACAGTCCATCTTTTGTCAACTCTAACTCGATTTGACCATATTTCGCTTACCTTTTATGGTTTCAAGATTTGACTGATTCACAAGGCCTTGAATGACAATGTTCCTTTCACTTAGCAAGTTCGTTGAAAATTTATAGACCTGCTCAATCTCTGACATCTGGAAACAAATTGTATGTTCCATCTTTTAAACATGTTCGGTTAGATATATATCATTCCTCTATATTTTATATAGAGGGGGCTGTGTTATGGAAAGCATTACCTAATGAAGTATCACATACTATATGTTGTTGGGCAGACTGGATGGACTGTACAGGTCTTTATCTGCGATCATCTACTATGTTACGATGTTTCTATATGTTACCTGAGGCACTGCGTAAGATTTGCTCTATTATGTAGTTTAGAAAGCTGAAAGCATACATGTGTACTCAAGCATTTGCTGATATTTAAGGCAGTTGCTATGATGGAGAATTGCTGTATTTAACTGCTGCAGGTATACATTATGATTTGTTTTAACAGTTAATGTTAATTTTTGTTAAAATGTTTTTTAAATTTTCTGTTTGCATGTTTTTAATATGTATGCTGTTCTGGAAACTGCCTAGAATTGTGAGATATAGAGTGGTTTATAAATTTGTTAAATAAAGATAGGCTGGAGCAGTGCCATAGTTGGTGCTAGTGACCTCAATGCTTTGGCGTTGCACAGAAACAGGCTGCACCCCTGCTCCTCCTGTAACATGACCAGAGACATTCCTTGAGGGCGGGCATTGGCAAAGGAGGGGCCATTGTCAGTGTGGAGACAGTCTGCAAACATGTCTGAGCCAAATTAGAGGCAGGGTCCCGACTTTGAGGAGACTGACGCATGGCATTGCTTTAACAGAGGGGGAGAGGTCCTCCCAGCTCCGATGCTTCCTGGGTACCAGTGACGCCGATGTCCCAGAACTCCTGGCATCATGCTTCAAAGAAGACCAATACTGGTGCTACATCTTGATGCCCAGCATAGGGTCCTTCGGTGTGAATAACGATGAAATGGAATCCTCATGAATCCTCGATGCCGGGTCCAAGGATGCTCGGCTCGAAGAGGTTTCCGATGTCAAAGAAGGGGGAGACCTCCTTGATGTCTATGCATCTCCAGTGCCTCATGCAGTTCCTGAAGTAATAAGAACTGATGCCTTCGATGCCCTCTACATCTGATAGACTCTGAAAAGTCTATCATGCAAAGACTCATGACTTTTTGGGTTCTCTTCTGCATTTGGGCACAAAGAGAACAATTAGAGCTCTTATGGTAAGGCCCAGACAGATTAGATATCCATCATGTGGATCAATCACAGACTGAAGTTACCATTGAGCGAGCCTGGCAAAATGCTCATGGCCACCTGCAGCTGAACCTTCCCCTCCCCTCCTCTGCACCTCCCCCCACCTCCCACATGGGTCAGGCACCTCTTCAGCACTTCCACTGCCAGTCCTCCAGCCACGTGGCGGTTCTCGGCAGAGACAGCTGTGAAAACAGGCTGCCTGACGGCCAGCCACACCAAAGCCTTTCCTGTGCTGCAGCCCACCTACAGACATTGCATCAAAGAGGTGAGCTGCAACACAGAAAAAAGGTTTTGGTGGGGCCAACCGGCAGGCAGACTGTTTTCACAGCTGTCTCTGCTGGGGACCACCATGCATCTAAGGATTACGGGGGTGGGGGTAGTGCTGGAGAGATGATGGACCTACACTAGAGGAGCAGGAAGAGGGAAGAGAAAGATATATATATATATATATATATATATATATATATATATATATATATATATAGTATAGAGAGAGAGAGAGAAAGAACAGGGAAGGGAAGCAGAGGGAAAAAAAGAAAGAGAGGCCCCGAGGGAAGGGAAAAAAGGGGAGGGAAGAGGTGTTGGACCTAGGAAGGGGAAACAGAGGGAAGAGAGAGACAGACCTGGAGCAAAGGAAAGGGGGAAGACAGGGAGAGGTAATAATAAAACTTTATTTATAACCCGCATATCTAAAACATTCTGGGTGGGACTGGGGCAGGGCAGGGGGAAGAGAGAGCGATGGACTGGATTGGACCAGGGGAGAGAGAGGAGGCTAGATGCTGGACAAAAGGAAAATGGGAGTGACAGATGCTGGGTCCATTGAGTAGAGGTGCAGGAAGAAGGAAAGAGAAGAAAGAAGCTGGATATGGGGAGGGACAGGGCCACATAGAAGAGATGCTGGACACAAGGGGTAAGAACATAGAGGGAAGATGCTGAGTATGGAGGGAGAATAGGGACACAGAGGGCAGATGCTGAACATGGTGGGAGGATAAAGACAGGAACACATAGGAGAGACACTGAACAGAAAGGGTAGTGACATAGTGGGGAAATGGATGGTGAACATAGAGAAAACATAGAGAAAAACAAAGAAAAGCAAAAAAGAGAAACTACTACTAATCATTTCTATAGCGCTACAAGGCATACGGAGCGCTGTACACCATACACAAAAAGGGATGAAATCAATGCTCAGAACAACAAATGTAGAAAAAATGATTTTTTTTCTAAATTTATTAATTAGTATATGTCACCGTTAGGAAATGTGTATCTCTGAAATCTGGAATTTCAGTTTCTATTTCTATTATTTATTTGGTTACCTTTAATAGGTCTGTTTGCTTTTGCAGGGTTTGTTTACTCTAGCTCTGAAGGGATTGCTCTCCCACTATTCTCGCTACTTTGGGAGAGATGGTGTTATAGGGGGCCCATCTCAATTTTTCTGCGCCGGGCCCATGCAGTCCTAGATACACCACTGGTCAAAGACATGGTCCTAACACAATCTGAGCACTGTTTAAACCCACTGAAAGATTTCTGGAGCATCATGGGTAAAATGGCCCAAATGGCCCAATTGTAAAAGGTTAATTAATTATTATTATTTATTTATTTATTTAGACCAATCCTGGCCAGAAGCTGAGGCCCAAGTGCCTACAAACCATGGGAAAACAAAGAAAACTGAAAATGGCCAAAAAATCTAAAAGAAACAACAGGTGAGGAAACAAAACTAAGGAAAAAAGGGATCCTGAGCTATTCACTGCTGTAAGAGACAGAAAGGCAAAAATATTTCCTGAGAGAAAAAAAGAAAATAAAACTGCAGGTCCTGTGGGAAGGCACTTGTGCATGCATGGTGGGGGCCTGCCAAAGGCATCTAGAAACAGTAGAATGCTAGGCAGCATCCACACTAGGGCTCCATGGATGATGTCACCCACGTGTGAGAAGGTGATGTCCTGCATGTCTTTGGAGAACTCCCTTTATCTGGAAACCATTTTCACTGTATATGTGTTTAAGTATGATGTCAAATTATGCATTTTTTCAGGATTGTTCTTGGAAAGGTGATCCTGATGGCTGTGTTTAATTATTAAAATCTGGGAAGGGGTGTGGTTTAGAAGTAGAAATGAAGTCTTACCAGGACCTGTGAGTTTACATCCATCTACCAGCAGGTGGAGATATAGAATACAGGTTTGTATGATCTACTCTAAGGGGACATTGTGCAGTTCCCACACTCAGTATTTCGCTATCAGTGGTACAGAATGGTGAAACCAAAAATCTATGCAGGGTGTTTTTAGGAAGGAAGGAATATCCAAACACTATTTATCAAATACTGTAATGTGAAATGAAAATTCAAAGAAGCAGCAGATGACTATAAAACTCCAAAACTGTCATCTCCTTAACCGTTCTCCTTATGTTCTTATGTCACTCCTCACCCCAGAACCTCTCTGCCCATTCCTTGCTCCCTCTCCCTTTTTAAATTTTCTTTTCTCCAAACAGGTAGGTGGGACAAGAGCAAAGAAAACTAGCAGCTAAGTCAATTTCTCCATTCATGGCTTCCTCACCAGACCAGTTCAGGACCTGTGGGATGTACCAAAGCAGTCCAACAGAAGGGTGGGGGACTCAAGACTTCTGTAAGAGAGAACAGCTGAACCGAAAGAAGCTTCTGCCCTAGCTGCAATGTTGAGTCTTTAGGGCTTTGTAAAAGGTATGAAGGGATGGCCATTTAGCTGCCCTACAAACCACCTCTGGAGAATAGCTCCCAATTCTGCTTATAATGTTGCACCCCTCTGGTAGAATGTGCTTTCAAGACAGAGATATCTTTTTGCTGAGATAAGCAGAAGAAATCATCTCCTTCTGCCAGTGATCAATAGTAGCTTCAGAAGCCGCATCACCTTTCTTGGGACCCAAAACCACAATGAACAGCTTGTCCGATCTGCAAAATTCATTAGTCATTTCTAAATACCTCATCAAGGCTTTTTTAACATCCAAAAGCCACAATGACAAAATTATTCACCCACGTATCTACTCAAAAGGAAGGCAAGATCAGTTCCTAACATTAAATTTGGAGACCACGGAGGAGGAAGTGACGTCACTTTCCAGGATGGCAGCTTAACCACAAGGTTCCGTCAGGGCAATTGATTCTAAAAGAAATTCCCGTGGTCTTTTTGGAGACAAATTGGCAAAGTTGTGTTGGAGTGATACCGGAAGGCATGCCACCTAGGAAAAGCCTGGAAAGATTCTGATATTCTGCAGAGCAGGGTGCGAAACAGAAGTCAGAATGGGCGGGGGCTGGGACGGGCCTGCAAAAGATGGTGCAGATTCCCTCCAACTCAGAGGAAGAGGAGCAGAGCGAGTCCAGGCGGATCACGGTGAGATTACCAAATCCAATGTGGTGGGCTGGTTTCAAGAGCTTAAAGCTGATTTGGCAGGGGTGCCCCAAGATGTACAAGATACTTTAAAAAGATATCAATCAGGGCTGAAAATGGGAGAACTTGGCACCCGAGTAGGTGAGATTGAAGACTAGTCAGGCTCTGTTCAGGTTGAAGTGAACGTGCTAAGAAGCTCAGTAACCAAAGATAGTTTGGCTATACAAGAACTGCGAGAACAAGTAGAAGACCTGGAAAACAGATCTAGAAGATGTAATTTGTGATTCAAAGGTATTCCTGAAACAGAGCCTTTTAATATTTGTGTTGCAGTCATACAGGACTTTTGTGATTACCTGCTAAATCTGGCAGGAGAGAAGAGACTTGTAGACTTTCACATCCTGAAGGCTCATAGGGCACCGGGCCTGGTACAAGAATCTGTGCCAAGAGTTACTGTAGGCTGTTTTGCTGATTACCCTACTAAAGAGCACATTTTAGGTAAAGCACATCAACACTGAGATTGATTGGAAAAACTGCAAAATAGAAGTGTACCAGGATTTGGCGTGGCCTACCCTAAAAAAATGCAGATCTTTTTGTGAAGTTACCCAATATATGCAAACACAAGGCATTCACTATCGTTGGCTTTTTCCCTTTGCAGTCTGGCTTACGGTGGCGGGAAAATCACGGAAAGTGACAACATCGGAGGAAGCTTGGTCAGCATTGCGCGCCCTGGGATGTGAGCATGTACCGGAACCGGCTAAGTCAGCAATGGTGGTGTCAGAACCCAGATCAGACTCGGTGTGGCAACAGGTCGTAGGTCATGGGAAGAAACAGCACAAACATGTGACTTGACTGCTTTCATAATGCTGGTCGGACAACTCAGCTTTATTTTCTGAGTGATATGATGTGGGTTTGAGATGAGAATTTTACTTGATGCTCTATTATTACTTATTTCTTTGTGCTTTTCTTGCTCTCCTGCCCCGCCTACCCATTTCTTCTCTTTGGGAATTCAAGTTGAGGGGATGAAGAAAGCAGAAGGTGGGAGGAAGCAGGAGGGGTGGGGCGGAGGGAAGGGGGCATTCGACCTCTAAAGGGAGGAGAGCTGACTGCATTTAGTATTGAAGTTTGACGGGGTAGCAGTCAACAAAATGTTCTTGGTATGACTGATGTATAGGGTTGAATGAGGTGAGTGCATGGATAATGGGGTGCTTGATGGGCCCATCCATGGCTGAGGCAGGGGTGACTGTGCTACCAAAACCGGGGAAGGATCCACCTGTGTGTGGGGCTTATAGACCTATATCTCTCCTAAATGTTGATGACAATAGACTGGCTAGGGTGTTGCCGAAGCTGCTTCACATAGATAAGTCGGGTTTTATATCCCGGAGATAGATGGGCAATAACATTCAACACACCCTTCATTTGATCTGGGAGGCACAACAGTCCTCGACTAGTGTGGCTTAATAAGTACATAACTATTGCCATACTGGGAAAGACCAAAGGTCCATCAAGCCCAGCATCCTGTTTCCAACAGTGGCCAATCCAGGTCACAATATACCTGGCAAGATCCCAAAAAAGTACAAAACATTTTATACTGCTTATCCCAGAAATAGTGGATTTTCCCCAAGTCCATTCAATAACGGTCTATGGACTTTTCCTTTAGGAAGCCGTCCAAACCTTTTTTAAACTCCGCTAAGCTAACCGCCTTTACCACATTCTCTGGCAACGAATTCCAGAGTTTAATTACACGTTGAGTGAAGAAATATTTTCTCAGATTCATGTTAAATTTACTACATTGTAGCTTAATTGCATGCCCCCTAGTCCCAGTATTTTTGGAAAGCATAAACAGACGCTTCACATGTACCCATTCAACTCCACTCATTATTTTATAGACCGCTATCATATCTCCCCTCAGCCACCTTTTCTCCAAGCTGAAAAGCCCTAGCCGCTTTACCCTTTCCTCATAGGGACTCGTCCCATTCCCTTTATCATTTTCGTCACCCTTCTCTGCACCTTTTCTAATTCCACTATATCTTTTTTGAGATGTGGCGACCAGAATTGAACACAATATTCGAGGTGCAGTCGCACCATGGACCGACACACTTCTGTTTTCCATTTCTTTCCTAATAATACCTAATATTCTATTTGCTTTCTTAGCCACTGCAGCACATTGAGCAGAAGGTTTTAACGTATCATCAACAATGATGTCGAGATCCCTTTCTTCGTCAGTGACTTCTAACGTGGAACCTTGCATTACGTAGCTATAGTTTGGGTTCCTCTTTCCCACATGCATCACTTTGCACTTGCTCACATTAAACGTCATCTGCCATTTAGACGCCCAGTCTTCCAGTCTCGTAAGGTCCTCTTGTAATTTTTCACAATCCTCTTACGATTTAACAACTTTGAATAACTTTGTGTCGTCAGCAAATGTAATTACCTCACTAGTTACTCCCATCTCTAGATAATTTATAAATATGTTAAAAAGCAGCAGTCCCAGCGCAGACCCTGGGGAACCGCACTATCTACCCTTCTCCATTGAGAATACTGACCATTTAACCCTAACATAGTAACATAGTAAATGATGGCAAATAAAGACCTGAAGAATCCATCCAATCTGCCCAACAAAATATACTCATTTTACATGGTATGTGCTACTTTAAATGTATACCTGAGTTTGATTTGTCCCTGCCTTTCTCAGGGCACAGACCGTAAAAGTCCGCCCAGAACTGTTCCTGTACTAAAAGTTCTGAAGCTAACGTCAAAGCCCCTTAAAATTTATACTCCAGCCCATCCATATTTATTCAGCCTTGATCAGGGTGCAGATTATAGTAGTTTGCTCAGCATTGGTTTTACTCTCCAATTACCGGTGTCACCACCCAATCTCTGCTAAAATTCCATAGATCCATTCCTTCTACAGAAGACTCCTTTGTGTTTATCCCACGCATATTTGAATTCCATTACCGTTTTCATCTCCACCACCTCCCGCGGGAGGGCATTCCACGTATCTACCACCCTTTCCGTGAAAAAGTACTTCCTGACATTACTTCTGAGTCTGCCCCCCTCCAACCTCCATTCATGTCCTCTAGTTCTACCACTTTTCCATCTCCAGAAAAGGTTCATGTGTGGATTAATACCGTTCAAATATTTGAATGTCTGTATCATGTCACCCCTGTTTCTCCTTTCCTCCAAGGTATACATGTTCAGGTCGGCAAGTCTCTCCTCGTACTGTTTGCAACGCAAACGATGTTTTCTATGCTTTAACCAGTTTTTAATCCACAATAGGACACTACTCCCTATCCCATGACTCTCCAATTTCTTCTGGAGTCTTTCATGATGTACTTTGTCAAACGCCT
The DNA here is from genome assembly GCF_901765095.1 of Microcaecilia unicolor. Lineage (NCBI taxonomy): Eukaryota > Metazoa > Chordata > Amphibia > Gymnophiona > Siphonopidae > Microcaecilia > Microcaecilia unicolor. The sequence continues at coordinate 81,591,022 of NC_044042.1, read as the reverse complement.
TTTGAAAATCCGGATACACAATATCAACCGGCTCGCCTTTATCCATATGTTTGTTCACCCCTTCAAAGAAATGTAATAGGTTGGTGAGGCAAATTTTCCCTTCACTAAATCCATGTTGGCTATATCTCATTAACCCATGCTTTTGAATATGCTCTGTAATTTTGTTCTTTATAATAGTCTCTACCATTTTGCCTGGCACTGACGTCAGGGAGTTGCTTTTTAAAAAATAGCCCAACTACAGTGGGGTCATCCCTCTCTCCCACTGAAACCTCTTCCTCTTCAAAGCCTCCCTAATAGAAGCAGTCCTGGAGAACAGTGAATGCGCCTTTAGTGACAGGGGATCCAATACTATCAACTATTCTCAGCATTTCCAAGGGCTCCAGCCTGGGGTGCTTGGACTCACCCACTTCTGTAGGTCCCTGAACTCTAAGGAGCTATCTTGTCTCTGTGTTTTGTAAAGCTGAAAGGCCTGATACAGAAGCAGTACAAAATCTGGCTCAAGTGGGCAATCACTGGCGAGTCTCTCCCCTGTATTTCTTTATTTACAATATTTATATTCCACACAATCCAAATGTTCTCGGTGGACAACACTTAAAACATACATGATTAAAAACACTTAAAATAATCACTAACAAAGGTAAAATACTAATATCTTTCCCATTTTGTTTCAGCTGACAGGCAAACTCCTCATCATAGCATTTAACAACTGAGGCTTACAGTTTTGTTTAGCCAATGCTTCAACTTTGTTCGAACAGATATGTGTTCAAACTCTTTTTGAAGAAATCAAGTTTTTGTGATGATCTCATTTCTAAAGGCAGGATGTTCCATAATTTAGGCCCTCCTACCTGTTCAAATAGGTGGTGCCAAACACAGAGGAGAATGAGAAACCCTCCTCTCTCCAGTCAATGAGGAACTACTTATTTATTTACATTATTTATATTCCGCACAATCTCAAAATCCGTGGTAGATAACAAATAAAACATATATAATTAAAATTGTCAAACAATAAAACACTAAGAAATAACCTTACAATAAAAAAACTATTCAAACTCCATTAGTACAGCTCTGCTTACAGTATCAAATCAACATCATACGCCTGGTGAAATAATGTTTTCAGCTCTTTCTTAAACTGTCCCACATTTAGTATCAATCTTAGCTTAAGTGGAAGAGAATCCCATACCTTAGGTCCAGCAATGTTAAAAACAGAAGCATGATATTCTTCTAGTCTCACTATGTGAATAGGTGGTATTTCTAATAACACTATCTTGGCCAATCTCAAGGTGATTGATACATTTGAAGGCTTGATGAAATTATCACAGAGATACAATTATTTAGGACTTTAAACACCAAAAGCAGACAATGTGCATACTTTAAGACTGGAGAAATATGAGAAAAACGCGAACAGCCAGTAAAGTGCTGCAAGCGAATGCTACATACCTGTAGAAGGTATTCTCTGAGGACAGCAGGCTGATTGTTCTCACTGATGGGTGACGTCCACGGCAGCCCCTCCAATCGGAAACTTCACTAGCAAAGGCCTTTGCTAGTCCTCGCGCGCCCATGCGCACCGCGCATGCGCGGCCGTCTTCCCGCCCGAACCGGCTCGTGTTCGTCAGTCCCGTATATAGCAAGACAAAGACAAGGGAAGACACAACTCCAAAAGAGGAGCAAGAGGAGGCGGGCGGGTTTGTGAGAACAATCAGCCTGCTGTCCTCGGAGAATACCTTCTACAGGTATGTAGCATTCGCTTTCTCCGAGGACAAGCAGGCTGCTTGTTCTCACTGATGGGGTATCCCTAGCCCCCAGGCTCACTCAAAACAACAAACATGGTCAATTGGGCCTCGCAACGGCGAGGACATAACTGAGATTGACCTAACAACTTATCCAACTAACAGAGAGTGTAGCCTGGAACAGAATAAAACATGGGCCTAGGGGGGTGGAGTTGGATTCTAAACCCTGAACAGATTCTGAAGCACTGACTGCACGAACCGACTGTTGCGTCGGGTATCCTGCTGCAGGCAGTAATGAGATGTGAATGTGTGGACAGATGACCACGTCGCAGCTTTGCAGATCTCTTCAATAGTGGCTGACTTCAAGTGGGCCACTGACACAGCCATGGCTCTGACATTGTGAGACGTGACATGATCCTCAAGAGCCAGCCCAGCCTGGGCGTAAGTGAAGGAAATGCAATCTGCTAGCCAATTGGATATGGTGCGTTTCCCCACAGCCACTCCCCTCCTGTTGGGATCAAAAGAAACAAACAATTGGGCGGACTGTCTGTTGGGCTGTGTCCGCTCCAGATAGAAGGCCAATGCTCTTTTGCGGTCCAATGTGTGCAGCTGACGTTCAGCAGGGCAGGAATGAGGACGGGGAAAAAATGTTGGCAAGACAATTGACTGGTTCAGATGGAACTCCGACACTACCTTCGGCAAGAACTTAGGGTGAGTGTGGAGGACTACTCTGTTATGATGAAATTTGGTGTAAGGGGCCTGGGCTACCAGGGCCTGAAGCTCACTGACTCTACGAGCTGAAGTAACTGCCACCAAGAAAATGACCTTCCAGGTCAAGTACTTCAGATGGCAGGAGTTCAGTGGCTCAAAAGGAGGTTTCATCAGCTGGGTGAGAACGACATTGAGATCCCATGACACTGTAGGAGGTTTGACGGGGGGCTCTGACAAAAGCAAACCTCTCATGAAGAGAACTAAAGGCTGTCCTGAGATCGGCTTACCTTCCACACGGTAATGGTATGCACTGATTGCGCTAAGGTGAACCCTTACAGAGTTGGTCTTGAGACCAGACTCAGACAAGTGCAGAAGGTAGTCAAGCAGGGACTGTGTAGGACAAGAGCGAGGATCTAAGGCCTTGCTGTCACACCAGACAGCAAACCTCCTCCATAAAAAGAAGTAACTCCTCTTAGTGGAATCTTTCCTGGAAGCAAGCAAGATACGGGAGACACCCTCTGACAGACCCAAAGAGGCAAAGTCTACGCTCTCAACATCCAGGCCGTGAGAGCCAGAGACCGGAGGTTGGGATGCAGAAGCGCCCCTTCGTCCTGTGTGATGAGGGTCGGAAAACACTCCAATCTCCACGGTTCTTCGGAGGAAAACTCCAGAAGAAGAGGGAACCAGATCTGACGCGGCCAAAACGGAGCAATCAGAATCATGGTGCCTCGGTCTTGCTTGAGTTTCAACAAAGTCTTCCCCACCAGAGGTATGGGAGGATAAGCATACAGCAGGCCTTCCCCCCAATCCAGTAGGAAGGCATCCGATGCCAGTCTGCCGTGGGCCTGAAGTCTGGAACAGAACTGAGGGACCTTGTGGTTGGCTCGAGATGCAAAGAGATCTACCAAGGGGGTGCCCCACACCTGGAAGATCTGGCGCACTACTCTGGAGTTGAGCGACCACTTGTGAGGTTGTATAATCCTGCTCAACCTGTCGGCCAGACTGTTGGTTATGCCTGCCAGATATGTGGCTTGGAGCAACATGCTGTAACAGTGAGCCCAGAGCCACATGCTGACGGCTTCCTGACACAGGGGGAGAGATCCGGTGCCCCCCTGCTTGTTGATGTAATACATGGCAACCTGGTTGTCTGTCTGAATTTGGATAATTTGATGGGACAGCCGATCTCTGAAAGCCTTCAGAGCGTTCCAGACCGCTCGTAACTCCAGGAGATTGATCTGCAGATCGCGTTCCTGGAGGGACCAGCTTCCCTGGGTGTGAAGCCCATCGACATGAGCTCCCCACCCCAGGAGGGACGCATCCGTAGTCAGCACTTTTTGTGGCTGAGGAATTTGGAAAGGGCGTCCCAGAGTCAAATTGGACCAAATCGTCCACCAATACAGGGATTTGAGAAAACTCGTGGACAGGTGGATCACGTCTTCTAGATCCCCAGCAGCTTGAAACCACTGGGAAGCTAGGGTCCATTGAGCAGATCGCATGTGAAGGCGGGCCATGGGAGTCACATGAACTGTGGAGGCCATGTGGCCCAGCAATCTCAACATCTGCCGAGCTGTGATCTGCTGGGACGCTCGCACCCGAGAGACGAGGGACAACAAGTTGTTGGCTCTCGTCTCTGGGAGATAGGCACGAGCCGTCCGAGAATCCAGCAGAGCTCCTATGAATTCGAGTCTTTGCACTGGAAGAAGGTGGGACTTTGGATAATTTATCACAAAGCCTAGTAGCTCCAGAAGGCGAATAGTCATCTGCATGGACTGTAGAGCTCCGGCCTCAGATTTGTGTTCTTCACCAGCCAATCGTCGAGATAGGGGAACACGTGCACTCCCAGCCTGCGAAGCGCCGCTGCTACTACAGCCAGGCACTTCGTGAACACTCTGGGCGCAGAGGTGAGCCCAAAGGGTAGCACACAGTACTGGAAGTGACGTGTGCCCAGCTGAAATCGCAGATACTGCCTGTGAGCTGGCAGTATCGGGATGTGCGTGTAGGCGTCCTTCAAGTCCGGAGAGCATAGCCAATCGTTTTCCTGAATCATGGGGAGAAGGGTGCCCAGGGAAAGCATCCTGAACTTTTCCTTGACCAGATATTTGTTCAGGGCCCTTAGGTCTAGGATGGGACGAATCCCCCCTTTTTTTCTTTTCCACAAGGAAGTACCTGGAATAGAATCCCAGCCCTTCTTGCCCGGATGGCACGGTCTCGACCGCATTGGCGCTGAGAAGGGCGGAGAGTTCCTCTGCAAGTACCTGCTTGTGCTGGAAGCTGTAGGATTGAGCTCCCGGTGGGCAATTTGGAGGTTTCGAGGCCAAATTGAGGGTGTATCCTTGCCGGACTATTTGAAGAACCCAACGGTCGGAGGTTACAAGAGGCCACCTTTGGTGAAAAGCTTTCAACCTCCCCCCGACCGGCAGATCGCCCTGCACTGACACGTTGATGTCGGCTATGCTCTGCTAGAGCCAGTCAAAAGCTCGCCCCCTGCTTTTGCTGGGGAGCCGTGGGGCCTTGCTGAGGCACACGCTGCTGACGAGAGCGAGCGCGCTGGGGCTTAGCCTGGGCCGCAGGCTGTCGAGAAAGAGGATTGTACCTACGCTTACCAGAAGAGTAGGGAACAGTCTTCCTTCCCCCATAAAAACGTCTACCTGAGGAGGTAGATGCTGAAGGCTGCCGGCGGGAGAACTTGTCGAAAGTGGTATCCCGCTGGTGGAGCTGCTCTACCACCTGTTCGACTTTCTCTCCAAAAATGTTGTCCGCTCGGCAAGGGGAGTCCGCAATCCGCTGCTGGATCCTATTCTCCAGGTCGGAGGCACGCAGCCATGAGAGTCTGCACAGCACCACACCTTGAGCAGCGGCCCTGGACGCAACATCAAAGGTATCATATACCCCTCTGGCCAGGAATTTTCTGCATGCCTTCAGCTGCCTGACCACCTCCTGAAATGGCTTGGCTTGCTCAGGAGGGAGCTTGTCCACCAAGCCCGCCAACTGCCGCACATTGTTCCGCATATGGATGCTCGTGTAGAGCTGGTAGGACTGAATCTTGGCCACGAGCATAGAAGAATGGTAGGCCTTCCTCCCAAAGGAGTCTAAGGTTCTAGAGTCCTTGCCTGGGGGCGCCGAAGCATGCTCCCTAGAACTCTTAGCCTTCTTTAGGGCCAGATCCACCACACCAGAGTCGTGAGGCAACTGAGTCCGCATCAGCTCTGGGTCCCCATGGATCCGGTACTGGGACTCGATCTTCTTGGGAATGTGGGGATTACTTAAAGGCTTGGTCCAGTTCGCCAGCAATGTCTTTTTTAGGACATGATGCATGGGTACTGTGGACGCTTCCTTAGGTGGAGAAGGATAGTCCAAGAGCTCAAACATTTCAGCTCTGGGCTCATCCTCCACAACCACCGGGAAGGGGATGGCAGTAAACATCTCCCGGACAAAGGCCGCAAAAGACAGACTCTCGGGAGGAGAAAGCTGCCTTTCAGGGGAGGGAGTGGGATCAGAAGGAAGGCTATCAGACTCCTCGTCAGAGAAATATCTGATGTCCTCCTCCTCCTCCCACGAGGCCTCACCATCGGTATCAGACACAAGTTCATGAACCTGTGTCTGAAGTCGTGCCCGACTCGACTCCGTGGAAACACGGCCACGGTGGGAGCGTCGAGAGGTAGACTCCCTCGCCAGCACCGGTGAAGCTCCCTCCGCCGACGTCGTCGGGGAGCCTTCCTGGGAGGCGGCCGCAGTCGGTACCGTCGGAGACCTCACCCCGGGCAAGGGGCCAGCCGGCGCCTCACTCGACGGTACCGGTGGCGCAAGCACCCCCGGTACCGGAGGGGAAGGGCGCAACAGCTCTCCCAGGATCTCCGGGAGAACGGCCCGGAGACTCTCGTGCAGAGCGGCTGTGGAGAAAGACATGGAAGCCGATGCAGGCGTCGAGGTCAGAGTCTGTTCCGGGCGTGGAGGCTGTTCCGGGCTGTCCAAGGTGGAGCGCATCGACACCTCCTGAACAGAGGGTGAGCGGTCCTCCCGGTGCTGATGCCTACTGGGTGCCGACTCCCTCGGCGACCCAGAGCTCTCGGTACCGATGCGGGAAGGTGACCGGTGTTGATGCTTCTTTGATTTTTTCAAACGAAGCATGTCACCGGAGTTTCCCGGTACCGACGAGGAGGACGTAGAATCCAGCCGTCTCTTCCTCGGGGCCGAGGCCGAAGAAGGTCGGTTTCGGGGTGGGGGGGGGGGGCTGTACCGCAGGAGCCCTCAGGGTAGGAGGAGACCCACCCGAAGGCTCACCGCCACCAGCAGGGAATGGACAGCCCTCACCTGCACTCCAGTCGAAGCACCACTGTCCGACGACATCAGCAAATGCGGAGGTCCCGGTACCACCGACGCCGACGCAGCCTTCCGATGTCTCGGTACCGACGATGCAGAGGGTCGATACCTCGATGCAGTCGATGCCGAAGGTCTTGATGCTGTCGACGTTGATGCACTCGATGCCTCCGGTGCTGTTGTCGACGAAGAGCCCGAGAACAACACGTTCCACTGGGCCAATCTCGCTACCTGAGTCCTCTTCTGTAAAAGAGCACAAAGACTGCAGGCCTGCGGGCGGTGCCCAGCCCCCAGACACTGAAGACACGACGCGTGCCTATCAGCGAGATTACCCGGGCGCACTGGGTGCACTTCTTGAAGCCACTGGGAGACTTTGATGACATGGGCGGAAAAATCACACCGACGAAATCAAAATTCACGATGGTGACGAAGGGCACCAAAAATAAGGGAGAGAGAAAAAACCCGTACCGAGGCCACAAAAAAGGCCTACCCCGAAAGCGAAAGGAAACTTACGTCGGGGAAACAAACTAGACACACGGGAAGGGACAAAGACCGAGGTCTTTCTTTTTTTTTTTTTTTAGCGAAACCGCGAAGACGCGCAAGGGTCAACTTGAGGGGCGCGAAACGGCGGCAAAACACGACCGTCCCGAGCGCGGACAAAAGAAGACTGACGAACACGAGCCGGTTCGGGCGGGAAGACGGCCGCGCATGCGCGGTGCGCATGGGCGCGCGAGGACTAGCAAAGGCCTTTGCTAGTGAAGTTTCCGATTGGAGGGGCTGCTGTGGACGTCACCCATCAGTGAGAACAAGCAGCCTGCTTGTCCTCGGAGAAAATTTGATATACCACCATTACAAATAATAGAAAACCCTCATTGGGAGGTTTTTGGGATCAGTGATTACTTTTTCACTGTGTGCATCTAAGAATTTGTGTTCCGGTTGCCACAGTAGGATGAGATCCCTTTCCTCCCTTAAATAAAGAGAGTTGTTGAATCTTCACATCATTTTTGTGAGTTGTCTCTTAATGCATGTGAAGTAGATCCAAGTGGGGTTGTATTCTCTATCTCCACCAGCTAGTACATGGGATGTAAACCTACAGGTCCTGGAATGGTCTGGTGGGGTTGCTAAGGAAGGATGAAGGTTTGCCAGGACGTTATTCCCTTGCACTAGCTCCGATTTATATGCAAAATATGCTCTGGGCTGGGACCCTAAATCACGAGTAGATTAAGCACCAATTAGACACACTGAAGAAGCAATCAGGTTTATAGAGGAGGAGTAAATTTGCTGAGTAACTTCAGGAGCTAGCCAGACAAATATGTGAAATTCTATCTGGCCCTTCCCATTGGCAGGAAAAAGATAAGCCACTACCAAGAAAACAGTGTGAGAAGTGTTCTAGAGCTACAGTTTGACATTAGCCAGATAGTGCTGTCTTGCTCAAGTTAATTGGCCAAATCTGGTTATGGTTGCCAGCTATCCTAAAGTTAATGAGAGGCATATTTTCAGAGAACTCAGGCTTACAAAATTACATAGAGGGCATTTTCAATATGACGTCTAAGTTGGATTTGGGACGTTTTGCGCTAAACGTCCTAAATCCAAATAGCAAATGTACCATTTGTAACAAGGTTTTGTGCTCTGTGCATTTATCTTTTCAGGCCATTTTTGAAAAAAAAAATGTAGAAGTGAAAAACATAGAAAAGCAAGCCATTGGGATGTAGGAGGGGCCAGCATTTTTAGCAGACTGGTCTCCCAGACATCCAAGAGAGCAATGGAACACCCTTGGGGGCACTGCTGTGGACCTCATATAAATGTTCCCAGGTACATATCTCACCATTGCTCCCTTATCTTATCTGCTGAGCCCTCCAAAACCCACCCAAAACCCACTACCCCCAACTGTACAGTACTACAATAGCCCTTATGGGTGAAGGGGGCACCTATATGTGGGTACAGTGGGTTTTTGGGGAGTTTTGGAGGGCTCACAGTTTCCACCACAAGTGTAACAGATAGGGGGAGGTATAGGTCTGGGTCCACCTGTCTACAGCAGGGGCATAGCCAGACTTGATATTTTGGGGGGCCCAGAGTTAACATGGGGGAGCACTAGGCATATAGGTGTGACTAGTGTTTAGGAGTATACCAAATAATGCCTTAGAGTAAACTTTATGATGGATTTCTAACTAAACCTTCTGTTCTGCATCAACATAAACCACATTCACAGTTATGGAAACTTTGGAAATACTGACAATTTTAAATTTCTTACTTCAGTCACTCACAGAACACAGACCAATCTTCACCAATTATAGAATAAAGGACCAAAAATTAGGAAAGGAAACACTAAGAAATCACATTTTCTAGCAGTACAGCACAGGAGAAATAAAAATAAAAATGCATTATTTACTATAGGACACAAAATGCAAGATCACTTTCTACCCCAAAATAAAACCCACAAATAAATTATCGGGATACCCATGAAATGTTAAAAACTTGTGGGACACAGTGGGCCTGATATTCAGACCACAGGAGGCAGCCCACATAAGTGCCACGATCGACACTGACCTTGGATATTCAATGCCAGGCTGTTTCCAGTGACTTGCATTGAACATCAAGTAGGACCCAAAGCAGTGCAAAACAGGTAAAGTCATAAACAACACAGTTTATACCAAATTGTTTAACCACCCTTAGATTTTGCCTTTGGTTTAACAATGTTGTTTATACCATAAGTTGCCTATATAATTCTATACGATTGAAAATATTCTGTTAATGGAGGAAAAAGGCTTCAGCTGCTCGATTCATTGATTATTGATTACTTATGAAAGTAAGCTTTATATCAGGCGAATTTAAGTGGATTATTCATTGTAAAAACAGGTCTAGACCAAAATGTTGACGTTTTTGCCCTAGACATTTTGGTTTTGTTCCATTATGGCTGTAAAACGCCCAAGTGTTAGGCACGCCCTAAGTCCACCCTAAGCCTGCCTTAGAAACGCCCCTGACACTCCCCCTTGTGATTTGATGCACTCAGGGGCGTAGCCAGACAACAGATTTTGAGTGGGCCTAGGCAAGAAGTGGGTGGGCACTAAGTGTTCTCCCCCCACCCACCACCCAAAAAAAATATCTCAGCTGGTGAGAAAACGCTTCTTTCCATCTTGGCAGTCTGCAGCAGGCATGCGCTGAAAACTGAGCATTTTCAGGTGCCAGTATCATGGAGAGTAGCATTTTCATTACCATTAGGGGGAAGTCTTCAGCTGGCAGAGCTTAGGATCCCCACCAGCTACCGCTAAACGTGTGCTACTGTTGGGTGGGCTGGAGCCCTAAGTGGGTGGGCCCCGGCCCACCTAGGCCATGCCACTGGGCGCACTACAGACAAAATGCATAGATAGACATCTGCAAAACAGGTTTCAAAAATACTGATTTGGATGTTTTAAGAAGGGCCATTTTTCCTGCACGCCACGACCCTTTTTATCACAGCAGGTAAAAAGCCCCCAGACACACATGGCCATGAGGTAAGAGAACTCTTACCAAGTGGCCATGCAGTGGGGAGCCCTTACCACTACCCACTGAGGTGGCAATAAGGGCTCCCGTGCTAACCCAGCGGTAACTGGGCAGAACGCAGCGATGTTCGATTACCGCCGGGAGTTTTCTTTTTCCCCTGGAAATGGCGCGCGCTCAGGGCGGGGCTACCACCAAAGGCCACGTTGGGCCGACTGTAGCCCCAGAAGAGCGAGCGGTAAGCCTGCGTTGCGCTTACCGCCGCTCTGTAAAAGGACCCCTAAGTGCTTTCAAAATGAGCTCCACAGTGTATTTATCTAGTTAAAAATTATCTGCTTAAATGTGGACAAAGTTAGCCTGATAAACATATCCAATTTACTTTGTCACTAGAGAGAGCATAATCCTCAGTATGTAAAACTAACAAGAATCACTCAAAAAATAAGTTCTCTATAAGCCTTTTCCCTCAAAAACTTTCTCAGTTATCTTACCTCTTTGGGGGTTTGACGATCTGAAATTTGTTGACCCTCAAACAAAAACCGAAGGGAATTAGGGGGAACACCCTAGGAAGAGAAGTAATAACAGATCTAGCAGAGTCTGGTTTACAAGCATGTATCTAAATTTTATTAAAAATGTTACTGATTGTTTAATACCTGTTTCTGAGAGTAGGACTCCTTCAGTTTCCGTAAGCGTGTTGTCAGCTTTACTTTAAAATGGATTTCATTGCTGTCCTGAAAGAGAAAATGTTATTAATACACATATTTTTGATCGTTGTTAGGAATTTTCCCTATATATTTTTCATTTGGTGCATATATACCTGAGAATTTGTTTTCTAAGTAATGTATAGTGCTATGTTCTCTTAGGAGTAGCTATATAAAAAAGAGAAATATCCCTGTTTGCCAAGTAGCTACTGTATGTATGTATGTACGCAGAAGCAATAACAAATGCATATGGTGAAATTTGTTACCTTCCCTGATTCCTACTAGAATAGTCTAGACTAGTAGGTTATGCTATCTTATCAGAAGATGGAGGCAAAGAAGCTGAACTTTACAGTGACATCACCAACATAAGGAGTGGTGCAGCCTGGAAATTGCCAGTAAATTTTATTTATTTGCTGCATTTGTATCCCACATTTTCCCACCTATTTGCAGGCTCAATGTGGCTTACAATCCTGCTTATAATCAAAAGAGAAAAACGCCTATATTGTGACCCAAATCGGGAGATGGGCGTCTTTCTCTCGTGGGAGCCCAAATCGGTATAATCGAAAGCCGATTTTGGGCGTTTCCAACTGCAATCCATCGCGGAAACGGGTAAAGTTGACGGGGGCGGGTCAGAGGCGTGGTGAAGGTGGAACTGGGGCGTGGTTATCGGCCAAAGAGAGATGGGCGTCTTTAGCTGATAATCGAAAAAAAAAAAAAGGCGTTTGTACTGCGATTTTGGGTCACTTTTTTGGACCCTTTTTTTTCACGGTCCCAAAAAAGTGCCCCAACTGACCAGATGACCACTGAAGGGAATCGGGGATGACCTCCCCAGACTCCCCCAGTGGTCAATAACCCCCTCCCACAAAAAAAACCCACTTTAAAAACTTTTTTCCAGCGCCTATGCCAGCCTCAAATGCCGTACCCACCTTCATGACAGCAGAATGTGTTCTATCCTGCGACAGCCTTTCCCTGGTTCTGATGTGGCTCTCGGGTGAGTGTGACACCTTTTCTGTTATGCGCACTGCAGAGTCACATCAGCAATGCATTGTGGTGGGTGTAGGGTATTGGGCTCCGTGATTCCACTAGCTTGTGGCAAATGCTCACGATGTTGGTAGGCTCTACTCCCATGGTGCTTTTCCCCCTGCTTACTCGGTCAGAGTGTGCCCTGTTTTGTTTCCGGTAGTCCATGAGGTAGTGGCCATTTTTGTAAGCCAGTTTTAGCTCCCTTTCACGTGTTAGCCACGTTACAGAACTTAGTTCTTACCTTGAATGTGGCTGAAAGAGGGCATTGTACACCATTCTGCCAGCTCTGACCTACTGCTAATCTCAGTACCAGGGAGACTCGTTGCCAGTGGGGCACAACCTCTGATCTGCAGTTAACTGTGAGTAAGCATGCTTATTCCAATAAAGGACGTTTTTGGAGAGATTAGTCTTCAGGTGTCAACTGGTGTGCCAATGTTATATAGCAGCAACAAGTCCTAGAGGCCTGCGTGTATGCAGGTCCCTGGAGCACTTTTAGTGGGTACCGCAGTGCACTTCAGCCAGGTGGACCCAGGCCCATCCCCCCCTACCTGTAACACTTGTGCTGGTAAATGGGAGGCCTCCAAAACCCACTGTACCAACATGTAGGTGCCCCCTTCACCCCTAAGAGCTATGATAGTGTTGTACATTTGTGGGTAGTGGGTTTGGGGGGAGGGGGGTTGGGGGCTCAGCACCCGTGGTAAGGGAGGTATGCATGTGGGAGCGTTGTCTGAAGTCCACCGCACTGACCTCTAGGGTGCCCAGTTGGTGTCCTGGCATGTCAGGGGGGCGAGTGTACTACGATTTATGGCCCCTCCCACGACCAAATGGCTCGGATTAGGACGTTTTTGAGCTGGGCGTTTTTAGTTTCCATTATCGCAAAAAAAACAAACAAAAACCCAGCTCAAAAACGTCCATTTTTTCAAAAATACGGTCTGTCCCGCCTCTTCACGTACCCGTTTTCAGACATAGACGCCCATGGAGATAGGCGTTCGCATTCGATTATGCTCCTCCACATGTTATAACGATAATCACATTAATGGAATAAGAATTACAGACTATTGTTACAAATAATGTGCATAAGAATATCATGGCAGTCATAATAACGGAATAAGAATTTCAGAACTGTTACAAATAAGGTAGATAAAATATCATGTAGGATTAAAAGTAGATAAGTAGATAAAGCATAACATAATGAGATCAAGCCAATATATAATATTCAGTAATGAAGGTGTAATTAAAATGAACAAATTAGAAGAGTTCCAAGTAGTTGTATCTGGTGTAGTTTAGGAATCAGTTCATTATGGAGGATCCTTTTTGTACGTCTTTTTGAACAGGTTAGTCTTCAATAATTTCCAGAAGGTTGTCAAATCATGCGTTGTTTTTATGGTGGTCGGTAATTCATTCCATAGTTGTGTGCAGATGTATGAGAAGCTAGATGTATGTATAGATTTGTATTTAAGTCCTCTGCAATTGGGATAATGGAGGTTTAAGAAGGTACATGATGAACTTTTCTTGTTTCTCTCTGGTAAATCTATTAGGTCAGACATGTAAGATGGGGCATTTCCATAAATGATTTTATGAACCAAAGTGCAGATCTTGAATACGACTCGATCTTTTAGTAGGAGCCAATGCAAATTTTCTCTAAGGGGTCTGGAACTTTCATATTTCGCCTTTCCGAATATCAGTCTAGATGCAGTGTTCTGGGCAGTCTGGAGCTTCTTAATGGTTTGTGTGTTGCATCCCGCGTATAAGGAGTTACAATAGTCTAAATGACTCAATACCAATGATTGCACTAGTTTGCGGAATGTCTCCCTTGGGAAGAAAGGTTTCACTCTTTTAAGCCTCCACATTGCATAGAACATTTTCTTTATAATATTTTTCACATTGCTATCTAGGTTAAGATTTCGGTCAATTGTTATGCCTAGGAGTTTCAGGGTGTCCACAACAGGAAGAGTATGGCTTGGTGTATTTATATTGGTATAATTTACTTTATTATACTGCGATGATAGTATAAGGCATTGTGTCTTTTCTGCATTGAGTTTTAGCTGGAATGCGTCCGCCCATGAGTTCATAATTTGGAAGCTGAGGTTAATTTTATCTGCAATTTCTGATAAGTTGTTTTTGAACGAAATATGTATCGTCACATCATCAGCATAGATATATAGGTTTAGGTCTTGGTTGGATAGTGATCTGGCCAGTGGTAACATCATCAAGTTAAAGAGAATCGGTGAAAGCGGAGATCCCTGAAGCACACCACATTCAGGTCTCCATGGCGATGATATGATCGATTTAGATATCACCCGGTATGTTCTTGCCATTAGGAAACTATGAAACCAGTTCAGAACATTTCCTCCAATTCCAAAATATTCAAGGATGTTTAATAGAATATCATGGTTAACCATATCGAACGCGCTGGACATGTTGAATTGTAAGAGAAGAACATTATTACCAGTAGCAATAATTTGTTTGAATTTGGTCATAAGTGTTATAAGAACTGTTTTGGTGCTGTGATTAGCACGGAATCCAGAATGGGATGCGTATAATACTGAGAAGTTGCTCAAGTAGTTGGTAAGTTGTTTAGTTACCACGCTTTCCATTAACTTAACTATCACAGGGATGGATGCCACTGGACAATAGTTAGTTATGTCATTTAGTTTTTTTCTTCTGGTCTTTGGGAATTGGTGTGAGTAGGATATTGCCTTTATCCGTGGGAAAGGATCCATGTTGAAGCATATGGTTTAGGTAGGAGGTGAGATCTGTTATGAAACGCTGGGAGGCTGATGTTATTAAGTAGCTGGGGCATACATCCAGTTTGCAGTGGGATTTGGTGAATTTATTGATCTCTTGGGCAACATTATCTTCCGTTAGTAAATAGAAATGTGTCCATATTCGGTCTGCTGGGTATTCATCGATAGTTGGGTCTAAGCAGTCAATGAATTTTACGTAGTCGGAGGAATTAGTTGGTAAGGTGGATCTTAGTTTGATGATTTTCTCCTTAAAGTAAGTAGCTAGATCATCTGCTGATGGGGAATCTGTATTAGTTAAGGTGACTGGTGTGGTTCTAGAAGATTATGTACAAATTGGAATAGCTTGTGTAAGTCTTTGTAGTCTTACCCTATTTTGGAATTGTAATAAAATAATGATTGCCAAAGCAAACTTCTACAGAGAAAGACATATATAGAACACCAAGAAACCTCCCAAAGGGAAACCTCAGCAGTACCCACTTCAAAAGCCCAAAGAGACTCCCTAAAACCACAGTCCTTCTGGGTAGGCACTGAACCAGTCTAGCAGGAATCAAGGAAAGGAAATTAGCAGGCAAGAACAAAAATGTCTTCTTCTTCTTCATCCTGTTAGATCAGTCAATTCTGATAGGATTTATCAACATTCTATCCTTAAGGGTGTAATGAAGATACAGTCCCTCTAACACTACCCTGCCAAATGCACTCTCATGTCTGACCCAAATATCAATCTGATGCTTTACAGATATTTTCTGAGACCTCTGCCAAGGATATTGCTAGAACTCTCATCAAATGTGCCCAAAGGCTTTCTGATACTGCTCTCTGACTCAATCATAGTCTGGCCAACGAGAACTTTGAGGTTTCCTCCCCCTTGCACAGACCACTAATCAAAACAAAGAGCCGATCAGACTTTTGAAAGGAAATTTGTGCCCTCTAGATCAATGTTCCTGTTATTTTTTTTCTAATAAGCGGATGATTTAACAATCTAAGGGCCATGTTTACTATGGTGCGCTAGCATTAGTGTGCACTAAAAATGCCAGCGTGGCTTAGTAAACAGGGCCCTAATAGTGTAAATAGTTCAGGATGCATAGAAAGTTAAATGGTCTCATTGTAGGGGCAAAGCCCCAGCCTATATAACTTCAATGAACTTTGTATAACTGTATCCCAATTTTGTTAAGGTCTATTGTGTTCAGTTTTAGAGGCCATATCTTGCTAAGAATGTAAAAAGACTAGAAGCGGTCCAGAGGAAGGCAACAAAAATGGTAGACCTGAATATGTACACCATAGAGGAAAGAAGGGACAGGAGATATGATATAGACATTTAAATACTAGAAAGGTATTAATATAGAAACAAATCTTTTCCAGAGAAGGGGAAACGGTAAAACTAGAGGACATGAATTAAAGTTGATGGACAGCAGACTTGGGAGTAATGTCAGAAAATTGTTTTTCACAGAGAGGGTGGTTGAAGACTGGAATGCCCTCCAGAAGGAGGTGGTACAAACAAAAATGACGATGGAATTCAAAACGGTGTGGGATGAACCGAGAGGATTGGTTGGGGTTATTCTTTACTCTGGCAATCCAGTTTAGGTTGGGCTGGAAAGGGCTTCGACAGCAACTTCAGTGGCTGGAACCTGAGGACAGTGCTGGGCAGACTTACTTTTAAGGTCTATGTCCTAGAAGCGCAAAAGAAAGACTTTATCTGCCATCAGTTAACTGTTAGGTTACTATGAGAGTTGCTTTTTCCAAGAAATTGTTCAAGGATCATCTCACTTAGATTGCAACCTAATCTTCTTGTACTATACCAAGACCTTGGGTCAGGCTGACCCAGCCCTTCGGAACCTGGCCATGGAGGAAGGCCACAGCACCCACATCTAGACTATTTGTAGTCTGGGTGCTTGGAATTTCATCCTTAATGATGCAAACTGGACATCCTTGTGGTTTACAGGGTCAGAAGGGCCAGGACATAGGGAGGAGCTTGCTTATCTTCAAGGATAGTGCCACCACCTAAAGACATGCTAGAAATCAGGGCGCGCAAGAAGGTTTTTCCATTCGACCTGAATTACCACTGATTCAGGTTTCTACCAGCCATCCTCTCTGCTGTAGCACTGTTGGGACCTGCCAGAGATCTTCTGCATCCAGCTGTTCGTCCGGTGTCCTGTACTGTCATCATCTGCTACCCTCATCTACATCCAAGTTGTATGCCAGCTCTGTTATTGCTAGAGGAAACAATAGGAGGCCTAATTTTAGTGCCTTACCCAGGGTTTAAATGTGCATTCACTCGGACTAATTCTCTGATAAGAACCTTTGTCTTTTATCTTTCCAAGTTACCTCATATTTATACATAATTCTTAGTTGTTCGTGTTTCCACTTATGGTTGCTTCACTTGCTTGTAAATAAATTGCCTTTATTTATTTGTTTTTTATAATCATTGGCCTGTTTCCTTGCTTGTCAGTTCCCAGAGCAATAGAACTTGGAATTGTATAATTTGTGGGATGGGGTTTTAGAAATCTTGATAACAGCTACCATTACACACAGTGGCATACCAAGGGAGGGGCGGTGGGGGCGGTCCGCCCCGGGTGCATGCCGCTGGGGAGTGCCATGGCGCACGCCTGTCGGCTCCGAGTTTGCTGCAGCTCCCTCTGCCCCGGAACAGGTTACTTCCTGTTTGGGGGCAGAGGGAGCTGCAGTAAACGAGTGAAGTTAGCAAATTCGGAGCCGACAGGCGTGCGCTGCGGCACCCCCCTCAGTGGCGTGCATCTGGGGGCGGTGTCATTTCGCAGGGGGGGGGCACGCTACACCCGGGGGGGGGGGGGGTGCATCGGTGATCCGCCCCAGGTGTCATCCAGGCTAGGAACGCCACTGATTACACAATTTCCCTCCTCACTCTTACAGTGCATACAAAAAGCATTATACTGTAGCTAGCTCCGCCTACATCATAACTGCTCAGCTACAAAAAGAGCATGTCATCTGAGCAATAGCTACATAAATCTCTCCATTACCAGACACTTTGTAAAATACAAAACCTAAAAAAAAAAAATTCTAACTCAACATGCATGTACCAAATACGTCACAAAACAATAGTACTAATCCTATGATTCAAACAGTAAGAACCTACCACTAGCTTAATAGGCAGCACTACAAATATTTACACTAGGCCTTAAAACATCAATACACCTACTACAGACAAAACAAAATAACTAAGACAGGTACAAATTTCTATAGAGAAACAAACATGCAAAGAGAATACCTCATCTCAGCCACAAGGAAAAAATAGTCAGAGCCTCAAATTTAGAACATGGGATCACAAATTAGAAATAGAAACATGAAAACAAAAATTGAACTGGGGATCCCAAGAAGTCAAACTCAGCATGGGGCAACACTGGAGAAATAAAAACAGAAATGCATTTTCACTTGTACTGAACACAATACAAAGACATTCAGAATGCATATTTCCCCAAAGCTAAGATATTCCAGCTAATAAATTCAAAACAGAACTTTCTCTGAAACTCACCCCAAATCTACCTTCAACGTCTTTCCCTCTAGAAGTTGCTGACAGCAATTTACATGTGCTGCCTTTGGTCAGCCCTGGAGCTTTCTCTCTACCATGCCCCACCCATGCAAAAACAGGAAGTTATGTCAGATGGGGAGGGACATGGCAGAGGGAAGGATCCAGGGCTAGCCACAGGCAGCATGTGTGAACTGCTGCTGCCAACAGCACACTAGAAGAAAAGACACATTTTAAGACAGACCGGAAGGGGGGGGGGGGGGCAGAGAGAGGGGGAAATGCCGGACTGTGTGCAGGGGAAGGAAGGGAAGGGGTTGAAAGGAGAAGATGCCAGACCCAGGGGAGTTGAGGAGAGAGAGATGCTGAACACAAATGGGGAGATAGGCACTGGGCACCCTACTGGTCTGAGTCCTGAGGGGAAGATGCACTAAAACAATCGTTAATGCCCTTCCCTTACCGATTCTTTAGCGAATCGGTAAGCAACGGGAATGCATCAAGGAAAGGGAATGCAAATGAGCTGCTCATTGTAGCTCACTTGCATTCTCTATTCTCTCGGAAGCCAGTTGGCTGGTCGGCCAGTCGAGCATGCGCAGAGCAGCCAAGCGTTATGCCGGCTGCTCTGCACATGCCAAGGACATGCTTTATGGACGTCCTTCACTCAAAAAACAACAACAAAAAAGGACATATTCTCAATGGAGAAGGGTAGTTAGTGGGGTTCCCCAGGGCTCTGTGCTGGGACCGCTGCTTTTTAACATATTTATAAATGACCTAGAGAAGGGAGTAACAACTGAGGTAATTAAATTTGCTGATGACACAAAGTTATTCAAAGTCGTTAAATCGCGGGAGGATTGTGAAAAATTACAAGAGGACCTTACGAGACTGGGAGACTGGGTGTCTAAATGGCAGATGATGTTTAATGTGAGCAAGTGCAAAGTGATGCATGTGGGAAAGAGGAACCCGAATTATAGCTACGTCATGCAAGGTTCCACGTTAGGAGTCACGGACCAAGAAAGGGATCTAGGTGTCGTCGTTGATGATACGTTGAAACCTTCTGTTCAGTGTGCTACAGCAAAATTAAACTCGATGGTGACAAAAAAATGTATCCCAGCCAGGTATTCAAGGCCCAAAAATGGCCTAAAGTGAGCTAATAGGACAAAAGGAATTAAAATGTAATAACCAATAAAAATCCTCTCTAAGGAACTATCGGGTGAATGACAAATACCACAGGGCAGCGTCAATGACAGGACAGAACAAGACAGTACAGACTAACCACAAAAATAGAAAACAGATGTGCTGAGGTGACCGTGATAAAAAACAGGCCCAACTGGCTCCTTGAAAAAGATTAGTCTGAACAAGTATGCATGTGAAGTGAGGTGGCTAAAATGTTTCTAGAAAAGTTCTTGGGGTACCATTTTCTGCACCAGGCTCTGTTAGTGACATCACTCAGTGCATGAAGGTTCACAGTCCTGCTTGTCCTGAGAGAATAAAAAACTTTTTGTGGATGGATGAAGGTAATATTATGTCTCTTACCTGTCCTAAAACTTTTAACTTAATATATTCACCATCTTTCTTTTTCTCTGTTCGGCTACGGAGATTTATTTCCTGTAAGGGAATAAACAAAATATACAAATATATTTAATGACACATTTCACATATTTGCAGTTACTCAGCTCTTTTCTTTTTTGTTATAAGTGAGAGAGGTTTTAGTGTTCAAATTAATTTATGATATACTTTTCTTATGTTTTTATATACCTGACCCACATGAATCAAGAAACAGAACCATCTGCTCTAAGAAGCTATGGCCCTACTGAGCAAGTTTTTTTTTTTTATTACTTCCAATCCAAATCCAAACTCAAGGTGAGTTACATACAAATACAATAGGTACTTCATGCCTGAATGCGCTTACAATCTTAGCATTTCTCCCACAGATATAAAATGGTAGAAAACCCTTACTAATAAAGCCCGAACAGCTATATTTACTAGCCCACACTAATGGCTGCCGTACGCTAATGCCAGCACAGCTCATTCACTTTTTGAATGGGCTGTATCGGCATTCCTGTGCGGCTTAGTAAACAGGGGGGTAAAAATGTTAACATGCACCCTGCATATTATTTATTTATTTAATTATTTTAACACAAATCTCATTTTATTCAATGGGACCTATATACTAACTACATATAAATAATACTAATGCTTAGTAATGCAGCAGCCTACCTTAGTAAATATAGCCTTAACTCTGCACTTGAGGCAATGGAGGATTAAGTGACTTGCCCAAAAAGGTCACAAGGTCCCAATTTTGCAAAACTGACTTGGTGACTTTTTCCTGGAAGCCAGATAAGGTGAAATTTGTTCTTACCTTCTAGTTTCATTTCCTTGAATCCTGCTAGACCAGTCCAGACAAGTAGCAAATGACAGCAGAGAACTGTCTTTCAGAGAAATCACCACCAGTATAAAGATTGATGTGATCCTGGAACTTGCCATATAAACATAGAAAAATGAAGGCAGACATAGACCATATTGACCTATCTAAAAGTCTGCCCATCCATGCCATCTACTATTCCTTTCTCTCCCTTACAGATCCTATATATTTATCCCAAACTTGCTTGAATTCAGATAGCTTTTTCGTTTTCACTGGGAGGCCATTCCATTAATTCACCGCTCTTTCCTTGAAAAGGTATTTTTACAGGTTATCCCTGAGTCTGTCTTCTTTCATCTTCATCCTATTCCCCTTCTCTGGAGCTTCCTTTCAACTGAAAGAGACTTGCCTCCTGTGCATTTATGATAGGTAGGTATTTAAACATCTCTATAACTCCCCTCTCCTGCCTTTCTTCCTAAGTATATATACTGAGATCTTTAAGTCTGCCCCCATAGGCTTTATGACAAGGACCACTGACAGTTTTAGTAGCCACCCTCTGGACTCCATCCTGTTTATATCTTTTTGAAGGTGTGATCTCTAGAATTTTACACAGTACTAAGTACATAAGTCAGGGGCGTAGCCAGACAGCAGATTTTGGGTGGGCCTAGGCAAGAAGTGGGTGGGAACCAAGTGTTCTCCCCTTCCCACCAAAAAGATCTCAGCTGGTGGGAAAGTGCTTCTCTCCACCTTGGCAGTCTGCAGCAGGCATGTGCTGAAAACTGAGCATGCACAGTTGCCAGTTTCATGGAGAGTATCATTTTTGTTACCATCAGGGGGGAACTTCAGCTGGTGGAGCTTGGGATCCCCACCAGCTACCGCTAAACATGTGCTACTGTTGGGTGGGCCTGAGCCCTAAATGGGTGGGCCCTAGCCCACCCAGACCCACCTGTGGCTACGTCACTGATAAGTATTGCCATACTGCAACAGACCGAAGGTCCACCAAACCCAGCATCCTGTTTCCAGTGGCCAATCCAGGTCACAAGTACCTGGCAAGATCCCACAAAAGTACAATACATTTTATGCTGCTTCTCCTACAAATAAGTAGTGGATTTTCCCCAAGTCCATTTTAATAATGGTCCATGGACTTTTCCTTTAGGAAGCCATCCAAACCTTTTTTAAACCCTGCTAAGCTAACTGCCTTTACTACATTCTCTGGCAATGAATTCCAGAGTTTAATTACATGTTGAGAGAAGAAACTTTTTCTCTGATTCATTTTAAATTTACTACTTTGTAGCTTCATTGTGTGCTCCCTAGTCCTAGTATTTTTGGAAAGAGTGTCATGGTTGTCATCATCCGTGCCTTGCTCGTCAGTGACCTGTTCCATCTAGACCCATTAAATTTACCTGAAGTTCTAGTCAGTGACCTGTGCAGTCAATGTAGAGTGGTGGAGGCCAAGCCAGTGATGTCATCAGTGTTGAGCTCTTCTTAAACTGGCCTCTGCGTGAACTCAGGGTTCTGGCAATAATTCCTTATTGAGTTCAGGCCTGCCTGAGGCTCTGCTAGTTCCAACTGTTGTCTCATTGTTAGGCCATGGCCTGAAGTTTTGCTGCAGCTTTCACCTTCTTGCTCTGTTCCAGTATAGCCTGCTTCCAAGCCTTGAAGTCCCGAGAGCCTTTTGTACTCCAGCAGAGATTCCAGTTGTCCGCAGTGAGTCCTTGGTCGCTGGTTGCAGTGAGTAGGCTCTGTGCTGAGTTTTGGATTGTGTGTGCTGGGACGACGTGGAGTGCTGTAGGTACTGGGGCCGTGGCCACGTCTCAAAGTATCTCTGGACGAGGTGGCTGTGCTTGGAGAGCGGAGGTATCCGTGTGGGCTGTTCCTGGTTCCTGTTTGCTGCACTGTGCCTATGTGTGTCCTTTTGCCCTGGGAGTCTTGGCTCGGGCATCACTTGCTTAACCCTTGATTGCCCTGGGAGCATTCGGTTCAGGCGCTTCAGAGATTGTTTTGACCTTTTGCCCTGGGAGCATTGGCTCGGGCATTGCTTGCTTAAACCTTGTTTGCCCTGGGAGCATTCAGCTTAGGCGCCTCAGTATCTGTTGGGTTTTGTGCCATTCTTTGCCTCCAGCGAGCGGAGGGGTCCGCCTGAGTTCCCTACCCACGGTGACAGTCTGCTAGAGACTATTATACTTTATTGTGCTTGACTGCTGTCCTCTCCCGCTTCCGAGAGAACTTGCCATTTGGGGTCCTACGGCATACATAATAGTCCTGACAGAAAGAACATTTATTTGACCACCAGTGGTCTTACTGCTTCCAGCTAAGTGCCCTTTGCTTTCCGATGTCCTGCCAAGGCGAGCCTCTACTTAGCTTCTTGTGTTCTTGTATTCGCTTTTCCAGTTCAGCTAGACTGTTCTCCTATTTGCCATTATTGTATGCTGTATGCTTCACTATGCTTTAGCTAGTGTTAGGATGTGCAGCTAGGCTGCTTATTGTTCTTTCCCCTCTCTTATTTTTCTGAGCCGTCTGTTTGCCTTTCTGTCTTGTGTTCTTTTTGCTGCCAAAAACACTATCTTAGTTCACCTCCACGTGCAATCCAGTCCAGTTCTTTGGAATACTCTTGACTCTGATGGGACTGTCTACCCAGAGGTATCAGAGTGATCCTTACCCAGCCACCTCTGGGTCAAGGGCTCACAAACATCACAAGAGTAAACAAGCGATTCACGTCTACCAGTTCCACTCCACTCATTATTTTATAAACCTGTATCATATCTCCCCTCAGCCGTCTCTTCTCCAAGCTGAAGAGCCCTAGTCTCTTTAGCCTTTCCTCATAGGAAAGTCATCCCATCCCATTTATCATTTTCATTGCCCTTCTCTGTACCTTTTCTAATTCCACTATATCTTTTTTGAGATGCGGTGACCAGAATTGAACACAGTATTTAAGGTGCGGTCTCACCAAGGAGCGATACAAAGGCATTATAACGTCCTCATTTCTGCTTTCCATTCCTAATAATACCTAACATTCTATTTGCTTTCTTAGCCGCTGTCGTCGCACACTGAGCAAAGGGTTTCAACATATTATCAATGATGACACCTAGATCCCTTTCCTGGTCAGTGACTCCTAATGTGGAACCTTACATTATGTAGCTATAATTCAGGTTCCTCTTTCCCACGTGCATCACTTTGCACTTGCTCACATGAGGTCTCACCAGAGACTTAAACAGAGGCATTATCACCTGTTTTCCCTGCTGGCCATTCCTCTCTCTGTGCACCCAAGCATCCTTCTAGCGTTTGCCATTGCCTTTTCCACCTTTTTGGCCTTCTTAAGATCATCACATACGATTGAATAAGCAATGCCATACTAGGACAAACCAAAGCTCCATCAAGCCCAGTATCCCATTTCCAAGACTGGCCAGTTCAGGTCTAAGTACCTGGCAAGATCTTAAAGAGGAAAACAGATTTTATGCTGCTCATCCTAGATATGCATTTTCCCCAAGTCCATCTTAATAATGGCTTATGATTTGATTTCATGCACAACTATACTTCACTTGTAAACTGTACTGCTCCTTCAGGTTTTTGCCACCCACAAGCATAACCCTGCATTTTTTAGCTGCCAAATTCTGGACCTTTCTAAAAGCTTCACTAGGTCCCAGAATTTTAAAAGGTAACTGATGAGGATAATGAATTCAGAGAGGTAAAGGTTAAAAGTGGCTGCATGGTCATGTCCTTTAATAAGTCTGTCCATTGCCTCTGTTGTCACTTTGTCCTCCTTGTCCTATTAACTGATGGAATTCTTTCTTGCTACTTTTTCTAGTTATGTATGTTGTTTTGATTTGCCTACTATTAAAAGCAGTATATTAAGGGGCTCATTTTCAAAGAAACATACAAAGTAAGATAGTAACCTGTGGTATTCTGTTGTCTAAGTGCTTTGAAAACAAGCCCCTATGTATCAATGTAAATGAAAGGAGAATTATTTTAATACTGATCATATTATGCTGTTCCAAGAGTAAAACAAGCTTACCAACAAAACCTATTTCACCCTGCCAAGGGTCAGGTAAAAAGTTTTTTTTACTGCCACCACTGTAGTGGTTCAGCATTAAACAACTACATCCAACAGGTGTTTAAAAAAAAAAATTCAACAAGCGTGGATTTTTATAACAAGAACACATTTTTTAGTGACCCCCTCCCCCGAATCAGTAAAAAAAAACCAACAAAAATTGGGATATTTCTACAATCTATCACACAGGGTAACTGCATAGTACAAAAGTAGTGGAAGGATATAAAATGGTTTCAAACAATAAAAGGCAAAGTGAAGTGCAAAACACACAAACTCCAATCAACTTCACCAAGAAAATCTAATGTTGGGAGAAAAAGCCTCAGATCACCCAGGTAAAAGGTAAAATTAGTTCTTACCTGATAATTTTCTTTCCATTAGTCCTGACAGATCAATCCAGAGACTTGTGGGTTATGTCCCTCAACCAGCAGATGGAGATAGAGAGAACTCCGAGATTTGCTCTATATGGGCATGTGCAGCCAGCTAAACCTCAGTATGACGATACCAAAGCAGTAAGCACAAATCCCATAGGATAACTCACACTCTCCTGCCTCTCCCACCGTCCTCAATCTCCACAGAACGGTAAACTGTGCAACTGCCTTAGCAGCGTTCCATCAATAATCCGCTGAAACTGATGAACTGCTCTGCTGACAGTTATTCTTATCCCTATATTCAACAAAATTCCAACAGACCAAAACAAAAATGCAAACTGAACCGAACCAGACAAACAGCAATCAACAATCTACTATAATAAAACTCACCCTCAACGTTCTGAGGACACTGACGTCAGTGAAGCCAAGCCCTGACTTCCTTCAAAAAGGTTCGAAGGTTCGTGGTGGTGAAGCCACCAATTCACTCCGTGCCCCGTCCTCGAGGGCGGAGCAATGGCAGAACAACGAAGGGATTGGCAGGGAGGCGGGGGGGGAATCGCCCCGGGCCCCGCCCTCACGTCAAACGTCATGACGTTGGGGGCGGAGCAATGGCAGAACAACGAAGGGGTTGGCCAGGGAGGGAGGGGGGTGTTCGCGACGAAAACCTTGCTAGCGCCCGTTTCATTTGCTCTGAAACGGGCCTCTTTTACTAGTGTATATATAAGACACAGGATAAAATATGAGGATAAAGTATCAGGGCGGGCCTCTGGATTGATCTGTTGGGATTAATGGAAAGAAAATGATCAGGTAAGAACTAATTTTACCTTCCATTGCGTCCCACAGATCAATCCAGAGACCTGTGGGATGTACCCAAGCAGTCCTCAAGTAGGGTGGGATCCGTCAGACCCTGAAACCAACACAGATGCCTCAAAAACCGCATCCTGCCAGGCCGACACATCCAAACGGTAATGCTTTGCAAACGTATGCACTGAAGACCAAGTTGCCGCTTTACAGATCTCTTCCAGTGGCACGAGACGACCCTCCGCGAAGGACGTAGCCTGGGCCCTCGTAGAGTGAGCCCTCACATGCATAGGAGGGTTGTTGCCCATACCTACATAAGCTGAAACAATCGCCTCCCGTAACCATCGAGCCACCGTAGCCTTCGAGGCCATGTTTCCTTTCTTACCACCTGCAAAGAGCAAGAACAAGTGGTCCGAACCGCGGAAGGGGTTCGTGACCTGCAAATATCGCGCCAGCACACGCCTCACATCCAAACATCGAAGATCCCGGAAATTGTCCGGGTAATCTGCCTCCCGAAATGCTGGCAACATCACAAACTGATTCAGATGAAAACGGGACACCACCTTGGGCAGAAAAGACGGCACTGTCCTGACACATACCCCCGCCTCAGTGAAGTGGAGAAAAGGATCCCTACAGGACAAGGCTTGAAGCTCCGACACCCGCCTTGCCGAAACCATGGTCACTAGAAACACCGCCTTCAAAGTCAGATCTTTCAAGGATGCTTTGGCTAGAGGCTCAAACGGAGGCCATTGCATCGCAGGCAGTACCAGATTAAGATTCCACTCTGGTAAAATAGGATCCCACGGAGGGTGAATGTGGCTAACGCCCCAAAGAAAATGTACCACATATGGATGCGACGCTAAAGAGTGACAGTGCAAATGTCCCCTAAAACACGCCAAGGCTGCGACTTGCACTTTCAAGGAGCTCAACAAGAGAGCCTTATCCAGCCCGCTCTGCAAGAAAGCTAGAATGGAATGAACCGAAGCCGCTTCTGCCACAATCCCTGCAGAATCACACCATGAGACAAAGGTGCGCCAGACCTGCGCATAAGCCAATTACGTAGAGCGCTTCCGGGCTTGCAGCAACGTACTTATGACCTGCTCAGAGTAGCTCTTCCGTCTAAGGCGCGCCCTCTCAAGAGCTATGCCGTAAGCCCAAAGCGAGCAGGGTTCTCCATGAAGACCGGACCATGGCACAGAAGATCGGGACGAACCACCAGTTGTAATGGTTCGTCAACCATCAGACGGACAAGATCCGTGTACCAGGGCCGCCTGGGCCAATCCGGAGCCACCAGAATCACAGGTCCCGAATGTCGAGCAATGCGCCTGAGTACCCAGCCTATCATGGGTCACGGCGGAAACACATACAGCAGCACTTCTGGCCAGGGCTGAATGAGCGCGTCTATGCCCTCGGCCCCGTACTCTCTGCCCCTGCTGAAGAAGTGAGTGGCTTTGGCATTGGAGTATCGGGCCATCAGATCGAACGCTGGAACTCCCCAGCACTCCATAATCTGGCAGAACGCTTGCGGGGAAAGCTCCCACTCCCCTGAATCCAGTTGATTCCGGCTGACGAAGTCCGCTTAATGTGCGCCGCCGATAGGAACAGATGATGCTCTGCCCAAACGCATAGAAGCGTGGCTTCCTTGGCGAGCGGAGCACTCTTGGTACCCCTGCCTGTTGATGTAGGCCACTACTGTCACGTTGTCCGACAGGACTCTGACCGCCTGCCTCTGCAGAAATGGTTGAAACTCCTAAACAGCCAGACGAATCACTCGTAACTCCAAAAGATTGATTGGACACGCTGTCTCTGCCTTCGACCAGATCCCATGGGCCGTTCTGCTGAGACAATGCGCCCCCCCAGCCCGATAACCTGGCATCCATGGTCACCACCACCTAATCCAGAGCCGCGAGGGCATTCCCTTCTGAAGGTTCTGCGCTACCATCCACCATCGCATGGCAAACCGCGCATGTGGTGTCCAAGCAATCCGAATCGCAAAATCCTCGGACAGGGGTGACCATCGACTGAGAAGCGACCACTGCAGAGGGCGCATGTGCCCCCTGGCCCACGGTACTATGTCTAAGGTTGCTGCCATGGAACCCAGTACCTGAGCATAGTTCCAAGCCTTGGGCGCCGATTCCCGCAACAGGGAAGACAGCTGTTTCTGGAGGTAAAGCCTGTGGGACTCCGGCAGGAAAACCCTGCCCAACCGAGTATCAAACCGAACCCCTAGATACTCCAGGGACTGGGAGGGCGTGAGGTGACACTTCTGCGTGTTGACCACCCATCCCAGGGAACCCAGTAGCTGAAGCTCCTTGGACGTGGCCTGGACACTTTCCTCGTGAGAGGGCACCCGGATGAGCCAATTGTCTAGATACGGATGCACCTGAATTCCTTGAGCCTGCAAGTAGGCGGCGACGACCACCATAACATTGGAAAAGGTACGAGGAGCCGTTGCCAATCCGAAGGGCATAGCCTGAAACTGGAAATGATGTCCCAACACCGCAAAGCGGAGAAAACGTTGATGCGGCGGCCAAATGGGAATATGCAGCTGTGCCTCCTTGAGGTCGAGGGCGGTTAGAAACTCCCACAGCTGCACTGCCGCCATCACCGAGCGTAAGGTCTCCATTCGAAAATGACAGACCTTCAGTGCCTTGTTCACCGCCTTGAGATCGAGGACCGGGTGGAACGTGCCGCCCTTCTTGGGCATTACGAAATAAATCGAGTAGCGACCCTGGCCCCGCTCGGCTAAAGAAACTGGACGCACCTCATCGAGTCGTAACAGCTCTGCCAGCGTCTCTCTGACTGCCACACGCTTGGCTACAGCCTTGCATGGAGATTCCAAGAAAAATTCTGGCAAGGGATGGGCGAACTCGAGCTTGTAATCGCCCCGAACAATTTCCAGTACCCATTCGTCTGAAGTTACCCTGGCCCACTCTTCCCAAAAGAGGGATAGGCACCCCCCAATGGGAGGAAGAAGATGGGCCAGGGCCCCATCTTGCTGACCTCGCGGTCCAGAGGCCGCGGTCTCCCCGAAAGGACTGCTGCTGCTGGAAGCGAGGCCTCTGGAAAGAACCAGAACGCCCAGGTCTATACCTCTTAGCCTCACAAAAACGGGGGCGCACCGAGTGAAAACTCGCCTTCTTATCCTCTGGCAGCCGCTGACCCTTAGAGTCTCCGAGCTCCCTCACAATAGCTGCGAGTTCCTCTCCAACGAGGAGCTTCCCTCTAAAAGGCAGTCAAGCTAAACGAGACTTAGCTGCGACATCCGCCACCCAATGCCTCAACCAGACCCAGCGGCGGGCAGTAACAGCCAAGGACATCTTCTTGGCCGACACCCGCAGTACATCATACAACAAATCCGCCAGGTACGCCAGCCCTGACTCCAAGGCCGGCAGAAAGTCAATTAGTTCCTCTGCCGAAGACGCCTTTTGAACCCAAGAAAGGCAAGCCCTTGCGGCGTAGGATCCACACACGGAGGTCTGAAGAGACAAAGATGCCACCTCAAACACCGACTTGAGCGAGGATTTTAGTTTACTGTCCTGAGGGTCCCTAAGGGCAGTACCACCCTCTACAGGTAACGTGGTCTTTTTCGTGACCGTTGTAATCAAGGAATCCACCGCTGGCATCTTAAAGGAGGTCACATCCTCCAGGCGCAATGGTTAAAGCCTCAGCATTGCCCGCGCCACCATAAGACCTGGAGAATCCCACTGCGCTGCAATCAGCACCTTCATCGCCTCATGGACGTGAAAGGCTCTAGACGGACCCTTGGTCCCTGTCATAATGGAGGGGGGCGGCGGTCGCTGCAGGCACTGAGTCTAGCAAAAAAATATTTAACACTTACAGATCCTGAACAATCAACGACAGGAGTTCATCCTGACAGAACAGATGCACCACCGTGGGGTCATCACCTTCCCCCAATGGCAATTCCCCCTCCTCCAGGTCCTCCGATAGAGCTCGCAGGGATTCTCCTGATTCATGACCCTCCTCAGTGTCAGAAGGTCCCGAAAAATCCTCCCCCGCGCCCACAGCGTCCAGGTGCAGTCTCTTTGTGAGACTAGAGGAATTCACCTGCAGGGGACCCTGACTCCAAGGCTGCATGTCAACCACAGCGAGCCCCCCCCCCCCGAGCTCTGCCTCATCTGAAAAGCCCTGTGCATTAACAGCTCGAACTCCGGGGAAAAAGGAAGGGCTGCACCCTCCACCCCGGAGGAAGACAGACCAGGCAATACAGCCCCCATCATACCTGACTGCGGGATGCCCATTCCGCCGTCCGAATCTGCTGGCCCCACGTGGGGCGAAGAAAAAATGGTGCTGGCGGGAGTGCATGCTGCGCACTGAACTGGCATTCGCACCAAAACTGCGTCAGCCTGCATACCGCCAACTCTTGCTGCATCTCGGGCCGAGTGATCCCCAACCTGCCCGCCCCGCGAGCCGGGAACTCCCTCCTTGACTGCCTGCTCTTTCAGGCAGGTTTCACAGGCTCCCGACGCTGCTCTGTGGCTCTCACACCACGAACAGCGTTTAGCAGACTCAGACGGAGATGACATCCCTGCAGCTCCTTCTAACACTGCCTTCCCCTGCGCTGCTGACTGTCCTTGGCTCGGCTTAACCCTAGCCCAGCCTTGGTCTGAGGGAAGTCTCCCTACACGGCCCCACCGTTCTTTATTTTTTTTTACAGTACCTTACGTAGAGGCAGGAGAGAACAGAGCCGAACCTTTTCTACCTGAGCCAGCAAAGAATTGGAAGGACTGGTAGGGGAGGCGGGGAGGGAACTGGCACCACCAGGTATACCCAAGCTGTACCACAGCTCCTCAACCACCTATAGACTCAACAATACCCGAGGGAACGGGAAAGGAGCCAGATCACTCCAGAGCTGCACTGTTATGCCCTCCATCTGCTAGACAGAGAGAATACTGAGGTTTAGCTGGCTGCACATGCCCATATACAGCAAACCTCGGAGTTCTCTCTATCTCCATCTGCTGGTTGAGGGACATAACCCACAAGTCTCTGGATTGATCTGTGGGACGCAATGGAAACCTGTATTGGTGCTGAATAGGTGGCATCCAAATTTTATTAATATGACTCATATCCACTTATCTTTAATTGTTTGTCATTTGATGTCATGGTTTATATGCCGATGATTGTTCAGCACCAATACAAGTTTTTACCTGGGTGTTCTGAGGCTTTTCCTCCTAATATTAGGTTTTCTCGGTGAAGTTGATTGCAGTTTGAAGATGTAAAATAGCTCATGCAAAGACAACATAAAATGCAAAAATATTAAAACGCTCACCCCTTTTAAGTGAGCACATGCCACAAAACAAACAAAAACTGCCTTTAGAAAAGTCAGGAGTCCTATTATTGCTCAAGT
The DNA here is from genome assembly GCF_901765095.1 of Microcaecilia unicolor. Taxonomy (NCBI): domain Eukaryota; kingdom Metazoa; phylum Chordata; class Amphibia; order Gymnophiona; family Siphonopidae; genus Microcaecilia; species Microcaecilia unicolor. Next base: position 81,559,885 of record NC_044042.1, on the reverse strand, counting down.
AAAAATAAGTTATCTTTTACCAGCAAAACCACCTTTATCATTTTGATATTCAGTTCAAAAGCAGGTCTATCTTTAGACAGATTTAAAACTGTGGTAAAAACTATGGCCCAGATGCACTAACTACACGCTAAACGTGCTGTAATTGGCTGAGACCAGCTGGAACGGCTGTATCAGGGAGCTCCGGGAGTGACTGGTTGTTCTGAGCTGCACTGCTGTAGTCATTTTGTTCATATCTCTAGCTCACTTTGGCTTGCTGCCTCCTGGAGAAGTAGTTCTCCTTAAATCAACCACTGGCAGTAGCGCTGCAACCATTTAAATAGACTACATTTCCCATATGTATTCTCTGCACGGTTCTGCAACCCACCACATCCAGCTTTTGGGAGATCTCAGAAACACCAGAAATGAGACGGAGGAGGGTCATGGTGGATGCCGGTTTCTGATTCTCGTTCTTCATGGGAACTTTGCTGAATTTATTATTCATTCCATGGTTTGATCACCACCAGCAGCGAGGGCAGCAGCAAAATGGGGTCAGTCCTTGATGGATCCCTCTGTACTTGAAAGAGGAGATGCTTGGCAATTCCGGCAGCTTCAGGAGAGGTATAAAGAGGTGATCCACTACAGACAGCATCAAGCAAGCTGCAAAGAGACATTAACGAAAGCTGCAGCCCTCCCGTTAGATTTTCCACAATAAAGGTAGAGACTGCTTTTGTGCATGGGGTCGGAAAACGGCTGTGCATTGCCTTACAGGCACATTATAATAGTAATTAGCTCATTATAATAGCTTTGCTTTCCGTTTTCGTTATCTGCTACCGTGACAGGAAAATGGCTCGGAGAACCCTTTTGTGCATGTCTCGTTTTACTACTTGCTCACTAAACTGGTTAGAACTAGTTTAAAAATCACTTTGCTGGCTCATTAGGTTTAGTGCACCTGGGCCTATTTGTCCACAAAAAATAGTGTTGAAAATTTTCCAGAATTAACTGAAAAAAGTAGAATGGTAACACTATTTGTCCACTCCAGAGCTGACAGGTTACCCAGGTCCAGGATGCAGATTTTGGTCAATTCTGTCTTTTGAATTTACATCCAATTCACTGTGTGAAAAATCAGTGTTGCATTAAGGCACCGGTTCAGGGTTGTCTGAAACCCAGAAATGAATAATTTGGCAATTATGCACACGGGATACAAACAAATAAAAAGGTAAAATAAGCTATAGTTGGCTCAGTCTAATCTCATTGGTAGATGGTATTCCAAACAGCTTGAGTGACAACAACATATTGGATATTACTGCTCTATCTATATGATATCCAAAAGCATGGGAGGAAGTGTCTTGCCTAAGACCAAGGAGGCTGGTTAAAGCAGGAATTGAAATGAACCTATGCAGTCCATTGTATGCGTTGAAGCCAGTAGGCGGAGCTTGCCACGGTTTTAGTACACCCAAAACAATAGCAAACGCTATTGAAAACAATAGCAACAGATTATTAGAAAAAAGGGACTGCCTATGCCTTGTCCATCTGTAACAAGTCTAAAGCTGTTTCAATTCGATAGGCAGTGCCTTAAAAGGTGGATGAGAAAAGATTTGTTTTCTTATTGGACAGCATTTTAATTTATTTTGAAAACTTCCCATATCTAGATATAAATATCATGAAATAACAATTGACTATCACTAAAACAGTTTAAAAAATTATTGTAGCTGGTAGAAACAGCAATTATAAACTCTGTATTTTGTGCTCATTTTTCTACACTGTTCTATACAATACAGATGGCCAAATTTCAGTGAGGACATTCTGTTTCTTGATGGGTTAATCTTAACTGTTGTCGCAATCTGCCTTGGGAAGCCTGGTGTTATAAAGATCATGGAATACATTGAAATTAAATGGAAGCAGAATTAAACTCTCCTTTCATGGAATCACATCTTCATCTGTTTTGTAGAAGTTTACCTTTTAGACACACAAATGGATTATTCTGTTTTCACCATGTTTCAGGTGCAAGTGGTTTTATAAATCAAAATAAATATTTTGTTTCACTGCAGATCTCTTTTGTTTAAACATAACTAAATAGGCTATAAGCCCCTAATACAGTTCATTAGTTTTCTTATATTTCGTTCTTCTGATGACTTATACTGTGCCAAAACTGAAAACTCTTATCTCTAGCTAGTCAATAATAAAAAGAGCTCATTCTGAACACTATCCACCCTAAAAGGTTGTTTTGTGGCTGTACATGAGGAATTGTGATACTGAATAAATAAGTGTATGTTTGTGTCCCTAGCCATGCATCTAATCTAAAGTTTATATAATTCTTTAAAGAAATGCAGTTGTTTATTAGTGGAACATAACCACAGAGGCATAGTATGGTCGCATTTTCAATATGGTAATACTGTGGAACATGTTATTTTGAGTCTTCACTGGACACACTTGTTTTCCTTGTGCCATCATCATCCAGCTGGATAGGTAGTGTCTTAGCAGGTGGAGGATAAAGAATTTTTTAATAAACATTTATATCCCAAATTATCCCAGGCAAACTCGGGTTCAATGTGGCTTACATTTGAAAATACAGTGAGACAAAATAATAGAATTCAGTTATTCATGGGAGCAATTAGATGGATATGTCTGAAACATTTAACAAAGTTGAGTTTTGCATATATACCCAACAGAACATTTAAAAGTCTATCCTTTAATGATGCCATAAGTACAGGCAGTTATTCAAAGATTATCACATGAACACACTAGAACAGGCATCCATCACATTGCAAAAGTAAACAACAACTTCAACAGAGTACATCCAAAATTTAATTTTTATTTTCTCATTTTCATCTTCCAAAATTCCAGACTGCACAGACACAGATCAGCAGGACCCAAAGCACTCCAGAACAAGTCAAGTCAGAAACAACACAGTATACACTTAATTGTTCAACCACCCTTAGGATTCACCTTTGAGTTTAAAAAGCAAAACCATGTCCATGTAAGGTCTGGATAAACAAATCAAAACAATCAAAGTTTAAAGCAAATGCCTATAATATGTAATATGTGGTACCAATAATGAAATAATGATGAAATATTCGCATAGCAGGCAACCCGAGCCAACAGATTTATTTTCCACTGAACATAATGAATTTGGCGGCTAACAGTGTGCTGAACTGGGCAATTCGGGCACATTTTGACTGACGCTGGACAGAACGTCTACATGAAGGAAGTCCTTCCCTCATTATTCAATATCTGTGAAATAGTAGTAATTTAAAAAAGGCAAGTGCATTTTTATAATATACTACTGCAGTCCACAAAACAAAAGATGCAAGTTACCACATTCCATCTTTTTCTTTTGATGTTGGCACAGGAAAACAAATTTAAATGCTCCCAGGTTTCAACCTAGTTCATGTTTAATGTGGGATGTAAATAGAAATGCATATGTTGAACATCTGATTCACTTAACATGATGTCTGTTTCTGTGGCCCTTAACCAGGAGAAAAAAATTTCTGCACGAATGCCCCTATAACCAGCCCCTCCAAATGACATGCTGATTACGATTTATAACAAATTACTACTCTACCCATGAAAAGTTATTCCGTTATTATACTTCCTCTGTGTACATCGGTATACTGCACAAGCTGGCATGTTTGAAAATATAAGTGAGATTAAATAAAAAGTGGATACACTAGCTCATAAAAGTTTGCTTGCTTTGAGTGTACATAGAACGACGGCTGCCCGGTGAAGGGGAAACACAGACCAAGTGACTTCAACCTTTTGACGTCACTTTGTTTCCGGTTTTATCTACACTCTTTGCCTAAGACTTGTATAGGCACGCACTTGCGTGTATAACGTCCGAAAATGAACATGGGAGCCTAGCTATACCAGGTCAAGGGAATTCCCACAGAAGGTTATACCTGATCTGTCATTATACCGGTCTCCCAGCACAGCAGCTTCCGGTGCCTTTGCTGCCTACAATCAAAACACCACCAACTTTGCAGTTCAGTTACGTCCCATAAGCAAATAAACCTACCACTCATGTCACGTAAGCGTCAACTAAGAAATGTGCGACGTCAGTTGTTTTGATTAGTAGACCTGACGGGAGTTGTAGTTATATTAATATTGATACATATCCCGTAGATCTTTTTTTAAACCCATTCATAAACTAGTGTATTCTTAATTATGTTGTTCAAATGGTTACTAAGAGTTCCTTTTTGATGGAACCTAACCTACTATATATCTTCTAGCTAGCAAACATCAACCAAGAAAGCTGAGAGCATTGCTGTTACAGAAAGTTGTCATTTTTCTAATAACACCTACAAACAGATGCCTCACGAACTCATGTTCCCCGCTTTAAGTCTCGGAATACGGAGTATAATTTAAGAAATAAATATTATGTTCACTTGCAGCAATCAAATACAATTTTAAAGTAATTTTTGTTCCGAGATTCCTCTTTGTTCTGATTTTTAGCACATCAGTTTAATATTCCTTCCGTTCCCTCGCTAGATAAACTTTTGCCGGTTTATCAGTGTATGAAAGATAATTATTGTGTATTATTTTATGCTTACTACATTATAAAAACTATCATCCCAGGTCACTGCAGGGTAATATATCTGTAAGGACAATTTTATTGGTACACAAAAATGCAGTCTTAAAAATAAATTTTTATATGTAAACAACAGTCCCAGAGAACAGGTTCCACTATCAACAATATCTAAGGGCCCGTTTACTAAGGTGCACTAGTGTTTTTAGCACGTGCTAAAAATTAGCACACGCTGTAGACAACCATATGGGCATCTACATGCTTAGCGTGCACTAAAAACGCTGTGCTCCTAGGACCCCAAGTAAGATAATTCCACAACCAGACACACAAAGGGGCTCATTATTAAAGCACTTAACTTACAAAGTTCAATAGGTTACTATGGGGCTTATTTTCAAAAGAGAAAAATGTCTAAAAGTTGCATAAAGCAGCATTTGGATGTTTTTCTCACAAAAACATCCAAATCAGAATTTTCAAAATCTGTTTTTCAGATGTTTTTCTATGGTGCTCAGCTGCAGTGCATCCAAATCTCAAGGGTGTGTGTTAAGGGCGGGATTTGGGCGTTCCTAAGATTTGCATGTTTTTCAGCCATAATGGAACAAAACAAAACCTTCCAGGACTAAAACAAGGAAAAATTAGTTATTACCTGATCATTTTCTTTCCATTAGTCCCGGCAGATCAATCCAGAGACTGGTAGTCATAACTCTGCAGCTCTGAATTGAAACTCCTCGCCCGTTCCCTCGGGATGAGTTGAATTTTCCATGGGGTCGAGGGCTCGCTTCTGCTGAGCAGGGATACCTGGTGGTGCCAGGTCCCTCCCTTTCTCCCCTCCCCATCCCAACGGTTCCTGGTCCTGGGGGCACGTGAGTCTTATTCTCCTGACAAAGAAAAAAAAAAGAGAGGAGAAACAGCGAATTTATTTTACAGGGCTGGAGCACTCACAGTAAGCAGGGATCTGCTTGGGTAGCCTGGGAGAGCTGTGGTTCAGCGGGTTGGGGGGGTGTCCTGGCCCACGGGACCACCTCCAAGGTGGCTGCCATGGATCCCAACACCTGAACATAGTCCCAGGCTTTGGGTGCTGAATTGTTGAGAAGACTCTGCACTTGTGCCTGCAACTTCAATTTGAGTCGTTGGTCTCTGGTGTCGGAGGATTACTCGGTCCAATTAACATGGGAATCTATGGTCAGACTGGAAATGCGTTGGTGGCTTCAAGCCGACAAGTTGAGTCTGGGGATGCCCCCTGGCGGTGCCGGATTGGGTAGTGGTGACTACAGATGCCAGACTTTCAGGATGGGGAGCCCATTGTCGGGGCTCCACAACACAGGGGACTTGGTCTCGGACGGAGGCTGCTTGGTCCATCAATCGGTTGGAACTGAGAGCAGTGTGGCTCGCGTTGCTAGCCTTTTACAAGGAACTAGCAAGAAAACTGCCCACTCTGGTGTCGAATAGCACTCCAAGGTATTCCAAGGATTGAGACGGCACCAACCGACTCTTCCAAATTGACAATCCATCCCAACGACCGCAGCAGTGAGACAACCTTGTCCGTCGCCTGAACACCATCCACAAAGGACGGAGCCTTTATCAACCAGTCGTCGAGATAAGGATGCACCTGCATCCCTTCCTGTCGCAGAAACGCCGCAACCACTACTATCACCTTGGAAAACGTCCGAGGGGCCGTAGCCAGCCCGAAGGGTAGAGCCCGGAACTGAAAATGCTGGCCCAGCACTGCAAACCGAAGAAAGCAATGATGAGGCGGCCAAATGGGAATGTGTAAGTAAGCTTCTTTGAGACTGAGAGAAGTAAGAAATTCTCCAGGCTGTACTGTGGCTATCACGGACCGCAGGGTTTCCATGTGAAAATGACGTACTTGCAGAGCCTTGTTTACTCCCTTGAGATCTAGAACCGGACGAAAGGAGCCTCCTTTCTTTGGAACCACAAAATAGATGGAATAACGGCTTAAGCCGCGCTGCGTCACTGGAACGGGCACCACAGCTCCCAAGCGAAAGAGATTTCCTAACGTCTCCCTGACTGCTGCTCTCTTTTTTGGAGATTTGCAAGGAGATTCCACGAAAAAATCTGGTAGGTTCCGCACCAACTCTAGCTTGTACCCGTCCCTTATTACTTCCAGTACCCACTCGTCTGAAGTTACCCTACCCAGAAACAGGGACAGCCGTCCCCCTATTGCCTCTGGAAGATGGACCAAGGCCCCATCATTGGGTAGGAGAACCCGTGGCGGGTCTGGAGGCCGCGCCGCCAGAGCGGCGCTCTCCTCGAAATGGCTGCTGCTTCTGAGGAAAATGGGGCTTAGAATGACCTGCCTGGTCGATAACGCCTTGCCTCACAAAACCGAGCCCGAGAAGGACCCACGCGAGAAGACCTAGGTCTATCCTCCGGTAAACGGCGACCCTTAGCATCTCCAAGATCCTTCACAATCTTGTCCAAATCGTCTCCAAAGAGCAGCTTGCCCCTAAACGGCAACCGTGCAAGACGCGACTTAGAAGCCGCATCCGCCGACCAGTGATGAAGCCACAACCATCGGCGAGCCACCACTGCTAGGGCTACCTCTTTGGCCGATGCCCGAAGGATATCATACAACAAATACGCAGACCAGCCTCAAGCGAAGGCAAGTTAGAAACCAGTTCCTCCGAGGAGGACGCCTTCTATATCCAAGACAAACATGCTCTAGCTGCATAGGATCCGCAGACCGACGCCTGCATGCACAGCGCTGCCACGTCGAAGGAAGCCTTTAAAGAAGATTCTAACTTCCTATCTTGCGGGTCCTTAAGTACCGTCCCACCTTCCACCGGCAATGTAGTTCTTTTAGTCACCGCTGTGATCAACGAATCCATCGTAGGCAACCGCAAGTCTTCGCGTTCCCCTTCCGGAAGCGGATACAACCACACCATGGCTCTAGCCACGCACAACCCTGCCTCCGGCGTGTCCCATTGCGCCGCAACGAGTACCTTCATAGCCTCATGAATGTGAAAGGTACGGGATGGCCGCTTGATCCTCGACATAATCGAGGGCGCAGCCGAAGAAGAGGGACCGTTGTCCGGCGCCGAGATATTTAAAATCTCCATAGCTCGGACAATAAAATTCCCCAACTCATCCTGGCAAAACAACCGCGCTGCGGTGGGATCATCAGCCCCCTCCGAAGGGGAAACCCCCTCCTCCCGCAACTCCGAGCGGATCAGTTGTGACACTTCCGATAACCGCCTGTTATCTACGTCCGTGGCTACCGAAATAGCCTCCAACTCTCTAAAATCCAGGCAGTGTCGCTTAGGCAAACAGGATGGGCTCCCCAATAGTTGCTCCTGAGACGCTCCTAAATCCCCCGCCTGGCCCAGGACTTCCCCGAACCTCTTTAATAAAAAAAGCCCTGTGTAACAACAGGACAAACTCAGGGGAAAAAGGAACACCTGACTGTTTCACACTAGCGTCTTCCAACTGAGCCCCCCCCCCCCCCCGTGGGCAGGGACCCTTGCTGACGAACCGCGCCAAAAGGAGATCCTGAAGATTCTCCTCCAGTCAAAATGGCGCCTGTCAGCCCTCCGCGTGAACGAGAGCCGAATCCGCCGCATCCTCTGCTCCTCTGGCGCCAATGTTCTGCCCTGTGGCTCCAGCTGATCACAAATCAGCTGATTTTCTGCCTCGCTGTCTGGCAGGAGAATCCTCCGCCGTTCGCCCCTTAAATGATGCGACGGCGCCAAAATCATCCGCCGCTGGGCGAGAGGCCTGCCTCCCCGAGGTGCCTGACAACGGAGCCGCTGTCCCCGAGACCTGATCCGATCGGTTCCGCCCCGCTGCCGGCGCCGCCTGTACCGAGGTGCGAAGGCAGGCATCACAAGTTCCCGATGCTGCTCTCCGGTTCCCACACCAGGAGCAGCGTTTCACTGATTCAGATTGGGCTGCCATGTGCCCTGAAGAGAATCTGGCACCACAACACCCCCCCAACCTGCTGAACCACAGCTCTCCCAGGCTACCCAAGCAGATCCCTGCTTACTGTGAGTGCTCCAGCCCTGTAAAATAAATTCGCTGTTTCTCCTCTCTCTTTTTTTTTCTTTGTCAGGAGAATAAGACTCACGTGCCCAGGACCAGGAACCGTTGGGATTGGGGGGGGGGGGGGGGGGGGGAGGGGGGGAGAAAGGAAGGGACCTGGCACCACCAGGTATCCCTGCTCAGCTGAAGCGAGCCCTCGACCCCGTGGAAAACTCAACTCATCCTGAGGGAACGGGCAAGGAGTTTCAATCCAGAGCTGCAGAGTTATGACCACCAGTCTCTGGATTGATCTGTGGGACGATATGGAAAGACATTTTGAGCTAGACCTGTTTTTATAACGAATAAGGCACAAAAAGGTGCCCTAAATGACCAGATGACCACTGAAGGGAATGAATCAGTGATGACTTTCCCTTACTTCCCCAGTTGTTGGAACCTAGGTGTTGCAGGTGGATCCAGGGGAAATTTTGCAGCCAGCAGGAGGAGTAAGGGAGAGGGGATGGGGACCCGCACCCTTCAAGCAGAATCGCACTGGACCATGCCAGAGCCTCACCCAGAGGCACTAAGAAGTGCGACTGGGAGCTGTGGAGCCAAGCTCTGCACTCAATCAAATAAAGGACTGGTGAACCTGGGAGTGGTCATTAGGCTCAACCACACTATGTGGTAACAGCCAGCAGAGCGGGGAGCTAGGCCAAGGACCAGAGCACCGAACAGCACAACCTACCAACTGCTACAGGTAGAGAAAAATACTGGATTGTTTCAGGGAGCATTCCAGCTTATACTGGTGATGTCACTGGTGGAACCACAGATGACGTGGCCAGTAGGGAGCAATTAGAATCATGGTCTCTTGGTCCCCACGCAGTTTGAGGAGTTTTCCCTATGAGAGGTAGTGGGGGAAAGGCGTATATAAGATCCATTCCCCAGAGCAGCAAGGTGGCATTCTGGGGCTGTACAGTTACATTACATTATACAGGACTTCTTGTCAGCAAATACCAGCATTTTAGTTCATTGTGGATAACAATAAGTTCGTGTTCACAGAGGAAAATCCTGGAGAAGGACTGCGGTTGGCTGCCGAGGGAATATCTGGGAATGGAGTGGATAGTGTGCCATATACGGAAAAAAGAGTTTATAAACAGCTTGAGAATCTGAAGGTGGACAAAGCTATGGGGCAGAATGGGATACATCCCAGGATACTGAGGGCGCTTAGAGAGGTCCTGGTGGGACCTCTTAAAGATTTATTTAATAGATCTTTAGAGACAGAAGAGGTTCCGCGAGATTGGAGGCGAGCAGATGTGGTCACTCTTCACAAAAGTGGAAACAAGGAAGGAGTAGGAAACTACAGACCAGTAAGTCTCACGTCAGTGGTAGGAAAAATAATGGAGTCGCTGCTGAAAGAAAGGATAGTTAACTTTCTAGAAGCCAATGGGCTACAGGACCCAAGGCAACATGGCTTTACCAAAGGAAAATCCTGCCAAACGAATCTTATTGACTTCTTTGACTGGGTGACTAAAGAACTGGATGAAGGACGTGCACTAGATGTAATCTACTTGGATTTCAGCAAAGCCTTTGATATAGTTCCCCACAGAAGACTCGTGAATAAGCTGAAAGGGCTGAACTTAGGACCAAAAGTGGTGACTGGATAAGAAACTGGTTGACCGACAGGTGGCAGAGGGTGATGGTAAATGGAATTTGCTTGGAGGAAAGGAAAGTGAAAAGTGGAGCTCCTCAGGGGTCGGTGCTGGGGCCTATTCTGTTTAATATATTTGTGAGAGATATTTCTGAAGGGTTGGAAAGAAAGGTTTGCCTTTTTGCAGATGACATGAAGATAGCCAATAAAGTGGATACCCTGGAGGGAGTAGAAACAATGAGACGGGATCTCCAAGTTAGATGAATGGTCAAGGGTCTGGCAGTTAAAATTTAATCCAAAACTACAAATGCTGGGCTAACTAAATATTTCAGTTTCTAGATGTATATAGCTGTACTAAATAAAGAGAAACCTGTTTATTAAATAGCCATTCTACCTAAAAAATATATACATATAATAATATGTGAATTGTGCTCAGTGTGTTACACGTGACCAAGGTCACTTTTTGAGTAATATCACAAGAGTCCCAGCCTACCTGCCCATACATGTATAAAGTTGACTGTTTTTTTCAACTTTATATATGTATGGGCAGGTAGGTTGGGACTCTTGTGCTATGATGGTTGGGAGGTGATATTACTCAAACAGTGACCTTGGTCACATGTAATGCACCGAGCACAATTCACAAATTATTATATGTATATTTTTTTAGGTAGAATGGCAATTTAATAAACAGGTTTCTCTTTATTTAGTACTAGTAAAAAAGGCCCATTTCTGTTTGAAAGGAAACGGGCGCTAGCAAGGTTGTTTGTGAGTTTTTTTTTGTTATGAAATAGTTGTTATAAAAGTGTTGTAGTTGTAATCAGAAGGAATGTATTTTAAGTTTGTATAATGTAGATGATGCTCCATGTTTTTTGTGTGTTTTGTTTTCTGAGTGTGTGTGTGAGAGAGAGAGAGAGAGTGTGTGTGACAGTGACTCACAGAGTGTGAAAGACTGTTTGTGTGTGTGTGAGAGAGAGAGAGAGAGAGAGAGAGTGTGTGTCTGTGTGTGACACAGAGCTTCAGTGAGCCAAACTGTGTGTGTGTGTATGTTTAGCATAAACAGTTTGGTTTGCAATTCTCAGGTGTGTGAATTAATTTCCCCCCCCCTTCCATTCGTCGCTGCAGCTGCCTGTCAGGTGTGATGCCCCCCTCCCGGCGCCATCCCACCCACGGCGATGCACCCGGCCGCAGCCATCCCACCCACCATGCCCATCGCACCCACCTTCGCGTTGCTTTGCCGGCGGGGGACTCGGAACCCCGCCAGCACAAGTCCTGTGTGCTGACTACGGCATCATCTTCGGCGTTGGTAGCCTGTGCAGGGCGGAGTTCTGTGCGTCTGACGTCCTGCACGTGCAGCACGTCAGATGCACAGAAGCCCTGCATGCACAGGCTAGGAACGCCAAAGATGACGCCGTAGTGAGCAGACAGGACTTGTGCTGGCGGGGTTTCGGGTCCCCCGCCGGCAAAGCAACGCGAAGGTGGGTGGCTTAGGAGGGGGTTGTTGCGGGGGGGGTGTTGGAGGTCCTTGTTTTGAGCTGCAGCTTTGGGGGGGGGGGGGTCTACGAATCTGTGGGCGGGGCTTGAATTTTTTGAGGTTTGGTGCGCGGGGAGGGGGGTGTTGGATGTGGGAACAGCTTGAACGTTTTGAGGTGTGTGCGCGGGGGGAGGGGGGGTGTTGGATGTGGGAACAGTGGTCTCCGGAGTCATTTGCACTCCGGAGCTTTGGAGGTGCGTCCCCTTTCCGCGGGTGGGTCGGCAGGGGAGGAGTAGGGAAACACGCGTGGGTGCGATCCGTTTAGTCGACTTTTTTTTTCCTGCCCTTGACGTCATGACGTTTGACGCGAGGGCGGGGCACGGGTCAGTGGGGTGGCTTCACCACCATGAATCCACGAACCGTTCTGGGAGTCTGACTGACTTCAGTGACGTCAGTGTCCTCAGAACGTTGAGGTTGCGTTTTATTATAGTAGATAGTTACATTTTAATATCAAGAAATGCACAGTGCACTTGGGGTGCAGAAACCCAAAAGAGAGATACTGAATGGGGTGGGGGGGGGGGGCAGCAGAGAGATTAGTAAGCTCAACTCAGGAGAGAGACCTTGGGGTGCTGGTGTCCGAGGATCTGAAGGTGAATAAACAATGTGACAAGGCGACGGCCATGGTCAGGATGCTAGGCTTCATAGAGAGGGGTATAACCAGCAGAAGAAAGGAGGTGTTGATGCCCCTCTACAAGTTGTTGGTGAGGACCCACTTGGAATATTGTGTTCAGTTTTGGAGGCCGTATCTTGCTAAAGACGTAAAAAACCTGTAAGCGGTGTAAAGAAAAGTTACAAAAATGGTATGGGATTTGCATTGTAAACCCTATGAGGAGAGACTTGCCGACCTGAACATGTATACCTTGGAGGAAAGGAGAAACGGGTGACATGATACAGATGTTCAAATATTTGAAAGGTATTAATCCGCAAACAAACCTTTTCTGGAGACGGGAAGGTGGTAGAACTAGAGGACATGAATTGAGGTTGAAGGGGGGCAGACTCAGGAGTAATGTCAGGAAGTATTTTTTCAAGGAAAGGGTAGTGTATACGTGGAATGCCGTCCCACGGGAGGTGGTGATGAAAATGGTAATGGAATTGAAACACGCGTGGCATAAACACAAAGGAATCCTGTTTAGAAGGAATGGATCCACGGCGAGACAGTAATTCAGGTACAAGCAATGTTCAACAGGCAGGCTGCAGGCGAGAGAGTAATCCAGGTATAAGCAATGTTCAACAGGCAGGCAGCAGGCGAGAGAGTAATCCAGGTACAAGCAATGTTCAACGGGCAGAAATTCGGGAAACCATCCAATACAAAGATCACTTACCAAATAGAAGTCGAAGCAATGAGGCCTAGGGAAAATGCTCCAGAAATAGCGCTGGGCTTCCGGTGCTGAGAGGGATCAGCTGGAGAGGAGAGCTGCCATAGGTTAGGTGGTCGAGAAGGAGGAGTCCGCTCGCAACGAGGACCAATCCATGTGCAGCACGGGGGCGGGTCAATGGTTCCGAACCGCCCCGGAGGTGCACGGAGCCAGCGAAACATAGGGCATGTAGTGATCCTGGGTGCGCGCACCATGCTGAGGAGAGGGAAAGGACAAGCGCCGCACAGACCGGAGCGCAGGATCCGCTATGATGATGCTGCCGGAGTGTCTCGCTGGAGAGGAGGTGAGGGCCGTGACAGTGCCCTGAGAATGGCAAGGACAAATCAAACTCGGGCATACATATAAAGTATCACATACCATGTAAAATGAGTTTATCTTGTTGGGCAGATTGGATGGACTGTTCAGGTCTTTATGTGCCATCATTTCATTCATTTACTATGTTAATAAGAACCAAGAAGACATAACTTCAGAAAACAAACACACACACACAAAAAAAACCCCAGTGGAAATTACATGGTAAGTAGGAGAAAGGTAAAAGTATCCAGGATATCATGAACCCCCCTCCCCCCAGCAATCTAATAAGCTAGCTGTTCATAATTCAAATAATTTTTGAAATAGAAAAGTTTGGAGAACTTTTCAGAAAACTCAATTCCTTATCAAGCGAATCTCTGAAGGAAGAAGGTTCTACAAAGCGACATTCCAATAGTACAAAGAAGAATCAAAAAGTCTCCTTGATCTAACAGACTGAACAGAAAGAAATTTTAGCAACATTTGATTGTGAGTTTTTATAGTATTATTTGATGTAGAAGTTCCACCAGCTCAGTTAAATAAAGTGATGCAAAACCATAAATAATCTGAAAAGCAGTAGTGCAAAGTTTGAATTTTGCCCTGGCCTCACCTGGCAGCCAGTGCAACATCATCAGCACTGGAGTGGCTGATATAAAACGGCCAAATGAGAAAATCAGACATGTTGCTGTATTTTGTATGAGCTGAAGATGTCTGATAAACGTCTTAGTGCAACCATTAAAAATAATATTACAATAGTCCAATCTGGACAAGGTCAAAGTTTGAACCACTAATATGAGCTTATGAGGTTCAAAGTAGTTCCGGATTGTTCTCAATTTTCTCAAGGTGTGGAAGGACTTCTTAGTCAAGGACTTCATAGAAAATGTGAGTAAACTGTCTACTTCCACCCCGAAAACTCTAGAACAAGAATCAAAGGCGAAGACATTTGCTTCAATAGAAAACTGTACAGGAAATTGTGGTGTATCAAATGGACCCATTCTGGAACAAAAGTGGGGAAGCTTGTAGTTCTGAGGAGAACTGAAAAGGTCTATTGCTGGGGTTCCCTACTGCTGGAATATCCGATGAACTACAGAGATGCTGAGGGACCATTTGTGAGGCTGTAGGACTCTGCTCAATATGTCTGCCACAGCATTGTTTGCCAGCTAGGTAAACAGCTCTTGAAAAGATGTTTTGAGAAGCTGCCCAATTCTATATTTGGATTGCTTGTCGACAGCGGTGGTAAGAATCTATTTCTCCTTGTTTGTTCAGGTAATACATCACAACCTGGTTGTCTATGTGAATGAGTATTATCTGATCGAGAATACGGTCTTGGAAAATTTTGAGGGTGTTCCAGACTGCTAGCAATTCCAGGTGATTCATATGATTGTTTCTCCCATGTGCAGACTATTGAAGTGAGCAACCCAACCTACCATGGAGGCATCCATGGTGAGGTGATGCGAAAGGGGCTGAAATGGAAGACCCCAGGTGAGATTCTGGAATACCATCCACAACTGTAGAGAGCAGAATAGCTGTGGAGTGACTTGAATATGTGTCAAGAGTAATCATGTCAAGAGTAATCATGTGGTTTGGGACCACTGAGAGGAGTGTATCCACCGAGGAATTCAGAAATGGGGTAGAGCCAATGGTGTTACATGGAGTGCTGAAGGTATGGAAGCACATGTTATAATAAAAAGGGAGTTTCAATTTTTGTTACAGATTCATCCAGTAATTCCAGTCATTTATTTTGTACCCAAAATGGAAAATGAAGAAGCAAACACGGTAGAAAATGAAGTTACAAGTCTTTATTGTAGAGAGCGGGTAAAAGGACAGGAACATATTTCGCCCAAGACATCAGGAGCAATATCCTATATAATAATTCTCACCTCCAACGTTCTATGTGTCTTGCTGCCTGTGTTCTGACTTCTTCGGAGTTGGTCTGCTAGGCTCCGTAGCACAGGCTGACATCAGCAAACACATTGTGACTTCAACATCAGAACCCGGGGTAAAAAGAAAAAACCATGCCTCACAGCTGATCCAACCCCCCCTTCCCAAACTGCCATACAGCGTGACAGCAACACAAAAAAAAGGCTCGAGCCTGCCTGACGCCACTGACGCGCTCTACAGCTGCCCTCCCGAAACACCTGGGGGGGGGGGGGGGGTACAGCATCAACCCCCCCTCAGCGCATCACCCAAGCCCCCCCCCCCGCCCCGAGTGCATTCTTGCCTGCCGTGTGCATGCCACTGGGGGGGGGGGGGGGTCGGTTCCGCTGGTTCCCTGCTCCCTCTGCCCCAGAACAGGAAATAACCTGTTCTGGGGCAGAGGGAGCAGGGAACCAGCGGAGCCGACACCCCCTCAGTGGTGTGCACCCGGGGCGGACCGCCCCCACCGCCACGCCCTTGCTATGCCACTGGTCAAGGGGAAGATGCTGCATAGAGGAGAGGACAGGGAAGAAAGGAAATATGCTTGCTCAGGAAGAGAAGGGTAGATAGTACACATGGTGGGAGTAGGGTGACAGAAGGGAGATGCTGAATTGGGATGGGGAAGAGAGAGGGAGGGAGGGAGGAAGGGAGGGACCCTGAAACTCGGAGGGAGGGAGACCCTGAACCTCGGAGGGAGGGAGGGGACGACCCTGGAACTCGGAAGGAAGGAGGGAGGGAGGGGATGACCCTGGCACTCGAAGGGAGGGGGAGGGGATGACCCTGGCACTCAAAGAGAGGGAGGGAGGGAGATGACCCTGGAACTGGGAGGGGGGACCCTGGAACACACTCTCATTCTCACACACATACTCTCTCTCACAGACATAGTCGCACCCAGTCTCACTCTCTCTCTGTCACACACACACTCGCACATTCACTCTCTCTCTCTCTCTCACAGAGTCACTCTCACATACACTCTCTCAAACATACACACTCCGAGGAAAACCTTGCTAGTGCCAGTTTCATTTGTGTCAGAAACAGGTCTTTTTTATTAGTAATACTAATAAAAACATATAAGTTAACATACATGTAAATCATATTGCAATCCAAAACCAATCTAGACCCAAAACCCGGAGAATGTGCAGCAGACCGATCATGGACCGACTTTGACATGCTCTCATCAAAAGAAATCTCTTATTGGCTTCGAAAATACGCCAAATCGCAATGCAAATTGGACATCTGCCCTAACAGACTAATAAGATCCGCACCCAAACAATTCAAAACAGACCTCACGAACCACAAATTACAGGCTTCACAATGGACTCTTTCCCACGGATAAAGGAAACATCCTACTCACTCCGTTACCGAAAGATGCTAAAAAAAAGCACAATGGACCTAACCAACTATCGACCAGTAGCATCTATTCCACTCATGACCAAACTCATGGAAGGCATAGTGACAAAACAACTCACTGAATACCTAAATAAACACTCAATTCTACACGAGTCCCAATCAGGATTTTGGACAAATCACAGCACCGAAACTGTACTAGTGTCCGCAATGAACTCATTCAAACAGGCAATTGCGACTGGTATCAACATCCTCCTCCTGCAATTCGACATGTCCAACGCCTTTGACACGGTTAACCATGATATACTAATACATATACTAGAATACTTCGGAGTAGGAGGCACAGTTCTCAAATGGCTCAAAGGATTCCTGACCACAAGATCATACCAAGTAACAACGAACGCGGATAGATCACCCCCATAGATACCTGAATATGGAGTCCCCCAGGGATCCCCTCTCTCACCAACATTATTCAACCTAATGATGATACCTCTAGCCAAACTACTAGCCGATCAAAACCTCAACCCCTGCATTTATGCAGATGACGTCACAATTTACATCCCATTCAAACATGATCTAAATGAAATCACCAATGAGATCAACCAAAGCCTCCAAATAATGCACACTTGGGCAGATGCATTCCAACTAAAACTTAACGCAGAATAAACACAATGTCTCGTACTCACCTCACAACATAACACAAAAAACTTCACCACCATAGTCACACCATACTGTTCCCTTCCTGTCTCACAAAACTTGAAAATTCTTGGCGTCACCATTGATCGAAACCTCACTCTTGATACCCACGTGAAAAACACGACGAAAAAGATGTTCTACACCATGTGGAAACTTAAAAGAGTAAAAACTTTTTTCCAGAGAAACATCTTCCGTACCCTGGTACAGTCAATGGTAATAAGTCATCTGGACTACTGCAATGCACTGTACGCTGGGTGCAAAGAACAAACAATAAAAAAAATCCAAACGGCCCAGAATACGGCTGCCAGACTCATATTTGGAAGAACTAAATATGAAAGTGCAAAACCCCTAAGAGAGAAACTTCACTGGCTCCCACTTAAGGAACACATTGCGTTCAAGATCTGCACGATTGTACACAAAATCATTCATGCAGACGCCCCAATCTACATGCTAAACCTCGTGGACCTACCTTCCAGAAATGCCACAAGATCAGCCCGAAAATTTCTAAACCTGCACTACCCCAGCTGCAAAGGACTTAAATACAAGCTGATGCATGCCACTACCTTCTCTTACATGAGCACGCAGTTATGGAATGCATTACCTACAGACTTGAAAGCAATCAAAGAAACAACTATCTTTCGAAAATCTCTGAAAACATTCTTCTTCAACAAGGCCTACAATGAGAACGTATAACCTCACTAAGTCACCTCACCAACCCACTCAATTATGAACGCCCACCTTCTATAACTACCCTAATCACTCTCTTCCTTCTTCTTTCTTCTCTTCCTTGATTACTACACATTACTAACTGTATCTGATATCCTGAAATGACAATGTTAACAAGTCTATGTAAGCCACATTGAGCCTGCAAATAGGTGGGGGAATGTGGGATACAAATGCAATAAATAATAATAATAATAATAAATATAAATAATTAAAACCATATTCTTTTATTTATTTTGTTGCATTTGTATCCCACATTATCCCACCTCTTTGCAGGCTCAATGTGGCTTACAATTCATCATGGATACTGGAAATAGAAGAGAATATACATCAAATGAAACAAAATATAAATACTTATACTGGTCAATAAATACATAATAACACAAATATAATAAATACATAAAAAGTGTCTGGGAACTAGTTAGTGTTAGTGTTCATGCAGAGATAATTGTACATATAGAGGCTTATTTTCAAACCACTTACATAAGTACATAAGCATCGCCATGCTGGGACAGACCAAGGGTCCATCGAGCCCAGCACCCTGTCACCGACAGCGGCCAAAAGAACAAGCAATTTGTCCCGTCCATCATAGAAACACTGTATTATTCCCTCGTCCATTCAATAACATTCTATGGCTTTTTCCTCCAGGAAGCCATCCAACCCTTTTTTGAAGTCCGCTAAGTTAACCGTCTTAATCACCCTTTGCGGCAGCGAATTCCAGAGTTTCACTACACGTAGAGTGAAGAAAAATTTCCTCCGATTCGATTTAAATTTACCATACTGCAGCTTCATCGCATGCCCCCTTGTCCTAGTATTTTTGGAAAGCGTAAAGAGACGCTCCACATCGACCAGTTCCATTCCACTCATTATCTTATAGACCTCTATCATATCTCCCCTCAGCCGCCTTTTCTCCAAGCTGAAGAGCCCCAGCCTCTTCAGCCTATCTTGACAGGGAAGTCATCCCATCCCCGGTATCATCTTTGTCGCCCTTCTCTGCACCTTTTCCAATTCCACTATCCAGCTGATTATCGAAAGAGATCGCCGCCCATCTTCCGACACAAATCAGGAGATGGGCGGCGATCTCCTGAATCCAGCCAAATCGGCATAATTGAAAGCTGATTTTGGGCAGCTTCAACTGCGTTCCGTTGCGGGTCTGATGAAAGTTAAAAGGGGGCATGTCGGCATGGTAGCGAAGGCGGGACGGGGCGTGGTTAAGAGATGGGCATCCTCGCCCAATAATGGAAAAAAGAAAGCCGGCCTTCACGAGAATTTGATCCACTTTATTTGGACTCTTTTTTTTCAGGTTCAAATCCCAAAAAGCTGCCCGAACTGACCAGATGACCACCGGAGGGAATCGGGGATCAGCTCCCCTAACCTGACCTCAGCGTGGAACCTGACCACTCTCTGCCTGCCGCCTGACCTGACCTCAGTGTGGAACCTGACCACTCTCTGCCCGCTGCCTGACCTCTGCTGGGAACCAGAATACTCCCTGCTTGCTGCCAGCCTCAATCTCAGCCCGTCTCCTGTCCAGTCCGTTGCTTGCTGCCTGTCCCTGATCCCAGCCGCCCGCATCTGGGGGCTCAACCCCCAGGGAACGGAGGTTGTCTCAGGTGAAGCTTTGGGAATTGTTCGGCCGCCAGCTGAGCATGGGCTTCTCGCCGGTGCTTCCCACGGCTCAAGGACTCACTACCCTAACAGGCAAGACTTTCCTTCACTAAATCCATATTGACTTTGTCCCATTAGTCCATGCTTTTGAATGTGCTCTGTAATTTTGTTCTTAATAATAGTCTCTACCATTTTGCCCGGCACCGACGTCAGACTCACCGGCCTATAATTTCCCGGGTCTCCTCTGGAACCTTTTAAAAATATCAGCGTTACACTGGCCACCCTCCAATCTTCCGGTACCACGCTCGATTTTAAGGATAAATTACAAATCAATAACAGTAGCTCTGCCAGCTCATTTTTTAGGTCTATCAGTACCCTAGGGTGAATACCATCCAGTCCAGGAGATTTGCTACTCTTCAGTTTGCAGAACTGCTCCATTACGTCTTCCAGATTTACAGATATTTCAATAAGTTTTTCCGACTCTTCAGCTTCGAATACCCTGTCCGGCACCAGTATCCCACCCAAATCTTCCTCGGTGAAGACTGAAGCAAAGAACTCATTTAGTTTTTCTGCTATTTCTTTGTCTTCCTTGATTGCCCCTTTTACACCCCGGTCATCCAGCGGGCCAAACGATTCTTTTGCCGGTTTCCTGCTTTTAATATATCTAAAAAAAGTTTTACTATCAGTTTTCGCCTCTAACACTATCTTTCTTTCAAAATTCCTCTTTGCCTTTCTTATCAGCGCTTTGCATCTGACTTGACATTCCTTATGCCGCTTCTTATTTTCCTCATTCGGTTCCTTCTTCCATTTTCTGAAGGATTTCTTTTTAGCTCCAATAGCCTCCTTTTCCTCACTTTTTAACCACGCCAGCTGTCATTTGGTTTTCTGTCCTCCTTTTCTGATACGTGGAATATGTTTGGCCTCCAGGACGGTGTTTTTGAACAGCATCCACGCCTGTTGTAGGTTTCTTACCCTCTCAGTCGCTCCTCTAAGTTTTTTTTTTACCATTCTTCTCATTTTATCATAGCTTCCTTTTTTAAAGTTAAATGCAAACATATTTGACTTCCTAAGCAAATTTAAAAGGCGATCACTGTTGTCAAGCGGCCCCCGGACCGCTACCTCCTGCACCAGATCATGCGCTCCACAAATGACTAAGTCTAGAATTTTTCCTTCTCTCGTCGGCTCCTGTACCAGCTGCTCCATAAAGCTGTCCTTTATTTCATCGAGGAAGTTTACCTCCCTAGTGTGCCCTGATGTTACATTAACCCAGTCTATATGGGGGTAATTAAAATCACAATTTTCAAATTATTCTACAATTATATCGAGTGTTGAAAGGTAATGATGGACTCACACATGAAAACAAGTGGAGAAAAAAAGACCTCAGTTTGAACGGCACCTCCTACCTCCAAAGGACTCGCCTTATATTAAGAAGGAGAGCCTCTTTAATCATAAGTCCCACTGGTTATCCTCCTTCCACCAGGTCTCAGAGATGCCTATTATGTCTATTTCTTCATTCAGTGCAATATATTCTAATTCTCACATCTTATGTCTTAGGCTCCTAGCATTTGCATATAGACACTTCAAGCTAGACTTATTATTCCTTATCACATCATGTTGATTACTTGACAGTACTATTTTACTATCTTTTGTCTGGTTTTTATTATTTTTATATTTAAGGACATTGAATCTACTACAGTATCTTTTGCAACCTCACTATCAAGAAACCCTGTCTTCCCTGTTTGGGCGATATCTTTGCAAGTTACCTTATTCCGAACCATATGCTTTTGTGCGACTGTCGGCCTTCCCCCACCCCGTTCCTAGTTTAAAAGCTGCTCTATCTCTTTTTTAAATGATGATGCCAACAGCCCGGTCCCATCTCGGTTAAGGTGGAGCCATCATTTCGGAATAGGTTCCCCCTTCCCCAGAATGTTGCCCAGTTCCTGACAAAACTAAAACCCTCCTCCTTGCACCATTGTCTCATCCACGCATTAAGACTCCGGAGCTCTGCCTGTCTCTTGGGCCCTGCGCGTGGAACAGGTAGTATTTCAGAAAACGCCACCCTGGAGGATCTGGATTTGAGCTTTCTTCCTAAGAGCCTACATTTGGCTTCCAGAACCTCTCTCCCACATTTTCCTTTGTCATTGGTACCCACATGTACCAAGACAGCCGGCTCCTCCCCAGCATTATCTTTTACAAAGGTGTGCTAGTGTTTTTAAAATGTGCTATAAATAAGCATGCACTAAACGTTAGGGAGGTCCATATATTCCTATGGGCATGTCTAGCGTTTAGTACACACTAAAAAGAGTAGCACACCTTTGTAAAAGACCCCCTTAGACTTACAAAGTCCCGTGGAGGGGCATAATCGAACACAAGTTGTCATGAGGGCGTCCTCGCAGGACGGCCCCGTAAAGAGGCGGTGCAACCTGTATTATCGAAACAAGATGGGCATCCATCTTTCGTTTCGATAATACGGTCGGGGACACCCAAATCATGAAATTTAGGTCGACCTTAGAAATGTTCGTCCTTAGGTCGTTTTTGAGATGGTTGTCTCCAGTTTTTGGCGATAATGGAAACCGAGGACGCCCATCTCAAAAACGACCAAATCCAAGCTATTTGGTCATGGGAGGAGCCAGCATTCGTAGTGCACTGGTCCCCCTCACATGCCAGGACACCAACCGGGCACCCTAGGGGGCACTGCAGTGGACTTCACAAATTGCTCCCAGCTGCATAGCTCCCTTACCTTCGGTGCTGAGCCCTCCAAACCCCCCTCCCAAAACCCACTCCCCACAACTGTACACCACTACCATAGCCCTAAGGGGTGAAGGGGGGCACCTACATGTGGGTACAGTGGGTTTTGGGGGGGGGGGTTTGTAGGGCTCAACGTTTACCACCACAAGTGTAACAGGTGTGGGGGGATGGGCCTGGGTCCGCCTGCCTGAAGTGCACTGCACTCACTAAAAACTGCTCCAGGGACCTGCATACTGCTGTCATGGAGCTGGGTATGACATTTGAGGCTGGAAAAAAATGTTAAAAAATTTTTTTTTGGGGTGGGAAGGGGTTGGTGACCACTGGGGGAGTAAGGGGAGGTCATCCTCGATTCCCTCCGGTGGTCAGTTCGGGCACCTTTTCGAGGCTTGGTCGTAAAAAAAATGGATCAAGTAAAGTTGGCCAAATGTTCGTCAGGGATGCCCTTCTTTTTTCCATTATCGGCCGAGGACACCCATCTCTAAATCACGCCCCAGTCCCGCCTTCAGTGTGGTGTCGACATGCCCCCGTGAATTTTGGTTGTCCCCGCGACGGAAAGCAGTTGAGGACGCCCAAAATTGGCTTTCAATTATGCCGATTTTGGCGACCCTGGGAGAAGGACGCCCATCTCCCGATTTGTGTTGGAAGATGGGCGTCCTTCTCTTTCGAAAATTCACCTGATAGTAACCTATGAAACTTTGTAAGTGTAAGTGCTTTGAAAATGAGCTCCATAGTCATATTTATGTTACTATGCATTTATTGACCAATGTAAGTATGGAAAAATTATGTTCTTACCTGATAATTTTCTTTCCTTTAATCATACCAGACCAGTCCAGACTAATGGGTTATGTCCAACTACCAGCGGAAGGAGACAGAGAAAATAGTTCCAAGTAAACCGCCCCTTAAGGATATTGTGCAGCCTGGAATGTTTAGTATTTCGAATAGCCAAGCAATGGTGCTCTGAAGTCTAGAAGAAAACACAGTTAATACCAAACAGGCAAACTCTTGGAGCCAATATGCAGAACCTCACTGTTCCTGCTTGGCCAAAGGCAACTGCAACCTCCCCTAACAGTAAAGTAAGCGGGAAGGAATGGTCCATACTGAGCTTGCTCAAGCACATAGAGATCTACCCCTGAATCTGGGGAAAGAACTCCGTGATGCCAAGTAACAGGAGTCATACAGAGCTGGCACAACAACAAGTGGCAGGAGATTGAATAGAGAAGATGAAGTAGGCAGTGCTGAAGGACATCCTAACGTATTGAAGTGTCGGGGAACAGCCAGGGATACCTAAAGGAAACAACACTTTGGCATCCTTTTACCCACTCTCTACAATAAAGGCATCTACCTTCATCTTCCACTGTTTCTGCTTCTTCATCTTCCATTTTATTGAGACTAGCAGATCGCTTGCCCGTCTGCTTTTTTTGTACCCAAATACATAAATCGCTCAAGCAGCGGCGGCTAAGAAAACAAATAGAATGTTAGGTATTATTAGGAAAGGAATGGAAAACAAAAATGAGGACGTTATAATGCCTTTGTATCGCTCCATGGTGTGACCGCACCTCAAATATTGTGTTCAATTCTGGTCACCGCTTCTAATAAAAGATATAGTGGAATAAGAAAAGGTACAGAGAAGGGCAATGAAAATGATAAAGGGGATGGGACGATTTCCCTATGAGGAAAGGCTAAATTGGCTATGGCTTTTCAGCTTGGAGAAAAGATGGCTGAGGGAAGATATGATAGAGGTCTATAAAATAATGAGTGGAGTGGAATGGGCGAATCACTTGTTTACTCTTTCCAAAAATACTAGGACTAGGGGGGCATGCCATGAAGCTAGAAAGTAGTAAATTTAAAATGAATCGGAGAAAATATTTCTTCTCGCAACGTGTAATTTGACCCTGGAATTCGTTGCCACAGAATGTAGTAAAAGCGGCTAGCTTAGCGGGGTTTAAAAAAAGGTTTAGCTGACTTCCTAAAGGATAAGTCAATAGACCGTTATTAAAATGGACTTGGGGAAAATCCATTGCATATTTCTAGAATAAGCAGCATAAAAAGTATTGTACTGTTTTGGGATCTTGTCAGGTACTTGAGACCTGGATTGGCCACTGTTGGAAACTACTACTACTACTAACTAGCATTTTTAAAGCGCTACTAGGGTTACGCAGCGCTGTACAATTTAAACATAGAAGGACAGTCCCTGCTCAAAGAGCTTACAATCTAGGATGCTGGGCTTGATGGACCTTTGGTCTGTCCCAGTATGACAATACTTATGAACTTATGGATGCCCCACTGTATCAGGTATCGTTTGGTGTTATAGCTGCTTTCAGATTTTGTTGATTATGCTTTGAAATCAGAGGTCTCCAACTGTAGATAATATGTTAAAATACACTACAGCCATTTTTACAGTCATGTTTATGAGTACCCAGTGGATCGCTGTTGGTTACAGTTTATATTACAGCTTTGTATACAAATATTCCTAAAGAGGGAGCAGTGCAAGTCATTCATCATTATTTACAATCTTTGTCTCTTCAATCAGGGTTGAATTTTTGGTTAAAATAGCAGAGATTGCCTAAAAATTATTTCTTTTTGATCAATGTTTTTTTTTATGCAGATCAAAGGCACAGCTATGGGGGCCCCCCCCCCCCCCATAGCTTGCCTTTATGCTTCCAAATTCAAAGAACATCTGTATAGTTCCTTACATTTTCACCATATAGAGTGGAAAAGTTACATTGACATGTTCCTTATTTGGCTAGTTTTCAGGAACTCACTGAGTGGCTCAATTCACACAACGAGCATTTACAGTTTTTAGCTGTTACCAATTATTATGCACTTCCTTTTTTGGACATTATGATCAAATTAGAAAGTTTTCATTACCATTCTATAGGAAAAACATGGATCCCAATGCTTTATTGCACTGTTCCAGTTTTCATCCAAGACAACCTTCCTGTCGGATAGTTTTTACATCGTGGACAGTTATGTACTGAAATTTCAGACTTTAAACCAAAATCTATGGTGACGTCAACATGGTTTGCTGAACAAGGACATCTTCCTAAAGTTATCAGGAAGGCATACAAGAGGGTGCTATGAGCACAGAAACTTATTATTCCAACCTTCTAACAGAGTCAGACTCCAGATTGGGTGTGTGTCCTCCCTTATTCAGACTGTGTTTTTCGCCTTTGCATGAGACAAGAATCTTAAAGATCATCTCACACAGTCCCAATTTATTACATTACATTTGAGATACTGACATTATGGGAGGTCACACCAGTTGTGGACAATACAGTGTTTGTCAATTTGCTATGCTATGACTGCACAGGCAGTGCAACATCCAACTTTGTCTAAATATGTTAGAGGACAAATTGTTCTGCCAGCACCATTGTGTATTTGATTATATGCCTTTGTCCTAAGTTATATATTGGCTACACCACCAGAGCCATTTGCACATGGATCATTGAACACGTTAGCCGCATATGCAGTGGTGTCATGGAAGCTCCTTTGGTACAACACTGGACTACACAGTACAATAAGTTGGAGGATCTCAAGTTCGTTGTATTAGAAGCTCCAATGTTATGAAGAGAATGAAATTGTGTGTGATACCTTTGGAGACTTGAACAAGAGTGGATATATAATTGGGGCAGCATGGAACCTAGTCTGCTGGGCAAGTCATGTGCCTCTTAGTCGTGGGATCGTGCCCACTTCTGGTATTCTTTGGCATCTCTCATGTGCTGCTAAAATTGCTATGTGAGGTACATTTTTCTCTCCTACTCTGCTTGAATTTTATATAAATTGTGATGTCTATACAAATCAGTAAGAGCTTTTTAGATGTTTAAATTTCATTTGTACATTTTGTGCACTTAGAGACTGGCACAGTAAAGTTTATATTCTGTTTCCTATCGAGTTCCTTGAGACAGCATCATGCAAAACATGGTCCATATCAGGCTTTTCATTTTCTAAGACATTTTTGCATTGGGCAAAATATTCTACTACTGTTTTTTGTAATATGACTATATGAGTTATGGTATAAGGCTATTGGACCTCTACTGTGCAATGATTACACCCCTTGGATATATAGATGATCTTTTTTGGTTAGTGTAGTTCTTTCAGGTTCACATTCAGGTTGCTTTTATTTGATATACTGCTAAAAGAACATACCATCATAGCAGCGTACAATGTCAAAATAAATAAAGATGTAGGAAAGGAACTACAAACATTGATAGGACAGGGAAGTCAGTGGTAGAAAGAAAGTCAAGGGAAGAGAGGGGAATAGGTTAGGGAGATACACTTGTAGCAGGCCGTACACCTGAGACTGGAGTCAAATGCACCAAAAATCTAAACTAACAGGGTTGCTGTACTATGCAGTTGGCCTATACATTTGTTAAAAAAAAAGTTTTTAATACTTTAAATTTGACGTGGGAATGGATTTCACGTTAGTTAAAAGGAAGCACATTCCGAAGTATGAGTCCAGAGATTGAAAACATTGTTTTACAGGTTTGTAGGGGTACCATCTGCGGGGGGGGGGGGGGGGGGGGGGGGGGGGGGGGGGGTGCAGGGGGACACCAGAAGTTGTCTAAGAAGCTTAACGTCCGTGCTGGAAAATAGGGGATCAGATATTACACAAGTATAGAAGGTTGACGTGACTGAAACGTCTTATGAATTAGTGTCAGAATCTTATAATGAACATGCGTTTCAACTAGGAACCAATGTTCCTGTCTTAAGAGAGGGGTTACGTGATCATACCGAAAGATTGGAGGGTGGCCAATGTAATGCCGATTTTTAAAAAAGGTTCCAGAGGAGATCTGGGAAATTATAGACCGGTGAGTCTGACATCGGTGCCGGGCAAAATGGTAGAAACTATTATAAAGAACAAAATTACAGAGCGTATTCAAAGGCATGGATTAATGAGATGTGGAGGGGCATAATCGAACGGGGAGTCCAAGTTTTCCTGAGGATGTCCTCGCAGGACGTCCCGGGGAAGGAGCGGGGAAACCCGTATTATCGAAACAAGATGGGCGGCCATCTTTCGTTTCGATAATGCGATCGGGGATGCCCAAATCTCAACATTTAGGTCGACCTTAGAGATGGTCGTCCCCGGTTTTCGTCAATAATGGAAACCGAGGACACCCATCTCAGAAACGACCAAATCCAAGCCATTTGGTCGTGGGAGGAGTCAGCATTCGTAGTGCACTGGTCCCCCTCACATGCCAGGACACCAACCGGGCACCCTAGGGGGCACTGCAGTGGACTTCAGAAATTGCTTCCAGGTGCATATCTCCCTTACCTTGGGTGCTGAGCCCCCAACCCCCCCCCAAACCTCACTACCCACAACTGTACAACACTACCATAGCCCTAAGGGGTAAAGGGGGGCACCTACATGTGGGTACAGTGGGTTTCTGGAGTGTTTTGAAGGGCTCATATTTACCACCACAAGTGTAACAGGTGGGGATGGTCCTGGGTCCACCTGCCTGAAGTGCACTGCACCCACTAAAACTGCTCCAGGGACCTGCTGTCAGGGAGCTGGGTATGAGATTTGAGGCTGGCAAAAAATATTTTAAAAGTTTTTTTTAGGGTGGGAGGGGGTTAGTGACCAATGGGGGAGGAAGGGGAGGTCATCCCCTATTCCCTCTGGTGGTCATCTAGTCAGTTCAGTCACCTTTTTGAGGCTTAGTTGCAAGAAAAAATGGACAAAGTAAAGTTGGCCAAGTGCTCGTCAGGGACGCCCTTCTTTTTTTCCATTATCGGCCGAGGAAGCCCATGTGTTAAGCATGCCCCAGTCCCGCCTTTGCTATGCTTCCGACACGCCCCCACGATGGAAAGCAGTTGAGGACGGCCAAAATCAGATTTCGATTACGCCGATTTGGGCGACCCTGGGAGAAGACGCCCATCTTGCGATTTGTGTCGAAAGATGGGTGCCCTTCTCTTTCGAAAATAAGCCTGAAAGCCAACAAAGATTTAGTGAAGGGAAATCTTGCCTCACCAATCTATTACATTTCTTTGAAGGAGTGAACAAACATGTGGATAAAGGTGAGCCGGTTGATATTGTGTATCTGGATTTTCAGTAGGCGTTTGTCAAAGAACCTCATGAAAGACTCCAGACGAAATTGGAGAGTCATGGGATAGGAGGTAGTGCCCTATTGTGGATTAAAAACTGGTTAAAAGATAGAAAACAGAGAGTAGGGTTAAACGGTCAGTATTCTCAATGGAGAAGGGTAGTTAGTGGGGTGCCCCAGGGGTCTGTGCAGGGATTGCTGATTTTAACAAATTTATAAATGAGCTAGAGATGGGAGTAAATAGTGAGGTAATTAAATTTGCTGACGACACAAATTTATTCAAAGTCGTTAAATTGCGGGAGGATTGTGAAAAATTACAAGAGGACCTTACGAAACTGGGAGATTGGGTGTCTAAATGGCAGACGGCGTTTAATGTGAGCAAGTGCAAAGTGATGCATGTAGGAAAGAGGAACCTGAATTATAGCTATGTCACGCAAGGTTCCACGTTAGGAGTCACTAACCAAGAAAGAGATCTAGGTGTTGTCGTTGATGATACATTGAAACCTTCTGCTCGGTGTGGTGCTGCGGCTAAGAAAGCAAATAGAATGTTAGGTATTATTAGGAAAGGAATGGAAAACAAAAATGAGGATGTTATAATGCCTTTGTATCGCTCCATGGTGCGACCGCACCTCGAATATTGTGTTCAATTCTGGTCGCTGCATCTCAAAAAAGATATAGAAAAGGTGCAGAGAAGGGCAACAAAAATGATAAAGGGGATGGGACAACTTCCCTATGAGGAAAGGCTAAAGTGGCTAGGGCTCTTCAGCTTGGAGAAAAGGCGGCTGAGGGGAGATATGATAGAGGTCTATAAAATAATAAGTGGAGTTGAACGGGTAGACATGAAGCGTCTGTTTACGCTTTCCAAAAATACTAGGAGTAGGGGGCATGCGATGAAGCTACAAAGTAGTAAATTTAAAACGAATCGGAGAAAATGTTTCTTCACTCAATGTGTAATTAAACTCTGGAATTGCTTGCCAGAGAATGGCAGTTAGCTTAGCAGACTTTAAAAGAGGTTTGGATGGCTTCCTAAAGGAAAAGTCCATAGACCATTACTAAATTGGGACGGGGAAAATCCACTATTTTTGGCATAAGCAGTATTTTATTTTATTTATTACATTTGTATCCCACATTTTCCCGCATAGCAGTAGGCTCAATGTGGCTTACGGGTTCCGGACAGGAGAGTACCAACTCCGGGAATATATACAGAGTGGAAAATAGAGTAACAGTAGGTGCAGGAAAGCTGATAAGGTTCCAGAAAAGAGAATACAACTCTGGGACGAATATATTTATTTGTAACATTTATATCCCACATTTTCCCACCCAACTCAATGTGGCTTACAAAATACCATAAAGGTGAACGCCAAGTCCGGTAGGGGTAAACATAGATTGAAATAGGGGTCAGGTAAGGTTAGGGTATAAGGTATAATAAGAGTCAACGATAATAAGGATTATATAATGTCCAATGCGATCTAAGGTTATGTTGTGTTGCAGAGTTAAAGCATTTAAGTAGGGTCAGTGGGATAGGCATTGCAAAACAGGTATATATATATATATATATATATATATATATATATGTATGTATATATATATACATATATATCCTATATAATAAAAAGCACCTCCAACGTTCTGAAGCCGAGAAAGTGAAGCCTTGAAGCATTCGTGCGCTCTGTAAGGCTCCATCTCCTGAACTGACGTCACATAGTTCCAGGTACGTCACCTGCAGCACTGACCAACCGCATGACAGTAGCACGAGGCCCCGCCACTGCCGCAACGCCACACCCCCCCTCGAGATCGCCGCTCGCCTTCTACCATGCCTCCCACCCAGAATTTAAAAGTCATCCCTACGAGTTCCAGAACCCCCTTCCCTCCGACTCAGTTCCAGCCACTCCCTCCCTCCCCCCGACTCAGTTCCAGCCACTCCCTCCCTCCCCCCGACTCAGTTCCAGCCAGACATCTTCTTCCACAACAGTCCTTTGCGTGCCCCTCGGAAATGAACAGCTGTTGCTTGCTGTAGCCCTTCACATCTCTCTCTATAAGAACCCAGCAACACTTACCACATTCAATGCCCCTCGCCACTCCCTCCCATTTCGCAAGCCCGGAAACCCACCAAACCCCCCCCCCCCCCCCATTTACAAAAAAAAAAGGGACAGCTGTTACAGATGAAGAGGGAGGAGGGGGTACCCTGGAAGGGGGACGACGATCCTGGAACTTCGAGGGAGGGGGTACCCTCGAACTGGGAGGGAGAGGGGGGACGAACCTGGAACTCGCAGGGAGGGAAGGGGGACCCTGGAGCTGGTAGGGCACTAGAACTGGGAGGGAGGGAGCACCCTGGCACACACTCGCACAGTCTCACACTCTCACACACACACACTCGCACATTCACTCTCTCTCTCTCACAGTCACTCTCACACACACAAACATACACACTCCGAGGAAAACCTTGCTAGCGCCCGTTTCATTTTTGTCAGAAACGGGCCTTTTATACTAGTACTAGTATATATATAAAGAGAGAGAGCGAGAGAAGTATTCCCAATGAGGCTGATAAGTCTCTGGAGATGGGACTACAGCTTCTAGTGAGTAATACAGAGTAGGATTAAGGGTAAAAAGTACATTTAATTATAACTGGAGTGGTAAAATTCGTACAGTTTGAAGTAGTAGGATTATGTGGAAGGGGTATTGTTCATTTCTTAGATCGAAAGAAATGTGATGCATTGTTCATGAATTAGTTTAAGTCTGCTGGGTAGGCTTTCCGGAAGAGGTGAGTCTTGAGATCTTTTAAAAATTTTAGATGGGTGTTCACAGTTCTAATGTTTCTAGGTAAAGCGTCCAAGAGCTGGGTGCAAATGTAGGAAAAGCTGGATGTATATGTTGATTTGTATTTTAGTCCTTTACAGTTTGGGTAATGCAAGTTTAGAAACGTTCTTGATGATATAAAATGTTTTGTACTTTTTTGGGATCTTGCCAGGTATTTGTGACCTGGATTGGCCACTGTTGGAAACAGGATGCTGGGCTTGATGGACCTTTGGTCTGTCCCAGTATGGCAATACTTAAGTACGTATGTATATCCACCCTTCTCAAATTAGTAGAAGTTAAATATTCAATAATGCATTTCCAATTTTTTGACAAGAAAAGTGAAATATTCCGCAAACGTGTTTTTTCTAATATCTGAGCACTAAATGACTGAATATGTCATCAAAGAAACTATGTGATTTTATTGGACTTACAGTTTAAAAGCTGTTCTTTGTCAGAAGTCTGGGCTTCCGTGAAAGCTAGTTGACATCAAACGTTTAGTAGTAAGAGTTAAAAAGCCAACGTTGTTATTTTCTATCAGTTTATCTGGTTTTCTTCAAATGCGTGTTTCGTCAGAGAAACTACCATTATTTAATATTTATTAAAAAAAAAAAATAGTCACATCTGCTACTTCCAACTAGTCTCGACACCCGAGACCATAAACAAGCAAGCAACTGAACCTGTTGTTCATTGTTCACCCACCGTCCTCCAAACCAATCAAGTCACCTCATCATTGCTCATTGATCTCACCTCCTCTCGTGGATTACTGTCCAATCGCTAGCGGATCCAGCGCAGAACAGCCCGCCCCCTCGAATTTCAAGCGGGAAGTCAAAGGAGAAAACACGCGCTTGCTGATGCTTGAATGCTTGCTGTCTTTTTTTTTTTTGTCACTATTCCTTGAGTAACTGTGGTCGTAAGGGGAAATCCGTCAATTCGGCCTCCTGTATTTACACTCCGAGTCCGATCAATCCACTGATGGAGAGGATAGTGAGTTAAGCTGGAGTGTGCACCCGGTAAGAGAATGTGGTGGTAGAGGTACTAGTCGTGGCGCGTGTGAAGTGCACGTGACGGCTCGCGCTTAGCGCGCCCCTTCCTGTCCACTGGTATGAAATGTAACGGCCGCTGTTCTTAATCGGGAACTGGGCAGCGAAACGAGTAGGGATATGGGCGTAAGAATCATGGTACTTAAATAATGTGGATGCGAAACCTCGAAAATTAGTCTTTAATTTCTCAGTTATAAAAAGAATTCGTATTAAAACAAAAAATTTGAGTGATATTTTTATGTTAAAAAATTAAAAGCCAATTGAAGAGGGATTTTCTGATGGAGGTAAGGCCGTCGACATGTAGAAGATATGTAATTATTGTTGTGAAGCGGAGAAATATTTGACGTGTGTGAGGTAAAAATGTTAAAAAAACATCTTTCGTTTTATATGAAGCAAAAGTGCTTGACAGTAACCAAAAACTAATTTCAAATATAAGAGTCGTAATAAAATATTCAGGATGTCGGGACGAAAATTAAGGCTTTATTATTGGTCGTTCTTGAAGGCAAGTTAGTTTTAATGGCGAGTCTGATTAAACGCCTCCTTGTGCGATGGAGGACAAAGGTTGAACTAAGCTATTGAAGGGTTAATCAACATTTAATTCTGACAAAGGAATGTTTTTAATGTTATAAAAATGCAGAGGAATAAAGAAACAACATCAGAAGGTCCTGCAAAGAGGTTACAACCCGTAGAGAAGTACAGTTTAAAAAAAGAGAAAAAAAAATGACTTTTTAAAACCTGTAAAGGGGGGGGGGGGGAAGGAATTCACAAAGAAATAATCCCCCACGGGAACAGCTATGAGAAATCCGGAAAGAAGCTACATGATTACTTTTAATAGTATATGAGAGCGGGGGGGGGGGGGGGGGTTCTAAAGTTAATTTATCATTACTTGGGATGAACACCAAGAGGAAGAATGGATTTGAAAGTGCATTGTTAAAGAAAAGTGATAAATCACAAACCTTACTGAAGAAGGGTGAACCCCCCCCAAAGAGTTTGGGGCACGAGTCTCTCGCAGTAAGAGATTCCAAAGATCAGCAAGAATTTGCCAAAAATTTTCTTCATCGTTGGTACGAAAGTTTCCATTCCTGTCTAATATTAATCCTTATAAGTCAATCCCCTAAAATCTGGTAAAGCAGGTGTAAATTTATTCCAATACCACCTAAAAATAGAATGGTATCATATTAATTTACACTTATAAGAGGGGACTACATGGAAAGAGATTACAGCAAGCATAATTCTTGATGATGACTTAAGGGCCCTGTTAACTAAGCATAATGGCATGACTAAGGGCCCATTTTACTAAGCACAATGGATCTCTATCCTTAGCACACGGTAAAAAGTGTGCATGCCTTAGTAAACAGGGCCCTAATACTTTTGTCATTTCTTTGCTGGATGTTGCTGTGATTTGACTCTTCTTTAAAGCATTTATATTAATAACCATAGTAAGTGTTTTTCTGAATTTGATGTTATTTGCCAGGAATCATTTTTACTTATAAATTCTATAGCGTTAAACAATCAAGACTTGATAAATGGAATAATTTGTTTTTTTAGATTGACTAAAATCCAGGCTTGTTTAGGTTAATGTCACCCCTTGCAGATGGTCCCAGTGTTTTAATTTAAGTTATGGGTCTATGGTCAAAGCCAGTTAATCAGGTAAGAGAACCTATGCCTTGTTAGCTAGTGAGCAGGTCTGGAGGAAATATTAAGTGGGACTGGGTAGTGCACTTGAATATTCTCTCAACTGCTGAAGCCAAAAGTAGGCACTTAACCGGGTAAGTGTCAATGTTTGGCCTTTTAACTGTTTGGCCAAATAGGGCCATGCAAACTGTAATCCTGCCTTTGGCTGGTCTAATTTTAACTGGTTAAGAGCTGAATATTGGCACTTACCCAGTTAAATGCTATCCTGGGTATTTAATGCAGAGGGAATATATCCTCAGAAGCTTAGCTGAAATTGGGTGGCGGAGCAGTTGAGGGGAAGAGGGGGTGGTGGTTGGGAGGCGAGGATAGGGGTGGGCAGACTTATACGGTCTGTACCAGAGCCGGTGATGGGAGGCGAGACTGGTGGCTGGGAGGCGGGAAATACTGCTGGGCAGACTTATATGGTCTGTGCCCTGAAAAGGACAGGTACAAATTCAAGGTAAGGTATACACATATGAGTTTGTCATGGGCAGACTGGATGGACCATGCAGGTCTTTATCTGCCGTCATCTACTATGTTACTATGTAATGCCAATATCTGGGCATAATTACAAAGACATTGATGAAATACTACCCCATGTAGTCTGTTTTGTCTTATCAGATTTTACTTTTCAAAAAAGGGCTAGCTACTTAATGTGCCTGTAAAGTGCCAAATAAACATGGTGCTATATAAGTGTCATCCAGCTGTTGATCAGGGTTAAGATTATTCTTTCCTTATTTAAACCTAAGTAAGGAAGGCATAATCTTAACCCTGATTTCTCCAGATCAGTCTTGTTGGTTAAACCTGTTTACTTAGTAATGACTTGGAAGAGTAGCCTAATGTCCCACTGCTGCTCTGTGATTTTGGGCAGGTCACTTAACATCCATTGCTTCAGGTACAAAATTAGATAAGTCATCTTGAGCCACTACTGAAAAATGTGTGAGCTAAAATATAAATGAAATGCCAAGTATTTCTCCTGTGTGTTTGGCTTTACTAGACAGGAATTCCTTCTCAGAAAGGACTATGTGGCTAATTTTCAAAAGAAATAAGTGCAGAAAATGGCACGGGGGCAGATGAACATGTTTTTGAAAGCAAAACGTTTAAACCATATAATAAAGAAAAAAAAGAGTAAGTTTGATATCTTTCCAGAGAAAAGTGTTGAGTGGGTGGTGGTACATGATGTATGTTTGCAATAACAGCTAACAAAATGATTTCCTTGTGCCGGAAGGAAAAAGGCGGTGAATTGGACCCACTTTAAAAGTGACTAGCTCAAGACCAAACTAGTCTTTGGACCCATTTGTGATTTTGCTGAGTTGGGAGAGTGGAGAAGTGGAATTCTTTTGTGAAAGAGTGGAGAGTTGCTGAGCAGTCTGTTACCTTTGTTTGCTTCTGAACCTTTTGACCCTCACTTCCTGCCTTGCTTCCTCTGTCTCTCACCTTCTCAAGTCCTTGCCTATACCTGCTAGCCACACCTATCCCTTGCTATGTATCTCGCTCTCTTCCCCACCTCTCCAGTTCAAACGTACCATCTTGTCTCCTGTCTTTCATTGTTCCTCTGTTTCTCCACGCCATTTGTCACCGTGCATTGTGTTGCTGCTGTTTGTGAGAGGACTGTGTTCTGGTGCTGGGAAATACTGTGCATGTTGTTGCTGGTTCTGCATCTCGCTGGGTGTAGCAGGTGGGGGAATGCACAGTGGTGGTACTGGGATTAGTGGGTTCTACCTATGGTGGTGGGACACCTGCACATTGGAGATGCAGAAAACGCTATTGTGGCTGGCGCCTTGCTGGATGTGGATAAGAGTTTGGAGGGGATGCCCAGGAGGAGATTGCCTAGGACCTGCTTCATGGACCTCGCTGACCAGCAATGCCTTACAGGTACCACTTTGAGGCTGCCATCTGCCATACAGTACCTCTGTGACCAGCTACAACCTGTTCTCCAGGCCCAGGACGTGGGAATAATCCAGTGCCAGTCCACCTTAAGGTTACTGTTTCCCTTGCCTTTGTTGCCACTTGCTCTTTTCAGTCAGTGCTTGCCTCACCCAGCCTGTTGTCTCCAACTGCTTTGCCTGGTTCCTCGATGCCTACCTCCCCCACATTTCAGACAATATTTACCTTCCTCACTACTGCCCAGGCTCTCCAGAGCAACATGCTCAGTTGTATGTGGTTTTTTCCTCTGTCATTGACTGCACACATGTTGCACTCAGAACCCCCCCCCCCCCCCGGGGCACACAAGACCTATAGGAACAGAAAATCGTATCATTCCATGAACATGCAGGTTGTGTGTGATGCCCAGGGGGAGATTGTGGACGTGTTCTTAGTACAGATGCATATATCCTGCAGCTTTCTGGAATGTACTGCAGGTTTAACCAAGGAGTGATCACCGGTGGCTGGCTCCTAGGTAAGTGGAATTAGAACATCTTCAAAGAAGAGTGACCAAAATGATAAAGGGGATGAAACTCCTTCCATATGAGGAAAGGATAAAGAGGTTAGGGCTCTTCAGCTTGCAACAGAGACTGCTTGGGGGGGGGGGAGGGGGGATATGATTGAGGTCTATGGAATCTTGAGTGGTGTTGAACAGGTAAAAGTAAATCAAATTTTCACTTTTCAAAAAGAGTACACAGACTAGGAGACACTCAATGAAATTTACTGTGGAAATGCTTTTAAACCAAATAGGAAATTTTTTTTCAGTCAAAGAATAGTTAAGCTCTGGACCTTGCTGCGGGAGGATGTGGTAACAGCGGTTAGCATATCTTGTGTTTAAAAAATGGTTTGAACAAGTTCCTGGAGGATAAAGTCCATACTCTGTTATTGAGATGGACATGGGAGAAGCCACTACTTGCTCTGGGATTGATAGCATGGAATGTTGCTACTAATTAGGTTTCTGTGATCTGGCTTCGCCATTGTTGGAAGCAAGATACTGGGCTAGATGGACCATTGGTCTGACTCAGTATTGCTATTCATATGTTCTTACTGGGATTCCTAATCCCCATACCTGCTCCCTCACCCTTATTTCACCACCCTACCTCCCTCAACATGCCTCCAGAACCCACACCCATAACCCGCAGTCCACAAGGTCCGCATACAAACACACCATGTCTGTGAATCCTACTCCTTTCATAGGTGACAAAGGCTATACTCTTCCCCCCCCCCCCCCCCCCCAAGTGAACCTGGCTAATGAATCCCATTGTCTACCTGAAAAGGAGGAGGAGGAATCTAACAAGAGCCACAAGAACACCCACACCATCATGGAGTGCACCTTTGGCCAGCTGAAAAACAGATTCAGATATGTAGACCATTCCTAAGGGAAGCTCCTCTACAGCCCGGAGAAGGTTGCCAAGATATTCATAACTTGCTGCATAGCTTTGCACTGCAACAAAGACAACTCCTGCCAGAGGACTCGCAGCAGCAGGCAGAACAAGAGGATGACATCCCCACAGAGCTGACCAAGAGGTCTGCGCCAGACACTCATGCAGACCAATTTCTAGTAAAGGTCTGTGCGGTATTTGTGCTCACCGTATCTCATTCTATTCCCCCAACACACACCACCCTAACATGGTAAGTATATGCCTTGTAGCTCTACCTCATTCTTCCCCTCCATTTCCGCTGTGGACTCCCTCCCCCCACCTTCTCCAGGCCTTGCAGGGGCGCACACAGTGTCCAAGTCCTTATCTGTGGGGCTGCCATTGCCCTCGGAAGTGTCAGGAGATTCAGCTGCCCTATAGAAATCGGGCCACCTGGTTAGCCCTGTGGCTGAGCTGCTGCTGGGCACAGCACCCTGCATGGCAGTGTGCTCCAGAGGGACCTGGCTGCAAGGTAGCTCTACTGGCTTGGGATCGATGCTGGTTGCATGGCTGGAGCTGAGGAGGTTGCTGTGAAGCTGGGCTGGGTGGTGTGGGCTCTGGTGCCACTTTCAACTGGTGTGGCAGATGGTACTCCTGGCATGTTGGTCTCACTGGTTCGCCTGGGAGGATCAGGTACCTGCTCAGTGGGCAATGTGCTGGACAGGGCCTTTGTGTAATCATGCAGATCTTACTGGATCCTCCAAAGCTGCAGCCACTTATTGTGCCTAGCATCTCTGCTACGTGGTACTCAGCACTTGCAAGCAGTCATCTCGCGCTTGGAGCCTCTGCTGCTGAACCCCCTCCCGCAGCAGCTGTAGTTTCTGGTGCATATAGCCAGCTGCACATTTTGGGCCAGGAGCTTGTTGGCTAGATGTACAACCTGCTGCCTGTGGAGGATGGTCCCATAAGGACCAGCTCCTGGGGGGGGGGGGGGGGGAGAGGGGTTCAACCAGCAATTGGTCGTCTTCATCTGGTGGCTGGTGTCTTCAGCGGACTCTTCTGCTGGCACAGTGCCCTCTGCTGCCACTGACTCCCCCTCTAACACCTGAGGTGCCTATGCTGGCTGCTGGTTCAAGCCTCTGCCTCTGATTCAGAGTCCTCGCTTGCATAGGGAAAGTAGCCAACTTGTCAGTCTGTTTTAGGTTTCCCGAACTTTATCATTGCATGTGTACTTGTATACCACAAGTGATGAGGATTGCCACTTTGTCATGCCAGCACATGATGTATGCCTCCACGTCCCACACTGTAGGCCTCGGAAGCCACAATGCCAGACAGCGGCTACTGGAGAAAAGATAGTGGGAGCGGGTCTGGAGAGCTCAATGAGATGGCCACAGATGCCTTGAAAGTAGGAGTAGCCACTGGTTGGTAACGGGCCAAGGGGGAGGGGAAGAAAGCTTCAAAAAATGACAGAAAACCGGTTTGAGTCCTGTTGTATAAGTGCTCCCAGACCTAGCCATTAACCACTACTCCATGCTTACTTTGTTATGACATGGCTCCTGTTCTGCAGCCTTTCCTGCCTGTAGTCTGGGGTGCCTTTATTCCTCCTCCCCCTACCTCTCTGAGAACCATACGACCCCCCCCCCCCCCCCCACACACACACACTGTCCAAGCTTACTGGAGAGAGGGTGAAATGAGAGAGCAGCCAGCACATTATTAAGACCCCAAACCGTACCTGATTCCCCAGCCTGTACGGAGGTGTCCTGGGT
The DNA here is from genome assembly GCF_901765095.1 of Microcaecilia unicolor. Lineage (NCBI taxonomy): Eukaryota > Metazoa > Chordata > Amphibia > Gymnophiona > Siphonopidae > Microcaecilia > Microcaecilia unicolor. The sequence continues at coordinate 81,520,935 of NC_044042.1, read as the reverse complement.
TCCTAGGCCATAGATGCTCTCGTTGGGAAGGAGCCTCTACACAATGTGTTCCATGAGGGTGAAGTTCATGGAGTCCGCATCAAGCAGATTGGCTCCAGCCTTGCACATGACAAACCCCTTCAGCTGCCTACATTTCCTTCTGATGTTCTCTATATGTGGTGGACTGCATTAAGCATGTGAACTATTGTCATCCATTCTTTCTCCTTAGGGGTGTGCATGGATAGTTTGCCCCTTAGAAGCAAACAGATTGGCATAGCATGCCACTACCTTATTCACCTGGAGCTCTATCTCAGAATTGCTGAAATTAAGCTTCCTGCTAGGGGTTGTCTTTTTGGATGCCATTGTGAGTATGGGCTGTATAGGTTTGAAAATCCCAAGATTCATGTTTTTGTAGGGCACTTTAGACTTTTGGGGGATAAACGTGTTTTTTTTTATTTTTTTTATTTTTTTTATAATGGCTCACACATGAAAATGTTTTGGGGAGAATGACATCTAAATAATGTGAGTTACATGACACTTGTCACCCTCATTGTTGCTGGGGGAAGGTGGCTTATCAGCCAGGAATCCTAAATATCTAGAAACTACTACTACTACTTAACATTTCTAAAGCGCTACTAGGGTTACGTAGCGCTGTACAGTTTAACATAGGACAGTCCCTGCTCAAGGAGCTTACAGTCTAAAGGACAAATGTACAGTCAGTCAAATTGGGGCAGTCTAGATTGCCTGAATAGGTAAAAAGGTTAGGTGCTGAAGGCAGCATTGAAGAGGTGGGCTTTGAGCAAAGATTTGAAGATGGGTAGGGAGGGGGCTTGGCGTAAGGGCTCAGGAAGTTTATTCCAGGCGCAGGGTGAGGTGAGGCAGAAAGGGCGGAGCCTGGAGTTGGTGGTGGTGGAGAAGGGTACTGAGAGGAGGGATTTGTCCTGTGAGCGGAGGTTTCGGGTGGGAACGTAAGGGGAGATGAGTGTAGAGAGGTAATGAGGGGCTGCAGACTGAGTGCTTTTGTAGGTAAGAAGGAGAAGCTTGAACTATATGCGGTATCTGATCGGAAGCCAAAGAAGTGACCTGAGGAGAGGGGTGATTTGAGCATATCGGTCCAGGCGGAATATAAGACGAGCAGCAGAGTTCTGAACGGATTGAAGGGGGGATAGATGGTTAAGTGGGAGGCCAGTGAGGAGTAGGTTGCAGTAGTCAAGGCGAGAGGTAATGAGAGAGTGGATGAGAGTTCGGGTGGTGTGCTCGGAGAGGAAAGGGCGAATTTTGCTGATGTTAAAGAGATAGCCAAGACCTGTCGCTTCTATCTGCTGGATGTGCGCAGAGAAGGAGAGGGAGGAGTCGAAGATGACTCCAAGGTTGCGGGCAGATGGGACGGGGAGGATGAGGGTGTTATCACCTGAGAGAGTGGAGGAAGAGGAGAAGTGGGTTTGGGTGGAAAGACGATAAGCTCGGTCTTGGCCATGTTCAGCTTCATGTGGCAGTTGGACATCCAGGCAGCAATGTCGGATAAGCAGGCTGATACTTTGGCCTGGGTCTCCGCAGTGATGTCTGGTGTGGAGAGAGTTACAGCCGGGTGTCATCAGCATAAAGATGATATTGGAAACCATGAGACGAGATCAGTGAGCCCAAGGAAGAGGTGTAGATTGAAAAAAGAAGGGGTCCAAGGACAGATCCCTGGAGAACTCCAACAGAGAGGGGGATGGGGGTGGAGGAAGATCCAAGAGAATGTACTCTGAAGGTGCAGTGGGAGAGATAAGAGGAGAACCAGGAGAGGACAGAGCCCTGGAACCCAAATGAGGACAGTATGGCTAGAAGTAAATCATGATTGACAGTGTCAAAAGCGGCGGATAGGTCGAGGAGGATGAAGATGGAGTAGTGACCTTTGGTTGTGGCAAGGAACAGGTCATTACAGACTTTAGTGAGTGCCGTTTCTGTCGAGTGTAGAGGGTGAACACTGGATTGAAATGGATCGAGGATGGCACGAGAGGAGAGAAAGTCAAGGCAGCGGCTGTGAACGCGCGCTCAAGTATCTTGGAGAGGAAGGGTAGGAGGGAGATGGGGCGGTAGTTGGAAGGACAGGTAGGATCTAGTGATGGTTTTTTGAGTAGTGGTGTGACTATGGCGTGCTTGAAGGTGCCAGGGACAGTTGCAGTGGAGAGAGAGAGAGAGGTTGAGGCTATGACAGATGGGGGGGGGGGGGGGGTGACAGTAATAGAGATGGTGTTAAGTTGGTGTGGATGGGATCAGAGGAACAAGTGGTGCATTTCGAGGAGGAAAGAAGGTGGGCGGATTCCTCCTCGTTGATATCAGGAAAAGAGGAGAAGGAGGCCTGGGTTGGTTGGTTGAGGGAGTGGGTTGAAGGGTGAAGAGGAGGAGGTGGCTTGGTAGTGAACTCAAGGTTGATCTTTTGCACCTTGTCGCGGAAGTAGTCAGCCAGTGATTGAGGAGAGAGTGGGGGGGGGGGGAGCGGAGGGCACCTTGAGGAGGGAGTTAAGGGTGGCGAAGAGACGACGAGGGTTGGAGCTGAGAGAATTGACTGTCAATTGGGTGTAATAGTCCTGTTTGGCAAGGAATAGGGAAGACTGGAAGGAGGATAGCATGAATTTGTAATGAAGGAAGTCTGTATGGGTGCGAGATTTCCTCCAGAGGCGTTCAGCAGATCGGGTGCAGGAGTGAAGGTAACGAATGCAAGGGGTCAGCCAAGGCTGGGGATTAGTACGCCTTGTGGGACAGGGAGATGGATGGTGCGAGGGTGTGCAGAGGAGAGAGTGGCATTGTAAGCGGAGACAGCCTTGTCGACAGACTCGGAGGACATGATGGAGGGGAGGAGATTAGAAGTACTACAGGATAAGGTGGGAGGGTCAATAGCCTGGAGATTCCTGGAAGTACTGGTTAACGTTGGGCGAGGCTGAGGGGGGGGGGTGATGAAGTGTGAAGGTGATCAGGTGATGATCAGAGAGAGGAAGAGCTGAGGCGTAGAAATTGGAGGGTGAGCAGATGGAGAGGACAAGGTCAAGACAATGGCCATTTTGGTGAGTAGGGGTGGGGGGTGGTGGAGCACAGCTGGAGGTTGAAGGAAGATGTCAGAGTGAGGAACTGAGAAGTGTGAGAGTCTGATGGGTCATCAGCGTGTATGTTAGTCTTCGAGAATGAGAAACGGAAAGCCAAGCATCAAAGTCGGTGAGGAAGGAAGAGAGGGGATTTATCAGGGGGGCGGTAAATGACTGCCACTCTGGCAACGGGTAGACTAGACGGATGGAGTGGACTTCAAAGGATGAGAAGCAGTGAGACTGGTAGGAGGAGGGGTTGGAAACTACAGGAGGGCGAGAGTAGTAACCTGATGCCGCCTCCACGGCCAACTGGGCAGGGAGTGTGGGAGAAAAGATAACCTCCATGGCATAGGGCCGTGACTGAGGCAGAGTCATCAGGGTAGAGCCAGGTTTCAGTTAGGGCGAGCAGTTGAAGGGAATGAGAGATGAAGAGATCGTGGGTGAAAGGAAGTTTGTTGCAGACCAAGCGGGCATTCCACAGGACACATGAGAAGGGGAGGGAAGAGGGTGGGAGGAGGGAAATAGAGATGAGATTGGAGACCACGGAATCGTTTGCATGGATAGGACGAGGACAGGTGTGGGGGACCTGGATTGGGATTGATGTCTCCCGCGGATAGCAGGAGGAGGAGGAGCAAGAGAGTGCGGAGGAGGGTGGGGGAGGTAGGGCGACGAAGACAGGATGCGCTTAGGAGGAATGGGGATGGGTTAATGGCAGGAAGGAAGTGAAGGTTGAGAGCTAGGAAGGAGGAGGGGGACAGGAGAGATGGTGAGGGACGGGGGTGGGTAGGGTATTGCAGTAGTGAGCAGGACGGGAGAGGACATGGGTGGGCAGTGAGTTCCAGCGGTAGACAGCGGTAGGGGAGGGGAAAAAGATTAGGAAGGGACAGGGCAAGGAAGAGGATGTGTAAAGGAGCCAAAAGTAGTGACTGGGATGTTCCGGGTGTATATGTAGTGACTGAGGTGTTAAGCAATAGATTGGGAAAGCAGAACTGGAGGCTTAAAACTGGAACGGCAGGCAGGTAGGCTGGGGAGGAAGGTAGGTAGGTGTGCTGCATGAAGGCAGGCAGGTAGTTGATGGGCTGAGAAGCTGGGAAGTTGATGGGCTGGCGAGCAGGTAAGTCAATGGGCTGACAGGCAGGTTGGTTGAAGGGCTAGCAGGCAGGCAGGTTGGTTGATAGCTTAACAGACAAGCAGGCAGGTTGGTTGGTTGGGCTGGAAGGCAAAACAGGCAGGGCTGTTGCGATGTGACTGGAACAAGTTGGAACAGACGGACTGGAGCAGCTGGACGGATTGGAACAAGTTGGAACAGACGGACTGAAGCAGCTGGATGGATTGGAACAAGCTGGAACAGACTGACAGGAACAGGCTGGAGCAGATGGACTGGAGCAAGCTGGAACGGACGGACGGGAACAAGCTGGACCAGGCGGGCTGGGACACGCTGGAACAAGCAATGCAGATGGAGCAGGCTGGAATGGACGGACTGGAACAAGGTGGAGCAGATGGACTGGAACAAGTTGGAGCAGAAGGCAGGCTGGAACAGATGGACTGGAGTAAGCTGGAACGGACGGACGGGAATAAGCTTGAACAGGCGGGCTGGAACAAGCAATGCAGCCTTTAGAGTTAGGGTGGGTCAAGGTGTAACCTTATCTGGGACGTCCTCGGGTCTGGTCTGGTCGAGTCTTTGTCTTGGGCCAGCAGTGTGGCGCGATCATGGCAGTGGCGTCGCTGGTGCAGCTCGAGGGGGTCGATCCGAGCAAAGGAAGTCCCGAGGTTCACCTCTCCTCATGGTCGATGTCGCTCAAGGCGGCGCTTCAGCTTACTGTGGTTGGGGTGTTATCGGTTGCGATAAGTGGTCGATTTCTTCAGTGTTATCCTTGTGGATGGGTAAGTCTCTGGCAGCGTAGACTGGTTTGGTCGGCTGGGATGATGAATCTCGCCAGGTCTCCGCAGCATCACACAGCTGCCCCTGCAGCATCACACAGCTGGAGTCCCCATTTGCCACTGTCTATAGGTAAGCAGAGACCTCTGAACCTACCCTTCCCCTTCTGTTAGGGAGATGACATGAGATCTAGTCTGCCCCATGTTTCTGTTATCCAAGGATGACTCCTGTTTTGCAGGACCTTTCTGCTGGGCAAGATACAGCACAGGCACTGGTCAGCAGCAACACAAGGGATAGCAGTGGACTTTGCAACATTGGTGTATCTAGATTTTCAGAAAGCTTTTTGCAGTCTCTCATGAGACTCCTGAAAAAATTAGTCATGAGATAAGAGGCAATGTTCTGTTGTGAATTAGGAATTGGTTATTGGACAGAAAACAGAGGAGGGTAGGGTTAAATGGGCATTTTTCTCAGTGAAGGAGAGTGAATGGTGAAGTGCCATAAGGATCTGTTCTGGGAGTGGTGCTATTTAAAATTCTACAAATGATCTGGAAATAGGAATGACAAGCGAGGTGATTGATTTGCAGATGACACAAAACTATTCAAGGTTGTTAAAACACATGTAGACTGTGAGAAACTGCAGGGAGACTGTGCATCCAAATGGCAGATGAAATTTAATGTGGATAAATACAAAGTGATGTACGTTTCGAAGAATAATCTGAATGGTAATTATCTGATGCTAGGGGCCACCTTGGTAGTCAGCACCCAAGAAGAAGGTTTAGGTGGTAGTGTAGACAAGATGCTGAAATCTGCCCAGTGTGCTGTGGCAGCAAAAAAAGCAAGAATGGCAGGAATCCTATTCCAGGTACTTGTGCAGAAGAAAACGGAGGGGGAGGGGGGGGGAGAATGAGTGCCATCCTAGACCTTAAGGGCCCTGAACAAATTCCTGGTCAAAAAAGTTCAGGATTGTTTCCTGGGCACCCTTATCCCATCCAAGAAGGGGTTTATCTGTGCTCTGACTTAAAGGATGCATGCACACACATCCTGAACACACCACTTCAGTACTGCATGTTGTCCTGTGGCATCGTTTCAGCACTCAGAGTCTTTTCCAAATGCCTAGCAGTGGTGTCAGCATTGCTATGCAGGATAGGGGTGCGTGTGTTCCCATACCTTGTTGATAATTGTCTGGTAAAGATCACCTCGAAGGACGGTGCTCAGGAGTCCATGTGGAGGACTGTTCAGGTGCTACAGCTACTAGGGCTTGTTTTAAACTACCCCGTCTCATCTTTGTCCTGCTCGATACGCAGAAGTTGTCAGCTTTTCTCCCAGTACCAAGATTAGACACTCTAGTTAAGTATGTGAATACATATGTATTGCCACACTGGGACAGACCAAAGGTCCATCAAGCCTAGCATCCTGTTTCCAGCAGTGGCCAATCCAAGTCACAAATACCTGACAAGATCCCAAAAAAGCTCAATATGTTTTATGCTGCTTATCCCAGAAATAAGCAGTGGATTTTCCCTAAGTCCATTTTAATAATGGTCTATGGGCTTTTCCTTTAGGAAGCTGCCCAAACCTTTTTTTTTTTAAATCCTGCTAAGCTAACTGTCTTTACAGCATTCTCTGGAAATCAATTCCAGAGTTTAATTACACGTTGAGTGAAGAAACATTTTCTCAGATTCGTTTTAAATTTACTACTTTGTAGCTTCATCGCATGCCCCCTAGTCCTAGTATTTTTGGAAAGAGTAAACAAACGATTCATGTTTACCCAGTATGGCTTTACTTATGTATTTATGTACCCGTTCCACTCCACTCATTTTATAGACCTCTATCATATCTCCCTCAACTGTCTTTTCTCCAAGCTGAAGAGCCCTAGCCGATTCAGCCTTTCCTCATAAGGAAGTTGTCCCATACCCTTTATTATTTCTGTTGCCCTTCTCTGCACCTTTTCTAATTCCACACTATTTTTTTATTTTATATTTTTTGAGATGCGGCGACCAGAATTGAACACAATATTTGAGGTGCAGTCGCACCATGGAGCGATACAAAGGCATTATAACGTCCTCATTTTTGTTTTCCATTCCTTTCCTAATACCTAACATTCTATTTGCTTTCTTAGCTGCCGCAGCACACTGACCAGAGAGTTTTGAAAGTATCGTCAATGTTGATTCCTAGATCCTTTTCCTGGTCAGTGACTCCTAACGTGGAACCTTGCATGACGTATAATTCTCCGAGGACAAGCAGGCTGCTTGTTCTCACAATTGGGTGACGTCCACGGCAGCCCCAGGACGGAAATCTTCCTAGCAACAAACTTTGCTAGATCCTTCGAGCGCATGGGCGCGGCCATCCCACTTTAATTCTTTTTTTTTTTTTCTCCGCGGTTAGAGAGTGACTGCTTGCGGTCTCTCTCTCCGTTCGCCCTGAAAGAGCCGTTGCTGATTTTTCATTTTTTGTCTCCTTTTCCCTCGTTTTCTTTTTCATTTAAGTTGTTTCCCTTTTTATATATAAAACAAAAAACCCTTTATTTTAGTTTTTGGTCTAGTTTCTTTCTCTTCCGATGCGGCCCTCTTAGGCCGCTGTACGCGTGTTTCTCATTTTTTGTGCCTTTATTTTTGGCACAATTGAGACTTTTGATTTCGCCACCGCTATTTTTCTGTCCATTTCATCGAGGACACTCAGCGGCTTCAAGAAGTGTACTCGGTGCAACCGGGCGATCTCTGGTACTGACCCTCCCTCACGTGTGGTGTCTTCAGTGCCTTGGGCCCGACTATTGCCCAGACGCATGTAAGTTGTCTTAGCTTGAAAGAGCGGACTTAGGCATCGAGACAAGCTCTTCGGGATCGTCTTTTTGGAGCTTCGCCCAGTTCTGCTGCGTTGATATCGACACTAGAGATGGCATCGACCTCGGGAGCGTAGGTAATGGCTGTCCGGACACCACACGCTGGGAGCAGTGAGCCATCGAGTGGGTCTCCACCTGCCTCTGTCTCCTGCTACGCAAGCCCCACGGGACCGACCACTCTCGGACCCGACCCCGAGAAGGCGTGTGGATTCCACATCCTCGTGGGTAACGAGGAGTATCGATGACGTGCATCGAGCGAAGGCAAAGAAGCATCGTCATCGGTCTCCTTCTAAGCACGGTACCGGGAGTTCCGGGGCGTCGAAGGATTCGGCACCCGTGAAGCACCGATGCTGGGAGGATTGCTTATCCTCCATTCAGGAGGTGTCGGTCTTTGGGCAGCCTGGTACCACCTCCTTGACCGCAACACATTCTGGACCCGATTCCTGCACTGGCCCCACAGCCTTGCTCGACAGCAACTCTGGACGAGCGCATCCGAGCCATTCTTCCAGGTTTGCTGGAAGAGCTGCTGCGTCAGCCTGTTCCGGTGCCGGGGGTGCTTGTGCCTTGGCAACGAGGATGGAAGCGGCAGCTGGCTTTGGCCCTGTGGTGAGGTCCCCGACGCCGGTGCCACCTGCGGCGTCGGCTGCCACCCAGGTTGACTCCCCGTCGACATCGATGGAGGGAGCTTCATTGCCACCTGCACGGGAGTCGACTTCTCGACACCGCCATCGGGGACATGGTTCCTCGGCGTCGAGACGGGCCCGGTTTCAGACTGCAGTTCAGGAACTCTTGTCCGATACCGAGGAGGGTGCCTCATGGGATGAGGGAGAAGATCCCAGGTATTTCTCTTCCGAGGAGTCTTGTGGTCTTCCCTCTGATCCTACTCTTTCGCCAGAAAGAGAGCTTTCTCCTCCGGAGAGTCTTTCTTTTCATTTGTCCAGGAAATGTCTGTGGCTATTCCCTTCCCTGTGGGATCTGAGGATGAGCCCAGGACTGAGATGTTCGAGGTCCTTGACTATCCTCCACCTATGGAATCATCCACTGTTCTTCTGCATAATGTCCTTAAAGAGACATTGCTGAGGAACTGGAAGAAACCACTAACTAATCCCACCATCCCCAAGAAAGCTGAGTCCCAATATCGGATTCGTGGAGAACCCGAGTTGATGAAGTCGCAGTTACCTCACGACTTTATGGTTATGGATTCCGCTCTCAAGAGGGCCAAGAGTACTAGAGATGTCGCTTCTGCGCCCCCGGGGCGAGAATTGAGAACTCTTGACTCGTTTGAGAGAGAGGCCTATCAGTCCTCTATGCTCGTGTCCAAGATTGTCATACCAGCTCTACATGAGCATCTATATGCAGAATAATGTAAAGCAACTGGCGGACTTGGTGGACAAGCTGCCCCTGGAGCACGCCAGGCCTTTTCAGGAGGTGGTCAGGCAGCTGAAGGCGTGTCCTAAATTCCTGTCCAGGGGTGCTTACGACACTTTTGATGTTGCATCCAGAGCCGCTGCTCAGGGTATAGTGATGCACAGACTCTCATGGCTGCGTGCCTCTGATCTGGATAATCGAGTCCAGTAGCGGATTGTGGATGCCCCTTGCTGGGGGGATAATATTTTTGGCGAGAAAGTCGAGCACGTGGTCGAACGGCTCCACCAGCGGGAAACCGCTACGACAATCTCTTCTGTCGGGTGCCTTCAGCTTCTACCTCATCAGGTAGACGTTTTTTCCTTGGAAGAAGGAATGCTCCCTATGCCTACAGTAGGCGTAGGTACAATCCTCCTTCCTGACAGCCTTCTCAGGCTCAGCCCCAGCGCGCTCGTTCTCGTCAACAGCGTGCGCCCAGACAGGCCCCTGCAGCTCCCCAGCAAAAGCAAGGGACGGGCTTTTGACTGGTTCCAGCTGAGTATAGCCGCAATAAGAGTGTCTGTCTGTGCCGGACGATCTACCGGTTGGAGGGAGGTTAAAATGTTTTCACCAAAGGTGGCCTCTTGTAACCTCCGGTGGGTTCTTCAAATAGTCCAGTTAGGATACTTCCTCAATTTGATCTCCAAACCTCCAAATTGCCCACCGGGAGCTCAGTCCTTCAGCTTCCAGCACAGTCAGGTACTTGCAGAGGAACTCTCCACCCTTCTCAGCGCGAATGCGGTCGAGCCCGTTCCACCAGGGCAAGAAGGGCTGGGATTCTATTCCAGGTACTTCCTCGTGCGAAAGAAAACGGGGGATGCGTCCCATCGTAGACCTAAGGGTCCTGAACAAATTCCTTGTCCGAGAAAAGTTCAGGATGCTTTCCCTGGGCACCCTTCTCCCCATGATTCAGCAACATGATTGGCTATGCTGGCTGGACTTAAAGGATGCTTATACACACATCCCGATACTTCCAGCTCACAGGAGGTATCTTCGATTCCATCTGGGAGCGCAGCATTCCCAGTATTGTATGCTGCCCTTTGGTCTTGCGTCTGCGCCCAGAGTGTTTACAAAATGCCTGGCAGTAGTTGCAGCGACGCTACGCAGACTGGGAGTGCATATGTTCCCTTATCTCGACGATTGGCTGGTGAAAAACACCTCAGAGGCAGGAGCTCTACAGTCCATACAGATGACTATTCAACTGCTGGAGCTACTCGGGTTTGTAATAAATTACCCCGTCCCATTTTCTCCCTGTTCAAAGACTGGAATTTATTGGAGCTCTGCTGGATTCACAAACGGCTCGCGCCTATCTTCCCAAGACGAGAGCAGATAGCAGATAATCTTCTGTCTCTAGTTTCCATGGCCAGAGCGTCTCAGCGGATCACATCTTGGCAAATGTTGAGACTTCTAGGCCATATGGCCTCCACAGTTCATCAGACGCCCATGGCCCGTCTTCATATGAGATCTGCTCAATGGACCCCTAGCTTCCCAGTGGTAGGCTGCGGGGGAATCTAGAGGATGTAATCCAGCTGTTCACCGAATTTCACAATTCCCTTCAGTGATGGACAATTCGATGCAATTTGACCTTGGGACGTCCTTTTCAAATTCCTCAGCCTCACAAAGTGCTGACAACGGATGCACCCCTACTGGGGTGGGGAGCTCTTGTAGATGGGCTTCACCCTCAAGGAGTTTTGTCCCTTCAGGAAAAGGTCTTCAGATCAATCTCCTGGAGTTGCAAGTGGTCTGGAATGCTCTAAAGGCTTTCAGAGATTGACTGTCCTATCAAATTATCCAAATTCAGACAGACAATAAGGTTGCGATTTACTCGCATGTGGTTGTGGGCTCGCCGTTATGGCATGTTTCTCCAGGCCACATACCTGGCAGGCCTTAAACAGTCTGGCTGACAGGTTGAGCAGGATAATGCAACCTCACAAGTGGTCGCTCAATTCGGGCATTCTACGCAAGATCTTCCGAGAGTGGGGCACCCCCTCAGTGGATCTTTTTGCCACTCATTTCAATCACAAACTCCCTCAGTTCTGTTCCAGACTTCAGGCCCATGACAGACTAGTGTCGGATGCATTTCTCCTACATTGGGGAAAGGGCCTTCTGTACGCATATCCTCCCAAACCTCTGGTGGGAAAGACTTTGCTGAAACTCAAGCAAGACTGCGGAACCATGATTCTGATTGCTCTTTTTTGGCCACGTCAGATTTGGTTCCCTCCTCTTCTGGAGTTGTCCTCCGAAGAACCATGGAGATTGGAGTGCTTTCCAACCCTCATTACTCAGAACGAGGGGGCGCTTCTGCATCCCAACCTCCAGTCTCTGGCTCTCACGGCCTGGATGTTGAGAGAGTAGACTTCGCCTCCTTGGGTCTTTCTGAGGGTGTCTCCCGAGTCTTGCTTTCAGTACCCTTCACCACCGCCAACTCCAGGCTCCGCCCTTTCTGCCTCGCCTAACCCCATGCTTGGAACTAGCCCCCTCCCTGCCCATCTTCAAATCAATTCTCAAAGCCCACCTCTTCAATGTCGCCTTCGGCACTTAACCACTACACCTCTACTCAGGAAATCTAGACTGCCTCAACTTGACATTTCGTCCTTTAGATTGTAAGCTCCTTTGAGCAGGGACTGTCCTTCTTTGTTAATTTGTACAGCGCTGCGTAACCCTAGTAGCGCTCTAGAAATGTTTAGTAGTGGTAGTAGTAGTCTTGCTTGCTTCCAGAAAGAGTCCACAAAGAGGTGTTACTCTTTTAAATGGAGAAGGTTTGCTGTCTGGTGTGACAGCAAGGCTTAGATCCTCGCTCTCTTGCCTACACAGACCCTACTTGAATACCTTCTACACTTGTCAGAGTCTGGTCTGAAGACCAACTCCGTAAGAGTCCATGTTAGTGTGATTTAGTGCTTTTCATTATCGTGTAGAGAGTAAGCCAATTTCTGGGCATTCTTTAGTTGTTTGCTTCATGAGAGGTTTGCTTTTGTCACAGCCCTCTGTCAAACCACCAGTGTCATGGGATCTCAACGTTGTTCTCACCCTACTGATGAAGCCTCCTTTTAAGCCACTGAATTCCTGCCATCTGAAGTACTTGACCTGGAAGGTCATTTTCTTGGTGGCTGTTACTTCAGCTCGTAGGGTCAGTGAGCTTCAAACCTTAGTAGTGCATGCTCCTTATCTCAAATTTCATCATAATAGACTAGTCCTCCGCACTCACCCTAAGTTCTTGCCGAAGGTGGTGTTGGAGTTCCAGTCAATTGTCTTGCCAACATTTTTCCCCTTCCTCATACCTGCCTTGCTGAACGTCAGTTGCACACATTGGACTGCCAAAGAGCATTGGTCTTCTATGTGGAGCGGACAAGCCCCTTCAGATAGTCCGCTCGAGTGTTTGTTTTCTTTGATCCCAACAGAAACGGAGTCGCAGTCAGGAAATGCACCATTTCCAATTGGCTAGCAGACTTCCTTCATTTATGCCCAAGCTGGGCTGACTCTTGAGGGTCATGTCATGGCTCATAGTATTAGAGCCATGGCAGCATTGGTGGCCCACTTGAAGTCGTCCATATCGAAGAGATTTGCAAGGCTGCAGTGACGTTCCTAGGGGGGGACAGTGGGTGCGGTCTGCCCCAGGTGCACGCTGCTGGGGGGGGGGGGGGGTGCCATGCGTGCCTGTCCTCCGTTCGTTCCATGCTTCTCTGCCCCGCAACAGGTTACTTCCTGTTGCAGGGCAGAGAAGAAGCATGGAATGAACGGAGGACATGCGCGCGCCCCCCCCCCCCACAGCGGCGTGCACCCGGGGGGGGTTCCTTCACAGGGGGTGTCCTTTCGGGGGGGGGGGCGGGGGGGTCCACGCTGCACCCGGGGGGAGGGGCGCATCGATGATCCGCCCCGGTTGTCAGCTCCCCTAGGAATGCCACTGCAAGGCTGCGACATGGTCATCAGTCCACACATTCACATCTCACTACTGCCTTCAGCAGGATACCAGACACGACAGTTGGTTCGGGCAGTCAGTGCTGCAGAATCTGTTCGGGGTTTAGAATCCAACTCCACCCCCCTAGGCCCATTTTTATTCTGTTCCAGGCTCCACTCTCAGTTAGATGTTCTGCTTCGTAGGTCAATCATTGTTATGTCCTTGCCGTTGCGAGGCCCAATTGACCACCTTCTTTGTTTTGAGTGAGCCTGGGTGCTAGGGATACCCCAATCGTGAGAACAAGCAGCCTGCTTGTCCTCGGAGAAAGCGAAGATACATACCTGTAGCAGGTATTCTCAGAGGACAGCAGGCTGATTGTTCTCACAAACCTGCCCGCCTCCCCTTTGGAGTTGCCCTTTTTCTTTGTTGCTTTCTAATTTAACTAAAGCGGGACTCTTGCGTGACGGGTGGGAAGATGGCCGCGGTGCGCGGCTCTACGCACTCGAAGGCTCTAGCAAAGTTTGTTGCTAGGAAGATTTCTGTCCTGGGGCTGCCGTGGACGTCATCCAATAGTGAGAACAATCAGCCTTCTGTTCTCGGAGAATACCTGCTACAGGTATGTATCTTCGCTTTCGGGTTCCTGTTTCCCACATGCATCACTTTGCACTTGCTCACATTAAACGTCATCTGCCATTTAGACTCCCAGTCGTGTAAGGTCCTCTTGTAATTTCTCACAATCCTTTTCTGATTTAATAATTGTTGAATAACTTTGTCGTCAGCAAATTTAATTATCTCACTAGTTACTCCCATCTCTAGATCATTTATTAATGTTAAAAAGCAGCGGTCCTAGCACAGACCCCCTGGGGAGCCCCACTCTCTCCATTCAGAATACTGACCATTTAATCCTACTCTCTGTTTTCTATCTTTTTTTTTTTTTTTTTTTTAACCAGTTTTTAATCCACAATAGGACACTATATCCTATCCCATGACTCTCCAAGTTCATCTGGAGTCTTTCATGAGGTACTTTTTCAAACGCCTCTTTGACAATCCAGATATATAGTATCAATTGGCTCACCATTATCTACTTGTTCACCCCTTCAAAGAAATTTAATAGACGAGGCAAGATAAATCCATGTTGGCTTTGTCTCATTAATCCATGCTTTTTGAATATGCTCTGTAATTTTTTTTTATTATTATATGGTTTAATGTGAGCAAGTGCAAGGTGATGCATGTGGGGAAAAAAGAACCCTAGATATAGCTACGTCATGCAAGGTTCCACGTTTGGAGTTACGAACCAAGAAAGGGATCTGGGTGTCGTCGTCGATAATACACTGAAACCTTCTGCTCAGTGTGCTGCTGCGGCTAGGAAAACGAATAGAATTTTGGGTATTAGGAAAGGTATGTAAAACAGGTGTGAGGATGTTATAATGCCGTTGTATCGCACCATGGTGCAACCGCACCTTGAGTACTGTGTTCAATTCTGGTCGCCGCATCTCAAGAAAGATAAAGTAGAATTGGAGAAGGTGCAGCGAAGGGCGACTAAAATGATAGCAGGGATGGGACGACTTCCCTATGAAGAAAGACTAAGGAGGCTAGGGCTTTTCAGCTTGGAGAAGAGATGGCTGAGGGGAGACACGATAGAGGTATATAAAATATTGAGTGGAACAGGTGGATGTGAAGCGTCTGTTCACGCTTTCCAAAAATAATAGGACTAGGGTGCATGCGATGAAACTACAGTGTAGTAAATTTAAAACAAATCGTAGAAAATGTTTCTTCACCCAATGCTACTACTACTACTACTATTTAGCATATTTAAAGCGCTACAAGGCATACGCAGCGCTGCACAAACATAGAAGAAAGACAGTCCCTGCTCAAAGAGCTTACAATCTAATAGACAAAAAATAAATAAAGTAAGCAAATCAAATCAATTAATGTGAACGGGAAGGAAGAGAGGAGGGTAGGTGGAGGCGAGTGGTTACAAGTGGTTATGAATCAAAAGCAATGTTAAAGAGGTGGGCTTTCAGTCTAGATTTAAAGGTGGCCAAGGATGGGGCAAGACGTAGGGGCTCAGGAAGTTTATTCCAGGCGTAGGGTGCAGCGAGACAGAAGGCGCGAAGTCTGGAGTTGGCAGTAGTGGAGAAGGGAACAGATAAGGATTTATCCATGGAGCGGAGTGCACGGGAAGGGGTGTAGGGAAGGACGAGTGTGGAGAGATACTGGGGAGCAGCAGAGTGAGTACATTTATAGGTTAGTAGAAGAAGTTTGAACAGGATGCGAAAACGGATAGGGAGCCAGTGAAGGGTCTTGAGGAGAGGGGTAGTATGAGTAAAGCGACCCTGGCGGAAGATGAGACGGGCAGCGGAGTTTTGAACTGACTGGAGAGGGGAGAGGTGACTAAGTGGGAGGCCAGCAAGAAGCAGATTGCAGTAGTCTAAACGAGAGGTGACAAGGGTGTGGATGAGGGTTTTGGTAGAGTGCTCGGAAAGAAAGGGGCGGATTTTACGGATGTTGTAAAGAAACGACAGGTCTTGGCAATCTGCTGGATATGAGCAGAGAAGGAGAGAGAAGAGTCAAAGATGACCCCAAGGTTTCGAGCTGAGGAGACAGGGAGAATGAGAGAACCATCAACAGAAATAGAAAATAGGGGGAGCGGGGAGGTGGGTTTGGGGGGGGAAATGAGAAGCTTGGTTTTGGTCATATTTAATTTCAGGTGGCGTTGAGACATCCAGAAAGCAATGTCAGACAAGCACGCTGAAACTTTTAAACTCTGGAATTCGTTGCCGGAGAACGTGGTGAAGGCGGTTAGCAGAGTTTAAAAAGGGGTTAGACTGTTTCCTAAAGGACAAGTCCATAAACCACTACTAAATGGACTTGGGAAAAATCCACAATTCTGGGAATAACCTGTATAGAATGTTTGTATGTTTGGGAAGCTCGCCAGGTTCCCTTGGCTTGGATTGGCCACTGTAGTAGACAGGATGCTGGGCTCGATGGACCTTTGGTCTTTTCCCAATGTGGCATTACTTATGTACTTATAGGCTTTGCCATTTTGCCTGGCACCGACTTCGGTTTCACTGGTCTATAATTTCCCGGATCTCCACTGGAACCTTTTTAAAAAATCGGTATTACATTGGCCACTCTCTAATCTTCCGGTACCACGCTCGATTTTAAAGATAAATCATGTATTACTAACAATAGTTTTGCAAGTTCATTTTTCAATTCTATCAGTGCTCTAGGATGAATACATCTGGTTCAGGAGATTTGCTACTGTTCAATTTGTCAAATTGCCCCATTACATCCTCCAGGTTTATAGAAATTTCAGTTTCTCCGACTTGTCAACTTTGAATACCATTTCTTGCACCGGTACCTCACCCAAATCTTCCTTGGTGAAGACCGAATCAAAGAATTCATTTAATCTCTCCCCTACCCACTTTACTCCTTGATCATCTAGCGGTCCAACCGATACTTTTGCTGGCTTCTTGCTTTTAATATGCCTTAAAAAAAATGTTGACTCTTTAATCTCGTGCAATCTTTTTCTTCAATGTCCCTCTTTGCCTTCCTTATCAGTGCTTTGTATTTAACTTGTCATTCCTTATTCTGTTATTATTTTCAGTTGGTTCCTTCTGTTTTCTGAAGGATTGTCTTTTAGCTCTAGTAGCTTCCTTCACCTCACTTTTTAAACCATGCCAACTGTCGTTTGGTCTTCCTTCCTCCTTTTTCTAATACACGGAATATATTTGGCCTGGGCTTCCAGGATGGTATTTTTGAACAGCATCCATGCCTGATTTGAATTTGACCCTCGTAGCTGCTAAGGTTGTGTGGGGCTTTTTTTTTGTTTGCTTGTTTTAAAGTTAAACGCTTACGTATTAGATTTTCTGTGTATACTTCAAAGCTAATATCAAATGTGATCACATGATCACTGTTATCAAACGGCCCCATCGCCATTTCCTCCTGCACCAGATCATGTGCTCTATTAAGGACAAGGTCTAGGATTTTTTTCCTTCTCTTGTCTCCTGTACCAGCTGATCCATAAAGCAGTCCTTGAATTTGTCAAGGAATTTTACCTTCTTAGTGTTCCCTGATGTTACATTTACCCAGTCAATATCAGTAATTGAAATCACCCATTATTATTATTGTGTTGCACAGTTTTAGCCTCCTTAATTTCTGATAACATTTCTGCATCTGTCCATCCTGGCCAGGTGGATGGTAGTACATTCCTATCACTATCTTACTCCCCTTTACACATCGAATTTCGGACATAGTTGCTGTGGCTTCTCAATTTCAAGTCTCAGCAGGTTGGGGCTGGACAGATGTGAGGCTGTTAGGCCACATGGCTTCCACAGTTTTTAATTCCCATGGCACACCTTCACATGAGATCAGCCCAAAGGACCCTAGCCTCCCAGTGGTGCCAAGCTACTGGCGTTCTAGAGGTTGTCATCCATGTGTCTCCAGAGTTTGTTCACTCTTCTCTGATGGGCCACTCAATTCAATTTGACTACGTGACTACCATTCCAAATTCCTCAGCCTCGAAGTTCTGATGATGGATGCGTCTCCTCTGGGTTGGGGAGCTCATGTAGATTGGCTTCACACTTGAGCCTGGTCCGTTCAGGACACGGCTCTTCATATCAACCTTCTGGCGCTCCGGGTGATCTCGAATGCTCTAATGGCTTTCAGCGATCAGCTGTCTCACCAAATTGTGCTCGTTTAAACAGACAACCAAGCTGCAGTGTAATATACCAACAAGCAGGGGCGCACCGGATCACACTCTGTCAGGTGGCCGTCCAGATGTGGCACTGGGCTCACCCACATGGCATGTTCCTTTGAGCCAAAACGGGCAAAAACAGCAGTCCTGGCTGACAGACTGAGCAGGGTTATGCAGCCACACGCTTGGGCGTTGCCCACAAGATCTTCGAGTGTGGGGCACTCTGTCGGTTTATATTTGCCACTCATCTGAATCACAAAGTCCCTCAGTACTGTTCCAGACTTCAGGCCCATGACAGACTAGCGTTGTATGCCTTCCTCCTGCAGTGGGGGACTGACCTTCTATATGTGTATCTTCCCAAACCTCTTGTGGGGAAGACTTTTGAAACTCAAGTGAGTCTACGGGGCCATGATCTTGATCGCATCTTACTGGCCATGGCATATCTGGTTTCCTCCTGTTCTGGAGTTATCCTCTGAAACTGTGGAGATTGAATTGTTTTCCCAACCTCATCACACAGAATGAGGGATCTCTTCTGCATCCCAACCTTCAGTCTCTGACCCTCACAGCCTGGATGTTGAGAGCTTAGAATTTGCTTCCTTTGGTCTTTCGGGTCTTGCTGGCTTCCAGGAAATTGTTTTATGTATTTATTTATTGCATTTGTATCCCACCTTTTCCCACCTATTTGCAGGCTCAAAGTGGCTTACATAATTTTAATAAATTAGTCCTGGATGTTAGGTACAGTTGTTGTTATAGCGAGATTAAGGGAAGAAGTAGAGAGTAGAAGGAAGGCATTTATTAGGTATAATGGTAGGATTTCAGCAGTGGATTAGTAAGGTTCTGGGTTTACATTGTATGCTTTGTTGAAGAGATGTCTTGAGGGATTTGCGAAAGATAGTTGTTTTGCTGATTGTTTTTAGGTTTCTGTGTAATGCGTTCCATAACTTCATGCTCATGTACGAGAACGTGGTATCATGCATCAGCTTGTATTTTAGTCCTTTACAGCTGGGGAAGTGCAGGTCGAGAAATTTGCGGGATGATTTTGTGGTGTTTCTGGGTGGTAGGTCCACCAGGTTTAACATGTAAGTTGGGGCATCTGCGTGTATAATTTTGTGTACCAATGTGCAGATCTTAAATGTAATATGTTCCTTAAGTGGGAGCCAGTGGAGTTTTTCTCTCAAGGGTTTTGCGCTTTCATATTTAGGTTTCCCAAATAGGAGTCTGGCTGCGGTATTCTGGGCAGTTTGGGTTTTTTTTGATGTTCTCTTCTTTGCAGCCTGCGTACAGTGCATTACAGTAGTCAAGGTTACTTATTACCATTGACTGTACCAGGGTACGGAATACATATCTCGGGAAGAAAGGTTTTACTCTTGAGTTTCCACATGGAATAGAACATTTTTTTCGTCGTGTTTTTCACGTGGGCGTCAAGAGTAAGGTTTCGATCAATGGTGACTCCTAGAATCTTGGGAGATAGGCAGAGAACAGTATGGTGTGGTTATCGTGGGGAAGTTTCTTTTGTTATGTTGTGAGGTGAGAATAAGACATTGTGTTTTTTCTGCGTTTAGTTTCAGCTGGAATGCATCTGCCCAGGAGTGCATTATTTGGAGGCTTTGGTTGATCTCGTTGGTGATTTCCTTTAGATCATGTCTGAACGGGATGGAAATCGTGACGTCATCTGCATATATGTAGGGGTTGAGGTTTTGATTTGCTAGTAGTTTATCCAAAGGTATCATCATCAAGTTGAATATAGTTGGTGAGAGGGGGGATCCTTGGGGTACTCTGCATTCAGGTGTCCAGGGGGTGATCTGTCCGCGTTCGTTGTTACCTGGTAAGATCTTGTGGTCAGGAATCCTTTGAACCATTTGAGAACTGTGCCTCCTATTCCGAAGTATTCTAATATATGTAATAGTATTTCATGGTCAACCATGTCAAAGGCACTGGACATATCGAATTGTAAGAGGAGTACGTTGTTGCCCATTGGAATTGCTTGTTTAAATGAGTTCATTGCAGACACCAGAACAGTTTCGGTGCTGTGATTTGAACGAAATCCTGAGATTCGTGAAGAATTGAGTGTTTATTTAGGTATTCAGTAAGTTGTTTTGTTACTATGCTTTCCACGAGTTTGGTTATGAGTGGAATAGATGCTACTGGTCGATAGTTGTTTAGGTCCATTGTGCTTTTTTTTAGCATCTTTCGGTAACGGGGTAAGTAGGATGTTTCCTCTGTCCGTGGAAAAGAGTCCATTTTGAAGTCTGTGATTTATGTGATTCGTGATATCTATTTTGAATTGTTTGGGTGCTGATCTTATTAAACTGCTAGGGCAGACGTCTAATTTACATTGCAATTTGGCGTATTTTCCACTGAGTGTTATCCTTTCAAATGAAGGAGGTTTGCCGTCTAGTGTGAGATCAAGGCCCTCTATCCTGTATCCTGACCTACACAGACCCTGCTTGACTGTTCTACATCTCTCTTGAGTTTGGTCTCAAGACGAAGTTCGTAAGGGTTCACCTTGGTGCAGTTAGTGCTTATCGTCAGTGTGTAGAGGGCAAGCCCATCTCTGGACAGCCTGTCAAAGCCCCCTGTCAAACCTCTGCCTGTGTCATGGGATCTCAATGTTCTCACCCAGCGGATGCAGGCTCCTTTTGAGCCATTGACTTCTCCCATCTGAAGTACTTGATCTGGAAGGTCGTTTTCTTTGTGGTTATTACTTCAGCTCATAGTCTGTGAACTTCATGCTCTCGTATTGGATGCACCTTTTATATTAAGTTCCATCACAACAGAGTAGTCCTCCGCACACCCCAAGATCCTGCCTAAGGTGGTGTTGGAGTTCCATATGAACCAGTGTATTGTCTTGCCAACAGTCTTTTCCCGACCTCATGCTCATCCTGGTGAGAGTAACTTGCACACCTTGGACTGTAAGCGAATGTTGGCCTGTTACGTAGAGCGTACAAGACCCTTTAGACATTCCGCCCAACTTTTTTTGTTTCTTTTGATCCCAATAGGATGGTGATTGTGCTTTTATCTATGGCAATCTCCGGTTGGCTGGCAGACTGCATTTCTTTTCACTTATTTCCAGACTGGGCTGACCCTGGAGAGTCATGTGAAAGCTCACAGTGTCAGAACCATTTCTGTGTCGGTAGCCCTCTTGTGGTCAGCGTCCATTGAAGACATTTGCAAGGCTGCGATGTGGTAGTCGGTCCACACATTTACATCTCATTACTGCCTTGAGCAGGATACCCAACACGATAGTCTGTTCGGGCAGACTGTTGCAGAATCTGTTTGGGGTCTAGAATCCACTCCATTCCCCTAGGCCCGTTCTGTTCCAGGCTGCGCTCTCACTGAAGTTTGCATATAGTTTTAGGTTAATCTGAATACTGTTCTCACCGTTGAGAGGCCCATTTGATCAAGGTTGTTTTCAGTGAGCCTGGATGCTAGAGATACTGCACTTGTGAGAATTAATGGCCTGCTTGTTCTCAGAGAAAGTGAAGATATTTAACTGTAGCAGGTATTCTCTGAGGACAGCAGGCCTTATATTCTCACAAATCCTCCCACCACCCCTAGGAGTTGTCTCCTGTTTTGTTTTTTTTTCTTTATTTTGTTGTAGTATTTAACCACAGTAGCTGTACCTTTGTGACGGGTGTGAAGGCACCTGTGCACGCGCAGTAGTGTGTTTCGCACTCCTTAAAGCTGGTTATAAACTCTGGACAGGGCAATGTGGCACCATGTTGACCACTTATGAGAATATAAGGCCTGCTGTCCTTTGAGAATACCTGCTACTGGTAAGTATCTTTGGTTTCTGGGCACTGCCTAGGAATACCAGTTGGTTGGTACCACACTGATGGCTAGTGCAAGACAACAATACCGTTACTTAGATTAGCTGTTTGCAATCTGGCAATAGGGTGTGAATCTGCAGGGTGGAGGAGGTATATTGGGGCTAGACGCATGCTGCAATCTTGTTGGTACAGACAGGTTAATGCTTAGGGCAGAAGCAAAAAAGAGTGGAAATGATCACAAGAGAATGTTCCAGGGTATCAAGATAAAAAATTTAGTTACTAAAAAAAAAAAAATCCATATAACAAGATTAATGGGCATAAAAGTAAATGTTGTCTTAGCATGTCAAACCATATGCTATGTTTAGGGCAGGCCAAATATGGCTGACATCGGTAGCTTCTGCCCCCTTCCTGGAGGTGGCAGTGCAAAGGGTACACCTGTGATACGAACTTGGTTCCAGGGCCCAGCATGCTTGTTTCCTCAAATGCTTGCTATAACCATCCAGTAACCCAACGGTAGCTGAACAGGAGAAATCCCACGGAGGAAGGAACAGGAAGTGCAGAAGTGGGAAATGAAGGACAGCTAGGCAAGCCTCGGGTTCAACCAATAAAGTGGATTGGTTGAACCAGAGGCTTGCCTAGCTATCCTTCACTTCCCACTTCTCCATATACCATCCTGTCCCTTTAACCCCTACAATCCCACAGACCAGACATTGTAGGCAGCATTGGTATAAGATTATGCACAGATTGTTAACCTTCTGGGAATAGATGGCTACAGAGTTCAATGGTGATGTAGATTTTTTTTTGTTACATTTGTACCCCGCGCTTTCCCACTCGTGGCAGGCTCAATGTGGCTTACATATTGTATACAGGTACTTATTTGTACCTGAGGCAATGCAGGGTTAAGTGACTTGCCCAGAGTCACAAGGAGCTGCCTGTGCCTGAAGTGGGAATCGAATTCAGTTCCTCGGGACCAAAGTCCACCACCCTAACCATTAGGCCACTCCTATTATGTCTCCCACAGTGCCATTTCTCTAAATGGCTTTGCCTTCTCATGGCCAGGTTACTGTAGCTACATACTGGTAGATTGACGTTCAGGTCAACTGGCCACTCTCCCCCCTGACCCCCCCCCCCCAAACTCCCCAGAGGGACTTTGGCTGTAGGGAGTCTGTGAGTGGAGCTTTGCCTGAGACGTGACTTGGGCTGGGCACAACATATGTGTGTCAGATTCCTTGGGCATCCCCTTACCACTTGAGGAGCCGAGATACCAAGAACCAGCAGGGGAAAATGTGGGCCAAGGTCTCATCTCAGTAGATAATCTGGGAGAAGGGAGTGGAAAGGGGAGATTGCAGTCATATGTATTCCCCCCCTTTTCCGAGCACAAGCAGGCTGCTTGTTCTCACTGATGGGTGACGCCCACGGAAGCCCTGAGGTCCGGAAATCTTCCAAGCAACAAAGTTTGCTAGAGCCTTCAGTCACACGTGCGCACACCAGGCATGCGTGGCCATCTTCCCGCCCAACGCGCGGGGACATCAGTTCTTTTTTGTCTGCGGTCGAGAGAGATTGTATTTTGACCCTCTCACCACGTCCTGAGCAGCCTTCGGCTTTTTTCATCGCGTTTTTCGCGTCTTTTCTACTTCTCTTTCTCTTTCGCTCTGGTGAGCTGTTACCTTTTCCATATCATCATGCTGATCAATCCATAGACTGGTGGGTTGTGTCCATCTACCAGCAGGTGGAGATATAGAGAGCAATCCTTTTGCCTCCCTATATGTGGTCATGTGCTGCCGGAAACTCCTCAGTATGTTCTCTATCTCAGCAGGTGGTGGTCACACACAGCAGCAGCTCTGGCTAGGTCTCCAAGCCTAATTTTTAGGTTTTGTTGAGTACCTGGGGTTGAGGGCTCTTCTTGAGCAAGTGCAAACCTGGTGGTGCCAGGTCCCTCCTTTTCTCCCCCCTCCCGCTGGCTCCGTTAAAAAAAAAAAAAAAAAAAAAAGTTTGGACGTCCTTAAGGGCGTTTATTTCAACGTTTATTTAAACGTTTATTGCAGCTACTCACTGGGACACCAGTTCGTTACAGCTCGGAGCGAGAAGCAGGTAATTTTTACCTTTTTGTAGCGGGCAGGGGGTTCCCCGATCGGTCTCCACGTGGCCTATGGCGTCGGAGGGCGAGGGCACAAAGAATCGCTCCCCGGCCCGCGTGTGCGCTTCTAGCGGGGATGCGGGGGTCTTAAAGTCTGATTCGCCCTTTTTGGGTGTCAGTTTGCAGGCCGGTCAGTGTCCCGGTTCTTCCTCCGGTGCGGCGGTTTTTCCCGCCATAAACGCCCATCCCCCGCTGTTCGCCTCCTCCATCTTGGCCGGCCACTCTGCTCGGACGGCTTCTTCTTGGGCCGCCCTTGAGGTGGGAGACGTTAATGCTATGGCCGCCCTTGATTTGGGCGACGGCAAAAAAGCGGCCAAAGTTAAGCGCCGTTCTTCCCGCGCGGCTCCTTCGTGGAGTGTCGCGCCGGACGCCATTTTGGATGCGCAGCATATTTCTCCCCCGCTCTTGCGAGCGCCGGTTGAGGGTGCGTCTAGGGCTGTGGCCCCGGCTGCTGAAGTGCACAGTCTGGGGGGTTTCTCCCCCGAGTTCATTTTGCTGCTGCATCAGGCCTTCCTTATGCAAAACGCTGCCCCTGTTCTCTTGTTCGATAAAGGGGTTGAGGCCCCCGGAAGTAAACGCCCTCGGGTGGATTTCCAGGCCTTAGAGGACTCTGGCTCCTCTGATGTAGATGAGGGCAGAGTATCTGAGTTCTCCCAACGGTCATCTAATACCAAAAAAATTAACTCTAGCAAAGAAATTAATCAGTGTTTGTTTGGAAAAAAATGGAGAAAAGCCCTCAGAAACCGTAGGCAAATCGCCTGAAGGTTTTGAGTGTGGTTAAAGATAATCTTGCAACGACTTATAACACACACTACAGTTCGATCATTGGGCTGAAAAACTCCATTTTAAAGGGGCTCAAAAGAATTATTAATCGCCTCAAACAATAAATTTCTTTCAATAGATTTTTTTTAAAAATTTTTTAAATTTTCAATAGATTTTAAATTGTGTGATACTGTTTCAAAGTGATGTCCCAACTGTATATCAGAGAAAATAGCACTTAGCTTTTTGAATGTGTTGAGACCCAGGCACTCATCGCTATCCGTTCTACGGGGACCCGTTTCGCCTAGAAACGTGGCTTCTTCAGGAACGGAGTGCTTAGAAATATGTAGAAAATCTGTGGTAAATAAAAATCATATCGTGAAAGAAAATAATAATTGTACACCTAAAGTTCACACCACAGTCAAACTTACTTATCAACGGACTTCTGCAATGCTTCAAAATGGCGCCTTGGCGTCTGCTTGCAATCAGCTGATTGAAATACTAACGTACGTGTTACGTCACAGATGTTAGTAGAAGTTGTGCCAATCAATGGCATTATTGAGCCCATTCGGTTCTAGAGTGTTAAATTCAAAAATTAGCCTCGCTTCCCTTCTTAATAGAGTAAGCTTACGGTTGCCTCCTCTGATGTACAGCCACTTGATCTAGTACTGAGCATCGTAAATCCTCAAATTTGTGTTTTTTTTTTTTCATTTGTAAGAAGTCTTTTATTGAAAATTCTCAATAAACAATATACAATATTCATCGCTTTACACTGGTTTGTTTACAATGTAGTCCGAACCGGATGAAATCCAGGTAATGCAATTTACTGCCAAAGTACCACAATGAAGTGTAAACTGTATAAACTTCAACTTTTTGTTATTATAT
Organism: Microcaecilia unicolor; assembly: GCF_901765095.1. Lineage (NCBI taxonomy): Eukaryota > Metazoa > Chordata > Amphibia > Gymnophiona > Siphonopidae > Microcaecilia > Microcaecilia unicolor. The sequence goes on along the minus strand of NC_044042.1, from coordinate 81,495,627 downwards.
TTTGAAAATGAAAACATATCCCCCCCTCTATCCCCCATCTAGACAACCGCTCCCATCAACTTTTAAATCCTGCCCAGTCCCGCCCTCCCTTGTCTATTTCCCTGCCCTTCACAACTGTCTCACTGTATGTCATTCACACATCTCACATGCGCCTGTTCTAGATATTGCCTGCTGCATTAACAAAAAATTGCCATATTTCGTGCCACTTATGCGTTTGGTGTCTCCTGACTGCCAAGAGTCTTTCCATCTCGCACACATGATTCAGTTTATTATGCCATCTCTTAACCGATGGAACCCCCTGTTGCTTCCACTGCTGTGCAATTGTCACTCGAGCAACACATACCGCCTGCTTCAGCAGCTTGTGCTGTGCAGCCGGCATGCCCTCTATTTTTACAGCAAAAAGAAACACCGTCGGAGCCCACGGAATGTGTGTTTGTAACCAGCTCTGCAGCCTATTTTGTACCGCCTTCCAGAAAGCTCTCACTTTGTGACAACTCCACCAAAGATGCCCCATAGTCCCCCTCATACCACACCCCCTCCAACAGAGCCCCGAGGTGTTTGGATAGATGCGCTGGAGGCGATCAGGAGTAAGGTACCACCTATATAGCACCTTCATGGCATTTTCCTTTAGCGGGACGTGTATGGAGACCCTTGTCGCTTCACGTTCTATTCTCTCCCACCCCGGCACATCTAGCGTCACCCCTAGTTCCTTCTCCCAACCCCTCCTATGACACTCATACACAGGATTCTGCGTAGTGATGTATTTGTAAAGTGTACCTATCAAGCCTCTGGATGTGGTTAACTTTTCACATATCTCCTCTAGGTAGCCTTTGGTCCGCTTAATAACCGTAGTAACGGCCTTGGTGCGGAGGAAATGAGCTAATTGGTAGTATGCGAAATCGTCTTTCAACACCCCAGGGTTTCGGGACTGCAGCTCTCCAAATTCAAGGAGAGTGTCTCCATCAAACATCTGGTCCCATGTACGCAGCCCTTCTCTATACCACCTCATGACCGAGCCGTCCGTCGTCCCAGGCAAGAATAACGGGTTGTGTGCTATAGGGGCCAGACGTGTCAAGATACACTTCCCCCCCGGAAACAGCTTATCCCAATAGTAAAGGGTAACCTCCACCGAAGGGCACACGCTTTCAGCTAGCTTGCGAAATGGTTTTGGTAGCCACATAAGCGCTCCCAATGGTGTCGTGCCCGCAGAGTGTTGTTCCAAGTGCACCCATTGTCTATCAGGATATCCCTGGTACCATTCCAAAGCTACTTTTCCTTGGGCCGCCCGATAGTACCAGAAGACATTCGGGACCGCCAGACCACCCCGACGTTTCCCTTGATACAATAGGGTACGAGACAGCCTAGGATGTTTTCCTGCCCAGACGAAGCGCACAATTCTATCTTGCAAAGAGGCAAGAAATCGTCTGGGCATCATTACAGGCAGCACTTGGAATAAGTATAAGATTCGTGGCAAAACATTCATCTTAAGGATTGCTATACGACCGAACCAGGAGACCTCCAGGTCACCCCAACGTTCCATGTCGGCCGCGAGGGTTCGGAGCAAACCCCTGTAGTTAGCTGAAAATAAGTCTGATAAGCTAGGAGTAAGATTCACCCCCAAGTATCGAATGTACCTATTCGCCCACCGAAAAGCATGAGCAGCTTTAAGTTCTACAACTGTGTCTTCCGGGAGAGAGATATTCAAGGCCTCGGATTTTGTCATATTTACTTTAAAGCCCGATACCTTAGAATACTCCTCAATAAGTTGAGTAAGCCTAGGGAACGCGTCATGGGGGCGAGTAACATACAACAGAACATCATCCGCAAAAAGTGCCATTTTATGCATCCTCCCTGCCACCGTAGGCCCTACGATCAGCGGATCCCTCCGAACCCTGGAAGCAAATGGCTCCATGACAATAGCAAACAGTAGGGGGGAAAGAGGACAACCCTGCCTTGTGCCCCTATGCAAGGGAAATGAACCTGAGTGACTGCCATTAATCTTAATGCAAGCTCTGGGGGAAGAGTAAAATGCTTGTATCCAAGCCCTAAATCTTGTACCAAACCCCAAAGTCTCCAAGGTCCTGTACATAAAGGGCCAGTGAACTCTATCGAAGGCCTTCTCTGCGTCTAAGCTTAAGAGGCACAACGGTCTCCGATTTCGTTTGGCCAAATATATGAGGTCTAGAGTGCGCCTGATATTGTCCATAGCCTTTCGATAGGAAACAAAGCCCACTTGATCAGGGTGCACTAGGGTTGGCAAGAGCGGCGCCAACCTATTAGCAAGAATCTTTGCCAGGATTTTGACGTCAGCATTTAGTACAGATATAGGCCTATAAGAGCCGCAGTCGGTAGGGTCTTTGCCGGGCTTTGGGATCACCGCTATCCAGGCCTCCAGCATTGTTTGTGGTAAATTTCCTCCCAACCCTACCTGATTAAACATGTCTGCAATCAAAGGGGCCAGCTCAGTGGTAAATGTCCGATAGAACTCGTTAGGGAAGCCGTCTAACCCCGGAGACTTGTTCGAGGGCATACCTCCAATCGCCTCCTGGACCTCTTTAGGTGTAACAGGCTTCTCCAGCAGCTCCTGATGCTGCTTAACTAAAGGGATGAGATCACTGTCTTGCAAATAGTTATCAATTTTTTCCCCAGGCGGTTCGATCTCCTGTTCGTAGAGCTTCTGATAATATTCTCTGAAGCGCTGGCGAATGAGTGCCGAATGACGTAACAAACCACCCTCTCTATCTTTCACCTGCTTAATCATTCTGTCCACTTTCTGCCTGCGCAGTCGCATTGCCAGTAGGCGCCCAGCTTTATTAGTTCATACGATTGTACACCCTGTCTAGCCCTTAGTAACTCAAGTTGTTCCGAGTACATCGAATCCAGTGTCATTCTCTCTCTACACAAGGCATCCCAAATTTGTGGTGTGGGACCATTCTTGTGCTGTTGCTCCAATATCTGTATACGTCCTATGCATGCATTTAAACGAATTCTACGGGCCTTGGCCCGAGCACTAGCCAATTGCAAAAAGTGTCCTCTGGACACCGCCTTTAAAGCGTCCCACACCACATGCAATGGTGGACCAGAAGCTAAATTGTGGTCCAAGTATTCTTTAAACACCTGTTTGTAGCCCTCCACCACCTGTTCATCCTGCAACAGGCTCACGTTCAAGGACCAGCGTCTGTCTTTCGTTTCAGTCTGGATATTTGGGAGAGTGACCCATATTGGGGCGTGATCAGATATCGTCATACTACCAATTCCAGCGTTCGGACCTAGTTCCACTAATGTTGTGTCTAGGAAGATGTAGTCAATACGGGAGTATGTTTCATGTACTGGGGAATAGTAAGTGTAATCCCGCTCTGTTTGATGTGTCAGTCTCCAAAGATCTAAGAGTCCCAGGGAATAAGCCAACGAGGCCAATGAGTGTGCTTCTTTGTGCCCCTCGGCTCTAACTGTCCCTGAGCAATCTTGTCCTGGGTTCATTACTGCGTTGAAATCACCCCCAAGTATAAGCGCCCCGTCAGTAAAGGTCCCCAATAAGGTTCGAATTTTGTTAAAAAACTCCCCCTGTCCAGAGTTTGGGGCATATATTGAAGCTATCGTGAGGGCTACTTGGCCTAGCCTAAGTTGTATAAATAAATAACGCCCCCCAGGGTCTCTTTTGGTCTGCGTCACTTGTGCTCCCAGTGAAGAGTGCAGCAATATCGCCACTCCTCCCCTCCTTGAGTCCCCCCCGGACGCAAAATAGACCCCTGAGTAGCCAAGGCAGGAGAGAAATTTCTCGTGTTTGCGACGCAAGTGTGTTTCTTGCAAGAGAACTATTTGTGGTTTTAACCTGTGGAGTTCACTATAGAGCTTCTGTCTCTTTTGAGGCATGTTAAGTCCCTTGACATTATAGGAGACTATCTTCAACTCAGGACACATGTCTTAGTGTGTCTAAAAAGGCTAAGGTCTGCAGGAAATAAAGCAATGTACATCCCCCTTGTGAGTCATACAGTTCAGTAAAGCCATTATTGTTACCTTTGTCTTCCCTCCCCCCACAACCCTCCCTCATCCCGTTCCCCCCTACCCTCCCCGTCATCTCCCCTCTATTACACCAACCAGGAGTATAAAAACCCCTAGATGGGTCTGAGTAAGTGGGTCACAACACTCCCGACATCCCAGCCAGGCTTCCCCCCCCTCCCGCCCGATTGCATTCCAACATTCAACAGATATTGTCTATAATCCTAGTTTTCCCCCCTTCAACCTAATGTTAGATCCCATAAAGTGTGTCTTTACACTTCCAGCCTCAGCCAGCCACATCATAGCATTCGTGCAATCCAATCAAACTTATAAACCCACAACCTTCACCTCACAGCAACAGTTAGCTGGTCGTCCCCAAAATTTGGTCGTCTGTTTGAACAGTTCCTGACAGACCAACGAGGACTAGGCACAAAGACATATTTCCATGTCCAATTACTTATTTCAAATGTCCTTTTCTGTGATGCAATCTGTCCAATCATCTCTTATTTTTGCCACGTCTCACTGGTCCCGATGCTCGTTGCCAGCCCTGAAGCTTAGCCATGGTAGATGATGCCAGCTCAATTGGTGGGACAGCCGAGTTCACCAATTCTGCTGCGTTCAAGGCCTCCCAGGCTTCTTGCAAGGATCGCACACGGTATTTACTACCCTTCAGGGTAAAGTTCAAAGAAAACGGGAAGCCCCATCTGTATTGCACTTGGTGTTTTATTAAGATGTCTAGGGCTGGTTTCATTTGTCGTCGTTGCTGCAGGGTATATTGTGACAAATCTTGATACACCAAAACCTTTGTGCCTCCAAACTCCAGATTCTGCGCTTTCCGCGCCTTTGTCATGATCAATTCCTTGGTTTCATATTTGTGGAAGCGGACAATAATATCTCGCTGTTGCTGTTCTTTGCGAGCTCCAAGCGCTCTATGCGCTCTGTCTAGTTCCACATTGTTTTCTCCAGCTTCGGGGCCAAGTAAGGAGGCACATATCGTCTGCACAATCTGTGTAACGTTCTCTATTTCACCTCCTTCTGGCACCCCCCGAAACCTAAGGTTGTTTCGCCTCCCTCGATTTTCCAGATCATCTAACTTATATTCTAGTTCCAATCGATGTTTGTCCAGTTCAAGCAGTTGCTCATTATGTTTAAGCAAGGTCTCTGCCTGTTCGTCTAGTTTAAGTTCGACATCTTCCACCCGCCCCCCCAACTCACGGAGATCCGTGCTCAGGGAATCCATGCGTTCCAGGATTTCGTCCTTCGACTGTTTTATCTCCGCCTGGATATTTGCTAAGAACCTCCGCAGTTCAGGTGGGATACTTTTTTTGGAGGGCGGGTGTCGCTGTTCAGCCTGAGACTGGGCCGATTCGGAGTCGGAATGCGAGGCTCGCTCTGGTGACTCGTGGCGTTTGGCGCTTTTTCCGGTCATGTTTTTCTCAGACCGCTCGATCTCTTTTTTGCGTGCAGCGGGCGTCTTGCTCATCGCCAATTCTACCGAAGGGGGATTTTAACAAGCTGATCTCGCTATTTTTTTCTCGCGTTTTGCCGTTTTTTATTGCTGTTGAAAGCTGATATCTGGCGCGAGGAGACGGAGCTCCTAAGCTAGGCTGCCATCTCTCCCGGTGACGTCACTTCCTCCCCCTCAAATTTGTGTTTTAAAGAAATGTAGTGTTCAACTATTGGTTCCTTAACGGCTGATCTGCGTAAATTGGATCTATGTTCCATGATTCTCACTTTTAGTGGTCTCGTTGTCATGCCTATGTAGAGCTTGTTACAGGGGCAACGTAAAAAATACACAACATGGTCAGACGAACAATTTGTGAATTGTAGTAACTTGTGAATCTTATTGGTTTTAGGATTTACAAATTGTTTGATTTGTTCAGTGATCTGACATATCTGACAGTGTCCACATTTATAATGTCCTAGGGTTTGTTTCTTATTGACAGTAGAAAGTCTTGCATCTGCTGGGCTGATGATCTCTTTGATGTTGTTCGTCCTGGCAAACGCAATACGTAAATTCATGTTGTCAAATACAGGTATTGATCTCATGATGTCCCATCTATTTTTGATTAAATTTGCAAGGTGCGGACTTTGTTCAGTGTATTGCATTACCATGGTAAAGTTGTTCTCATCTGTTTGATGTTTTGATGTACTTCTCAAAAGAAGGTCCCTGTCATTGCACTTGGCCCTGCGGTATGCCTTCTTGAGGATGGACTTGGAGTAACCTCTCTTCAATAGATTAGACATTAATTCTTCCGCCTGAATTTTAAACATGGTTGGATCAGAACAAATGCGTCTTAACCGCAACATTTGAGAAAACGGAAGACTATTTTTAAGATGTTTTGGATGGCAGCTTGAGTTGTGGAGAAATGTATTTCGATCCGTGCTTTTCTTGAATACCTTGGTAATGAATTTATTGGAAACAATGTTGATCTCCACATCTAAATAATGAATGCAATCATATGAATGTTGTTCAGTGAATTGTATGTCCTGGTGGCAACTGTTTAGCCAATGCATAAACCGCTGGAGATCTGACTCCGAACCGCCCCAAAGCATGAAAATGTCATCTATGTACCTCCACCAGTGTAGAATGGCGCAGTGAAACGGGGAACAGGCAATCCATGTTGATTCAAAATTGGACATATATAAATTGGCTATTGATGGGGCAAAAGTTGCCCCCATCGCTACCCCACTGGTTTGGAGGTACATTTTGTCGAGAAACAAAAAGTGGTTTTCCTTCATCGCTATCCCTGTCAATGTTAGTAAAAATTCAGTGGGTATGGCGTGTGGTCTAACCCTTTTGTCTAATGTTAATTTGACTGTGTCAAGAGCCTCATTCTGAGGTATGGTGGTGTATAAAGAGCACACGTCCAGGGTGACCATCAAGACATTCTCAGGGATAGAGCCCACCTCCTGAAGCTTACAAAGGAAATGAGTTGTGTCCCTGATATATGATGGATATTGGGGCACTTCCGTTCTTAAAAAAGTGTCAATGAAAGTTGACAGTGGTTCTAAGATAGAGTTTCTACCAGACAAAATAGGTCTGCCTGGAGGATTGGTCAGTCGTTTGTGTATTTTGGGCAAGAAGTACATTGTTGGAATGATTGGATGTTGACAGCATAAATATTTCTTGTCTTTTGGTGAGATGAAGCCTTCATTAAGTGCTTTGTTGGTAATTCTATTAATGAGCGACTGTAATCTCTTGGTTGGATTTAGAGTCAGTCTTTTATAATATCTGATGTCATTCAATTGTCTAAGTCCTTCATCAATGTAATCGCTCCGGTTTTGAAGAACAATCGCTCCACCTTTATCAGCTTTTTTTATGATGATCTTGTCATCGTTTCTAAGATCTTTTAGCGCATTCATCTCATCTCTGGTGGTGATATAGTTTTTTTGATGTAAAACGCCTCTTTCTGCTTTTAAATCCTCTAGATCTTTGAGAATCATGCTTTTGAACGTCTGTAATGCAGGGGCTTGTGGGACTTGAGGTTTCCAGGTCGACTTGGGTTTTATAATAGTCTTGTCATATATGTCTTCTTGATTTTGAAAAAAAAGTTTAAGCTCTAGTTTTCTGATAAACTTTTCTAAATCAATGTGAAATTGAAAGTCATTAAATTGGGTAGACGGAACAAAAGAAAAACCTTTAAGTAGAACCGATTGTTCTGTTGAAGTGAGATCTCTATTGGATAAATTGATAACAACCGGTTCTACTTTTGAGATCTTGTCCGTGGTCTGTTCCGCTGGCCTGTAAAGCCTCTTCTGCCTCCTCTTCCCCTGCGTTGGAATCTGTTCCCTAAAAAAGCTTGTTTGTTGCTATCAGAGGACTCGCCTGTGCTATTCAAAGACGATGATGATTCATAAAATATAGCTGATTTTTTGTCTATGGTTGTTTCTACTTCTGTTCTCATCCAGGGATAGACGTTGTTTGAAGAGTAGTCCTTTTCATCCCTTGTCAATTTTTTCAATTTAGACTTTTTGACATTATCTCGGAATTTATCTATGTTTTCTTTAAGAAGAAGATGTTGTTTGTCAAAATCAACTGGTGTGATGTTGTTCTTAATTTTGACCAAATCGCTGTCCAATTCGGCTTTGAGGTTGTTCAAATTGATTTGGCTTTTCTCAATTATCAACAGCATCAAATCAAGCGAGCATTTGTTTAATATGCCATTCCATTTATCAACAAAATCGCTGTCGTCCGTGTAACACTGAGGAGCCTTATTGATGCGTAAGCCGCGGGGAATCTTTTCCCTCTTGCAGTATTCAATTAGTAAACCGCTGTTTAATTCAATTTTGATGATATTTTTGTATTTAAGAGTGATGTCATTCCAACCATCCTCAGTGGTTGAAGTCGGTATATCGGTGGCAAATTCTGAGGGGAGACTAAGTAAATCCTTTACTCTGTCATTGGAATAGCTGAAGCCGGAAGACCATGGATTCTGTGACATACTGCTAGAGACTATGCAAATATAATCCAACCGGACAAAAAGCAGTGTGCTAGAGCAAAACAAAGTAACCTGATACGGTCCTTTGGGGATTCCTTGGAGGAGACGGATTCCCGCTCGGATGGAGCGGATGACCCCTCTGCAGCGCGGATCTTTCGCTCAGAGGACTTGCCCAACCTGTTAGTGCAGGCTATGAGCATTTTGAAGATTTCCTCTCCGGAGGACGTCTCTCTCTCAGCCCCTGTTGGCTCCGCCATTATGCTGGGGACGAAGCGCCCGCCTAGAACCTTCCACGTGCATGATGCCATGCACACCTTGATTTCGGCTCAATGGGATGTCCCGGAAGCGAGCCTCAAAGTGGCTAGGGCTATGTCCCGCCTCTGCCTGAAAGTGAACAAGAGGCCTTTCTTTGGCCTACCGTGGATTCTTTAATCACTGCGGTGACTAAGAAAACAGCGTTGCCGGTGGAAGGTGGCACGGCCCTAAAGGACGCCCAAGACAGAAGATTGGAGGCGGCCTTAAGGTCATCCTTCGAGGCGGCTGCCTTAAGTTTGCAGGCCTCAGTTTGCGGCTCCTATGTGGCCAGGGCGTGCCTGACGATTGTGCAGCGGGCTTCCCCCTCGGATCCTTCCTTGAGGGCTGATTGGTCGGCCCTGGAATCGGGCTTGGCTTATTTGGCAGACTTACTGTATAATGTCTTGAGAGCCTCGGCTAAAGGTATGGCTCAGACAGTCTCTGCGCGGCGGTGGCTTTGGCTGAAGCATTGGTCTGCTGACCACGCCTCTAAGTCCCGCATGGCTAAGTTGCCTTTTAAAGGCAAGCTGCTCTTTGGGGTCGAGCTGGACAAAATTGTGACCGATCTCGGCACGTCTAAGGGCAAGAAGTTACCAGAGGTCAGGGCTCGGGCCAGTGCTCGCCCTGGTAACTCCAGAGGACGGTTTCAGGAAGCCCGTCGGTACCGCCCGTGCAAGTCGGGCTCCTCTGCCCCCTCTTCCTTCAAAAGGAACTTCTCCCCCAAGCAGCATTCCTTTCGCAGAGACCGCCGTCCTGGAGGTGCGCCCTCCGGTCCTCCCCCAGGGTCTCGTACCCAATGACGGGGCCCTGGTCCATGGCCCAGTGCAGATTGGAGGACGCCTGTCCTCGTTTCTGGGCGAGTGGACCAGGGTAACTTCAGATGCTTGGGTGCTGGAAGTCATCAGAGACGGCTACAAGCTAGAGTTCTGCCGACCCTTAAGAGACGGGTTTGTACTCTCTCCCTGCAAGTCTCCGGTCAAAGCTGTGGCAGTGCAGCAGACTTTGGACAATCTGATCCGCCTGGGTGCGGTCGTTCCGGTGCCAGAAAATCAGCTTGGAAAGGGACGTTACTCCATTTACTTTGTGGTACCAAAGAAAGGAGGTTCTGTACGGCCTATCCTCGACCTCGTGGTCAATCGGGTCTTGAAAGTTCGGCACTTTCGCATGGAGACTCTCCGCTCTGTTATAGCGGCACTGAAGGCAGGGGAGTTCCTGGCATCCTTGGCCATCAAGGAAGCGTACTTGCATATTCCCATCTGGCCTCCTCATCAACGCTTTCTGCGTTTTGCAGTCTTGGGCCGACACTTCCATTTCATAGCCCTCCCGTTCGGGTTGGCTACTGCTCCGCGGACCTTCTCCAAAGTAATGGTGGTCATCGCGGCCTTCCTGCGAAAGGAAGGAGTACAAGTCCATCCTTATCTGGATGACTGGTTGATCCGAGCCCCCTCTTATGCAGAGTGCGGCAAAGCCGTGGACCGGGTGATTGCTCTTTTGAGCTCCCTGGGGTGGATCATCAACTGGGAGAAAAGCCAGCTGCGCCCGACTCAGTCCCTGGAGTATCTGGGAGTTCGATTCGACACCCAAGTGGGCAGAGTGTTCCTGCCAGACAATCGGATTGTCAAGCTTCAGGCTCAGGTGGACCAGTTCCTAGTAGCCTCTCCTCTTCGGGCTTGGGACTATGTGCAGCTGTTGGGCTCTGTGACGGCCACGATGGAAGTAGTGCCCTGGGCCAGGGCTCATATGAGACCACTACAACACTCTCTGCTGCAGCGCTGGACTCCAGTGTCGGAGGATTATGCTGTGCGCCTTCCCTTGGACCCAGCAGTGCGCAAGGCGCTGAGCTGGTGGCTGAGGACAGACAAGTTGTCTGCAGGGAATGCCTCTTGTGACCCCGGAGTGGATTGTCGTCATGACGGACGCCTCTTTGACGGGCTGGGGAGCCCACTGCTTGGGAAGGACAGCGCAGGGGCTCTGGTCTCCTGCAGAGGCAAAGTGGTCTATCAACCTCCTGGAACTCAGAGCCATTCGGTTGGCGCTTTTGGAGTTCCTCCCGGTACTGGCGTTGAAGCCAGTACGGGTCCTGTCGGACAATGCCACGGCTGTGGCCTATGTCAACCGCCAGGGAGGTACCAAGAGCGCCCCTCTAGCCAAGGAGGCCATGAATCTATGCCAGTGGGCGGAAGCGAACCTGGAACAGCTGTCGGCGGCCCACATTGCCGGAGTCATGAATGTCAAGGCGGACTTTCTCAGTCGCCATACCTTGGATCCCAGAGAGTGGCAGTTATCGGCTCAGGCGTTCTTGGAAATCACGAAGCGCTGGGGCCAGCCGAGCCTAGATCTGATGGCGTCATTGGCCAATTGCCAAGTGCCGCGCTTTTTCAGCAGAGGACGGGACCCTCGATCTCTGGGAGTAGATGCTCTTTTCCAACAGTGGCCGACACAGGAGCTTCTCTGTGTTCCTGCCCTGGCCCATGTTGGGCAGGGTACTAGACCGGGTGGCAAAGCATCTGGGCCGGGTAATCCTGGTGGGTCCGGACTGGCCCAGACGTCCCTGGTATGCGGACTTGATCAGGCTCTCAGTGGACGACCCTCTGCGACTGCCAGTGGAGCAGGGCCTGTTGCATCAGGGTCCCGTGGTGATGGAGGATCCCTCCCCCTTTGGTCTTACGGCCTGGCTATTGAGCGGCGGCGTCTGAGAAAGAAGGGCTTCTCAGACAAGGTCATCGCCACTATGCTGAGAGCGAGGAAGCGCTCTACTTCTACTGCTTACGCCAGGGTTTGGCGTACCTTTGCAGCATGGTGTGAAGCAGGCTCACTTTCTCCCTTCACTGCTCCAATTTCTTCAGTGTTGGCGTTCCTGCAAGAAGGTCTGGAGAAAGGCCTGTCGCTCAGTTCCCTTAAAGTCCAGGTAGCGGCTCTGGCTTGCTTCAGGGGCCGCCTGAAGGGTGCTTCCCTGGCTTCGCAGCCAGATGTGGTGCGTTTTCTCAAGGGAGTTAATCACCTGCGCCCTCCTCTGCATTCAGTGGTGCCTGCGTGGAATCTCAACCTGGTGCTAAGAGCCTTGCAGAAGCCGCCTTTTGAACCCTTGTCGAGGGCATCTCTGAAAGACCTGACGTTGAAAGCAGTCTTTTTGGTGGCTATCACTTCAGCCAGAAGAGTTTTCGAGCTCCAGGCGCTCTCATGTCGAGAGCCTTTTCTGCAGTTCACTGAGGCAGGAGTGTCTATTCGCACAGTGCCTTCCTTCCTGCCCAAGATTGTTTCTCGCTTCCATGTGAATCAGCAGCTCTGTCTCCCATCCTTTCGTAGGGAGGACTACCCAGAGGAGTACTCTGCTCTCAAATATCTAGATGTGAGACGAGTCATCATCAGATACTTGGAAGTGACCAATGATTTCTGGAAGTCGGATCATCTGTTTGTCCTGTTTGCAGGTCCTCGTAAGGGTCTGCAGGCTGCTAAGCCTACAGTGGCAAGATGGGTCAAGGAAGCCATTGCAGCGGCTTATGTGGCCGCGGGGAAGGTGCCGCCTATCCAGCTGAAGGCTCACTCCACTAGAGCTCAGGCGGCCTCGATGGCAGAGGCCGAGTCAGTCTCCTTGGAAGAGATTTGCAAGGCGGCAACTTGAGCTTCGGCCCATACCTTCTCCAGGCATTACCGCTTGACTGTGGCTGCTCAGGCGGAGGCCCGGTTTGGAGCTTCAGTGTTGAGGTCAGGGATTTCAATGTCTCACCCTGGGTGAGTACTGCTTCGGTACATCCCACCAGTCTATGGATTGATCAGCATGATGATATGGAAGGTAAAATTAGGTATCATACCTGATAATTTTCTTTCCATTAATCATAGCTGATCAATCCATAGCCCCTCCCAGATATCTGTACTGTTTTTATTCTGGTTGCATTTCAGGTTCAAGTTTAGTCTTCAGTTCCTGTTCAGGAGGACTTCGTGTTCAAGTTTTTTCAATTGGATTCTTCAGGAGTTGAGACGAGTTTGTGTTACAGTGAGCTGCTGCATTCCTCTCCTCTCCGTTTTACGGGGCTGGATTGAGACCTAAATTCTGCCGGCGCTCCCTCCCGCTTCGTGCGGCTGTAGGGCAGCTTTGTACCCCTCCCGCTTCGGCGGTGTTAGGGTCAGTCAGCTCCTCCCGCGGTTGCGGTTGCAGGATAAGCCAGATCCCCCCGCATCGGCGGGGTGGTGTCCCTCCCTCGCTCCGCGGGGATGAGCTGGATGGATTCCCCTCCCCCACTTGTGTGGGGATGAGCTGGGTTAATTCCCCTCCCCCGTTTCGGCGGTGGTGAGCTGGGCAGAGTGTCCCTTTGTGGGTGTAATTCTCTAAGTGCTGAGTCCTGCGGATGGAGCTTTGATATCGACATACTGAGGAGTTTCCGGCAGCACATGACCACATATAGGGAGGCAAAAGGATTGCTCTCTATCTCCACCTGCTGGTAGATGGACACAACCCACCAGTCTATGGATTGATCAGCTATGATTAATGGAAAGAAAATTATCAGGTATGATACATAATTTTACCTTCTTAAAAAAAAAAATCCTTAGTTTTAGATTTGGCCGCCTAAGTTTCGTTTCGCCGCCGTTGCGGCTATCTTAGGCCGCTGTTCATGGTTTTTCCTTTTTTGTGCCTCTCTTTTTAGCACCATTGACAATTTTGACCTTGCAGCCGCTATTTTTCCGTCCATGACATTGAGGATTCCCAGCGGCTTCAAGAAGTGCCGTCGCTGCAACCGGGCAATCTCAGGTACCGATCCTCATTCGTGGTGTATCCGGTGCCCTGGGCCCGAATATCGCCCAGACGCGTGTAAGTTGTGTCTTAGCCTTAAAAAGCGGACACAGGCATCGAGACAGGCTCAGCGGAAACGTCTGTTTGGATCCTTGCCCGGTACTTTGGCATCGACAAAGGTACTGAGTTCGGCAGTGTCTGTCGGCACCGGAGCAAGCATCGACCTCAGGAGTGCAAGCAATGGCTGTCCGCAGACCTCTGCACTCTGGGAGTAGTGAGCCGTCAATTGGGTTTTCACCTGTCTCGCAGACCTCTGCTTCGCAAGCCCATCGGGACCGACCATCTTCGGACCCGACCCCGAGGAGACATTTGGATTCGACGTCCTCGTTGGTACCGAAGTGTACCGAGGCCGTGTCTCGGGTGAAGGCCAAGAAGCATCGGCACCGGTCCGTTTCTCGTCATGGTACCGGGAGCTCCAGGGCGTTGAGGGAATCGGCACCGAGAAGCGTCGACGCCGGGAGGACCGCTCCCCCTCTATACAGGAGGTGTCGGTCGACGGACAGCCCGGTACCGCCTCCTTGTTCTTTACAGGTTCTTGCTCCAACTGCTCTACCGGCTTCCCTGCCTTTCCCGGTAGAGACTCTGGACGAGCGCTTCCGAGTCGTGCTTCCAGGTCTCCTGGAAGGGCTGATGCGCCAATCTGTTCTGGTACCGACGGTGCTTGCGCCCTCGGTACCGTTGACAGCAGCGCCAGCTGGCTCCTTGCCTGTGGTCGGCCCCATCGACGACGTTGGAGGGAGCTTCATCGCCGCTGACAAGGGAGTCGACTTCTCGACGACACCATCGAGGACATCGTTCCTCGGAGTCGAGACGGGCCCAGTTTCGGACTGCTGTTCAAGAGCTTTTTGTCTGACACCGAGGAGGAGGCCTCGTGGGGGGAAGAAGAGGATCCCAGATATTTCTCTTTTGAGGAGTCTTGTGGTCTTCCTTCTGACCCCACTCACTCTCCTGAAAGTAAGCTTTCTCCGCCGGAGAGTCTTTCTTTCTCCTCTTTCGTCCGGGAATTGTCTGTGGGCATTCCCTTCCCGGTGGTTACTGAGGATGAGCCTAGGACTGAGATGCTCGAGGTCCTCGACTATCCTTCACCACCTAAGGAGTCCTTTGCATAAGGTTCTCAAGGAGAGTTTGCTTAGGAACTGGACGAAACCCTTTTCTAATCCCACCATCCCTATGAAAATTGAATCTCAGTATAGAGTCCATGGAGAACCTGAGTTGATGGGGACCCAGTTACCTCACGACTCTATGGTTGTGGACTCTGCCCTGAAGAGAGCTGGCAGATTTAGAGATTTTGCCTCAGCGCCCCCTGGGTGGGAATCTAGAGCTCTCGACTCCTTTGGTAGGAAGGCCTATCAGTCCTCTATGCTCGTGTCCAAGATCCAATCATACCAGCTCTAGACGAGCATCCATATGCAGAATGTGACGCAACTGGCGGACCTGGTGGATAAGCTCCCTGCGGAGCAAGCCAGGCCTTTTCAGGAGCTGGTCAGGCAGCTAAAGGCGTGTCATAAATTCCTGTCCAGGGGTGCTTATGACACCTTTGATGTTGCATCCAGGTCCGCTGCTCAAGGTATAGTGATGCGCAAACTCTCATGGCTGCGTGCCTCTGACCTGGAGAGTAGAACTCAGCAGCAGCTTGCGGATGTGCCTAGACGGGGGGATAACATTTTTGGCGAGAAGGTTGAGCAGTTTGTAGAGCAGCTCAATCAGCCGGTAACCGCCCTTGACAATCTCTCCCACCGGGCGCCTTCAGCATCTACCTCAACTGGTAGACTATTTTTCCGGGGCGCGGGGTGGTGCTCCCTATTCTCGACAGTGCTCCACCTGCTCAACAGCCTTCTCAGGCTCAGCCCCAGCGCACTCATTTGTGTCAACAGCGTGTGCCTAAACGGGCTCCTGCATCTCCCCAGCAAAATCAAGGGACGGGCTTTTGACTGGCTCCAGCTGAATATAGCTGCTATAAAAGTGTCTGTGTCGGACGATCTACCGGTCGGAGGGAGGTTAAAATTTTTTCACCAAAGGTGGCCTCTCATTACCTCTGACCAGTGGGTTCTTCAAATAGTCCGGTTAGGATACTCCCTCAATTTGATCTCCAAACCTCCAAATTGCCCACTGGGAGCTCAGTCCTTCAGCTTCCAGCACAGTCAGGTACTTGCAGAGGAACTCTCCGCCTTTCTCAGCGCCAATGCGGTCGAGCCCGTTCCACCAGGGCAAGAAGTGCTGGGATTCTATTCCAGGTACTTCCTCGTGCAAAAGAAGACTGGGGGGATGCATCCCATTGTAGACCTAAGGGCCCTGAACAAATTCCTTGTCCGAGAAAAGTTCAGGATGCTTTCCCTGGGCACCCTACTTCCCATGATTCAGGAAAACGATTGGCTATGCTCTCTGGACTTAAAGGATGCTTACACCCATATTCCGATACTTCCAGCCCACAGGAAGTATCTTCGATTTTGTCTCGGAACCCAACACTTCCAGTATTGTGTGCTGCCTTTTGGTCTGGCCTCGGCACCTTGGGTCTTTACCAAATGCCTGGCTGTGGTCCCAGCGTCGCTACGCAGACTGGGAGTGCATGTGTTCCCTTATCTTGACGATTGGCTGGTAAAGAGCACCTCGGAGGCAGGAGCTACAGTCCATGCAGATGACTATTCAACTTCTGGAGTTACTCGGGTTTGTTTTAAATTACCCAAAGTCCCATCTCCTTTCAGTTCAAAGACTAGAATTCATAGGAGCTCTGCTGGACTCAACGACAGCTCAGGCCTATCTTCCCGAGACCAGGGCAGACAATCTTCTGTCTCTCGTTTCCTTGGTCAGAGCGTCGCAGCAGATCACAGCTCGGCAGATGTTGACTTCTCGGCCACATTGCCTCCACAGTCCATGTGACTCCCATGGCACGTCTTCATATGAGAGAAGCTCAGTGGACCCTAGCTTCCCAGTGGTACCAACCTATCGGGAATCTAGAGGATGTGATCCAGTTGTCCATGAGGTTTCGCAATTCTCTTCAGTGGTGGACCATTTGTTCCTATTTGACCTTGGGACGCCCATTCCAAATTCCTCAGCCACAAAAAGTGCTGATGACGGATGCATCTCTCCTGGGGTGGGGAGCGCATGTAGATGGGCTTCACACTCAAGGACTTTGGTCCCTCCAGGAATCAGGTCTTCAGATCAATCCCCTGGAGTTGCGAGCGATCTAGAATGCTCTGAAGGCTTTCGGAGATCTCGCCTCTTGTGTCAGGAAGCCATCCAGATGTGGCTTTGGGCCCGTCGTCGAGGCGTGTTTCTCCAAGCCACATATCTGGCAGGCGTAAACTGTCTGGCCGACAGATTGAGCAGGATAATGCAACCTCACGAGTGGTCACTCAACTTGCGTGTGATTTGCAAGATCTTCCAAGCATGGGGCACCCCCTTGGTGGATCTTTTTGCCACTCAGCTCAATCACAAGGTCCCTCAGTTCTGTTCCAGACTTCCGGCCCATGACAGACTAGCGTCAGATGCTTTTCTCCTCAGTTGGGGGGGAGGGTCTTCTGTATGCGTATCCTCCCATACCTCTGGTGGGGAGGACTCTGCTGAAACTCAAGCAAGACCGAGGAACCACGATTCTGATTGCTCCCTTCTGACCGCGTCAGGTTTGGGTTCCTCCTCTTCTGGAATTATCTTTAGAAGAACCGTGGAGATTGGAGTGTGTTCCGACCCTCATAACTCAGAACGAGGGGACGCTTCTGCATACCAACCTCCGGTCTGTGGTTCTCACGGCCTGGATGTTGAGAGCGTAGAATTCGCCTCTTTGGGCCTCTCTGAGGGTGTCTCTCGAGTCTTGCTTGCTTCCAGGAAAGATTCTACGAAGCGGTCTTATTCTTTCAAATGGAGGAGGTTTGCCATCTGGTGTGATAGCAAGGCCTTAGATCCTTGTTCTTGTCCTACACAGACCCTGCTTGAATACCTTCTACACTTAGAGTCTTATTTCAAGACCAACTCCGTAAGGGTTCTTCTTAGTGCAATCAGTGTTTACCATCAAAGTGTAGAAGGTCAGCATATCTCTGCACAGCCTTTGGTTGTTTGATTCATGAGAGGTTTGCTTTTGTCAAAGCCTCCTGTCAAACCTCCAGCAGTGTAATGGGATCTCAACGTCGTCCTCACCCAGCTGATAAAACCTCCTTTTGAGCCACCGCATTCCTGCCATCTGAAGTACTTGACCTGGAAGGTCATTTTCTTGGTGGCGGTTACTTCAGCTCGTAGAGTCAGCTTCAATCCTTGGTAGCCCATGCTCCCTATACTAAATTTCATCACAATTGAGTAGTCCTCCGCACTCACCCTAAGTTCTTGCCGAAGGTGGTGTTGGAGTTCCATCTGAACCAGTCCATTGTCTTGCCAACGTTCTTTCCCCCTTCCTCATACCCGCCCTGCTGAATGTCAGTTGCACACATTAGACTGCAAAAGAGCATTGGCCTTCTACCTGGAGCGGACAAGCCCCTTCAGACAGTCCGGCCAAATGTTTGTCTTATTTGATCCCAATAGGAGGGGAGTCTCTGTCGGGGAAACGCACTAATTCCAATTGGCTAGCAGATTGCATTTTCTTCACTTATGCCCAGGTTGGGCTGACTCTAGAGGGTAATGTTACGGCTCGTTGTGTTAGAGCCATGGCAGTGTCTGTGGCCCACATGAAGTCAGCCACTGTTGAAGAGATTTGCATGGCTGTGACGTGGTCTTCAGTCCACACATTCACATCTCGTTACTGCCTTCAGCAGGATAGCCGACGCGACAGTCGGTTTGGGCAGTCGGAGCTGCAGAATCTGTTTGGGACTTAGGATCCAACTCCACCCCCCTAGGCCCATTTTTGTTCTGTTCCAGGCTGCACTCTGTTAGTTTTTCTTCTTAGGCCAATTCTTATGTCCTCACCGTTGTGAGGCCCAGTTGACCTTTTCTTTGTTTTGAATGAGCCTGGGGGCTAGAGATATACCCCATCAGTGAGAACAAGCAGCCTGCTTGTCCTCGGAGAAAGCGAATGATACATACCTGTAGCAGGTATTCTCCGAGGACAGCAGGCTGATTGTTCTCACAAACCCTCCCTCCTCCCCTTTGGAGTTGTTCCTTCTTTTCATCTTTGATCTAACTGATGTTCCCGTGCGTTGGCTGGGAAGATGGCCGCGCATGCGTGGTGTATGCGCGTGATCGAAGGCTCTAGGAAACTTTGTTACTAGGAAGATTTCCGTTTCTGGGGCTGCCGTGGGCGTCACCCATCAGTGAGAACAATCAGCCTGCTGTCTTCGGAGAATACCTGCTACAGGTATGTATCATTCATTTTCCCCCCATGTGGAACCTAGGTTCAAGGGCTATTGGTGACTGTCACCTTTTTTTTTCTAGATACTAGAGGCATGACATAATGGTTTGGGGTGTGGTGTAGCATCTGGGGGTGGCGGTTCGAGTCTCACTGAGCCACTTTGTGATGCAAGGCACATTGGATCCCTCTCGATTGAGCAGCCCTCTGTTAGAGTACTTGACATTTAAGGAGGAACTGCTCCTGAATGTGTCCACTGAGGACCCTTTGGATAACCCCCCCCCCCCCCCCCCCCCCTTGGTCTAGTCTTCCGTTCCCAGGGCTTGGCTAGGAGTGTTTAAACCACAGCAGTTGTCAGCCGTGCAGATCAGGGAATGTATACATTTTGGAGGTAGAGACTTTTGTATGTAAATAACTAACATTATTTTTTTTCACAAATACATGTAATGTGAACAATCAGTCCATGGCCATCATTCAAGCTGCTGTCACTCCTCACAGAGCATCCTTAGCTCATTGAGGATTTGCCCCTGTATGTTTCTTATGGCTTCCAGCCCCAGTTGCACGTCTCTGAACTGGCCTAAGGTGACTGTATGGGTGGGCTCGGCCACAGGCATGGCAGCTGTTTCTGGGGGGGGGGGGGGCTGAGATGCAGTCAGGTGCGGCATTGCTGCTTGGGGGGGGGGGGTTGTTGGTCCACCCCTTCTGCCCTCTATAGTTGACCTGTAGTGGCATGTCAGCTGTTTGGGGGCAGAGGGGCAGCTGAGATGCAGTCAGGTGTTGCATTTGGGGGGGGGGGAGGCTGTTGGTCCACCTCTTCTACTCTCTACGGTGGAGGTGTGTTTCTTTAGGGATACTCTTCCTCTATATCCCTCTACTGGGTGTGGCCCTGTCATGGGGTGAGGGGTATCTCCTAGGAGCCAGGGACCATGATCACCTTTTCCCAGACCCTTTCAGCTGCAGGCTGTTCTGGAGCTGGCTGGTCTAGGGCAGGCTATGCAGTAGCTGAAGGGTGACCTGTGTGTTTTTAAAGGTTTGCATTCATATCAACACATTCTATATGGCTTGCATAGTGGTGTAGTTGGCTGTTGGAAGACAGGGACAGCTGGGGGCTGCTGGTTGTTAACCTGGAGGATATCTCTGATCTGTGGTGCCAATGAGGTGGCCTAGCGGGTGGCCGACAGGACTTCCGGATTCAGGCAGGCGTCTGAGACAGGCCGCAGGCAGCAGAGAGTAACCCGGGTTCAGGCGCTGGTCAGAGATGGGCAGCAGACAGAGAGTAACCCGGGTTCGGGCGGTGGTCATAGACAGGCAGCAGGCAGAGAGTAATTCGGGTTCAGGCAGTGGTCAGCAACGAGAGTCAGCAGAGAAACACCCAAGAGCACAAAGCAGAACCTACCGGCGTAGAAGCCGAAGCAGAGAAGTGGAGAGAAGATCCTCCTGAAATAGCCCCCACCACCAGGAGCCAAGGAATCAGCTTGGAAGGAGAGCTTCCCATTGGCTGGTCTGCCGGAGGAGGAGGAGTCTGGCAGTGAGTTCCAATCCCGCCGAAGCAGGAGGTAGGGCGAAAACAGCAACGCTCCGGGGCCTCGCAGGCCAGCCGACAGCAGGGCACACAGCAAGACTGACACTGGACTCGAGCCCCGTGCCCCGAAGGAGAGGGCAGGGGCAACCCTTGGATCGCTGGCCCCGCAAAGTTGGCCGGCGCTCCACTCTAGACAGCTAGGCCATGCTCGGAGCGCCGGGCCCGCCAAGACGTCCGGTGCTCCGCCCTGCGTGGGCACCCCACCAGCCAGGAGCAAGACAGCCGGCTCGCCCCACCGCGGAGCGCCCTTCAGCAAGGAGGTGAGAAGCGTGACAGTACCCTCCCCGGAAGACCCCCTCACCGTCTCGGTCCAGGTTTAGAGGGATAGCGGGCATGGAATTCTTGGACTAGTTCTGGTGCATGAACCTTATTAGCTGGTTCCCAGGAATTGTCCTCCGGACTAAAGTGTTTCCATGAAATCAAGTAAGAGTCGCCCCCCTCTACGTTTGGAGTCCAAAATGTCTTCCACTTCAAACTCGGGATCAGGTTCGGTCTCGGGTGTGATGTTCTTTTTTTGACTCCAGATGCCATTTTGATGTCACGAATGGTTTCAGTAAGGATACATGAAAGGCATTATGAATTCAGAGTTTCCCAGGCAGTTGGAGGCGATATGAGACTGTCCCTATTCGAGATTGAATAGGAAGTGGGCTAATGAAGCGAGGAGCAAATTTGAGAGGGCAACCGGAGCCTCAGGTACTTAGTTCTGAGCCACACTCTCTGTCCTGGTTGAAAGATTGGAGCCATTCGTCTTCTTAGGTCAGCAAAACGTTTATACTTCATTGCAGCTTGCCACAGATGATGCTGGACCTTGCTCCATGTTACTTGGGATATTCATAATGGTGTACTGGAGCTGCGTAGAGGCTTGATGAATCGGAGGAGGTAGACAAGGATGACGTCCATATATTGCGAAGAATGGTGTGGTCTGGGAAGTGGAGTGGAGACTATTATTGTAGGCAAACTCTGCCCAGGGAAGTAATACTGACCAATCATCCTGGCAACTGTTAGAAAAGATCCGTAGAAAGGTCTTGAGCATTTGGTCCTTTCTGCCTTCCCGTTAGATTGGGGATGGTAGACGGTGAAGTGTGTAGTGACGCCAGAAGCGGAGCATAGAGCCCTCCAAAACTTAGATGTAAATTGAGACCCTTGGTCACTGATAATTCGTAGAGGTAGTCCATGCAACCGAAATACATGTTGAATGAAGTTGAAGGCTAGCGTAGCAGCAGATGGCAGAGACTTCAAAGGGACAAAATGAGCCATACATGAAAATCGGTCTACAACAACCCAAATAACCGTGTGACCCCGAGAGAGTGGGAGATTGGTAATACCAAAGTCCTTAGAGACCTCCTGCCATGGCTGTTGAGGAACAGGCAAGGGTTGCAGACAGCCCTAAGGTTTGCCAGGAGAGGACTTGTTCCGGGCACAGATGGGACAGAAAGAAACAAAATGTAGGATGTCCTGCGCCATGCGTGGCCACCAATAGTAACCGGGAGATGAGATGGAAGGTCTTCCGGAATCCGAAATGACCGGCAAAGGTTGACGAATGTCCCCATTGGAGAACCTGTTTCCTGGACCGAGGGAGAACGGAGGTTGAGGCTACAATGGTGGAAGGAACACACACTGGGTTTAACATTGGATAGGGCTCTTCGGGTTCCTCAGATGTATCGAAAGCCCGTGAAAGAGCATCTGCTTGCACATTCTTTTCTGCAGGGCGGAAAACCAGACGGAAATCAAAGCTGGCAAAGAAGTGGGCCTGCCGTGGGTTCAGTCTTTTAGCCTCCTGTAGATGAGGTTCTTATGGTCAGTAATTACCGTAATTGGATGCGAGGCACCCCCAAGTAGGTACTGCCACTCCTGGAAGGCCACTTTTAGAGCTAATAACTCCCGGTCTCCAATGGTATAATTGCGTTTGTCTGGGGGGAATTTCTGGGAGAAGAAAAAACAAGGGTGCCGCTTGCCGGAGGGCGCGGTCTGAGATAACACTGCCCTGGCGCCCAGTGAAGAGGCATTAACTTCCACGATGAAGGGCTTCACTATATCTAGGCTGCGGAGCACCGGGGCAGACAAAACGTAGAGAAGGCCCTTTGGGCCTCGGGAGACCAATTCTTTAAATCAGCCCCCTTTCTAGTAAGGGCGGTCAGAGGTACGGTGATCAGAAAGTAGCGCTGGATGAATTGCCAATTTAATAGTTGACGAATCCTAGGAAACGTTGCAAGGCTCGAAGTCCCTGGGGTACTGGCCAATCTCGGATTGCTTGGAGTTTCGCTGGATCCATCTGGAGCACTTACCTGCTGATGAAATGCACATTTCTCTAATTTCGCGAAGAGGCGATGGTCCCGAAGCCGTTGAAGAACGGTACGTACATGATGGGTATGGTCTCGAACAGAGGTAGAAAAAAACCCAAAATGTCATCTAGGTACATGACAGACAAGTACAGGAGATCCTGAAAGATAAAGTTAATGAAGTCTTGGAAGACGGCTGCGACATTACAGAAGCCAAAAGACATTACAAGGTACTCAAAGTGGCCCTCATGGATGTTGAACGCAGTCTTCCATTAGTCTCCTTGGCGGATACAGATCAGATTGTAGGCTCCCCGAAGATCCAACTTGGTAAAAATTACCGCCCATTGCAGGCGATCAAATAACTCCGAAATAAGCGGGAGCGGGTACCGGTTCTTGATAGTGATGATCAGGCCCCGATAGTCAATGCAGGGTCGCAAAGAACCGTCCTTTTTTGTCACAAAGAAAAAAAATGGCTCCCACTGGGGAAGAGGATGGCCGGATGAAACCCTTCCAGAGATTCTCATGAATGTACGTGCGCACGGTCTTGGATTCTTCTCGGGAGAGGGTGTACCATTGGCCCCTGGGAGGCATCCTGCCCGGAAGCAGGTCGATGGGACAGTCAAAAAGGCGATACGGGGGCAAAGATTCAGCCTCCTTCATATTGAAGACATCCTGGAAATCTTGGTACTCTGCGGGTAAACTGGCTTCGCAAGGACGAAGTGCTCCGGGGAGAACTGAAATGGCTTTTAGAGGAGGCTCGACCGACATGAGACAGGTGTGGAAGCAGCGGATCCCCAACTGCTGATCTCGCCGCTGCCCCAATTGATGCTGGGTGCGTGGAGCCGCAACCAGGACAGCCCCAAAATGACTAGGTGGATAGCTTGAGAGAGTAGCAAGAGTTGAATTTCTTCTTGGTGCAAGAGCCTGACTTGCATCTGCAAGGGGAGGTGTGCCCTGAGTGATGGGCTGAGGTAGGGTTGATCCCTGAATAGAGGTTACCTGCAGAGCAGGCTTACACGGAACAGAAGGTCTTTCCAATTGATCTAGGAGGTTAGCGTTAATGAAGTTCCCGCCTGCTCCAGAGTCAAGCAGGGCTATAGTACTGACACTGTGCTCCTGCCATCTCAGGACGACGGGGACAGACATCAGATTATCAGGAAGGGGAGATCATCGACCCACAGCCACCCCCTTCATAGAGCCTGGGCCTTGGCGTTTCCCGATTTTATTTGGACACGAGTTTACAAAATGACCGGGCTGACCACTGTATAAACAAAGTCTATTGTTCCGCCGATGAGACCTCTCTGATTCGGATAGGTGGTGATGTCCAATCACCATCGGTTCTCTGGAGACCCCTGATGCAGAATCCACCGCTCTTTTAGGGGAGGTGGGCCACTGCGTCCAAGTGGAACGGCTTCTGCGGATGACGCGGAGAGGAACGCTCCTGCGATCTTTCCTGAAAGCGGATGTCAATACGGATACAGAGCGTGATGAGGACATCCAAGGTGGTCGGAAGCTCCCGGCCAGCCAATTAATCCTTGATACGTCCATTTAATCTTTGCCAGAAGATGGCTGTGAGGGCTTCTTAGTTCCAGCGCAACTCAGCTGCTATGGTTCAAAAGCGCACTGCGTATGTTCCAACGGAGCTGGTACCTTGTTGAATTTGCAGCAAATCTGCCACAGCTGAGGAGGGTCATCCAGGGACATCAAAAACCATCCTGAACCGGCGAAGGAATTTCCCTAGGTCCGAGAGAAGCGGGTCTCGTTGCTCCCAGAGAGGAGAGACCCAGGCCAGTGTCGGTCCAGAGAGTAATGAGACAATATAGGAGTGGCCTAGTCGTTAGGGTGGTGGACTTTGGTCCTGGGGAACTGGAAAACTGAGTTCGATTCCCGGCACAGGCAGCTTCTTGTGACTCTGGACAAGTCACTTAACCCTCCATTGCCTGCCGCATTGAGCCTGCCATGAGTGGGAAAGCGCGGGGTACAAATGTAACAAAGATAAATAAAAATCTTAAGGTTGTCAGAGGGAAAAGACCCGGGTTGCCTCTTGAGGAGCATCTGGCATTGGTTCAGAAAGTCCTGACATGCAGAGGGGGGTACCATCAAACCGAGGAGGCTCTGGAAGCCACAGTCCTGGAGTAGGCAGAGCAGGTCTAGGAGCTGAGATGGCAGGTTGACACTGGGCTTGGAGGGTGGACATCTGAGAACACTGGTCTTGTAACACACCAGACAATCTGTTCAACTGAGCTTGCTGCTGCTGAAGGGACCTGTGCCAGGTCCGCCATGTCTGGTTTGT
Organism: Microcaecilia unicolor; assembly: GCF_901765095.1. NCBI lineage: Eukaryota > Metazoa > Chordata > Amphibia > Gymnophiona > Siphonopidae > Microcaecilia > Microcaecilia unicolor. Next base: position 81,470,680 of record NC_044042.1, on the reverse strand, counting down.
CCGGCGAACTCATGGCTTTGGCTTACTGTCGCATTCGTGAGTTATTGTACCGTACGGAGCACAGAGGCGAGGAACTTGAACCTGGGCTCTGCTGGACAGCCGAGCAACCTCGTGGCTTCACCTGTGGTGACCGCCATTCCCCAAGGATTGAGCCCTCAGGTGCGGGCGACCGACTGGTCTTCCGGATGCAGGAGACAGGCAGAAGGCAGAGAGGAACCTGGGTTCCGGCAGCAGTCAGAAACAGGCAGCAGGCAGAGAGTAACCCGGGTTCGGGCAGTGGTCAACAACGAGAGTCAGCAGAGAAACACACAAGAGCACAAAGCAAAACCTGCCGAAGCAGAGAAGTGGAGAGAAGATGCTCCTGAAATAGCCCCCACCATCAGGAGCCAAGGAATCAGCTGGGAAGGAGAGCTTCCCATTGGTTGGTCCGCCGGAGGAAAAAGAGTCTGGCAGCGAGCTCCAATCCCGCCGAAGCAGGAGGTGGGGCAAAAACAGCAACGCTCTGGGGCCGCGTAGGCCAGCCGACAGGGCATGCAGCAAGACTGACCCTGGACGCGAACCCCGCGCCCCTAGGGACAGGGCCGGGCAACCCTCGGAGTGCCAGCCCCGCCAAGATGGCCGACGCTCCACTCCAGACAGCCAGGCCATGCTCGGAGCGCTGGGCCCGCCAAGACGGCCGGTGCATGATGGGCGGTGCTCCCCGCTGCAGGAGCACCCTTCGGCGAGGAGCGTGACAACTGGATAAGAAACTGGTTGACTGACAGGTGACAGAGGGTGGTAGTAAATGGAATTTGCTCAGAGGAAAGAAAGATGATCAGTGGAGTTCCTCAGGGGTCTGTGCTGGGGCCTATTCTGTTTAATATATTTGTGGGAGATATTGCTGAAGGGTTGGAAGGAAAGGTGTGCCTTTTTGTGGATGACACGAAAATAGCCAATAGAGAGGATACCCTGGAGGGAGTAGAAATGATAAGGATCTCCAAACCTTAGAAGAATGGTCGAGGGTCTGGTGGTTAAAATTTAATACTATACTTTAACTGGGGTAATTGATATTTCCGGTTTTCAGATTAGTAGCGTACCACCTCTTTTATGAAACCTTTGAGTATCGACTTTATTCTTTTTTCTTTTTTTTTTTTTGATGCTATGTACATAATATTACTAAGTGCAGTCCAAGCTGGTGTAATATGTTATTACTGAGCACTACACATTTTTAAGAGAGAAATTTCTTCATTATTTAATTATAAGAGCAAAGCATAAAAACAAACAAAAAAGAATAGTCGATACTCAAAGGGTTCGTAGAAGCGGTACGCTATTTAAAATTTAATGCCAAGAAGTGTAGAGTGATGGCACTTGGGGTGCAGAAACCCAAAAGAGAGATACCGAATAGGAGGGGAGATATTAGTAAGCTTGACTTGGGAAAGAGACCTTGGGTGTTGATATCTGAGGATCTAAAGGTGAAAAAAACAATGCAACAAGGCGACATCCATGCTCAGAAGGATGCTAGGCTGCAAAGATGCGTAACCAGCAGAAGAAAGGAGGTGTTGATGCCCCTCTACAAGTCATTGGTGAGGCCCCACTTGGAGTATTGTGTTCAGTTTTGGAGGCCATATCTTGCTAAAGATGTAAAAAGAGTGGGAAGTGGTGCAAAAAAAAAAAGCTACAAAAATGGTATGGCATTTGCATTGCAAACTATACGAGGAGAGACTTGCTGACCTAAACATGTATACCTTGGAAGAAAAGAGAAACAGGTGACATGATAGACGTTCAAATATTTGAAAGGTATTTAATCTGCAAATGAACCTTTTTTGGAGACTGGAAGGTGGTAGAACTAGAGGACATGAATTGAGGTTGAAGGAGGGCAGACTCAGGACTAATATCAGGAAGTATTTTTTCACAGAGAGGGTGGTGGACATGTGGAATGCCCTCCTGCGGGAGGTGGTGGAGATGAAAACGGTAATGGAATTCAAATATGTGTGGGATAACAAAGGAATCCTGTTTAGAAGGAATGGTTCCATAGAATCTTAGCGGAGATTGGGTGGTGATGCTAGAAATTGGGGAAACAAAACGGGAGCTGGCCAGACTTATACGTTTTATGCCCTGATCGTGACTGAATAGATAGGGATGGGCTGGAGTGTAAATTTTAAGGGGCTTCGACGTTAGATTCACTACTTAGTACAAGAACAGTGCTGGACAGATTTCTATGGTCTGTGCCCTGAGAATGGCAAGGACAAATCAAACTCAGGTATACATATGAAGTATCACATACCATGTAAAATGAGTTTCTTGTTGGGCAGACTGGATGGACTGTACAGGTCTTTATCTGCTGTCATTTACTATGTTGTTGTTATGGTATGGTGGCCTTTCTATAGAGCACATGTATTCTGTTGCTTGGGCAGTGGGGTAAAGCAGGTGTGCCTTTGGGTGGCTCAGTGTATTTTAGTAAGCTGCTTCCAATGTTCCTATCAGTATGTAGGTGTGGGGCAGGATTTGGAGGGGTGGAGGGGGTCCAGATATGTGCAGTCCTTCATTTCAGCACTGAATGGTTAGTGGAGGGGTCTCCATAACTGTCATTGGATTTTCTGGACATTCTGATTCCAGCAATGATTTGTTTTGAATACTCAATAACTTCTATTACGTCCCAAGGATCAGCCCAGACTTATGGGTTATGCCCACCTACCAGCAAATGGAGATAGAGAGAACAGCAGACTTCTGCCTTTAAGGCTACTGTGCATCTGCTCTCAGCCAGTATTCTCCATCTCCAGCAGGCTGGTAAAAGCTTAACCTGTGCTGCTCTATGTGTGGTTGGCGTATGGCTCCTGATCTAGGCTAGTTGAGCTGGGGGTCAAGGTCTTTCTGCTGGGTGACTTGGGTGGAAACCTGGTGGTGCCAAGTCCTTCCCTCCTCGGTCGTGCTCTTCTGCCTCCTTAAAAAAAAAAAATTTTAAAGTAAATGCAAAAGAGAAACCAAGTGGCTTTGCCTGGCTTTCAGCTCTTCAGGGGGAGACAGTGGTGACACCATAGATTCACTTAGTGCCTCTGGAACAGGGGAGCTGTGACTCAGCAGACCCAGCATGTGAGTGCTGTTTATCGGGAGCACGACATGGCGGCAGAAGCACTGTTCGTGGTATGGGGGCTGCCAAACACCTGCGGGCACTTGTGTATTGTGTGTGAGGGAGCACAAGGAAACTTAGGGGCTGGTGATTCCTTGCCAGACCCAAGCGCATTGCTAGAAGGGATTCTCCCAGAGGAGGTTTTGGTGGTCTTGCTCCTTCAGGGCCTGACAGTGTAGCTGCCAGGTCAGGGCCTACTCGCATCTTTTTTTCAAGGCTCATAGGGCAGTTTCCTTTGGCGCCTGGGCTCGCTTTCAACATAAGTACATAAGTAGTGCCATACTGGGAAAGACCAAAGGTCCATCTAGCCCAGCATCCTGTCACCGACAGTGGCCAATCCAGGTCAAGGGCACCTGGCACGCTCCCCAAACGTAAAAACATTCCAGACAAGTTATATCTAAAAAGGATAAATTAGACCTTACCTGCTAATTTGCTTTCCTTTACTCCCTCCGGACCGGCCCAGAATGTGACTGATGGGTTGTGCACGCCTTCCAGCAGGTGGAGACTGAGAAAAAAGTGTGACTCCAGAGAGCCAATAAGAGCCCTTGCCATACAGGGAAAGATCTAGTAATAGAGTACCAAAGCAGAAGAAAGAAAAATCTAAAATCTGTGCATCCAAAAAACCTGAGCAGCCGCCGGCACCTTGCCAACCAAGGGTGAGTGCCTGAAACAAACAGCCAAAGTTTGGACAGTATTGTTTCCACAACTTTATGTGCCTTCTTATTTAGCTTTCATTCATTTATATTAGAGAGCTACAACTAGCAACACAGCTCCAAACAACCAAACATCGAACCAATGGAACCCTTGAACCAAACAAATCCGGTATCTGACGGGAGGGATCTGGGCCGGTCCGGAGGGAGTAAAGGAAAGCAAATTAGCAGGTAAGGTCTAATTTATCCTTCCTTAGCCTCCCTCCGGACCGGCCCAGAATGTGACTGATGGGAAGTAACAAAGCAGTACACTTATGGGAGGGACCCCAGCAGCCCCGCCGACAACACGCGCTCTCCAAAAGCCACCCGTCGACGACTGAGAACGTCCAAACGGTAGTGCTTAGAAAAGGAATGCAAGGACGACCAGGTCGCCGCTCTACAAATGTCCTCCGGAGGCACCAGACAACGCTCCGCCCACGAAGCTGCCTGACTTCTCGTCGAATGAGCCTTGACGTGCTCTGGAACGGATTTCCCAGAAAGCAGATAGGCTGAAGCAATCATTTCCTTAAGCCAGCGAGAAATAGTAGGCTTAGATGCCATCAGCCCCTTACGCGCACCTCCAACCAGAAGAAACAAACGATCCGATCTGCGAAATTCCTCTGTAGACTTAATATAGTGCTTCAAGACTCGCTTGACATCCAAACACTTCAATCTCCGCTGCTCCTCCGCACCGGAGAAGGAACCCAAGACAGGCAAGACAACCGGCTGAGAAACATGAAACCGAGATACCACCTTGGGAAGAAAAGATGGAACCGGTCTCAAAACTACGCGATCGGGACAGAACTCCAAAAATGGAGACCTACATGACAATGCCTGCAGCTCAGAAACTCGCCTAGCTGAAGCAATGGCCACCAAAAATACGGTCTTCAGAGTCAAATCTTTTAAGGTACAGGACGCCAAAGGCTCAAAAGGGGGCTTGGTAAGAACCGAAAGCACCACATTCAGATCCCACGGAGGAAACGAACACCGAGTGGGAGGACGAAGAAGATTAACTCCCTTGAGAAAACGCACGACATCCGGATGACTGGCCAACGACTTCCCTTTGATACGACCACGAAAACACGTTAAAGCCGCAATCTGTACCTTAAGAGAAGACAAGGCCAACCCCTTGTCAAATCCTTGCTGCAAAAAATCCAACATCTGCGGCACCGAAGCCCGAAAAGGCGACAGACTATGCTCCGTACACCAGCTCTCAAAAATCCTCCAAGTACGCACATAACTCAGAGAAGTGGAACGCCGCCGAGACCGCAGCATTGTAGCAATGACCGGAGCAGAGAGACCTCTTTTAGTCAACCTAGCCCTCTCAAGAGCCATGCCGTAAGACAGAATCGACCCGGATCCGGATGAACGACCGGACCCTGCGACAAGAGATCTTGCGTGACCGGAAGCTTGAAGGGACGATCGACCAGAAGACGCTGGAGGTCGGCATACCACGGCCTGCGGGGCCAATCCGGCGCCACCAGAATTAGGCGACCCTTGTGACCCTCTACCTTCTGAAGCAGACGCCCGATCAAAGGCCAAGGCGGAAACGCATACATCAGGCCGTCCGGCCAGGCTTGAAGAAGAGCGTCCACTGCACGCGCTTTGGGATCTCTGCGACGACTGTAGAACAGCGGCAACTTTGCGTTGGTCGCGGACGCCAACAGATCCATTTTGGGGACTCCCCAACGATCTACCAACAGCTGAAACGCCACGTCGCTGAGCGCCCACTCTCCGGGATCGAGCAAGTGACGACTGAGAAAATCCGCCTGAACGTTTAGCACTCCTGCTACATGAGCCGCGGAGAGAGCCACCAGATTGACCTCTGCCCAATGAAAGAGCAGTGACGCCTCCCGCTCCAACGGGAGACTCCGCGTCCCTCCTTGGCGATTGATGTATGACACCGCTGTGGCATTGTCCGACATGACTCTCACCGCCCGTCCGGTAAGTAGCGGAAGAAAACTTCGAAGCGCCAGACGGATAGCCCGGGTCTCCAACAAGTTGATCGAACACCTGGACTCCGGAAGTGACCAAAGACCTTGAGCCACTTGTCCCTGACAATGAGCCCCCCAGCCGTGAAGGCTGGCATCCGTCGTTACCACTACCCAATCGAGCTGATCCAGAGGCATGCCTTTGGACAAGTTGGCCTCCCGAAGCCACCAACGTAAACTGGCTCTCACCGACAACGACAGTGGCAACCTGTGAAGAAGCGACCCGGTCTGGGATGACCACCTGGATAGGAGGGACCTCTGCAGGAGCCTCATGTGAGCCCTGGCCCAGGGCACCGTCTCTATCGTCGCCGCCATCAGACCCAGCACCTGAAGGTAATCCCTTGCCACTGGGCTGGACCTCTGCAAGAAAAGCCGAATCTGAGACTGCAATTTCAGAACGCGGACCGACGGAAGAAACACACGGCCCCGCTGCATATCGAAGAGGACTCCCAGATACTCTAAGGACTGAGAAGGCTGAAGACGACTCTTTTGCATATTGACTACCCAACCTAGATGCTGTAACAATTCGACTACCCGAGCCGTCGCCTGAACGCTCTCTTGGGCCGATTTTGCCCGAATCAACCAGTCGTCTAAATAAGGATGGACCAAGATACCTTCTGCTCTGAGAGCTGCCGCCACAACAACCATGACCTTGGTAAACGTGCGGGGAGCGGTTGCAAGCCCGAAGGGAAGAGCCCGAAATTGAAAATGACGCCCCAGAATAGCAAACCTTAGGAACCGCTGATGAGCCGGGCGAATGGGAATATGAAAATAGGCTTCTGCAAGATCTAGGGAAGTCAGAAACTCCCCGGCCCGCACCGCAACAATGACGGACCGAAGAGTCTCCATCCGAAACGAGGGTACTCGGAGAGCTCGATTGACCGCCTTGAGATCTAAAATCGGACGAAAGGAGGAGTCCTTTTTGGGCACCAGAAAATAAATGGAATACCGGCCCTGGCCCCTCTCCGCCGCCGGTACCACAGAAATCGCTTGAAGATCCAGCAGCCTGCGAAGAGTAAGCCGGACCGCGGCGGCCTTGACGCGAGACCGACAAGGGGATTGCAGGAAAGCATCTGACAAGGGACGAGCAAATTCTAATGCGTACCCGTCGCGAATCACCTCTAAGACCCACTGGTCCGAAGTAATTTGGGCCCACCTCTCTTGAAATTGCGCTAACCGAGCGCCGATCCGAAGGAGAGGCTGGGCCCGCACACCTTCATTGCTGAGGCTTGGAGGTGGAGGAGAAAGAACCCCCGGCCTCCCGACCTCCTCGACGACCTCCCCGAAAGGACTGAGTTCTTTGTAAGAATCTAGACCGAGGAGCTTGAAAACCTCTGACAGAGCGAAAACGACGAAAATCACGACCTCTACTACGAGCTGAGAACTGCCCGCGCCCCGAACCTCTGGGGCGATCCTCCGGCAACCGCGGAACTTTAGCCTCTCCTAGACTACTTACCAACTTATCCAACTCCGGACCAAACAAAAAGGAACCCTTAAAGGGAAACTTACTAAGTTTAGACTTTGAGGCCGCATCCGCTGACCAACCACGAAGCCACAGAACACGGCGAGCAGTCACTGAGAAAGCCATAGACTTTGAAGAGGCCCTCAGCAAATCATACATAGCATCTGCCAAGAAAGCTGAAGCCATCTCCAGCTTAGCCACGTCATGATCAATAGCAGCAAGATCATCCGAAGAACGGTCTAAAATCCTCTCGGACCACCGAAAACTCGCCCTTGCGACCAGAGAACCACAAATAGCGGCCTGAACCGCTAGAGCTGAAACATCAAAAACATTCTTCAGGAGGGTCTCAATCCGGCGCTCCTGAGGGTCCCGCAGAGCTGTGCCACCATCTACTGGCACCGTGTTCCGCTTAGTCACCGCGGAGACAACTGCATCCACTACAGGGGAACTCAAAAGCTCTTTATCGGAATCCGGAACCGGGTAAAGCCTGCTCATGGCCCTTGCAAGCCGAAAACCAGAGTCCGGACGCTCCCACTGAGCCTGGACAACATCCCTAATGTCTTGATGCATGGGAAACGATCTACCAGACCTGCGGACTCCTTTGATCAACAAGTCCACCTTCCTAGGCTCAGCCACCGCACCATCATCATCCTCAAAACGGAGAGTAGAAGAAACCTGGGAAATAAGCTCCTGAAGGTCATCCCTATGGAAGATTCTAACCACCGAGGGATCCTCCCCCACAGGAAGGGATTCCTCCATATCACCTGTATTAGAAAACTCTTCAGACCAATCCTCCTCAGGCAACCAAGAATCCTCTGCCATGGCAGGGAACTCCTGCTCAGGCTCAAAGAAATCATCCTGCTCTGCCTGCCCAGAAGGCTTGAAGCGTTTTACAGGTACAGAAGGAGCCTCCACAGAACTCCTTACTGTAGGTGCAGCAGGAGCAGACTGCTGCAGTAAAAAAGCCTGATACATTTGAACAACAAAGGCAGGAGGGAAACCAGCTGTCCCCTGAGACGGTACTGTAGCTGGAGCAGCTGGCAGCGAGACCAGGGGATCCCGAGACAGATCAGAGCGGGCTACATCCAAAATGGCGGGCGTTCCCGCCAAAACCGGCAACGAGGGAGCGGGAGATGCAACTGCCTTACCGCTACTCGAATCGGACCCCCCCCGACGGCGGAACTACTGGCGCCGACGAAACAGACGGTCCTGCACCCTGATCCTGCAAAATGTCTACCGCCGTGCAAAATTTACAGACACCACTGGATGCGAGGCCCCGGCGCTGACAAACTGCACACCGCCGCAACTTTTCCGACATTGCGAACAGCTGATCAGGTAAACAAAACTCCGGCACGAAAACGAAAGCAAAAACCGCTACTTCGCTAAAACAAACACCGGAGCTGCTCTGCTTGCCGAAGCTCAAGGAGAAAAACAGCAGGCTGTCAGAAATCACAGGATCAAAGCCTGGGTTGCTGAAGCTCCGTTTTTTTTTTTTTTATTGCTCTTTTACAAGCGGCTGCCTCTCCCTGCCTCCACAGTTCTTAACATTAAGAGCTGGAGGGAATTCACTTCAGTCAGACTGCTCCTGTCAACAGTCTGCTATATAACAACAGCAGAAATAGGCACCAAGGGAGGACTAGGGGGGGAGGGACTCAGATACTCCAGTGTGACACCCCCAGGGAAAGCAGAGGCCCCCACGGACCTCAGCCCCTAACAAGCAGGTTTTTTTTTTTTTTTTGTAATTCAAATGCACAGTAATAATCTGAACCTTTCAGCAGAAACTAGAAAATACTAAGACTCACTAAGAATAAATAGACCAGAAAAAGGAATGAGACTGAAGGACTCACCACCTTCCACCTGCTGGAGACTGAGATTACTGGATCTTTCCCTGTATGGCAAGGGCTCTTATTGGCTCTCTGGAGTCACACTTTTTTCTCAGTCTCCACCTGCTGGAAGGCGTGCACAACCCATCAGTCACATTCTGGGCCGGTCCGGAGGGAGGCTAAGGAATGCGGAATTTTTCCAAGTCCATTTAATAGCGGTCTATGGACTTGTCCTTTAGGAATCTATCTAACCCCTTTTTAAACTCCGTCAAGCTAACCGCCCGTACCACGTTCTCCGGCAACGAATTCCAGAGTCTAATTACACGTTGGGTGAAGAAAAATTTTCTCCGATTAGTTTTAAATTTACCACACTAGCTTCAACTCATGCCCTCTAGTCCTAGTATTTTTGGATAGCGTGAACAGTCGCTTCACATCCACCCGATCCATTCCACTCATTATTTTATACACTTCTATCATATCTCCCCTCAGCCGTCTCTTCTCCAAGCTGAAAAGCCCTAGCCTTCTCAGCCTCTCTTCATAGGAAAGTCGTCCCATCCCCACTATCATTTTCGTCGCCCTTCGCTGTACCTTTTCCAATTCTACTATATCTTTTTTGAGATACGGAGACCAGTACTGAACACAATACTCCAGGTGCGGTCGCACCATGGAGCGATACAACGGCATTATAACATCCGCACACCTGGACTCCATACCCTTCCTAATAACACCCAACATTCTATTCGCTTTCCTAGCCGCAGCAGCACACTGAGCAGAAGGTTTCAGCGTATCATCGACGACGACACCCAGATCCCTTTCTTGATCCGTAACTCCTAACGCGGAACCTTGCAAGACGTAGCTATAATTCGGGTTCCTCTTACCCACATGCATCACTTTGCACTTGTCAACATTGAACTTCATCTGCCACTTGCACGCCCATTCTCCCAGTCTCGCAAGGTCCTCCTGTAATCGTTCACATTCCTCCTGCGACTTGACGACCCTGAATAATTTTGTGTCATCGGCGAATTTAATTACCTCACTAGTTATTCCCATCTCTAGGTCATTTATAAATACATTAAAAAGCAACAGACCCAGCACAGACCCCTGCGGGACCCCACTAACTACCCTCCTCCACTGAGAATACTGGCCACGCAATCCTACTCTCTGCTTCCTATCTTTCAACCAGTTCTTAATCCATAATAATACCCTACCTCCGATTCCATGACTCTGCAATTTCTTCAGGAGTCTTTCGTGCGGCACTTTGTCAAACGCCTTCTGAAAATCCAGATATACAATATCAACCGGCTCCCCATTGTCCACATGTTTGCTTACCCCCTCAAAAAAATGCATTAGATTGGTGAGGCAAGACTTCCCTTCACTAAATCCGTGCTGACTTTGTCTCATCAGTCCATGTTTTTGTATATGCTCTGCAATTTTATTCTTAATAATAGCCTCCACCATCTTGCCCGGTACCGACGTCAGACTCACCGGTCTATAATTTCCCGGATCTCCTCTGGAACCTCTGCTTGAACAGCTGCTGTTAAGTCACTGGCACAGGGAACTGTGGGGGCTCCATTTTCTCCGTGTGCTTACTCCATCAGGTCTATTTATTAAGGAGGTTGCAGTCTGGTGATCTGGTGCTCTCTCAGCTCTCCCTGGAGGCTGTTTTCACCTAGAGGAGGAAAATGGGACAGCTATGGGACCTGGGTGAGCTCTCCATGAGCCCAGGTCAGGTGTCTGACATTACTCTGTCTTTGCCCTTTGGTCACTACCTTCCTGGAAGGGCATTTGAGGGCAGTGAGGTTCACCCTGAGGGGGATGGCCCAAAGTAACCCGACTGTTCCATAAGGAGGACTGATGGCCCTTATCACTAAGGCACTGGAGGTTTTAAATGTATCTTGGTTGGTTCCTCAGGCAACTTCCTTCTCTGCTTCCATTACGTTGGGCAAGAGGAAGCACCCCCCCAAAACCTGTATACATGAAGGCCATTCAAGTGCTGATTTCTGCTCAGTAGGACATGCAGAATTCAAGGTGGCAGGGCTGTGGCTATGCTCTACCCTGTTCTCCCTGCAGAGGTAGACAGATTTAAGCCACCCAGGGTTGATTCTCTGATCACAGCAGTCATGAAAGACTACCATTGTGGTGGAAGAGAGGCACTTCCTTCAAGGATGTCCATGATCGCAGATTGGAGTCTTCCTTGAAGCTCAACTTCGAGGTCACTGCTCTATTTGCAAGCTTCCATTTGTGGTTCTTAACTCAGAGCGTGTCTCTTTTGGTTGCAGAAGTCTTCCTCAGGACTGTGGGTCCCTTCCTGTATTTGAATCAAGTCTTGCATATCTTGTGGATCTGTTGTATGACCTGCTCAGGGTGTCTGCTAAGCAGGTAGCCTAAGGCCCAGTTGGCGAAGCACTTCTTTAGGAGTAGATATAGAAAAGTTCGTCAAGAATCTGGGGAATACTAAAACTTAGCATTTACTGAGGACTGGTCCTGGTCCCTTTTAGAACTTCAGTCATGCTCCCATTTTTGGGAGGCCAAGTGCTATATAGGCCTTGGAAATTGGGTTATTTTTGGAGGCCTCGTTAACAGCAACAAGATTCCTTTTGTGGCAACAAGTGAGAGTCTTCTACAACCCCTAGAACTTCTTCCACTGCCCATCCTGCACAACGATGGGGTGCAGGCTCACTCCTTGGATTGAGTAATCGGTGATCATCTTAGGATGGTTACAAGCTGGAGTTTATTTTATTTTTTCTGGAATCCCCGTGCAAGACTCCCAGGTGGTAATGGACATGCAGTCCATGCTTCAGTTGGGAATGATTCGGCTTGTCTCCTCAGAGGAGCAGGTTTCCAAGATTGGGGGGGAGGGGGGGGGTCTTTCAGCCCTTCCTTGGACTTCAAGCCTGTGAAGAGGGCCCTTAGGTGTCCCCATTTTTTGGATGGAAATCCCGTGTTCGGTCATAGGTTCGGTTCAGCCTAGGGAGTTTCTCATGTTTCTGGATCTCAAGGCTTGTTTCCATACTTTCATATTCTATCTAGCCACTTCATCAGCATTTCCTGCATTTTTCGGTCTTGGGAGTGCGTTACCAGTTCAAGTCAATGCTCTTTGGCCTTTCTGTGGCACCCAGGACCTTCCCAAAGGTCATGGTGGTGGTTGCTGCCTTTCTGCTGAGGCAGGGTGTTTGGGTGCACACGGACGACTGGTTGATCAGGGTTTCCTCCTGTCAGAACCGGGTGGTTGATCTCCTTCTCTTCCTCGGTTGGGTGGTCAACAGGGGGAAGAATCATCTCACTTCCACGCAGTCGCTGGAATATCTGGGAGTTCTCTTCACCAAGGAAGGGAAGGTCTTTCTCCCTTATGTCGGATCAAGATTCGGAGCCAGGTTTAGGGCCTTTGTCTTAGCTATCCCGCATGTGGGATTATGTGCAAGTCTTGGGTTCCATTGCAGCCACTCTGGAGGAGGTTCTGTGGGCCAGGATGCACATACGTCTGCTCCAGTTAATGCTGCTGTCCCGATGAACCCCGGGTTCCATGGACTATGCTGTTAGCCTTCTGTTGACGGTCAAGCCAAAACGCAGTCTACGGTGGTGGTATTTCTCCGCTCAGTCTGTAGAAATGTCTTCCTTCGGCATCCCCAAGACTGGTTGGTAGTCATTACGTATGCCAGTCTTTCTATTTGGGGGCCTTATCGTCTCATGGTGCAGGCTCAGAGATGGAAGCCTCCTAGTCGATAAACTGCCTGGAGATCAGGGTGGTTCGGTTAGCATTGCTGGCCTTTTTTTCAGCTGCTGGGAGGGAGGTCGGTGCAGATCCTGTCAGACAATGTGACTACGACGGGTTATGTCAACCAGTAGGGGGACACGAAGAGTGCTGCTCTGACCAGGGAGGCCATTCTCTTGTTCAGATGGGTGGAGTTTTCATTTCCCTCTCCTTTTGGTAGTTCACATTGTAGGGGACCCAAATACTGGGCGGGTTCCTTAGCAGGAATGTGCTGGATCCAGGGGAGTGGCAGCTCTCAACTTTGAGGTGTTTTTTTTTTTTTTTGGGGGGGGGGGGGGGGTCCAATTCTGGATCTTATGGTGACCTTGCGCAATCAGTTTTATGGCTTTTACCAGGACAGCGAGGTGGAAGGTCTGGATGCCTTACTCCAGCATTGTCTGCCCAAAGACCTGCTTGGACTGCTCTACATGTTTCCTTCCTTGACGATGGTGGACATTATTGTTCAGCGTGTTGCTCGCCACCCTGGACCAGTGGTACTGGTGGTGCTGGATTGACCCAGAAGACTTGATTCGTCTTCAGGTGCACCTCCCTTGTGGCTTCTGTCTCCGAGGGGCTTGCTGTTTGTGTCCCATTCTCATGGAGGATCCCTCCCACTGGCCTTATGGCCTGGCTCTTGAGTGGTTGAGATGAAAAGGATACTCGTAATGGGTGATTACCACCCTTTTTCATGCACGCTAGAGTTCCACATCAGTGGCATATGCCAGAGTTTGGAAAATCTCAGCCTTGGTGCGGGGAGCTGGCTGTTCCTCACTGCTTCCCTGGCTCAGGTTCTGGCCTTACTAAGGGCCTGGCACTCAATTCTTTTAAAGTGCACGTCACCACTCTTAAGTGTTTCTGGGAACGTTCACAAAACTCGTCTTTGGCAGCTTATCTGGATATAGTTTGTTTTTCTTGGTGGCGTTAACTCACTTTGAAGACTCTCTGGTCGCCGTGTTATTGGACAGGTGGGTCTCTGAGCTACAGACTTTATTCTGTCTGGACCTATTCCTCTGGGGTTTTTTTTTTTTTTTGAGGTGTGGGTGACAGGACGGTTCCATTCATTCTACCCAAGGTAGCGTCCCCTTTTCATGTCAGGTGGTTTACCTTACGTTCTTTTGCAGAGTCAGTTATGTGGTGGAGTTTTTCCCTTGTGTCTCCTGGATGTTCATCAGGCTCTCCAGTGCTCTCTGGAGGCTGCTATTGATTTTCGCCATTCGGATGATCTTTGTGCACATGACAGGTGTTTGAAAGGGGTTGAAGGCCTCTAAGGTAACTATTGCCCACTAGCTTTTTTTTTTTTTTTTTTTTTTTTTTAACCCTGTTTCCCCGAAAATAAGACATCCCCTGAAAATAAGACCTAGTAGAGGTTTTGCTGAATTGCTAAGTATAAGGCCTCCCCGAAAGTAAGGCCTAGCTAAGTTTTTGGACACAGAAACCTTAATTTTTTTCGCTGCAATCCAAAGACGAAATAACATTAAAGAAATGCAAGAAACAAGACTGAGGTGGAAAATCTATCGTCCAGCGGACTCCTACCATCCTCCTTCACGCTTTTGTGAAGATCAACTACCGGTAAGTGAGCCTGGAAAGAAAAGAAACATCCCCCTTGCAGAAATAATAAAAGAAAAGAAAATGAGTAACCAAGCCCTTTCGGCGCTGCTCCATTGCCTAAGGGCTAAGTCAGACTAGAAGGATGGAAAGTGTTGCGAATGTACATGAGGAGCGCATAAAGCGCTACCAACGGGGAACGGAGCTACCGTAGAATTTTTTTTAAACGTTTGTAATACGGTAGGGATGATCCTGCGCCCTAAGCCCTTTCACAACCTCCCGAGACCCCCAGCCAGAGCAGCCTGGCCCCACATTCCATTACCTTCCCTAATTCATACCCCTCCTCCATTACCAGCCCGGCCAGGGTGGCTCTGTTCAACTCGAGTCCTGCGGTCACTGTGGGCAGATAGGCGAGCCGTGGCCTACTCCTGCAGGATACCGCCCCCCACTTCAATACTGTTCCCAACCGCCACAGTCCCCCTACTACTCCCGAATAAGACATCCCCTGAAAATACCTAGCACATCTTTGGGAGCAAAAATTAATATAAGACACTGTCTTATTTTCGGGGAAACACGGTAGTATATCTATTGAATTTACAAAGTCCACAAGTACAACAACATTGAGTATATAAATGTCTTAAAATCAACATTTACATAGCAGAAGATACCTTACCCTTCATCCACCCTACCCCACCCCTCACAAAATAAGAGGAAAATGTCACACCACTTCAGAAAGACCTAATCAAGAACAAACTTGAATGTTGAGCAGACAACTTAGAGCTGTATGATGCAGGGAAGTCCAGAAAGGTTCCCAAATCACACAATTCCTTCCTGGACCTCGTATCTAAATCAGTAAATTGCCTTCGCTCCTGGGTAATCATGACTGATCACCACTGAGTGGCCGTAGCCAACAACTAAGGATACATTTAAGGCCCATCAATCATACCTTTAACAAAGCTCAATCTCTAGGCTTTGGAATAACAATATCATAGAGGCTAAACAAAATTTTCTCACGATCCAACGTACCCACCAAAGGGAAGAGACGAGAGCCCAGTGTCTTCCAGTAGACCTGGATAAATGGACAATGCCAAAAAAGATAACCTAAAGTAGCCATAGGTTAAGATTGGGCAAAGTGAGCCTTATATACCCAAGAAGGAGAGATGTACAAACGCATTACCAGTTTATATTGCCTCTCCCAATGCAGGACATCCTTTGTCAAGTGTACCGCATTTCTGAAGACTTTTTAGAAGATGCTCCATCAATACTGGAATACCCAAATCTTCCATTAATCACTATTACAGAGAGATCAAATCATAAGAAGGAATTAGATCTAAGAGAGCCTTATGATAGTGCAAGGGCAGTTGTTGAGCCTCCAAAATATGTCTCAGTGATTCATTAGTCTGCTGTAAGAGCTGAATAGGACGATGAAACCACATACTGTGGATATGGAGCTAAGAAATCACCTTGTGCATCCAAAGACCATTCTGTTCACAAAGAAGAGTGAGATTGTAGTATACCATCATCAGAAACTAGCTGTAAAAGAGATAAGCCTCTCTGGTGGCCTCTCTGGTGGTGCCATGTTTGGAAACGAGCCACAGACATACCAGGGAAAAATAAGTCATTACATTGAATTGGCAGCAATGGAGATAGATACCTGAGGAGGAAATTTTTTTTTTTTTAAAGTAATTTTACTAATCTCTTGGTCCTCAGCGTCGAGGCAGGCTCAGTCTCGGAGCTCCCTTAGGGAAATACTTTTCTGATACTGAGGAGGAGCGCTCGTGGGAGTCAGAGGAAGATCCCAGGTACTTTTCCTCCGATGAGTCTTTTGGGATTCCCTCTAAGTCTCCTTTCAGGTGGAAGGGGGAAGGTTATCTCATCCTGATAGCCTCTCTTTTTCATCATTTGTGCAGGAAATGGAAGTGGAGGATGAGCCCAGGGCTGAGATGCTCGAGGTCCTTGACTACACCTGTCCCCCTAAGGAGGCAGTGACGGCTCCTTTGCATAAGGTACTCCAGGTAGTCCTTATGTGAAACTGGTCGTTCTCTCTGTCTGCTCCTGTGATCCCTAAGAAGACTGAATCCCCTTATTGGATCCATGGTGAACCTGGGTTGATGAGGTCTGTTACCCCATAACTCCATGGTGGTGGACTCCGCCCTCAAGAGAGCTAAGAAGTACTAGAGACTTTGCCTCTGCGCCCCCAGACAGAGAAGCAAAGACCTTGGATTCTTTTGGGAGGAAGACATTGGGCTGCTGTGCTCGCTGCCCGTATCCAATCTTACCAGCTTTTCACAAGCGTTCACTTGCGGAGGCAGCTGTCTACCTTGGTTGATGCCCTCCCTCCAGAGCAGACCGAGCCTTTTCACCAGGTGGTCAGGCAGCAGAAGGCATGTTGTAAATTTCTGGCCAGGGGTGCTTAGAACATTTTTGATGTGGCATCCAGAATCTCTGCTCAAGGTGTAGCGATGCACAGACTCTCATGGCTGCGTGTCAATGACCTAGATCATTTGGTCCAGCAGAGGATGGCAAATGTACCTTGCCGGGGGGATAATTTTTTCAAAAAGAAGGTGGAAGATCTGGTCGACCAGATCAAAAAGCATAATGATGCTATGGCTTCTCTTACCCGCCAGGCTCTTTTTGCTACAGCCTCCTCAACCAGGAGGATTTTGGGTGGGGGGGATGCACAGTGCACCCTTATCCTATGCTAGGCATAGGTACACTCCAGCGTCCCGACAGCCTATTCAGGCTCAGCCCCAGTGCGCTCGTTCTTGTCATTAGTGTGTGCCTTGCTGCTCCACATCAAAAGCAAGGGACGGGCTTTTGACTGGCTCCACCGAAGCATAGCCACAGAAAGTGTCTGTACCGGACGACTTGCCGGTTGGAGGGAGGTTAATGGGGGTTTTTTTTCCACCAAAGGTGGCCTTTCGTAACCTCAAGTGTTGGGTTCTTCAAATAGTTTGGTTAGGATACACAATCTAGAATCCAAACCTCCAAATTGCCCACCGGGAGCTCATTCGTACAGCTCTCAGCACAGGCAAGTACTTGCAGAGGAACTCTCTGCCCTTCTAAATGTCCATGCGGTTGAACCCGTTCCCCCAGGGGAAGAAGGGCTGGGATTCTATTCCACATACTTCCTTGCTTTTGGTTCCTTCTTTTCTTTCCGGCTGTGGTTTGGCTTTTCTTTTTCAGCCTCTTTCTTCCCTCCCGGGAGGGGGATTTTCACGCGAAGTACACGGTGCTTCGTCTTCTGGATGTTCAGAGTGTTTTCCGGTATTTGCAGATGTTGCATGTTTTTCAGCATTCAGATCTTCTCTTTGTCGCTGGTTCTTGCTGTGGGGGACAGCATCCTCTGGTCTGATCTGATTTTTTTTTTCTCTCTCTCTCTCTCTCATTGGATTGCAGATACTTTGTGGATTTTTTTTGGAAAGGTTGCGTCCCGCCAGTGGCGTTGCAGGCTTGTTTCACGAGATTGCTAACTACCTCTTGGGCAGAATGGGTGTGCTTTCACTATCCAGATGCTGCCTTTGGAGCTGTGGTTTTGTCTTGGGGAGTGGCGATTTCCCATCCTACTTGGGGATTACTTTGGAGTAGCGGAGGAGTAGCCTAGTGGTTAGTGCAGCAGACTTCGATCCTGGGGAATTAGATTCGATTCCCACTGCAGCTCCTTGTGACTTTGGGCAAGTCACTTAACCCTCCATTGCCCCGGGTACAAAATAAGTACCTATATATGTAAACAGCTTTTCTTTAGTTGCAAAATACCACAGAAAGGCGGTATATCAAGTCCCATTTCCCTTCCCTTTGGTACGTCCCACCAGTTCTTGGATATATCTGCTGCATACGCTAAGGAAGGTAAAATTAAGCCTTACCTGCTGATAATTTTCATTCCTTTAGTAGCAGCAGATGAATCCAGGATCCTACCCTTTGTCAGCCGCGCTTGTTTTGCCTGTCCTTGTCCTGGTCTGAGAGAACAGAAACCACTGAAGAGGACTCCATCGCAATTGTGGCTTCTCTTGTCAGATTGACGAGTTTCTGTTTTGTATGGTTGGTGAGGAAGGCTTCCTGGTTTCTTGTCTGATTCTGCTTGGTGTGAGACGTGTACTGAGGTGAAGGAGGAGCTGGCGGTCTGTTATCACTGCCTTTAGCTTTGTAATCTCTATCTCCACCTGCTGGTAGATGGACACAACCACCAGTTCTTGGATTCATCTGCTGCTTCTAAAGGAAAGGAAATTATCAGTAGGTAAGGCATAATTTTACCATAATGATGTGCCCATGTACTGCCATCTCAGGACATGACTCCAAATGCAGAATGGAGTTGAAACCAACAGTTTGGCAAGCACTGTCCTAAATTAAGATGAATTTTCAACTGAATATTTAATAATTTAAAGCAATTTCATATACCACGAACAAGTCAGAGTGGTTTAGAATAAATAGAATCAGAAAAGAATGCCATTAATAAAAGTAAAGCCATTCACTCAGAGAACCACCAGCTGCCAAACGGAGCAATCAATTCTTATCCTGTACAGATCCTCTGCCCGAGGGATTTAAAGGGGGTTTTAAACTGCACATGAAAGCGCCAAGATAATTGACACATAATGCGCATAAGTGCACTACATGCCTAGGCTTTGTTTTCTTTTTTTTTGGGGGGGGGGGGGGGAATATTAGAACCTATAAACTTTTTTTTTTTTTTTTTAATTCCAGAGAGGCCTTAATGGATGAGTGGAACAGACAGACCTGTTAATAGTAAATATGAATGCTAAAATCAGTTCTAGACAATATTCTGTATTGCACTCATTTTCATGATTTAATGTTTTGTACAGCCAAAAACTGTATACAGAGGCACCAGTCGTTGGAATAGTGCTGATACAAATGGGAGGCTAACTGATGTGTTTAACAGTGTTATGATGACAGGCTCCAGTTCATTCTATGGTTGCTATAAATCGCAGGTAAAAGCTTGTTTATATTCTGTGTAGTGATTTTTTTTTTTTTTTTTTTTTTTTGGGAAAGGATGGGATTTATATTACCTTATTGTAAGATGTTTTGTTTTTACACAGCTGCAATTACTTGGGTTATATTGTAGTTGCTGTTTAGTTTACTGATTGTGCATGGTTGTCTAATGGAAGCATTTCTATAAGGGTGTAGGCTGATCCTGCTTGGCAGAGCTTATTCTATAAAGGCATCTGGGTGCTCAGATTCTTTTATAGAATATTAGTGTAACATTGTATCAGCATGCTTACACTTACATGTGTGCAGTTACACCAGCCATAGACCTGGCATAATTGTAGGGATGCACTTTAGAGGCTGACTGAAACCGGTTTTGGTTTCTGCCGAAACTGAATCCGTCTGTTTCGGTCAGAATCGTATCTGAAACTGCCCCCCACCCCCCTGGTAGGCCATCCCCGGGTCCACATTGTAAAGGACCTGGTGTTCTAGTGGTGGTTTGGAGGAAGGAGCATCCTGAGTTGCTCCTGCCCTCCCCCCCCCCCCCCCCAAAAAAAAAAATCCCCATCGGCTGAACTATAACAATGGTGGCTGTGACTTCTGCGGTAGTCTCGCAGCCACCATGTTAGAAGTGGGGATGGTCTGAACAGCAGTGCTCCTGCTCAGGCCATTCCCAATTCCAAAATGGCCACAGGAAGTCACAGCCACCATTGTTACAGCGCAGCTGATGGGGGCAGAAGCTTCTAGACCACCAGGGCCTTTAGAAGGTAGGCACAGGGATGTCCTGCCTTGGGGGGGGGGGGGGTGGAGAAGGGTGGTGGGGGGAGGAGTCATGTTTTTCTGTTAGGGTGGGGGAGGCTGGCTTGGGGCAGGACTACAGTTTTGGGTTTCTGCCAAAAATGCACAGGCATTTCCATCAGTAACCTGTACCAGAATTTGGGGTGGTCTTTAAAAAAAAAAAATTTCAGTGCTGAATATGAAATTGTCAGCCTCTAAATCATGTAAATTGGTGGTAGCCCCACCCATGTTCTGCCTACCTGTACACTCCCTTTGTATTTATGTGCTGTGCCACTTTATGCATGCTTGTACAGATTAGTTCTTGGGCATCCTGCTAGTATTTACACATGTAAGGATCATGGTTTCTGATATACTGCCTTTCTCGGTACATTCAAAGTAGCTTACATTTTTTTATTGTATCTGGTTACTTTCTCTATTCCTAGTGGGCTCATAATCTTAATTTCCTTAGCATCCCTCCGGACCGGCCCAGAAAGGTACTGATTGGTGGTTTTTAGTTCCGTTTAATATTAATTGGGTCTTCTGTTTCACTATCCTCAGCCCTTTTGAGGGAAGGGTTTACTGAGGTCAGGTAGAGACACTTGCTTTGCTTCAGTGCTGTGTGTGTGGTTAAAAAAAACAACCCTGCCAAATGAGCAAAGCAGCTCAGGTTTTACCTTGCCATGTCTGTGTTTCAGCCAGTGTTTAACTCTCCTGCTTTTTTGGGAGCTCTTTCTCCCCCACCCCAAGCCGGTTTCTTTAAAAATAACAAAACAGCATGGCAGAGAAGCTGTGGCGTTCAGCGCAGGGGCCTCATGGCATCAGGTACCTGTAAAAAAATTTTTCTCCAAGAACAGGCAGGCTGAGTGATTCTCGTGAGTGGGTTGACTATCTTCGTCTGCCCGGGAATCGGCATAATTAATAGCAAAAACAAAAACTTTGCTAGAGCTTTCTGGCGTGCGTGCGCCACACTGCGCTCATCAGTTATTTTTCCACATGAGGAATGGCAGTTTTGTTTGTGGCTCCTTTTTCACCCGAGAACAAGCCTTTCAGTGCCCTTTTTTTCAGCACTTTTCCAGCATTTTCAGTAGTCTTTCGTCTCTTTATTTTTTTAATTTATCCTCCCCCCCCCCCCCCCCCACATTTTCCCCCTTCATTTCGTAGGTTTTTGTGACCCGCGTTATGCTTCCTTTCTTTTTCGTACACGGCCGTACTTAGCCTGTTTGACCGGGTCTCCTTTCCTTTTGGCACTTTTGCGTTTTTTGATTTAGCCAGAGCTGTCTTCTCTTCCATGTCATTGAAGACTCCCAGTGGCTTCAAATGCTGTACTCCTGGTGCAACCGGACCATCTCATGTACAGATACCCATTCTTGGTGTACCCAGTGCCTTGGGTCTGACCATAGCCTGGCGAATTGTGGCCTTTGTCTTCATATGAAGGAAAGGACACACATTGCTTGAGAGGCTCAAAGAAACCTTTTGGAGCCTGGTCTGGTCCATCGAGGGAAGCATCGACATTGGGAGTGGAGGGTAGGGATGGCTGCTCAGAGACCCCGACACACTGGGTGCAGTGAAGCATTGAGTGGATCTCCACCTACAGTGGGGGAAATAAGTATTTGATCCCTTGCTGATTTTGTAAGTTTGCCCACTGACAAAGACATGAGCAGCCCATAATTGAAGGGTAGGTTATTGGTAACAGTGAGAGATAGCACATCACAAATTAAATCCGGAAAATCACATTGTGGAAAGTATATGAATTTATTTGCATTCTGCAGAGGGAAATAAGTATTTATTTCCCTCTGGCAAACAAGACCTAATACTTGGTGGCAAAACCCTTGTTGGCAAGCACAGCGGTCAGACGTCTTCTGTAGTTGATGATGAGGTTTGCACACATGTCAGGAGGAATTTTGGTCCACTCCTCTTTGCAGATCATCTCTAAATCATTAAGAGTTCTGGGCTGTCGCTTGGCAACTCGCAGCTTCAGCTCCCTCCATAAGTTTTCAATGGGATTAAGGTCTGGTGACTGGCTAGGCCACTCCATGACCCTAATGTGCTTCTTCCTGAGCCACTCCTTTGTTGCCTTGGCTGTATGTTTTGGGTCATTGTCGTGCTGGAAGACCCAGCCACGACCCATTTTTAAGGCCCTGGCGGAGGGAAGGAGGTTGTCACTCAGAATTGTACGGTACATGGCCCCATCCATTCTCCCATTGATGCGGTGAAGTAGTCCTGTGCCCTTAGCAGAGAAACACCCCCAAAACATAACATTTCCACCTCCATGCTTGACAGTGGGGATGGTGTTCTTTGGGTCATAGGCAGCATTTCTCTTCCTCCAAACACGGCGAGTTGAGTTCATGCCAAAGAGCTCAATTTTTGTCTCATCTGACCACAGCACCTTCTCCCAATCACTCTCGGCATCATCCAGGTGTTCACTGGCAAACTTCAGACGGGCCGTCACATGTGCCTTCCGGAGCAGGGGGACCTTGCGGGCACTGCAGGATTGCAATCCGTTATGTCGTAATGTGTTACCAATGGTTTTCGTGGTGACAGTGGTCCCAGCTGCCTTGAGATCATTGACAAGTTCCCCCCTTGTAGTTGTAGGCTGATTTCTAACCTTCCTCATGATCAAGGATACCCCACGAGGTGAGATTTTGCGTGGAGCCCCAGATCTTTGTCGATTGACAGTCATTTTGTACTTCTTCCATTTTCTTACTATGGCACCAACAGTTGTCTCCTTCTCGCCCAGCGTCTTACTGATGGTTTTGTAGCCCATTCCAGCCTTGTGCAGGTGTATGATCTTGTCCCTGACATCCTTAGACAGCTCCTTGCTCTTGGCCATTTTGTAGAGGTTAGAGTCTGACTGATTCACTGAGTCTGTGGACAGGTGTCTTTCATACAGGTGACCATTGCCGACAGCTGTCTGTCATGCAGGTAACGAGTTGATTTGGAGCATCTACCTGGTCTGTAGGGGCCAGATCTCTTACTGGTTGGTGGGGGATCAAATACTTATTTCCCTCTGCAGAATGCAAATAAATTCATATACTTTCCACAATGTGATTTTCCGGATTTAATTTGTGATGTGCTATCTCTCACTGTTACCAATAACCTACCCTTCAATTATGGGCTGCTCATGTCTTTGTCAGTGGGCAAACTTACAAAATCAGCAAGGGATCAAATACTTATTTCCACCACTGTACTTCGTGTGATCTCTATATCAAAGATGAAAATATTGACATAGAAATGAAAGGTAAAATTTTAATTTTGCACTCAAGGCCTCCTGCTATGCAGGCCTCCCGGGACCGACCTTCGTGGGTCCTGACCCCAAGGCAATGGGAGGATTCGCTGCCGTCCTCGTCGGCACCGAGGAGTCTCGGTGACATGCATTGGGTGAAAGCTACGAAGCATCAACACCGTTCTCCTTTGACACACGGTGCCTGGAGCTCTGGGGTGCTGAAGGATTTGGCAGCCAAGAAGTGTCGACGCCGGGAGAACCGCCTCCCCTCCATTCAGGAGGTGCCAATTTGTCTCTCATAGCAGCCGAGATCCTGCTCCTGTGCCCCAAGCGCTTCTGCAGCCTGATCTCTAGCCGTTCCCACAGCCTTTGCCGATGGTGGGTCTCAGTGACCGGATCCAGGCCTTGCTTCCTGTCACCCAGGCAGGTTCTTCAACATCGGTGAAGGAAGCTTCGCTGCAGTCGATGCGAGACTCTGTTGCTCAACACTGATCTTGAAACCATGTGTCTTCAACGTCAAGGCGGGTTAGCTCTTGGAAGTCACCTAGGGAAGTACTCTCAGACACCGAAGAGGATCGCTCGTGGGAATCAGAGGAAGATCCCAGGTACTTCTCCTCAAATGAGTCCTATGGGATTCCCTCTGAACCTTCCCGTCCACCTCGGAATACTGTCTCCACCCGAGAGACTCTCCTTTACGTCTTTTGTATGGGAAATAGCGGATGTCATTCCATTCCCCGTAGAAGTGGAGGGTGAGCCCAGGGCCAAGATGCTCGAGGTCCTGGACCACCTTTCCATCTAGGGAGGCTGTGACGGCTCCTCTACACGAGGTCCTCAAGGAAGTCCTCATGTGGAACTGGGAGTCCCCTCTGTCTGTCCCTGAGATCCCTAAGAAGATTGATTCTCAATATCTGATCCACGGGGAACCTGGGTTGGTGAGGTCTGTTACCCCACAACTCCATGGTGGAGGTGGATGCCGCTTTCAAGAGAGCCAGGAGTACTAGGGACTATGCCTCAGCTTCTCCAGGCAGAGAAGCTACTACCTTAGACTCTTTTAGGAGGAAAATATATCAGGCTGCGATGCTTTTCACCCGCATTCAATCATACCAGCTCTTCATGAGCATCTACTTGCGGAACTCTGTGAGGCAGCTGTCTGACTTGGTCGATGTGCTCCCTCCGGTGTGTTCTGAAAGGTGGCCGCCAAGGATGGCGTATCCCGATGAGTAAGTAGCCAAATAGAGGGTTAAATGATTTATGATAAAAGATTTGATGACTGTGATAGGGTTATAATGTTTTCATTTATTGTAGGATTGGGATTGTAAATGGTTCCTCCTGATGACGAACACTTCGAAATGTGATTTCGCATAGAGGAGCTAGAGGAGTTTGGTTGGATTTAAGTGAAACCGGAAGAGGTTCACAGTGGTGGCCTATGGAAACCTTTGCCAAGCCATGAATGGTTCTTGAGGAAGCCGGGTGTTGCCATGTAAAACCTGCTCCAAAGATTCAGTGGACAGCATAAGTTTTTATCACTTGCAGCGAAGGAAATGGCTGCTTTCGATTTTTTTTGAACTATAATAAGTTCGGAATGAAAGTAGGATGAAAACCTCAATAGAAGTTGGTGCTGAAGTCTGTTGGAGTATTATGGACATAGTGCTTTAAAGTCAACTTAACTGTATTGACAGCGTATATGTATAAAAAGTGGATATAACAGTGTAATTGAACAAAGAAAAAGGTGTAGGGTGCATGGTTTGTGCGAATGAGTACGTAGGCACCACAGAGTTGTACGGGTGTAAGGGTGTACTTAATATAATAAAATATAGTAACAGGGTACTGTGGTTATTGTACTATTTATAGTGTACTCTGGGTGAAACGATATTCCCCAGTATAAGCAAGATTTGTATCTTACTATAGCTAGCCAGGGCTGTTGTTTCTCGCGAGAGTCTCCACCTGCTGTTAGGAGTGCACAACCCATCAGTATCTTTCTGGGCTGGTCCGGAGGGTCTAAAGAAAAGCAAATTAACATGTAAGATCTAATTTTTTCATCTTCTGTCTGGGGCAAAAGGTTGTGACTTGATCAGTCACAAGGAGTTACAATGGGAATTTAACCCAGTTTCCCAGGATCTTAGCCCACTGCATTGACTATCAGGCTGCTACTCCACTGCAATATATGCTTACATGTGAAAATGTTGGTATTATGTAATTTTATGCTCATAAAAAGTGACACACAAATGTTGATACACCGTCATAGAATCTCTCGAATTATTTTAAAGCTAAGTTGTTGGAGCATACTATACCTCATTGAAAGAAATGGATGGAAATCAGATTCTTCGAGGACAAGCAGGCTACTTGTTCGCACTGATGGTTTGACGTCCACGGCAGCCCCTCCCATCGGAGATCTTCACTAGCAACAACGTTTGCTAGCCCTCGCGTGTGCATGCACACTGTGAATGCGCGACAGTCTTCCTGCCTGAACGCGAGTGTGCTCGCTAGTCTTCTTTTTTCCATGGCTCAAGACGGCTGTTTATGGTCGTTCTGCGCCTCAAGGAGACCCCTCGCGCGTTTTTAGCCGCTTTCTTCCGTTCGGAAGTGGTTGGAAAGTCTTCCGTTCGTGTCTTTTCGTCTTGTAAAAAAAAAAAATCCTTTTTTCCGCTTTCTAGAGTTGGCCGCCCGTACGGGTTTTTTTTCCTGTTTTGGTGCTATTTTTTGCCACCATCGCGAATTTTGATTTCGCCAGCGTGATTTTTCTGCCCATGTCATCGAAGCCTGCCAGCGGCTTCAAAAAGTGCACGTAGTGCAGCCAGACGATCCCGGGGCTGGTCATCGCCCTAACGCCTGTACTTTATGCCTCCAGCTCAAGAAGAGGACTCAGGCGGCGAGATTGGCTCAGTGGAACGTTCTGTTCGGAGCCTCGTCCGGTGCTTCGCGTCTGCGGTACCAAGGTCATCGGAGGTATCAATGTCGTCGGAAGGAGCATCGTCAGGAGCGCAGGTGAGGGCTCTCCATTCCCCTGCTGGTAGCGGTGAGCCCTCGAGTAGATCTCCACCTGTCTCAGGGCTCCTACAGTACAGGCCCCCCGGGATCGACCTGTTTCGGACCCGGCCCCGAGGAGGCGTTTGGATTCAACGTCCTCCTCTTCAGAACCAGGAGGTACCGGTGACCTGCTTCGTGCGAAGGCAAAGAAGCATTGGCACCGGTCGCCTTCTCGTCGCGGTACTGAGAGCTCCGGGTCGCCGAGGGATTTGGCACCCGCTAAGCGTTGACGCCGGGAGGACTGCTCGCCCTCCATACAAGAGGTGTCGATGCGCTCTATTGTGGACAGCTCGGTACCACCTCCGCGAATCGGACAGATTATCAGCTCGTCGCCGGTACCAGACCCCTTGCCTTCCTCGACAGCCGCTCTAAATGAGAGCCATCCTTCCAGGGATCCTGGAAGAGCTGTTACGCCCCTCCGCTCTGGTACCGGGGGTGCTTGCGCTGCCGGTACAGTTGAGGGAGGCGACGGCTGGCTCCTCGCCCGTGGTGAGGTCTCCGGTCCCGGTACCGCTTGTGGTGCCTGCATCGGTGGCCTCCCAGGCTGACTCCCCAACGACTTTGATGGAGGGAGCTTCATCGCTGCCGGTGCGGGAGTCTTCCTCTTGGCGTACCCACCGTGGCCATGTTTCCACGGAGTCGAGATGGGCCTGGCTTCGGACTGCAGTTCACGAACGATGGTGAGGCCTCGTGGGAAGCAGAGGAAGACACGAGATATTTCTCTGACGAGGAGTCTTTTCTTCCCTCTGATCCTACTTCCTCTCCTGAAAGGCAGCTTTCTCTTCCTGAGAGTCTGTCTTTTGCTGCCTTTGTCCGGGAAATGTCTACGGCCATTCCCTTCACTGTGGTTACGGAGGATGAGCCAAGGGCCGACATGTTTGAGCTTTTGGATTATCCTTCGCCACCTAAGGAATCGTCCACTGTTACCCATGCATCATGTCCTCAAAAAGACATTGCTGGCGAACTGGACGAAGCCACTAACTAATCCCCACATTCCCAAGAAGATAGAATCCCAATATCAGATCCACGGGGACCCAGAGTTAATGCGGACTCAGTTGTCTTATGACTCTGGTGTGGTGGAAATCCAATCCTACCAGCTCTACGAGCATTCATATGTGGAACAATGTACGGCAGTTGGCGGACTTGGTGGACAAGCTCCCTTCTGAGCAGGCCAGGCCTTTTCAGCAGGTGGTCAGGCAGCTGAAGGCGTGTCGTAAATTCTTGGCCAGGGGTGTGTACGATACTTTTGATGTCGCGTCTAGGGCCGCTGCTCAAGGTGTGGTGATGTGCAGACTCTCGTGGTTGCGTGCCTCCGACCTGGAAAACACGATCCAGCAGCGGATTGCAGATTCTCCTTGCCGGGGGGATAATATTTTTGGTGAAAATGTCGAACAGGTGGTAGAACAACTCCACCAGCGGGACACCGCTTTTGACAAATTCTCCCACCGGACGCCTTCAGCATCTACCTCATCAGGTAGATATTTTTATGGTGGAAGGACTGTTACCTGTTCTAATAAGCGTAGGTACAATCCTCTCTCTCACCAGCCTGCTGCCCAGGCTAAACCCCAGCTCGCTCGTTCCCGTCAACAGCGTGCGCCTGAACAGGCCCCAGCAGCTCCTCAACAAAAGCAAGGGACAGGCTTTTGACTGGCTCCAGCAGAGAATAGCCGACAAAGTGTCTGTGCCGGACGATCTGCCGGTCAGGGGGAGGTTAAAATGTTTCCACCAAAGGTTGCCTCCCATAACCTCCAACCAGTGGGTTCTCCAAATAGTCTGGCTAGGATACTCCCTCAATTTGATTTCCGGACCTCAAATTGCCCACCGGGAGCGCAGTCCTTCAGCTTCCGTCACAAGTAGGTATTTGCAGAGGAACTCTCCGCCCTTCTCAGCGCCAGTGCGGTCGAGCCCGTGCCACCGGGGCAGGAAGGGTTGTTCTATTCCAGGTACTTCCTTGTGGAAAAGAAAACACGGGGGGTGCGTCCCACCCTAGACCTAAGGGCCCTGAACAAATATCTGGTCTGAGAAAAGTTCAGGATGCTTTCCCTGGGCACCCTCCTTCCCATGATTTAGGCAAACGATTGGCTATGCTCTCTGGACTTAAAGGGTGCTCACACTCGCATCCCGATACTGGTAGCTCACAGGCAGTATCTTCGATTCCGTCTGGGAACACAGCATTTTCAGTACTCTGTGCCCAGGTGTTCACAAAGTGCCTGGCTGTCGTAGCGGTGTCTTTAAGCAGACTGGGAGTGCACGTGTTCCCTTATCTCGATGATTGGTTGGTGAAGAACACCTCTGAGGCAGGAGCTCTATAGTCCATGCAGATGACTATTTGACTCCTGGAGCTACTAGGGTTTGTGATAAATTATCCAAAACCCCACCTTCCAGTCCAGAAACTAGAATTCATAGGAGCTCTTCTGGACTCTGGCGGCTCGTGCCTACCTTCCAGAGGCGAAGGCCGACACTTTTCTGTCTCTCGTCTCCTGGGTGCGGGCGTCTCAGCAGATCACAGCTAGGCAGATGTTGAGATTGCTCAGCCACATGGCCTCCACAGTGCATATGACTCCCATGGCCCGCCTTCACATGAGATCAGCTCAATGGACCCTAGCTTCTCAGTGGTACCAAGCTGCTGGGGACCTAGATGACGTAGTCCTGCTGTCCACGAGTTTTCTCCAATCCCTGCATTGGTGGACAATTCGGTCCAATTTGACTCTGGGACATCCTTTCCAAATTCCTCAGCTACAAAAGGTGCTGACGATGGATGCATCTCTCCTGGGGTGGTGAGCTCATGTTGATGGGCTTCACACCCAAGGGAGTTGGTCCCTTCAGGAAAGTTACAGATCAACTTCCTGGAGTTGCAAGCGGTCTGGAACGCTCTAAAGGCTTTCAGGGATCGGCTGTCCCAACAAATTATCCAAATTCAGACGGACAATCAGGTTGCCATGTATTACATCAACAAGCAGGGGGGCACCGGATCTTGCCCCCTGTGTCAGGAGGCTGTCAGAATGTGGCTTTGGGCTCGCCGGAACGGCATGTTTCTCCAAGCCACGTATTTGGCAGGCGTGAACAACAGTCTGGCCGACAGGTTGAGCAGGATCATGCAACCTCACGAGTGGTCGCTCAATTCCAGAGTGGTACGCGAGATCTTTCGAATGTGGGGCATCCCCTCGGTGGATCTCTTTGCCACTCGAATCAACCACAAGGTCCCTCAGTTCTGTTCCAGACTTCAGGCCCACGGCAGGCTAGTGTCGGATGCCTTTCTCCTGGATTGGGAGAAAGTCCTTCTGTATGCTTATCCTCCCATACCTTTGGTGGGGAAGACTTTGCTGAAACTCAAGCAGGATCGAGGCACCATGATCCTGATTGCTCCCTTTTGGCCCCGTCAGATATGGTTCCCTCTTCTGGAGTTGTCCTCTGAAGAATCATGGAGATTGGAGTGTTATCCGACCCTCATTACTCAGAATGAGGGGGCGCTTCTGCATCCCAACCTCCGGTCCCTGGCTCTCACGGCCTGGATGTTGAGAGCGTAGACTTTGCCTCCTTGGGGGTCTCAGAGGGTGTCTCCCGAATCTTACTTGCTTCCAGAAAAGATTCCATTAAGAAGAGTTACTTTTTTCCTCTGGCGGAGGTTTGCCATTTGGTGTGACAGCAAGGCCCTAGATCCTCGCTCCTGTCCTACACAGACCCTACTTGAATACCTTCTGCACTTGTCCGAGTCTGGTCTAAAGACCAACTCTGTAAGAGTTCATCTTAGTGCGATTAGTGCATACCATTACCGTGTGGAAGGTAAGCCGATCTCAGGACAGCCTTTAGTTGCTCGCTTCATGAGAGGTTTACTTTTGTCAAAGTTCCCCATCAAACCTCCTCCAGTGTCATGGGATCTCAATGTCGTTCTCACCCAGCTGATGAAACCTCCTTTTGAGCCACTGGATTCCTGCCATCTGAAGTACTTGACCTGGAAGGTCATTTTCTTGGTGGCAGTCACTTCAGCTCGTAGAGTGAGTGAGCTTCAAGCCCTGGTAGCTCATGCTCCTTATACCAAATTTCATCATAATAGAGTAGTCCTCTGCACTCACCCTAAGTTCTTGTCAAAGGTGGTGTCGGAGTTCCATCTGAACCAGTAAATTGTCTTGCCAATATTCTTCCCCCGTCCGCATACCCGCCCTGCTGATCGTCAGCTGCACACATTGGACTGCAAGCGAGGATTGGCCTTCTACCTGGAGCGGACACAGCCCCACAGACAGTCCGCCCAATTGTTTAGTTCTTTTGATCCCAACAGAAGGGGAGTGGCTGTTGGGAAACGCACCATTTCCAATTGGCTAGCAGATTGCATTTCCTTTACTTATGCCCAGGCTGGGCTGACTCTTGAGGGTCATGTCACGGCTCATAGTGTTGGAGCCATGGCAGCGTCAGTGGCTCACTTGAAGTCAGCCACTATTGAAGAGATTTGCAAGGCTGCGACGTGGTCATCCGTCCACACATTCACATCGCATTACTGCCTTCAGCAGGATACCCGACGCGACAGTCGGTTCGGGCATTCGGTGCTGTAGAATCTGGGGTTTAGAATCCAACTCCACCCCACTAGGCCCATTTTTATTCTGTTCCAGGTTGCACTCTGTTAGTTGAATAAGTTTAGGTCTATGTCAGTTATGTCCTCGCCGTTGCGAGGCCCAAATTGACCAATGTTCGTTGTTTTGAGTGAGCTTGGGAGCTAGGGATACCCCATCAGTGAGAACAAGCAGCCTGCTGGTCGGAGAAAGCGAAAGCTACATACCTGTAGAAGGTATTCTCTGAGGACAGCAGGCTGATTGTTCTCAGCAACCCGCCCACCTCCCCTTTGGAATTGTGTTTTCACTTGTCTTTGCTATTTACTGGACTGGCGAGCACACTCACGTTCGGGCGGGAAGATGGTCGCGCATGCGCAGTGTGCATGCGCACATGAAGGCTAGCAAACGTTGTTGCTAGTGAGGATCTCCGATTGGAGGGGCTGCCGTGGACGTCATCCCATCAGTGAGAACAAGCAGCCTGCTGACCTCGCTTTATATTGGGTATGGATTAGTTCTTTTGTGGGGTGACTTGGGATTGATCGGAAGAAAGGTGGGAGGAGATGAGATTGAGACATTTAAATACTTCTGTGGCATAAATGCACAGGGTTTGAGTCTCTTAATTGAAAGAATGCTCTGGAAAGAGGGGGCATAGGATGAAAGTGAAAGGACAGATTCAAAAGTAATCTTTACAGAAAAGGTGGTGAATTAATCGAACAGCCTTCCGATGGAGGTGGTGGAGGCGAAGGATGTATCTGAATTTAAGCAAACGAGACAAATATATAGGGTCAGACTGGATAGGCCATATGAGTTTTTCTGCTTTTATTTTTGTGTTTCTTTTTACTCTACTACTGTGTAATGGATGTGAAATTCAGAATGAAGACAATTTGGAGCTCCGTCAGACTTATGGTCCCTCTCTTTCTACAACTGAATATTCAAGTTCTGCAGAGACTTCTCTTTTCTACGCACCTTGGTCTACGTATGATGGTGATGTTAAGCAGCCTGGTAGTTCTCAGATCAACCTAAAAAACAGGTAAACTATTTTTAATAATCATGAAGGTAATCTCGAATCGGCCTCCTCTGATTTGTGCTGTAAGTATGCATGCACATAAGCTACACCAGTTTTCAAAGGGAAAGTATATACATTCTTTTAAAAGTGGCCTCACTTCCTATTTAGTATGCACATAATTTTTGAGAGAATTTGTATATACTTTTTAAAATTCAGGAATATGCATATAAATCTAAACTCTGCTCCAAAGAGTGTCTCTGTTTGTCATAAGTAAAAGTATACACAAGGGCTGATATTGAGACCATGGGAGGGAGCCCGGAAACTCAATGCTGGGGCCATATCTGGCAACTGACATTGAATTTCTGGGTGTTTTTTTTTTTTTTTTTTTTCCTGCTAAAACATAGCTAGTTAAACTGATACTTATTGGCGGATTGACTTAAGTTATAGCAGCCAAAATAGACCCACTGTTGACACGGACACTAAACTTAGGCACAGCCAATGAATATTGACACTAATGGCTAAGTCGCGTGACTTAGCTGGTGACCGGATCAGCTGCTAAGCAGTAATCAGCTCTTTGGCTGATGTAAGTGCTTTCACCTACTTATATCTGGTTATGTTCGTATTGTATAAAAGAATGTAGATGCCTACTATCTCTTACTTAAAAGGCTCCTACCACCTGCCCTGCTATAGTGTTTCCCAGAATGTATACTTTCGCTCGCATGTTCTGGACAATTTTATGACGAGCCATTTTCTTACCAGAGCTTCTGTTGAAATGGCTAGAAGTGGGGAGTCTTGACAATGTAAAAAAAAAAAAAAATCTGATGTAGAATTAACAGAACACTGTTTTTTTTCTTCAGTGCCAAGATAGCTCTAGTTCTTTCTGTTAGTTGCAAAGTTTCCATTTTTTAATGTATAATGGAGTCGATGAATTGATAATTGATATAGTTACCTTGGCAGCCACCAAATCAGAAAATGTGATCCAAGTCCACTGACCAGCAGGTGAAGATAAAAATTACATGGGAGCTACACAGTATCCTTGTAGAGCATACTTCTGGGCAGGTGAAATGTGCTGGAAGTGCAGATCCTGGACTGAAGGTTGAGGCCTTATTCTGGATTCCTCTTCCCACCCACTTGTGAATCTTCGTTCTCTGCAAAACAAACAAACAAAGACTTCAGGCATAACAAGGGGTTTTTCTGCAGTGGGAACATGAATCTGCAGTTAGCTGGAGGTAAGCCACCCCTCTTTGCTCCCCAGTGGCAACACTGGCTGAGGCAGTGTAAAGCACTGCTGACGCCATGGAGTACGCAGTGCAGCGTTGTGCCATCTGCCACCCCTGATATAGCAGTTGCTTACCTGTAATGGTAGTTCTCCTTGGACAGATGATCTTGCAGCCACACAAGTGAAGTGACTCCCCCATGACGTCACTGACCTGGACCCTTAGCAAAGCATAAATTAAAAGTCATTTACATACGTGCCCCAGGCAGGCTTTCGCTCCCTGGGACAGTATAAATGCACAGTAACCCCGCCCCCATCAGTTAGTATAACCGCTGGCGGCAACTTCAGGGACGGTTGGGAGGGATTGTGTGGCTGCAAGATCATCTGTCCAAGGAGAACTACCGTTACAGGTAAGCAACTTCTATTTCTCCCTGGACAGATTCTATCTTGCAGCCACAAAAGTGAAGACTCCCAAGCTACACAGGTAACAGATTAAGCATATCTTCTGTATATTGAAAGAAAACTGGTACCTGTGCGAGGAGGAGGTGGTAGTTGACGCCTCACAGAACAGAAGACAACATGGCCTGTCTGAAAGCTGCTGCAGCAGAGGACGTGGCATCGATGCAGTAATGCTTGGTGAAAGTGTGCATCGTGGACCAGGTAGCTGCTCTGCAGATGTCTTGGAGCAGCGTTCTCTGTAGGTTAGCCGTTGTGGCCGACATGGCCCTGAGATTATGAGCTGTAACATGCGGAATGTCTAAGGGATGAGCTGATTGTGCCAACTGGTAGCACAAAGCAATGCACTTTGCAGTCCATTGAGAGAACGTGCCCTTTGTCACCAGTTGCGGATGCAGAGTGGACCGAAGAGATAGAAATAACTGAGACTGTCTGTCTGTAAAGTTGGTGCATTGGAGATAGATGGTAAGAGCTCTCAGACAGTCTAGAGTATGCAGTTGTTTTTGCTGCTCTGAAGCATACGGAGAAGGGTAAAAGGTTGGCAGCATGATCACCTGATTTAGGTGATAAGGCGAAACAATCTTTGGGCAAAAACTTTGGGTGAGTACGAAGTACCGCCTTATCATGAAGTAACTGTGTCTATGGAGAATAGTGGACTAGGGCCTGAATCTCCCCAATACGTCGCGCTGAAGTCAGAGTGATCAAAAACAGCGTCTTCCAGGTAAGGTACTTGGTGTCTGTGCTGTGAAGTGGTTGAAAAGGCGAATGCATGAGTGCATGAAGCACCAAATTAAGGTCCCATGCTGGTGCGGGTGGACGGATTGGAGGGTAGAGATGCATGATGCCCTTGAGAAAGCGTTTGGACAGAGGATGCTGCATGAGCGTCAGGTTGTCCATGGGATCATGGGACACTGAAAGAGCTGCCAGATGAAGTCTGACGGACGAATAAGATAACTTGGATTTTGCTAGGTGGAGAAGGTAATCGAAGATGCGGGATATAGTCGCCGTCTCTGGAGATGAGAATTAGAGCACCAGGTAGAAAATCGCTGCCACTTTGCGCCATAAGACTTTAAGGAGGATTGTTTCCTGGAGGCTGGTAGAACCTGGAGGACGCCCTGGGAAAAAATCATGTTTGACTAGGACCCAGTAGCCAAGCCGTGAGGCGGAGGGATGCCAGGTCCGGATGAAGAAGGGTGCCCTGTTGCTGTGTGATCAGGTCCGGTTCTAGCGGTAGTGGAAGTGGAGGCCGTAGGGTGAGGCTTAGAAGAAACGTGAACCATGCCTGCCTCGGCCAATGTGGTGCGATCAGCAAGAGGGACGCCCTTTCCGACTTCACCTTCTGGAGTACCTTTGAAATGAGTGGAATCGGAGGGAACGCATAGAGCAGGCCTTCTGTCCAGGGAATCTGGAAGGCGTCTTCCGCTATTCTGTTCGGACTGGGAAACTTTGAACAGAATTTGCGACATTTGGCGTTGAGAGAGGATGTGAACAGATCGATGAGAGGCTGCCCTCACCTGCTGAATAGATTGCGTGTAACAGTGCTGTTGAGTGACCACTCGTGAGGCTCTAGCTTTCTGCTGAGTGAGTCCGCCAAGGCATTCTGCACGCCCGGCAGGTAAGATGCTGAGATTGTGGATTGGAGAGTTAGAACCAGATGCCAAATTTGAAGGGCTTCCCTGCATAACTGTCGGGATCCCGTGCCCCTTTGCTTGTTTAGGTAGTACATCACTACCTGATGGTGCGGACATGGATCTGCTGCTGAGACAGGTGACTGCAAAACGCTTGCAGAGCCAGTCTGATAGCTTTTAGTTCCAAGAGATTGATGCTGTGCCGGGCCTCTTTGAGGGGTCCAGAGGCCTTGAGTTTTGTAAGAGCTCATGTGAGCTCCCCATCCCTGTTTGGGTGCATCGGTGGTTAGGTAAATTGAGGGTAGGGGGGGCCGGAACGGCATACCCTGAAGAAGATGTGGAGTGTGGGTCCACCATTGTAGAGAAGCCTTTAGTTTGAGAGAGAGCTGTATCTTGGCAGAGAGTGGGTGGAGAGCTTGAATCCACCGGTCTCTTAGATGCCACTGCAAGGGTCTCATGTGCAATCTTGCTAGGAGTACCACTGGGATTGCGGCCGCCATGTGTCCGAGGAGGACTAGCAACATCCAAGCTGTGGTGTGGGATAGCGGAGTCAGCTGAGGGATGAGACCGGAATTGTAGGGCTCTGCTGAGAGGCAAGTATGCCAGCATGCGAGGTGTATGCAATACAGCTCCGATGAACTGGATGTGTTGGACTGGACGAAATTGAGGCTTGGTTGAGTTGATGAGGAAGCCCAGGAGCGTTAGCAGGGACGTGGTTCTCTGGAGTGCTTGGAGGGCTTCTTGAGCCGTGGCTGCTGAGAGGAGCCAATCGTCCAGATAAGGAAAGATTGTTATTCTCTGCTGGCGGAGATATGATATGATGGTGATGACACATTTTGTAAAGACTCTTGGTGCCGATGAAAGGCCAAAGGGTAGGACCCGAAACTGGTAATGCTGAGACTCCACTTGGAAACGGAGGTACCTTCTGGACGAACCGTGGATAGGAATGTGTAAGTATGCATCCTGAAGATCGAGCGATACCATCCAGGCATGTTGGTCTAGTAGTGGAAGAATTGTCTGGAGAGTTGTCATTCTGAACTTTTCTTTTTTGAGATATTTGTTTAGGGATCTTAAATACAGGATAGATCGTAGCCCTCTGTTCTTCTTCGGAATGAGAAAAAATCTGGAGTAAAATCCTGTATCTCGCTGTGCCTCCTGCACCGGTTCGATGACCCTGATTTGCAGGAGACAGGAAATTTCCTCCTGAAAAACCTGGTGGTGAGCGGGAGGAATGTGCGAGGTGACAATGTGCGTCTGTGGGGGATGGTCTTGAAAATGAAGACGATAACCCTGTTGAACAATGGAGAGGACCACTTGTTGGACGTGATAAGGGGCCACTGTGGAGCAAATTATTGAAGACAGCCCCCCACTGGCCAGTCTTCTGGCAGCTGGTCGAAAGGAAGATAAGGGTTTGGGAGCCAGAGGGGTCGCCAGTTTAGGAGTTCTGTGCTCTCTGAAGGATTTTTTTAGATTGCTGAGATCTATTCGGTTTGTTGTTGTACTTGTA
This sequence comes from Microcaecilia unicolor, assembly GCF_901765095.1. Taxonomy (NCBI): domain Eukaryota; kingdom Metazoa; phylum Chordata; class Amphibia; order Gymnophiona; family Siphonopidae; genus Microcaecilia; species Microcaecilia unicolor. The sequence goes on along the minus strand of NC_044042.1, from coordinate 81,433,994 downwards.
GTTAGGATTGTACCTGTTGAAGGAGTATGTCTTGCGAGAGTTATATCTCCTTTTTGAGGAAGCAAAGGATGAGCGCTGAAATGAGGATCTGGACTGATTGAGATTGTCATCCTCTGGGGTATCCAAGGTTGTGAAATCCTGTTTGATATTGTCAATTATGTCCTTGACCTGATCACCAAAGAGATTGTCACCCATGCAGGGGGCGTCCGCTACTCTGTTGTGCACATCCTCGCGGAGACCAGAAGCCTTCAGCCAGGCGTCGCGCCGAAATGCCCACTGCTGCACCTCTCACTGATGTGTCATAGGAATCGTGAGCCGCTCTTAAGTTGGTTGCACACTTGTCCAGATTTTGAAGGGCCGGCCGTAGCTGCGTTTGTGTCGCAACTAGCAGGGAATCAACTACCTTCGACAGAGCCTCTAGTATGGTGAACTGGTAGTCGGTGTAATGAAAGATGTGCAGCCCTATGTGGGCGTTGAGCATGGCATTTTGGTACATCCTTTTGCCCAATAAGTCCATGAGTTTTCATGTCCTTTGTGGGTGGAAAATTAGAATGGTCTCGTGAGCTCTTATGCTTACGCATGGCTGAATGGACTACTATAGACTGATGAGACAATTGGGGTTTGCCAAAGCCTAAAGTGCCCTGCACTTTGTATTTTGTGTCTAGGCTCTTTTTTGTAGGTGTGGCTGAAAAAGGAGTTGCCCAGATGAGCTTATGTTAGTCCGCCAGGACATCGTGTAATGGAAGGGCTATGATTTCCTTAGGTGCCTCCTTGTAGCGGAGGGCCTGTAGCTTTTTTGATCTGCGATCAGGTTGGGAGGTGGAGTGAATGTGTAAAGCTGAGGCCAGCTTGAGAAGGAACTTGGGGTAGGAAACATCCTCCGGTTGAGAGAGGGCTGCGTAGGAGAGGGATCTGAAAGCAAGCCCGGCGTGTCTGCGTCCTGGTCCGACTGGTAATCCGGGGAGGATGCTCTGGATTGGATCTGAGGATGCAGAGGAGAGGATTTGTAATTGGAGAAAATCTCCGCCACCATGGATTCGGAGGTAGAGACCGAAGAAGAGCGCTTAACGGTCACCAGCGCGTGAGGGAGGAGCTGCTGCTTCCACTGGCAGCTGAGAGTGTAAGGGCTGCTGGATTTGATTCTGCAATAAAAAAATCCTTAAGCAACTGAAGAATGTCAGGATTGGAGTGAGACACTTGGAAGGGAGGAGATGGATTGCCCTGAGGCAAAGTTGCCATCAAATCTGAGGGGTGCTTAGGAGACATAGCAAGCACTACCTCTTGCCTTGCTTGTGGAGAGAGAGATGGAATCTGTTTTATACTGGAGTGAGCCTGTGAGGGAGAAGAAACAGTAGAAAATTGCTGGCAAGAAGCATTATGCTGGTGAGAGGAGGAGGAGCTGGATCGGTTCCTATGAGTGGGAGGAGCCAGCTCTATGACGAGAATGGGAGGAGCTGTGTCAGTGCCTCCTTCTGTGCCGAGAGTGATGGTGCCGATGAGAATGAGCTCTGTGTTGGTGCAGGGGTTCAGTGGCAGGCTTTGGCTCCAGGGTCATCTTTGCTCTCTTGGGAGGAGATAGAAGCCGCCCTGTGGAACCAGGGGGCGTATGCTGGAGCTGAGTCTCTGCACTGACAACTGGATCTGTGGTGGCAGAGACTGAGGAGAGAGAAACAGCTGCTGGGCAGGCTGTTGATTTAGCAGGGAAAGGACACTCTCCAAGTTTTTTTCCTTTTGGATGCCGATTTCTTACCCAGCTGACTTGAAAGGGGGGGGGGGGGGGGGCTGAGGTAAGTCGGGAACTGCTCTCATTTTTAGCTCTCTGATCTTCGTGTGCAATTTTGTATTTAGGTGTACTTTTCCTAGGCACAGCACACACAGTTCGAGTGGGTCTGTGTTAGGCATTTTCCTTTGGCAAGCTACACAACGCTCGAAACCCTGCTTCAGGGGCATGGCAGGGAAGAAAATCGCTGCTAGATTAAATAAGTGAAGGAATTATGCAGATAAACGTACACTAGTTTGAAAGAAAAACTATTGAAGAGAAATGTAGTTCGAGATTGCAGGTCTTTTACCGTCATGCGGAAAGAAAAAAACTGATGGGGGGGGGGGGGGGGGGTTACTGTGGATTTATACTGTCCCAGGGAGCAGGAGCCTGCACGGTGCACGTATGTAAATGACTTTTAATTTATGCTTTGCTACGGGTCCGGGTCAGTGACATCATGGGGGAGTCACTTCACTTGTGTGGCTGCAAGATAGAATCTGTCCAGAGAGAACCTTATGTTAAGGTGGTGGAGGAGTTCATTTGATCTTGAGCAGTGTTAATGGTCCAAGGGAAAGTCAGCTGTTTTGTCTGAGGGGACCTGTGACTTGCTTTCAGAAACCATGGAAACTGCACCATTTTGCTCTCCCATATTTCTCCTGGGGCTGGGCAGTAGGTTGGTTTTTAGGTGCATGGTATCAAGGGGGTGCAGGAATCCAGTAGAGCACTGACTCTTGTCTCCAGGAGGGGATCCTTCCTTTCCCCCCCAGAGTTCATACTCTTTTTCACCAGACACTTCTTGTTTAAGAGAAGCAGACCAGCTGGAAGCTAGTTCTTTCTTTGCAGCACCTGGCGTGACCTCTACATCTAAACATCTGAGGTTGGATCAAGAGAATTCCTGGGATTGTCTGTCCACTCTTCAGCTCTGTCTGATGAGCAGTCTTTGGCTTCCTGGTTCTCTCTCAGAGCCCTGTAAAGAAGAGGAGTTACTGTTTGGGGGGGGGGGGCTGGTTTATTAGTTTGCAGATTGTTTGAAGATGAGCTCCATCCCTTATTGAAATCCTTGGATGTCTTTCTTATTTCTCTGGCTCTTCAAGGGATGGTTCCAGGAAGCTGTCTAGAGACTTTTCTTCAAGGACAAAGCAGGACATGGATGAGTGACATCATCGATTGAGCCCCAATGTGGAGACACTCCACTTCGACCCCCATGTCCTTCTTGGAAGTTGAATTTGGTGCTTAGTGCTTTACAAGGTGTGCCTTTTGAACCGTTTTTGGTTGCTATTGCCTCGGTGTTCCGGGTATCTGAACTTCAGGCCCTGTCCTGTCAGGAGCCTTTTCTTCAGTTTTTGGAATTGGGCATTACTCTGCGGATGGTTCCATCTTTTTTTCGCCTAAGGTCTTGTCAGCTTTTCATTTGAATTGGCCACTTTTTCTACCCTCCTTTCAGAGGTCTGATTTTCTGGAGAAGAACTTTTTCTCTCCTTCGCCTTTTGGGTGTTCGTCGTTTTCTCCTCATGCATCTTCAGATGACGAATTCCGTTGCTGGACCATCTGTTTGTGCTTTTGTCTGGTCCCAAACGAGGTTATGCAGCATCCAAGGCGACCGTCGCATGTTGGCTTAAGGAATCCATTTTTTCGGCTTACCTGGTGAATGGTTTCGGTGCCTCCTAATGTTTTGCGTGCTCATTCGACTTGAGTGCAGGCTACTTCCTGGGCGGAAATGGGAGTACTTTCTTTGGATGACATTTGTCGAGCAGCTACTTGGGCCTCTCGGCATTCCTTTGTTAAACACTACAGGTTTGAGGTAGCGGGGGGATGCTCATTTTGGGGTGACTGTGCTCTTTCGGGGAGCGGCTTTCTACCCTATTTAGGGACTTCTTTGATACATCCCACCAGTTCCTGGATTCATCTGCTGCTGAGGCTAAGGAAGGTAAAATTATGCCTTAACTGATAATTTTCTTCATTTAGTCACAGCAGATGAATCCAAGATACCTACCCTTTATTGCTGTGGCCGCGCGTTTTTCTTACATTTCGAATGTGTGATGTCCAAGATGGTAAAAGCAAAAGAAAAAAGAGACAGAAGACAGCGTATTGCATATTCCAGTTAGGGCTCATTTGGTTCTTATTGTCATGTTTTCCTTGAAGTTACGTGTGTTCGGCTGTTGCTGCATTGTTTTGAGGAGAGTTTTTTGTTTGTATCTTTTTCTCCTTCTTCTCTGCTTTGGGAATGTGACCTATACTGAAGTGACAAGGAGCTGAATGTCCAGTCACTGCTTTCTCTTCAGTATTCTCTATCTCCATCTGCTGGTAGGAAGATGCAACCCACAAGTTCCTGGATTCATCTATAGCAACTAATGGAGAGAATTATCAGGTAAGGCATAATTTTACATATGCCATTCGTTATTTTGTATGGCTTTATGTATGCATATTTAAAGATATTTTACGATGCCTTTAATTTTAATTCTTCTTATGTATTTATATATTTTATATAAAGTATTTGACCCCTGAAGCAGACGGTAATTCTGTTCCTCTGATCCCATCCCCACCAACCTACTTAACACCATCGCCCATACTGTCAACCCCTCCATCTGTCGCATCCTTAACCTCTCTCTCTCCACTGCAACTGTCCCTGACACCTTCAGGCACGCCGTAGTCACACCTCTCCTCAAAAAACCATCACTCGACCCTACCTGCCCCTCCAACTATCGCCCCATCTCTCCCCTACCCTTCCTCTCCAAAATACTTGAGCGCGCCGTTCACAGCCACTGTCTTGATTTTCTCTCCTCTCATGCCATCCTCGACCCACTCCAATCCGGTTTCCGCCCTCTCCACTCGACAGAAACAACACACTCTATTCTGGAATGACCTGCTCCTGGCCAAATCCAGAGGCCACTACTCCATCCTCATCCTCCTCGATCTTTCTGCCGCTTTTGACACTGTCAATCACGATTTACTTCTCGCCACACTGGCCTCTTGGGTTCCAGGGCTCTGTGCTCTCCTGGTTCTCCTTCTCTCTCTCCCACCGCACATTCAGAGTGCGCACTCATGGATCTTCCTCCACTCCCATCCCACTATCTGCTGGAGTTCCCCAGGGATCTGTTCTTGGACCCCTTCTCTTCTCTATCTATACCTGTTCCCTAGGCTCACTGATCTCATCTCATGGCTTCCAGTATCATCTTTACGCTGATGACACCCAGCTCTGTCTCTCCACACCAGACATCACCGCAGAGACCCAGGCCAAGGTATCGGCCTGCCTATCCGACATTGCTGCCTGGATGTCAAACCGCCACCTGAAGCTGAACATGTCCAAGACCGAGCTCCTCGTCTTTCCACCTAAGCCCACTTCTCCTCTTCCCCCACTCTCTATCTCAGTTGATGGCACCCTCATCCTCCCCATCTCATCTGCCCGCAACCTCGGGGTCATCTTCGACTCCTCCCTCTCCTTCTCTGCGCATATCCAGCAGACTGCCAAAACCTGTCGCTTCTTCCTTTTCAACATCAACAAAATTCGCCCTTTCCTCTGAGCACACCACCCGAACTCTCGTCCACGCTTTCATTACCTCTCGTCTCGACTACTGCAACTTGCTCCTCACTGGCCTCCCACTCAGCCATCTATCCCCCCTTCAATCCATTCAGAACTCTGCCGCACATCTCATATTCCGCCAGAACCGATATACTCGTATCACCCCTCTCCTCAAGTCGCTTCACTGGCTTCCGATCAGATACCGCATCCAATTCAAGCTTCTCCTCCTTACTTACAAATGCACTCACTCTGCTGCTCCACCCTACCTCTCTACCCTCATCTCCCCCTACGTTCCTGCCCGTAACCTCCGCTCACATGACAAATCCCTCCTCTCAGTACCCTTCTCCACCATTGCCAATTCCAGGCTCCGCTCATTTTCCCTTGCCTCACCCTATGCCTGGAACAGTCTTCCTGAATCCCTACCCATCTTCAAATCCTTGCTTAAAGCTCACCTCTTCAATGCTGATATTCGGAACCTAACCTTTCGAACATATAGGTTGCCCCAATCTGTCTGACCTATATGATTAACTGTACATTTGTCTCTTTAGATTGTAAGCTCTTCGAGCAGGGACCGTCCTTCCATGTTAAACTGTACAGCGCTGCGTAACCCTAGTAGCGCTTTAGAAATGTTAAGTAGTAGTAGTAGTGATATATGGCCCTGTGTCTGGTCTTATTCATATCTGGTGCTGAATAAAGTTACTTCAGCTTACCTTCGCCTGATGAGATTTCCTGGTCCACCCCTACTTTCCTGTACTGGTTTTCCCACTATGCGTAGGGGTTTTCTTACCCTGACCTGTTGGTTGCTGTTTTGACTTACTGTCCACTTGGCCAGGAGGAACAGACAGATATATATAGAAATGTTATCAGAAATTAGGGAGGCTAACAATGTGAGCAACGCAATAATAATGGGTGATTTTAATTACCCCTATATTAGCTGGGTAAATGTAACATTAGGGCATGCTAGGGAGTTAAAATTCCTTGACAAAATCAAGAATTGCTTTATGGAGCAGCTGCTACATAGCCAAGAAGAGGAGGAAAAATTCTAAACCTAATCCTTAGTGTAGCGCATGATCTGGTGCAGGAAGTAATGGTGCTGGGGGGCCGCTTGATAACGGTGATTCTAACATGATCAGATTTGATATTGGCTCTGGAGTAAGTACACTCAGGAAACTGGTGAAAAAACTTCCAAAACTTAAAAGGATAGCTTCCTAAAAGAAAAGTCCATAAGCCATTATTAAGATGAACTTTGTGGAAAATCCACTGCTAATTTCTAGGATAAGCAACATAAAATATATTGTACTGTTTGGGATCTTGCCAGGTACTTGTAACCTGGATTTGCCACTGTTGGAAACAGGATGCTGGGCTTGATGGATCTTCGGTCTTTCCCAGTATGGCAACACTTGCGTACTTATGTACTAGTGCAACAGGAGACAATTATTGGGTGTGATTTTGGTTTACCAGCTTTTCAATGAAAGATCAAATTGTTCATGTGGTTGTTAGCCTTTCATGAACTGTTGCTGTTTTATGTCTAGTTGATTTTAGCAGTGTTATTCAGGCGATGATTTTGTCAAAAATAGATTACTATAATTCTCTTAGGGTGTTCCAGAGTATAGTACAGTATGCAGCTGCCAGATTGGTTGGTGGCATCTCTAACGCTCCTGTTTACTTAGCTGCTTGGCAGTGCTGACATAGCCCATTCAAAGTGAATGGGCTGTGTTGGCATTAGTGCATGACAGCTACCAGCATGACTTAGTAAATGGAGAGGGGGGGGAGGGGGGCTAAATTTTGAACATAAAACAGTGTTGAAATAACTTCACTGTTTGCCTGTGAAACCTAGAGTGCACTGTAAAGTTTTGACTCTTACTTATCAAGTGGTTCATAATAAAATGCCGTGTTATTTTTGTCAGGTTTTCACTCTCTCATCCGGAAGGTCTTTAGATCTGATTTCACTAATTGTTTGAATCTGTGTTTGATATCTTCTGTGTATTACCCGCGCACCAGCCTTTTCAATTGCAAACGTTTTTCTGATAGGCAATGTAGATTTGGAGAGTTTGTGATGGCAGCATGTTACATATGTTAATGAAAATGTTTGTTTTTATTTTGTTGTATTTTAATATGTATGTTATTTAAACCGCTTAGTACATTGGTGGGTTAGAAGTATTTAAAATAAATAAATACAATTCCCTCCCACCTTCCCTAGGAGTTGTTTAGTTGCAGGCTTTTTGCTTTTTCAACTGACTGGAGGACCTGTGCTCGCACGTCTGGTATGAAGGCACCAGCGCACGTGCGGTGGAAAACTGGGAGAATTTTCTACTGTACGTGGTAATCAGCGTCTGCATCAGGCTCCATCAAACGACATCACCCAGATGTGAATAATTGGCCTGCTGTCCTCTGAACACCTACTACTGGTAAGTATCTTTGCTTTCCTTTAATCACAGTAGATAAATCCAGCATCCTGCCCTCTCTGCAGCATTGTTTTTCTTTGTACTATGGGGTAGGAGATTGATACTTGTGCTCTGTTCTTTTTTTTTTTTTTTTTTTTTTTTTAATCTTTTACCTATGTTTAAAAATAAAGTTCAATAGCTATTGCAATAGGAGAGCCATATGAAGTGGCCAGTTAATTGGCTGATACAGAGGACTTCCTTCTGGGCACTGAGTGGCCTCTGACCTATGTTTTTTGGTGGGGGGTGGCTTGGGGTCTGGCTCAGAATGCTGCTGTAGTAGATGGCATTACTGATTGTGTACAGAGCTACCAATCCTATATCACTGGATTCTAGTCAGTGATCTCTATCTCGACTTCTGGTAAATGGACATAATGGTTCCTGGATTCATCTGCTGTGATTAAAGGCAAGAAAATTATCAGGTAAGACATAATTTTTCCATCCAGTCTGCCCTATTATCTTCACACTGCTATGGATAATCACAGCTACCAGTCAAAGTATTGCTTTAGAGAATCTTTTGTCATGTTGCATAGAAGAGAATACAAAACTTCCAACACAACTTTTATTCCTAATCACAAAATTCTGTAAATAGCCAGCAGTATTAGCATGGCCATTACCCAGACAATGACCGGTCTCCTAGGTCCCCTATGTTTGTACTAGGTCTTTTAGTTATATAATTCACAGTCTGTTAGATAGACCTATCTGCAATTATCAAATCCTTGTTGAAATAGTGGTTGATACTGTAGAACCTTGCATAGCTGGTTATGATTGTGCAGCAATTGATTTGGTTTGGAAACCTGTGTGGTGGTAATTTATTTCTTATGTATTTTGCTTTTTTAATTTTTTATTCTTTATTAATATATTTATGATGATCATTCATGGTTTTTTTATGGTTTTTGTTTTTGTTTTTATATGCAATTATAGACCTCTAATGAAGGTTTGTGTGAAACTTGGCCAGGTTGGGTTCTTTGTTTCCAATAAAATTTTGTTTGGATGAACTTTTTTCTACTCTTCTTTCCCTGGATTTCTGCTGCTGCTGCTGTTGTTTGGTTCAGGTGACTGTGCTAGGCCATATTGCATTTTTCAGTAGATACAACAGTTGCTAAAAAGCCCTCGGGTGACTTCTGCTATTGACTCCCAGGCATATCTTGTATGATCTTGTTCAGATTGCTGGTGGCACATGGATGTGGCTCTGCAACTGTTTTGGTAGGGGTGTCTCGGCTCATCCTGAGTTGGGTGCTGCTCTAGTTTGTATTTCTGGCCACTGTCCTTGATTTTTCAAAGGAGGGATACAGATGCATTGGCATGGGGGTTTTCAGGGAGCTTTTGCCTCTCTCATCATGGACCTAGAAGGTTTGATAAGTCCCTACTCGTCTGGATCTGTCTAGCAGTATAAGGAAGCTGCTAATTTTTTAATTTTTTGTTTTGTGCCACTAGACCAGTCTAGGCCCACCTGAGGAAGACTGATTGGAGATACTATCTTTTGGTATTCATTAGTGTTTGGGGGTACTTCTCATGTGTATTCAATTGGCAGGTTTGGAAGAAGACCTTTGAGGCAGCAGAAATCCAGGATTTGGTCTTGTGCTTGATCTTGTAAGCTTATTTCCTAAACTTTCTTTCAGGTGCTGATCTTTAGCATTGTTCTGTAATGTTGATGTGACTATTTTGTTCTGGAGGGTTATTCCAATAACATAAACCCATGATTAAGTTTTTCATATCTGTTTTGTCAGTAGTACACTGGCAAATTCCAGGGCTGCACTATCATTTTTACTGAAGATGATGTCAATTGTCAGTGTTTTAGGGAGACATAACCCACTCATCTGGATTGGTCTAGCAGGACTCAAGGAAATGCAACTAGCAGGCAAAAACAGATTTCACCTTGGAGACGATTTGGGTGAAGCAAAGTATATTCTTTTTAGTGGGAAGATCCAGATTCAGAATGGTTAGACTAAATTAACTTTAAACATCTGACCAATGGGTAGTGAAGAGGTTTTGCTAGTTTCCACCATCTTGGGCACTTTATGGATTTTCCTTGTTATGTACTGGCTAAAAGGGCCATTGGACAAAGCTGATAACCTTTGGTGTGTTGATTTCTGTCCCCAAGGAAGAATGGGTAAGGATTGTTACTCCATATATATTATAGTCCAGATAAAAGGCAGCTCTTTTTGGCTTATCTGGATATAAAAGTAGTGAACCGGGCTTTTCAGATCCCCTTGATTTCAGGATGGAAGCCTTGTGTTCTTTAGCATCCTGACCTGACCAGAACTTGTGGGTTTTGCCCACCAGCTAGCAGATGGAGAAAGAAACCAAGGACTTGTGTGTTTTGCCCTGTAAGGACACTATTCAGAGTTAGGTGTTCAGTGTTTCCCTGTCTCCAGGAGACTGTGACAGGTGGACTGTCCAGCTCCTGGGTTGGCTGGAGTGCTTTTTCCAGTGGAGCCGGAGTGGGGGGGGGGGGGGGGTGCCTTAGCTGGGCTTGGTGCTAATTAAAAAAAAATGTTGAGCCCAATGGTCCCTTTCCTCAGTGCCTTTTATAGGTAAACTTCCCAGAGTGTTTCTCTGCTTTTGAGGTAAACTAGGATTTAGTAAAGCAGCTGCACAAGGGGGGAAACTTCTGCTGCCTGGATCCTACTGTGAGAGCTCAGATTCTGGGTCCAACAGCAGGGCTGTTGGAAGCTGAAGTAGATTTGAAGCACTGGGCTAAAGATTACTTTGCAACCAGCATGCTTGAGATAAAGAGCAGGAGTGGTGGTATAGAGGCACCAGCTGAATGTGCCAATATGCTGCTCCTTGTGTGAGAGTGGACAGGGCACTTCTTGTCAAGCAGGCTTTAGCAGTGGATCGAGGGGGAGAGCCCACTCATAAACAGACTTTTGTCCAGAACAGAGTGTTTTTGCCTTCCTAACCACTAGAACATACTGAGTGAAATCGGGCTCGAATATATCATCACCGTGGAAAGCAAAATGCGGAGTACCTCAAGGATCACCATTATCACCGATCCTTTTCAACCTTATGATGACCCCACTAGCCAAGTCCTTATCCAGCCAAGGCCTCAACCCATTCATCTATGCGGACGACGTCACAATATACATCCCTTACAAACACGATCTAGCAGAAATCACCAACAAAATCAAACTCAGCTTGAATATCATGGACACATGGGCAAATGCATTCCAATTAAAACTCACCACAGAAAAACACATTGTCTCATCATCTCATCTCAATACAATACACATAAACCCCCAAACATTAACATCCCAGGTTACACCCTTCCTATATCAGACAACCTGAAAATTCTTGGTGTTACAATCGACCGGAACCTATTACTAGAGAACCAAGCGAAATCTACAATAGAGAATATGTTTCACTCAATGTGGAAACTCAAACGAGTGAAACTATTTTTCCCGAGGAAAAGATTCCGCAACCTGATACAATCAATGGTACTAAGCCAGGCAGACTACTGCAATGGTATTTACGCGGGATGCAAAGAACAAATTATAAAGAAACTTCATACCGCTCAAAACACAGCAGCCAGACTTATATTTGGGAAAAAGCGTTTTGACAGCGCCAAACCCCTCCGAGAAAAACTGCACTGGCTCCCAACCAATGAACGTATTGCTTTCAAAATCTGCACCATGGTTCATAAAATTGTATACGGTGAAGCCCCTGGATACATGATAGACCTCATGGACCTACCAACCAGAAACACAACAATCTCATCATGAACATAACCTAAATCTCCACTACCCAAGTTGCAAAGGACTCAAATACAAATCAACGTATGCATCCAGCTTCTCTTACATAAGCGCACAACTATGGAACACACTGCCAAAAGTCGTAAAAACAAAGTATGACCACCTGAACTTCTGGAAATCACTAAACAAACCTGTTCAAAAAGTCATATCCCTCTGACCCAACATAAAGACTGAACACCTGCAACACAACGAAGTCAAAGTACGTAATGGACATGCTTAACTCTTCCCCTCTAAGATCACCAATGTGTATATCATATACGATCCTTATTCGACCATAATATCACCTTGTATTTGTTCATACCGGAATTGGCGAATGCCGACACGGTACCATGTAAGCCTCATTGAGCCTGCAAATAGGTGGGAAAATGTGGGATACAAATGCAACAAATAAAAAAAAATAATAAGGTCTTAATCCCATGGTTGTTAACTGGAAACTGGGGGTAAGCCAGCCATGTTCCTTACCAGTCTGAATAAGGGAGTTTTTTTTTTTCAGCATTCTTCATTGAAGGTCCTCTTCAGCGTGTGGATGGAGGCCCAAAAAGAAGGGATTTTCAGATCGTGGACACTCCTGATATATTGGTTGTTTCTGGTTCCTCTGGAGATTTTTTTGGGAGAAGGAACTCTAGTTTTATTACTTCTGCACAGGTGTTTCTATTAGAAGTCAGAAGGAGCAGAGAATTAAATCCTCCCTCAGCAAAAGGAGAGAGGCCTCAAATTTCTAAGCAGCGATGCCTCCAAGTGGCTAAGGATTGTCTTCATGGCCAAGTGAGTGTATGGGATCTTAGGGGACTTGATCAGGCTTTTTAGCAGAGCAGCATGAAGGTGGAGAGATGATCCCTCTGCAGCTTTTTTCAAAGGGATGAGTTACCGGTGGTAATAGCAAAGACCATAGAAATTCTAAGAATCATTATGTTCCTGGAGGCTTTGGTGGACACTAGATAGCCTTCCCAAAAGTTTCATATACATTAAGCTGTTCTGACTGTGACTATAATTGCAACCGATTGGGATTCACCCAGCTGTGGACCAAATTTAGTTGTGATGTCTCAGCTTTATCCTTTGCTTGTGGAGAAGAAGGAAAAGCTTAAAACAATCCAAGCTGGATGCTTTAATAGCTGTTACAAAAAAAACAAACAAACTACTATTTCTGTTGGAGGAGGCTCTGCTCTAAAGGATATAAAGGACTGCAAGTTTGGAAGCCTTACTTAAGCAAGCCTTTGAGGTTTCAGCCTGAAGCCGAGTCTTCAGGCTGTTCTATGTAGTGCATATTCTTTCTAGTACTTGCCTTAAAAGGCTCCAAAAGAGTCGAGGACTTCCACAGATTAAGGCAATTGGAGTATTCCTTTTTGCATATCTACTGTGAGAGTAGTCTTGCTTATGTAGCAGATGCTCTCTGTGACTTTACTACAGTTTGGGTAAAATCACAGCAGTGGCAGTATCGATTAGGAAACTATAATGGCTCCATAATTGGTCGGCTAACACTGCGTCAAAGAGACTGCTCAATGGGCAGTTTATGGGTAAACACTTTTTGGTGAGGATCTGAAAAGCTTGTTAAGGACTTGGAGTCCAAGCTGCAGAGGTTGCCTGAAGATGGAAAATAAACCACTTCCTATGAAGCTTCTTCCAGAGTTAGATTCTGAAATGCTAAGTGATATAGACTGGGTAAATTGGGGAAACTTTTTCTTTCACGCCCCTCAGACCGGTCCAGACTGATGGGTTGTGCATTTCTACCAGCAGATGGAACTGAACTGACTTGTGATTGAGCTTATAACTGTCCTAGAGAGTCAGTATTTCTCAGTCTCCACAGATGGTGGATGTGGGTAGGCCTGTGCAGACCCAGCTAGTTAGTTTTAGCTGGGACTGAGACTTAGCTGGGACTGAGACCCTCAGGGCTCTGTTGTGCTGTGGGAATGTCACATCTGAATGGCTGCTCGTTCTCTCACCCCCCCCCCCCCCCCAAATCGGTTGGGTTGAGAGGGCTGCATTCTGTCTCTGCCTTCCTTTTGTGGGTGGTGGGTCTTGAGTGCTGCTGGACTTACCGTCTTGGCTGGAAGTGGTATTGCTCTATCATGTTCCCCCCCCCCCCAGATTTTATATTGGCAATGTACAAGGCTTTTTGCTTAAGAAAAGTGAGGTCTCTGATGCAGGGGTTTGCCGGGGGGGGGGGGGGGGGGGCGGAGGAACAGTGCCCTGAAGGGGTTAAGTTCTAACCATATAGTCTTCCCTTCAGTATCTTATCCTTGGACCCAGTTACAGTGGGGAAAAAAAGGGAATGGGAAGGTTTTCCATCTACTTCAGAGTGATGAAAATGTAAAAGTTTTCCAACTAATTCTAAATATCAAAGCAGTAAATTGTTTCTTGAAAGTTGTCTATTTTAGAATGGAAACCTTGAGATAATTGTTACATTCTAATATTTGTAACTCGCAACATACCTCAAAAGGTTTAGAGCAGCTAACAAGAGTTAGGCATTCCTAGGAGTATACAAAAAAAATCTAAATTTGTTTCCTAAATTTTGATCTTAGAATAGTATAATTTATAAGTTGTTTACAGTTTAACGATGTCCTAACTTCAATAGGTAAGGCATTCCACCGCTTTTCTGCCTGATAAGCTAATGTAAGAGGAAAGACAGATTTATAGATCACTTGTTTTACGTTTGGAAATTGCAAGTCTATCTGCTAGTGATAGTCGCATTTCCTCATCCAGTATTCAGGCACCTGACCATGCAAAATTAGGAAAATAACCTGGTCTCAACTACTGTAATTCTTTAAAGGTGCAAGTCTGTGAAACTTGGATGACCTAAAAATCTGTAATTCTTCTGTTTCCTACAACCAATGCAAATATTGCAATAATCCAAGTGTGATAGAACTGTTTGTACCATCAATCTGAAATAGTCTATTCTAAATAACTTCTGATTCTTCTCAATTTTCTCAGTGCCCCAGAAACCACCTTTGAAACAGCCTGAACTTGTAGTTCAAAAGTCAAGAGGCTAATACCTAAGATTTTAAGTTAGGACTCCAAGTTGTATTCTACATGGAGGTACATTTTTAAAGCAGTTAGACTTACAAACTTCCATAGGCTACTATTAACTTTGTAAGTGCTTTGAAAATGAGCCCCATAGTAGATAACAGCAAATAAAGACCTGTATGGTTCATCCAGACCAACAAGATAAACTCATAGCATAAGGTTTGATGTGATACTACATACCGTATTTTTTGGACTATAAGACGCACCTAGGTTTTCCTCCCAAATTTGGAGGGAAAAAAAAAGTGCATCTTATAGTCTGAAAAATAGGCCCCCCTCCCTGTTCCAGGCACCCTCCCTCCTTTACAGGCACTCCCTTCCTCCGTTACAGGCTGCCTCCCACCCTCCGTTACAGGCACCCCTCTCTCCTTCCGTTGGAATTTTAAAACTCCTCACCTTGTCGGTGTGACTCGCGGTAGCAGCAACGCTTCAGCGTGCACGTCGCTCTTCACTCAGCCTTCTCTCTATCAGCTGGCGGGACCAGAGAGCTGATAGAGAGAAGGCTGAGTGAAGAGCGACGTGCACGCTGAAGCGTTGCTGCTACCACGAGTCACACCGACGAGGTGAGGAGTTTTAAAATTCCAACGGAGGGTGGGAGGGAGCCTGTAACGGAGGGAGATGCCTGTAACGGGGTGGGGTACATTCGGACTTTAAGATGCACCAACATTTTCCTCACAAATTTGGGAGGAAAAAAGTGCGTCTTATAGTCCGAAAAATACAGTATGCATACTTGATCTTGATTTGTCCTTGCCATTTCCAGGGCACAGACTTTAGAAGTCTGCCTGGCACTGGCCTTGTTCTCCAGCTTCTGAAGTTGTCCTCGAAGCCCCACTGTAGCCCATCTAAATCTGTTCAGCAACGATCCATGCACAATTACTGGTATTGCCATCTAATCACCACTAAGTAGTGCTGTCCGATTCAGTAAAAAAAACCATTTTCAATTTTTTCAAAAAAATTATTTTTCTTGATTTTCAATTTGATTCGATTTAACAAGATTGAAATAGTAAAGCCCACATACTAATATAACACCTTTTCTAATTCCACTATATCTTTTTTGCGATGCGGCTACCAGAATTGAACACAGTATTTGAGGTGTGGTTGCACCATGGACCGATACAAAGGTATTATAATGTCCTCACTTTTGTTTTCCATTCCTTTCCTAATAATACCTAACATTCTATTTGCTTTCTTAGCTGCCGCAGCACACTGAGCAGAGCATTTCAACATAACAACACAGAGATCCCTTTCTTGGTCGGTGACTCCTAACTTGGAACCTTGCATTACGTAGCTATAGTTCGGGTTCCTCTTTCCCACATGCATCGCTTTGCACTTGCTCACATTAAATGTCATCTGCCATTTAGACGCCCAGTCTCGTAAGGTCCTCTTGTAATTTTTCACAATCCTCTCGCGATTTTACAACTTTGAATAACTTCGTGTCGTCAGCAAATTTAATTACCTCACTATTTACTCCCATCTATAGATCACTTATAAATATGTTAAAAAGCAGCAGTCCCAGCACAGAGCCCTGGGGAACCCCACTATCTACCCTTCTCCATTGAGAATACTGACCATTTAACCCTACTCTCTGTTTTCTATCCTTTAACCATTTTTTAATCCACAATAGAACACTTCCTCCTATCCCATGACTCTCCAATTTCCTATGGAGTCTTTCAAGAGGTAAAAAAAAAAAAAGAGGTAAAAAAAAAAAAAAAGCAAAACAGCGAAGATGACTAACAAAAACAAAAATAATCATAAATTGAAAACAAGAAAATATCAAATTTGTAAAAATACAAATACATAAAAAAGTAAAAAAGTATGAAAAAGATGACACTTGTTTATAAAAAATGTAAACACTTTATTAGCCAAAGATAGCAGGGAGAAAGGGACTCGACACAGCTGTGTTTCGGCCGTACAGGCCTCATTCAGGAATCTATTCAAATCAAAACATATAAATAACATGAAATGAATTAGAACATCTCTCTATATAAAATGCACCTCCAACGTTCTATGAAGCCTCCACAACACCCAACGTTCTAAATGCATGGTGGTGAAACCCGGAATTCTCCCATGAGTGTTAGCTCCACCCCCGCGTCAAACGTCATGACGTAGAGGGCGGAGCAAAGGCACTCAACCAATCACATCGCTCTGCCCACGACGTCATCACATTTGACGCGAAGGTGGGGCATCTACAACACTACAAGCCAGGCAGGGGGAGGAGTAGGGAAACACGCTCCATGTGTTTCCCTACTCCTCTCCCTGCCTACAAATCACCTCACAGAGCCCCCCCCCCCTCCGTGCAGGCGCATCACAGAAGCCCCTCCGTGCAGGCGCATCACAGAAGCCCCTACCCCCCGGCCACATCAAACCCCTCGCCACCCGCAGCCACCAACGCTGAACGGCTGCTGCTGCTTCTCCTGTTGAGCAGCAGTGGCCTGTACAAAAAGAAAAAAAAAAAAAAAAATTATACAACCAGAAAAAAAGCTCCATAGACAGCCAGCTGGCATTGGCTGTTGTCTCTGCAGCCGCTCCTCCTCTCCCCTGCATGTCACTGCCCCTGCAGGAAAACCCTGGAGGAGTGCAGCGACGTCACAGGGGAGAGGAGGAGCGGCTGCAGAGATAACAGCCAATGCCAGCTGGCTGTCTATGGAGCCAGGTTTCAGGCACATGTACGGCAGTGGTTGAAAAAGATGTGGAACTGCAGGTAAACTGTCTTAGCATACGGAGAGCAAGGGAAGGAGAGGGTCATGGAAATCGGGGGCGGGGCCAGCAACACAGACATACGGACTGAGCAAGGGAGGGAGAGGGTCATGGAAATCGGGGGTGGGACCAGCAACACAGACATACGGACTGAGCAAGGGAAGGAGGGGGTCATGGAAATCACTTCATCGCACACACTCTGTTTCTCTGACACACAAACACACATGCTCCATGAGACACACACAGACACACTCTCTTCAAATCCCTCTGTCTCACTTGCACACACACACTATCGTGAAAACCTTGCTAGCGCCCATTTCATTGCCTACTGAAACGGGCTTTCTATACTAGTGTAAATATAAAGAGACATTACAAATATTTAAAAACATTCACCTATTGCAAGAGAAATTGTCAGATGAACATAAAACCAAATATGATGGTCGAATATTGACTAAACTGTCCTGTTACATATCAGAAATAGTCATACTTCTGGAAAAATACATAATATAGAAGTAAAATAGGAATAATATATGGATAATGTATGAATAACAGAAACAAATCTTCAAATAATTTTCTATTCACCGTACACAAGATATGTATATCTCTAATAAATATCAAGCACAATGGGCAGTAAACAATGCACAGTAAATAATTTAAGAACTGATAAAAATCGAATCGATGTCCAATAACAATACCTGATAGGAAATTAATAGTTGTAAAAATATTCATAAATTTTTATATGAGCAGTATATAATATTGCATATTGAACAGAAATATAAAGAAAAACTGAAAAAAACAACTTATGTGATGTTGGCAATATATGAAAACTGTATATAAGTAATATATAGAAAAATAAATATATAGCAAAAATTTACCTTCTTGGTGTGTGTTGATTTTCAATTCTATCCAATTATAAAGGGAATAGTAGTAGTAATCAATTATCCCAAGTCCCACCTTGTCCTGGTTCAGAAATTGGAGTTCATTGGAGCTCTGTTGGACACCTGGACATCTCGAGCTTATCTTCCCCAGGGAAGGGCAGACAATCTCCTGGCCATAGTATCCTTGGCTCGAGCGTCGCAACAGATCACAGCTCGGCAGATGTTGACTCTTAGGGCACATGGCTTCCACAGTTCATGTGACTCCCATGGCACGCCTACATATGAGATCAGCTCAATGGACTCTAGCTTCCCAGTGGTGCCAGGCCACAGGGGATCTAGAGGATGTGATCCATCTCTTCACTGACGTTTGCACTTTCCTTCAGTGGTGGACCATTCGATCCAACTAAAACAGAACCAAAACAAAATAAACTCAGTAAAACTTCTGCATTCATATTTCCACATTAAATCATATAAGCATTGCAAACTTCACTTCATATCTTAATTTGAGGTCGAAATTTTGTTAACTCACGATACAGCAGCTTTGGAAGGAAACCTCTCCAAATCAATCCATGTCCTGTGAAAAAACGCCCACATATGCGCAGTATTTGTAACAGAAATCAGCTGATTACCAAGCGCTGGAAGCGCCGGCTATGTGAATACTTGCCATTCAATTTCTCGATTTAGACCACTAGGGGTCACTGCCAGCGAAAAATAAACTCCTGTTCTTTCCGATGCAAATCCGTGAGGCATCACCTCCGAGAGGCAAATTGATTTGAAAAAGTACCACAAATTTCAAGTCTTGTTTTGGTTCTGTTGTTTTGTTCCCCTGAAGACGCTGTTTTGATGGCGAAACATGGTCCATGAAGGGAACTTGGGAAATTTTTGATTTTGTTTTGTGAATGATTGAAAAAAGCTGCACTAGAAAAGTATTGCACTGACCAGGAAGCTACACTGAATATTTCATACACGTCAAGGAACAAGATTAAATCTACTGCTCAAGCTAAGTAACAGCTTTATACTGCATATAATTCTGCAATTTTGCATTTTGAAGAAAGACTTTGAATAGCCCCTTTTTTAGGAGGTGGTAGGGCGTGCTATGATGTCTATGAAGGTGTAATTACATCTGTTTCTGAGTCTTTGTATATACACCAAAAAAACTGAGCACAAATCACATATATTTATTTATATTGATGTTTTGTTTATTTTATTGAATTTAACATGGTTTCTGATCTATATATATATATAGTTCAGTGATATTACCAGAACAAGTTATGGTGCAGCCCTGAAAGTTGATGGTATTTCTCTGCTTCCTGCAGATAAATTGATAGTTTGGCTCTGGATTGATCTATGATGCCCTCTTAATCAGTTGTCATAGCAGAGGATCTTAGTCTGGGGGGAGAGCAGGATTCACTTGAGACCTCAAATTTAAGGTTTAGTCCGGTCACCCAAGGTTTCTAAGGGCTCAGTGGTCTTTCACTTCGTCATGTGTAAGGTTTGAATCTGTTGCCTAGTTCAGTCTTGTGGTTCTGCTAAAGGCTCTGGACTGGTAAGCAGTTATTCTAGTTAAGTACTGGCAGGATGGGTTGCTCAAGTCCTATCTTTTCCTTCCTTCCCTTGTCTTTGTGGTTTGAAAACCGGCCTGGGGGAGGGAGATGGAGATGGATTCTAGACCCCTAACAAATTTTGCAGAATTGTCTGTATGTATAGTTTCAGGTTAATTAGTTTTTTGTCCTTGCTGTTCCTAGGTCAGTTTTGGCTCTTACATGATAATTTCCTTTCCTTCGAGTCCTGATAGACCAATCCAGGAGCGCACGGGAAGAGAGTGGCGGGGGATATTTCCTCAGTCTTGTTAACTGCGGGGTAATCTCTCAGGCTTCTTCTGGAGGTGCTTCTGGGGAAATCTTTCTCAGCCCCTCGAGGCAAGGGGGTCAGGGACCGCTCCGCAGGTGAAGTGTGTGCCTCAAGGTCAGATTTCTGAGTGCTGTGGCTGGCACAAGTGCCTCGATGCCTGAGCACTTTGAAGCTGAATCAAATCTGCCATCTCTTCTCTCAGCATGGCCCGACAGTCATCATCGAGGAGAGGCACTGGTAAGACTGGGGCCAGTGTCTGTGTGAAGAATATGAATTTTAATTTGCGGTGTGGATCTATTGTGTCCCATTATTTTGATCTATGATGTTCAATGCTCTTGATAAGTGTAAATTATTAGATCTGCCTCACCCATTTGGGCAGCGGAAGCCATGGGCTTTCTGTACTATCCTAGAGAGAACTGCAAATCCCCTCTAGATACCTAATTACCCCAACCCTGTATCTGCTCATGGCAGTTCAGCACAGACTAAGCTGTAGTTAGGTCTGTAATTAGAAAGGAACCCAGTATTCAGTAGATATAATAAGATAGTTTATTATAATCTTACCAATGGTAGTACAGGCAAGTCAAGCATTCACATCATGGAACAGCATATCATGGCACGTCCTCTCTTTTTCTAGCCTTCTGGAGCCTTCCTTCTCTGTTCTTCTTCTCTTGTCTAATCTAATACTCTCCAGACTGGTCCTTATATACCATTTTGGCTTCATTGGTTCCAATGGACCCCAGTCTCTCTCACCAGGGCTCTTGGTTCTTATCAGTTGATCAGAATGACTTCACATGTTCCCAAACCTTCTTCTAGCCCCCCCCCCCCCCCCTTGGATGTTCTCACCCGTGGTGCAACTGACCCAGTACTATCTCTACATAACCATAGCAACTCTTGCTCATGACGTCTTGCAGGTGCCAGTCTCAGGATTGTTTATAGAGTAGATTGCCCCCACCCTTACCAGCTCTCAATTACCTCATCTCAGTACTTGCCACAGTGAAATGTAACTGTCAAAGGTGATCTATGATTTTTACAAGCTAATTCTTTTGTATCAGAGATGGTTTTGAATTTAAGAGGCCTAGCTCTTATGAGCTATTGCCATTGGCCTGTATTTTACTGAGAGCAAGGGCTAGCAAGGCTAACATATTTCATCATCAGTAATATTGATCTGTGATAAGTACATAAGTACATAAGTAGTGCCATACTGGGAAAGACCAAAGGTCCATCTAGCCCAGCATCCTGTCACCGACAGTGGCCAATCCAGGTCAAGGGCACCTGGCACGCTCCCCAAACGTAAAAACATTCCAGACAAGTTATACCTAAAAATGCGGAATTTTTCCAAGTCCATTTAATAGCGGTCTATGGACTTGTCCTTTAGGAATCTATCTAACCCCTTTTTAAACTCCGTCAAGCTAACCGCCCGTACCACGTTCTCCGGCAACGAATTCCAGAGTTTAATTACACGTTGGGTGAAGAAAAATTTTCTCCGATTCGTTTTAAATTTACCACACTGTAGCTTCAACTCATGCCCTCTAGTCCTAGTATTTTTGGATAGCGTGAACAGTCGCTTCACATCCACCCGATCCATTCCACTCATTATTTTATACACTATCATATCTCCCCTCAGCCGTCTCTTCTCCAAGCTGAAAAGCCCTAGCCTTCTCAGCCTCTCTTCGTAGGAAAGTCGTCCCATCCCCACTATCATTTTCGTCGCCCTTCGCTGTACCTTTTCCAATTCTACTATATCTTTTTTGAGATACGGAGACCAGTACTGAACACAATACTCCAGGTGCGGTCGCACCATGGAGCGATACAACGGCATTATAACATCCGCACACCTGGACTCCATACCCTTCCTAATAACACCCAACATGTGCTTGATCAATCTGTAATGCAAAATTGAGCTTCTTATTGTTCAAGGATTTTAAATCTACTGAATTGTCGGTGTTCTTTGTCTTTATCTGCTGGTTAGGGGACATAACCCATTTATCTGAACTAATCTATCCGGGCTCAAGGAAAGGAAATTAGTAGGCAAGAGCCTAATTTCACCTTGATTCCTATTTAAAGAAAAGGGGAAAGACCTACCAAAGCCCCTCCCTTTTCCTTAACTGTTCTGGTATGACCAACCTTAAGTACGGTTCTAGCTGTCCCATCTGATAAAAGATATAGGGAAAGAAGACAGGGTTCATAGAACGGGAACAAATTATAAATTAACACTATTCATCTTGGAAAACAGAGGAGAGAGGACTGAGCGGGTAATTTTATAAAAGCTTTTTTATTCATATATGCAATTATACATGCATAAAATGACTTTAAAATTACCCCTCAATAAAAATGCATGGGGTGACAGGAATAGGCATACTTTTGTGCAATTCTAATGTAAATGTGTTCAGGATGGATTTTAGGCAGACTTGTGGTTTTTGCTCATTTTAAAACACATTTTCCCCCTAATTCTATAAACCTGCATGCACAATTTTATGCTTGGGGCACAGTTGTTGTCACGACTGTGGTTGTGACTCCACTTTCAGTCTCACCATGTTTTCTGGTGGTCAGCTTCAGAGGTGGCTCCAGTCTGTGTTTTCCTTGCATTGTTGCCTCTGCTACCATTTCTGTGTGTGTTTCAAGCCTCACTCTGGTGTTCAGTGTTTCAAGCCTATTTCCTGTAGTCGTGATATCATCAGTGAAAACCCTCGTAAGGCAGATGAGGACATACATTCATTCAGGGCCTTTCAAAGCCAAAGGTCACCAGGTTTGTCGGTGTGCTTGTGTAGCACTTCTGCCTAGATTCCTTGCCTGTGTGGGCAGTTTGGTCTAGTTTCTTTTGTTCTCCGAGGACAAGCAGGCTGATATTCTCACATGTGGGTGACGTCACTTCGGCCTGGAGGATTCACGTCCAGAGCGTTCTGTCGCGTGAGACAATCCCATCGCGCATGTGCGCGCACGTTTTCCCGCTCACCACACGGACACGCTCCTCAGTTCTTTCTTTTCCGCGTCTGAGGAGACACGGAGTTCTATCTTCAGCGCTTCGTGTTTTTCCAGGCCTTTGGAGTGGAAGTTCTCTTCTCTTCAAACGAGTTCGTTTTACCCTTTCGGGGGGTGTTTTACAAAAAAAAACAAAAACCTTTAGACTTCGTAGTTTTTTTCGTTTTCTAAGTTTCTTTTCTTTTTCGTGCGACCGTTCTTAGGTCGCTCGATCGGGTATTTTTCCCTTTTTTTTTTTTGTCTGTTTTTCTGACAATCGCATCCTTTGATTTTGCAGAGGCGATTTTTCCCGCGATGTCGTCGAAGACGACCAGTGGCTTCAAGCCATGCGCCCGCTGCAACCAGACCATCTCTGGCACTGATCCGCACTCATTGTGCCTTCAGTGCCTTGGGCCCGACCATCTTCAGGAAAGTTGTAAGTTGTGCCTAAAAATGAAAAAGCGCACTCAACTTTCTCGAGAGGCCCAAACAGAAAAGCTTTTTGGGTCCGGGACGTTGGCGTCGACATCGGTACCGTCGACGTCGAGGGCAGCGTTGGCATCAGGAGACCGGGTACAGGCTGCCCAAAGACCGATGCACGCTGGGAGCAGTGATGCATCGAGCGGGTCTCCACTCACCTTGGCGCCTCCTTTGCAGGCCCCCCAGGACCGACCTCTATAGGACCCGGCCCCGAGGAAGTATGTGGATTCCACGTCTTCCTCACCGGTACTGAGGAGTCTCGATGACGGGCGTTGGGTGAAGGCCAAGAAGCACCGTCATCGTTCTCTTTCTCGACACGGTACCACGAGCTCCGGGTCATCGAGGCATTCGGTACCCGAGAAGCTTCAGTGCCGAGAGGATCGCTATCCCTCTGTTATGGAGGTATCGACGTGCAGGTCGTCTGGCAGTCCGGTACCGGCTCCCCAGCCTCTGCAGATTCTGCCTCTGACGCCCACACCGGCATCGCAACCTTCCCCGACAGCTTCTGTAGATGAGCGCATCAAGGCTATTTTTCCAGATTTCATGGAAGCGGTGCTGCATCACTTGCGCCCAGCACCGGAGGTGCCGGATGCTCCTGCGGCACCGTGCCTCTTGCCGGTGGTGAGGTCTCCTTCTCCGGTACCGCTTCCGGTATCGGAGCCGGTTGTCTCCCGGGTCGACTCTCCATTGCCTTTGGTGGAGGAAGCTTCACCGGAGTCTCCTGGGGGGGTCATGGAGTTTTCTCTGCTGAGGATTCTCTAGGGCTTCTATCTGATTCGACCCCCTCACCTCAGAGACAGCTCTCCCCTCCGAAGAGCTTGTCTTTTCATCTTTTGTGCGGGAAATGTCTGAGGCCATTCCCTTCCCTGTGGAGACTGTGGATGAGCCCAGGTCCAAGATGCTCAAGGCCCTGGATTATCCGTCTCCACCTAAGTCTTCTACCACAGCTCCTTTTCACGATACACTCAGGGAAGTGCTGATGAGGAGCTTTGAGAAGCCTCTTTCTTGTCCAACTATCCCCAAAAAGGCTGAATTCCAGTATCGGATCCACGGGGAACCCAGTTTCGTCCGGTCTCAGTTGCCTCATGACTCTGCGGTGGTGGATTCCGCTCTCAGAAGAACTAAGAGTTCTAGGAACATTGCCTCGGCGCCCCCGGGGCGAGAACATAGACTCTTGGATTCTTTTGGGAGGAAGGCGTATCAGGCTGGCATGCTCGCTTCCAAAATTCAGTCCTACCAGCTCTTCACGAGCATTCATTTGCGGAACTCAGTGCGGCAGCTTGAGAGTTTGGTTGATGCACTCCCACCGGAGCAGGCCTAGCCTGTTCGCCAAGTGGTCAGGCAGCAGAAGGCGTGTCGCAAGTTCCTGTCCAGAGGCATTTACGACACTTGCGATGTGACATCCAGATTTTCTGCTATGGGTATAGTGATGCGCAGACTGTCATGGCTGCGTGCCTCTAACCTGGAGGAGAGAACTCAGCAGAAAATTGCGGATATCCGTTGCCAGGGGGGATCATCTTTTTGGTGAGAAGGTCGAAGATTTGATTGATCTTCTCTATCAGCGTGATAACACTATGGACTCTCTCTCCCGCCGGGCGCCTTCTGCATCCGCTTCCTCTTCTAGGAAGTTTTTTAAAGGGAAGAGAAGTGCGCCTTACTTCTCTAGGGGCCGTAAGTACACTCCTACTTCTCGACAGCCGGTTCAGGCTCTGCCACAACACGCTCATTCTCGTCAACAGCGTACGCCTAAACAGGCCCTTGCAGCTCCCCAGCAAAAACCAGGGAGGGGTTTTTGACTGGCTCCAGTTGAGCGTAGCCACCATAATTGTGTCCGTGCCGGACGAGCTGCCGGTCGGGGGGAGGTTAAAATTTTTTCACCAAAGGTGGCCTCTGATAACCTCCGACGGGTGGGTTCTTCAAATTGTCTGGTTAGGATACACCCTCGATCTGGAAACCAAACCTCCAAATTCCCCTACCGGGAGTTCAGTCCTTCAGCTCCCGACGGGTGGGTTCTTCAAATTGTCTGGTTAGGATACACCCTCGATCTGGAAACCAAACCTCCAAATTCCCCTACCGGGAGTTCAGTCCTTCAGCTCCCAACACAAGCAGGTACTTGCAGAGGAACTCTCCGCCCTTCTCAGCGCCAATGCGGTCGAACCCGTTCCACCAGGGTAAGAAGGGCTGGGATTCTATTCCAGGTACTTCCTTGTGGAAAAGAAAACGGGGTATGCGTCCCATCCTAGACCTAAGGGGCCTGAACAAATATCTGGTTCGAGAAAAGTTCAGGATGCTTTCCCTGGGCACCCTTCTCCTCATGATTCAGGAAAACGATTGGCTATGCTCTCTGGACTTACATTCACATTTCGATACTTCCAGCTCACAGGAAGTATCTGTGGGTTCAGCTGGGAACGCAGCACTTTCAGTACTGTGTGCTGCCCTTTGGCTTGGTGTCTGCGCCCAGGGTATTTACCAAGTGCCTGGCAGTCATTGCAGCGTCTCTACGCAGACTGGGAGTGCATGTGTTCCCTTATCTGGACGATTGGCTGGTGAAGAGCACCTCCCAGGCAGGAGCTTTATAGTCCATGTGGATGACTATTCAAGTGCTGGAGCTTCTAGGGTTTGTCATCAATTACCCAAAGTCGCATCTTAACCCAGTTCAAAAATTGGAATTCATTGGGGCTCTGTTGTGTACGAAGACAGCTTGTGCTTACCTTCCCGAGCGAAGAGCGGACAACCTTCTGTCTCTAGTCTCCAGGGTTCAAGCGTCTCAGCAGATCACAGCTCGGCAGATGTTGAGACTTCTGGGGCACATGGCTTCCACAGTTCATGTAATTCCCATGAGGATGTTATAATGCCGTTATATCGCTCCATGGTGCGACTGCACCTTGAGTATTGTGTTCAATTCTGGTCGCCGCATCTCAAGAAAGATATAGTGGAATTGGAAAAGGTGCAGCGAAGGGCGACTAAAATGGATGGGACGACTTCCCTATGAAGAAAGACTAAGGAGGCTAGGGCTATACAGCTTGGAGAAGAGACGGCTGAGGGGAGACATGATAGAGGTATATAAAATAATGAGTGGAGTGGAACAGGTGGATTTGAAGCGTCCACGCTTTTCAAAAATACTAGGACTAGGGGGCATGCGATGAAACTACAGTGTAGTAAATTTAAAACAAATCGGAGAAACTTTTTCTTCACCCAACGCGT
The DNA here is from genome assembly GCF_901765095.1 of Microcaecilia unicolor. Taxonomy (NCBI): domain Eukaryota; kingdom Metazoa; phylum Chordata; class Amphibia; order Gymnophiona; family Siphonopidae; genus Microcaecilia; species Microcaecilia unicolor. The sequence goes on along the minus strand of NC_044042.1, from coordinate 81,407,433 downwards.
AATTAAACTCTGGAATTTGTTGCTGGAGAACGTGGTGAAGGCGGTTAGCTTGGCAGAGTTTAAAAGGGGTTAGACTGTTTCCTAAAGGACAAGTCCATAAACCACTACTAAATGGACTTGGGAAAAATCCAAAATTCCAGGAATAACATGTATAGAATGTTTGTACGTTTGGGAAGCTTGCCAGGTGCCCTTGGCCTGGATTGGCCGCTGTCGTGGACAGGATGCTGGGCTCGATGGACCCTTGGTCTTTTCCCAGTGTGTCATTACTTATGTACTTCATATGAGATCGGCTCAGTGGACCCTAGTTTCCCAGTGGTTTCAAGCTGCAGGGAATCTAGAAGATGTGATCCAGTTGTCCATCGACTTTCGGAATTCACTTCAGTGGTGGACAATTCAATCCAATCTGGTTTTGGGGCGCCCATTCCAAATTCCTCAGCCACAAAAAGTGCTGACGACGGATGCATTCCTCGGGTGGGGAGCACATGTAGATGGGCTTCACACTCAAGGAGCTTGGTCCCTTCATGAAAAGCGTCTTGAGATCAACTTCCTGGAGTTGCGAGCAATCGGGAACGCTCTAAAGGCTTTCAGAGATCAGTTATCTAACCAAATTATTCTGATTCAGACAGACAATCAGGTTGCGATGTACTACACAAACAAGCAAGGGGGCACCGGATCTCGCCCTTTGTGTCAGGAAGCTGTACAAATGTGGCTTTCGGCTCGCCAACACGGCATGTTTCTCCAAGCTGTTTATCTGGTCGGCGTAAACAGTCTGGCCGACAGATTGAGCAGGATAATGCAACCTCACGAGTGGTCACTGAGCATGGCTGTCGCCAGAAAGATCTTCTGAGCGTGGGGCACCCCCTCGGTGGATCTTTTTGCCACTCAATTCAATCACAAGGTCCCTCAGTTCTGTTCCAGACTACAGGCCCACGGCAGGCTAGCGTCTGATGCCTTTCTCTTCCATTGGGGAACAGGCCTTCTTTACGCGTATCCTCTCATACCTAGGGTGGGGAAGACTTTGCTGAAACTCAAGCAAGACGGCGGAACCATGATTCTGATTGCGCCTTTCTGGCCGCGTCATATCTGGTTCCTTCTTCTTCTGGACTTGTCCTCCGAAGAACCGTGGAGATTGGAGTGTTTCCCAACCCTCATTACTCAGAACGAGGGGGTGCTTCTACATCCCAACCTCCAGTCTCTGGCTCTCACGGCCTGGATGTTGAGAGCTTAGAATTTGCCTCCTTGGGTCTTTCTGAGGGTGTCTCCCGAGTCTTGCATGCTTCCAGGAAAGATTCCACTAAAAGATGTTACTCTTTTAAATGGAAGAGGTTTGCCGTCTGGTGTGACAGTAGGGCCCTAGATCCCTTTTCATGTTCTACACAGACCTTGCTTGAGTACCTTCTGCTTTTATCAGAGTCTGGTCTCAAGACCAACTCCGTAAGAGTTCACCTTAGTGCGATTAGTGCTTACCATCAACGTGTAGAAGGTCAGCCTATCTCTGGACAGCCTTTAGTTCGCTTCATGAGAGGTTTGCTTTTGTCAAAGCCCCCCATCAAACCTCCTCCAGTGTCATGGGATCTCAATGTCATTCTCACCCAGCTGATGAAACCCCCTTTCGAGCCACTGAATTCCTGCCATCTGAAGTACTTGATCTGGAAGGTCATTTTCTTGGTGGCTGTTACTTCAGCTCGTAGGGTCAGTGAGCTTCATGTCCCAGTGGTTCATGCTTCTTACCTTAAATTTCATCAAAACAGAGTAGTCCTCCGCATGCACCCTAAGTTCTTGCCAAAGGTGGTGTCGGAGTTCCATCTGAACCAGTCAATTGTCTTGCCAACATTTTTTCCCTGTCCTCATACAAGTCCTGGTGAAAGCAAGCTGCACACTTTGGACTGCAAAAGAGTATTGGCCTTTTACGTGGAGCGGACAAGCCCCCACAGACAGTCCGCCCCGTTGTTTATTTCTTTTAATCCCAACAAGAGGGGAGTTGCTGTCGGGAAACGCACCATATCTATTTGGCTAGCAGATTGCATTTCCTTCACCCAAGCTGGGCTGACTTAATGTTAGAGCCATGGCTGCGTCAGTGGCTCATCTGAGGTCAGCCACTATTGATGAGATCTGCAAGGCTGCGATGTGGTCATCAGTCCACACATTCACATCTCATTACTGCCTTCAGCAGGATAGCCGACGCGACAGTCGGTTTGGGCAGTCAGTGTTGCAGAATCTGTTTGGGGTTTAGAATCCAACTCCAAGCCTCCTAGGCCCATTTTTATTCTGTTACAGGCTGCTCTCTCAGATATTTCTTGCTTCAGGTCAAATTTTATGTCCTCGCCGTTGCGTGGCCCAATTGACCAATGTATCTTGTTTTGAGTGAGCCTGGAGGCTAGGGATACCCCACATGTGAGAATATCAGCCTGCTTGTCCTCGGAGAAAGCGAAGTTTCTTACCTGAAGCAGGTATTCTCCGAGGACAGCAGGCTGCATATTCTCACAAACCCTCCCACCTCCCCTTTGGAGTTGCTTTTCTTTCATCTTTTGGATTCAACTGAGGAACGTGTCCGCGCAGCGAGCTGGAAAACGTGCGCGCACATGCGCGATGGGATCGTCTCACACGACGGAACGCTCTGGAAGAGACTTTTGAGATTTTGCTAAAAAATCCTCCGGGCCGACGTGACGTCACCCACATGTGAGAATATGCAGCCTGCTTTCCTCGGAGAATACCTGCTTCAGGTGAGAAACTTCGCTTTAGTGTGCCTGTGTGGCACTTCAGCTTTGGTTCTTATCTGTTTGTGTGCTGGGGTTAGCACTTCAGTCTTGATTTTTGCCTGTTCGGTTCTTTTTTTCTGAGTGACTGTGTGGCACAGCCTTGTGTTCTGCCTAGTCTGCTTCTGCCTGTGTGTATATACCTTCTCTTTTTCCTTCTCCCGTTGTGCATGGGTTCCAGTTTGGCCTTGAGGGCTCTGGTGTGCACAGGTTCCAGTTCGGCCTTGTGGGCCGTTTGAGTGACCTTCCTCTAGCTTTACTTGCCTCTTCTCTTGTGTACCCTGTTCCTGCCAGTGTGCTTCTTGCACTTTGTCTGTCCAGTCCTGCCTAGTTAAGCTCAGTTCCTGTATACCCTGTCCCTGTCTGTGTGCTTATTGCACTTTGTCTGGTCCAGTCCTGGTTGGAAGGTTCGCCTGCCACCACCATTCGTCGGCAGCAGCCCAAGAGCTTATGTTTCCCTGAATCCGTGACAGTTTGCAAAGGCCCTGAAGCCGTGACTGTGACAGTTTGTGTAACTCAGCATAATTAACTGCTAATTGGCATTAACCAATTAGCTATAACTGGTCTTGGTGCTAATTGGCACTAATAGTTATGCACATTACTGCCATTAAACAATATTCTATAAATTGTTTGTACAAAATACAGAGTGCACAAGTGGTTAACCACTCACAGGTAGGCACAAGCATTTACACCAGCCTTTCAGCTAGTGTAAGTGCTTTAGGTGCATTAATGTGGACTTACACTAATATTCAATAAAGGCAATTGTGCATTCAATTGTGGTTATAGAATCCATGCTTAGTGTGGATCATCCCAGTGCACAGCCTAAGACAATCTATGGAGTATTACCCCCCCCCCCCCTTTATGTAGAAATACTCATAGGCATCTGCATTCCTCCCAACCTAGGCAACCTGTTTAAAATTACTCTGAGTGCATATGATAGAAATTTTATAACATAATGAGTGAAGTGGGATGGTTTCAAAGAACACAAAAACAAGAAGACACTTCATGAAACAATCATGAGGTTGGGAACAAATTGTGTAAGGTTTTTTTTTGTGTTTTTTTTTTTTTTTTTTTTAAATACAGCACATAATTTATTTTGGTATCTGTTGCTGGCCCTACCATTAAGCAATTGGGGCACACCTCCTGCCTCTCTAACTCTAGGAAATTGATCATTAACCAAAAAGTGTCTTTATATAAGTTTTAAAGCTCAGAGCAGTCTTCAAATCTTCAAGGGCTTTTTTACTTGTGGGCTACTCACAAAATTCTCCTTATTCAAAAAGAGAACCAAGTAGTAATGTTCTTCATAAGCATTCAAGAAGGACTAGGGTCTTTTAGCTTATGCAGGTTCAGTTGCACCTGTTGCTGAGGAAGTGAGCGTAGCCCTGAAGGCACTACATAAAGGAAAGGAAGTACTGACACTTAGAAAATGTAGAAACTGAGAAAAAGGCAGATGTGGACAATATGACCTATCTAGTCTGCCTATCCATGTCATCTACTCTCTTAGAGATCCTATGTACTTGTCCTTTCTTGAATTCTGATACAGTTTTCGTCTTTTCCACCGGGAGGCTGTTCCACAAATTCATCACACTTTCTGTGAAGAAGTATTTCTTCAGGTTACTTCTGAGTCTATTCCCTTTCACCTTCATCCTATGCCCCTTTGTTCCAGAGTTTCCTTTCAGTTGAAGGAGACTTGATTTATGCCATGTAGGTATTTAAACTTCTCTATCATATCTCCCCTTTCTCGCCTTTCTTCCAAAATATACATATTGAGATCTTTGTCCCCATATACTTTGATGAAGACCACTGATCGACTCCATCCTGTTCATATCTTTTTGAAGGTGTGGTCTCCAGAACTGTACACAATTTCTAAATGAGATCTCACCAGTCTTATACAGGTGCATCATCACCTTTTTTCCTACTGGCTTTTCCTCTGTGCACCCAAGGATCCTTCTACATTTCACTGCCACCTTAGGATCATCACATAGGACCAAGTCCTCCTCCTCTTTAATGTACAAAAGTTCTTCTCCCCTAAACTGTATCGTTTCCTTGGGTTTTTGTAGTCCAAATGCATGACCTTACATTTTTTAGCATTAAATCTTAGCTTCCAAATTCCGGACCATTGTTTAAGCTTTGCTAGGTTCTCCCTTATGTTATCCACACCATCAGGGGTGTCTATCCTGTTGCAAATTTTGGTATCTGCAAAGAGGCAAACCTTTTCCAGACAGCCCTTCAGCAATATTGCTTACAAAAATGTTAAGAATTGGTCCCAGACCCAAATCCTGCAGCACGTTACTGGTAACGTCCCTTTTCTCAGAGTGAGCTCCATTTACCACTACACTCTGTTGCCTTCCACTCAACCAGTTCCTAACCCAGTCAGTCACTGTTGGGCCCATACTGAGGGCACTCAGTTTATTCATTAGTTGTCTATGTGGAACCGTGTCAAAGGCTTTGCTAAAATTTAAATACATCTTGATCTACCTCTGTAGTCACCCAGTCAAGAAATTAATCAGATTTGTCTGATTTGTCTGACAAGACCTATCTCTAGTGAAACTATGTTGTCTTGGGTCCTGTAATCTATTGTATTCTAAAAACTTTACTGTTCTCTGTTTTATCAGCATTACCACAAAAGTCAGACTTATCAGCCCGTCGTTCCCAACCCTTACTTGTGCTTTTGTGGAGAGGGACTAAATCTGACCTTTTCCATTCCTCCAGGACCACTCCCAACTGGGGAAGCATTGAAAAGGTCAGCTAGCGGAGCTGCCAGCACTTAACTAAGTTCCTTCAGTATCCTCGAATGTACGCCATCTGACCCCTTCAGGCCTATTCTTGACCTCAAGCATGTGAACGAGTGTCTCCGGGTACGTCATTTCTGCATGGAGACAGTGCGGTCGGTGATTGCTTCTGTTCAACCGGGGGACTTCCTCACGGCTCTGGATCTAAAAGAGGCATACTTGCATATCCCTACTTGGCCTCCTCATCAGAGGTTTCTTCGGTTTGTGGTGTTGGGCCGTCATTTCCAGTTTTGCGCTCTTCCCTTTGGCCTGGCTACGGCTCCTCGAACCTTTTTCAAAGTGATGGTAGTCGTGGCGGCTTTCCTTCGAAGAGAAGGAATCAAGGTTCATCCTTACCTGGACGATTGTTTAATCCGGGCGGACTCGGCGCAGGAGAGTTTGTCAGCCACCTCTCGGATGGTACGGTTCCTTGAGTCCCTGGGCTGGGTGATCAATCGGGACAAGAGTCATGTGATTCCTTCCCAATTTTTGGAGTATTTGGGAGTGGTGTTCGACACAGCTCAGGGTCGGGTATTCTTACCGGATTCCAGGAGAATCAAACTTTTCTCTCGGATTCACTGCCTTCTGCAGTCCCCTGCCCCTCGGGTTTGAGACTATGTTCAGGTTCTCGGATCAATGACTTCCACCCTGGAGGTGGTTGCTTGGGCGAGGGTACACATGCGTCCTCTGCAGCGTGCTCTGTTGAGTCGATGGTCTCCGGTTTCTCACGATTATCAGCACCGTCTTCCCTGGCATCCATTGGCGAGGGACAGCATAACTTGGTGGCTCCATGTCCACAGTCTCCAGAAGGGTATGCCATTGGTGATTCCGCATTGGATTCAGGTAGTGACGGATGCCAGCCTCTCGGGTTGGGGAGCGCATTGTCTCCATCGGGTGGCGCAGGGGACTTGGTCAGTGAAGGAAGTGTTGTGGCCCATCAACAGACTAGAGTTGAGAGCGGTGGTGTTAGCTCTCCTCTCCTATCCTTTCAGGATCTCTTGGAAGGTCAAGCAGTCCGAATTCTTTCCGACAATACCTGGGCGGTAGCTTACATCAACCGTCAGGGAGGCACTCAAAGCAGGGTTCTGGCCACGGAGGCGAGTGCTCAGTTGCTCTGGGCGGAGTCTCATCTTCTCTGTCCGTCGGCGGCTCACATTGCAGGCCGCGACAGTGTATGAGCAGATTTTTAGTCGCCATTATTTGGATGCAGCGGAATGGGCGTTAGCAACGGAAGCGTTCTCTTGATATGCAAAAAGTGGGGTTCCCCTGTAATGGACCTGAAGGCAACCAGAGTCAATGCCAAAGTTCCAGAGTCTTTCATTAGAAGAAAAGAGTTCGGCTCGGCAGGCCTAGACGCTCTGGTTCAACCTTGGCTGGCAGTCGGTCTGCTTTACGTCTTCCCACCGTGGCCGCTGATCGGGCGTGTCCTTCATCGGATCTCAGTTCATCGCAGTCCAGTGGTGGTGATTGCGTCGGATTGGCAGCGGCGACCATGGTACGCGGACTTGGTTTGTCTGCTGTTGGAGCCTCCATTCAGATTGCCGATTCTTCCCGGACTTCTCCATCAGGGCCCAATTCAGATGGAGGACGTTCTCCCGCTTTGGTCTTGCGGCTTGGCTCTTGAGAGGTCCAGATTGAGGAAGAAGGGTTATGCTGATGCGGTCATTGCTACTTTGTTTCAAGCTTGAAAGTGTTCCTCCACTGCAACTTATGCCAGGGTCTGGCGTACGTTTGAGGCTTGGTGTATGGAAAGGGGTTGGTCTCCTCTTCGAGCGTCTCTTTCTCAGATTTTGACTTTTCTGCAAGAGGGGTTGCAGAAAGGTTTGGCTTACAATTCCCTTCGGGTTCAGGTTGCAGCTCTTGCCTGTTTTTGCGGTAGAGTGTCTGGCTCTTCCTTGGCGGTGCACTCTGATATTATACGTTTTTTGAAGGGTGCTCTTCATCTCAGGCCTCCGTTTTGACATCCGTGTTCGGCTTGGAAACTGAACCTGGTTCTCAGTGTTTTGCAGGGGGCTCCGTTTGAGCCTTTGCATTCGGCCTCTGATAAGGATCTCACCTTGAACACTGTGTTCCTGATGGCCATTTCCTTGGCGCGTCAGATTTCTGAGCTGCAAGCTTTGTCTTATAGGGGAACCTATTCTGCAGTTTTCAGATTCTGTTGTTTCTCTGTGGACTGGCCCGTCTTTTTTGCCAAAGGTGGTTTCGAATTTCCACTTAAATCAGCCGCTTTTCCTCCCTTCCTTTTGGCGGGCAGATTTTCCTAACAATTTTTCTATGCTTCGGGTGTTGGACGTTCGTCGATTCCTTCTTTGGTATCTCGAGATGACAAATGACTTTGGGTGTTCAGATCATCTATTTGTCCTTTTGTTGGGTCCTAGACGGGTTTTTCCTGCTTCCAAAGCGACCATTGGTCGATGGCTTACCTTTTGAAATGTCAGAATCCTCCTGTTGGGTTGCGAGCACATTCCACTCGCGCTCAGGCTACGTCTTGGGCTGAAACAGGAGTCCTTTCCTTGTCGAGCGGCTACTTGGGCTTCTTGCCATTCTTTTATTAAGCATTAAAGATTTGATGTGTCAGCGCAGCAGGATGCGCTTTTCGGTGCAACGGTGCTCATGGGGGGGGGGGGGGGGGCGGTGGCAGCGGCTTCCCACCCTACTTAAGGGATTGCTTTTGTACATCCCACCAGTTCCTGGATTCATCTGCTGGTGAGGCTAAGGAAGGTAAAACTAGGTCTTATCTGATAATTTTCTTTCCTTTAGTCGCAGCAGATGAATCCAGGGTCCCTTCCCTGTATTGTTCTGACAGCGCATTTTCTTGTTTATAGGGATTCTGATTCTGACACGTTCTTCAATGTTTAGAAGTATGAAGAAGAGTTATCGGAAATTTGTTTGTTTATAGTTATTCGGCTTTTGCCATATAGTTGTGAGGAGTGGTTCTCTTTCAAAGTTTATCTTTGTCCTCTGCTTTGGGGATGTGACCTATACTGAGGTGATAGGGAGCTGGGCGTCCAGGGTCACTGCTATCTTTTCAGTGATCTCTATCTCCACCTGCTGGTAGGCGGACACAACCCACCAGTTCCTGGATTCATCTGCTGCGACTAAAGGAAAGAAAATTATCAGGTACGACCTAATTTTACCATATCACTATTAAATACAGAGTATAAGATATTTACCAAAATACTGGCATGTAGGCTACAGGGATTAATGCCACATTTGGTACATGAGGACCAAGTGAGTTTTATCGCAGGCCGTCAAATGTTCGATAATATCAGATGTTTGTTACATATTGTCCAGCAAACCAGAGATGATTTGACACCAGTGGTACTGTTCTCTGTAGATGCTGAAAAAGCATTCAACCGGGTAGAGTAGTCGTTCTTGTTTGCAGTTTTGAAACAGATAGGTATGGAAGGTAGATTATTGGCCTGGCTCTGATTGCTACATACTAACCCGTTGGCAACGCTAAAGATAAATGGTACACACACTAAACCGTTGGAGCTTTGCTGGGGAATAAGGCAGGGATGTGCGGGCTCTCTGTTGCTGTTTGCGTTGTCGATTGAACCACTAGCTAAGATCAGGGAACATGTGGATGTACGTGGGGTGGTCAGAGGCAAACGAGAGCACAAGATCATGCTTTTTGCTGATGATATACTGCTGACCTTAGCTCATCCAAAGCGGTCATTGAAACAGGTGATGGAGTAGATGTCCTATTATGGGCACATGTCGGGCTTTAAAATTAATGTAAATAAATCAGAGATACTCAACCTCACGGTACCTCCACAGGAGATAAGGACGATTCAGGAGGCATATCGTTTTGTATGGGCAGCTATGTCTATTTGATACCTAGGTATACAAATCACCTCTAAGATAGAGAACTTGTTCCAGGCTAACTACCCTGAGAAGCTAAAAGAACTCTTTGAGGACCTTGATAGGTGGGAGGGCCTAACCATATCATGGCTGGGGAGAATTCATGCCATAAAAATGATATTGCCTAAATTACTGTATTTATTCTTGGCCCTGGCGATACCAATACTTCGTGCCTTTTTAAAGCAGCTAAATAGAAAAATGTTTGCATATAACTGGCGCAAGAGACCGCCTAAGGTGCGTAGGTTGATGGTGATCCAAATGCCAGCTGGGGGAGGTATGGGTGTCCCTAATTTCTATCTATATTATCAGGCAGCACAATTGAGGGTATTGGCAGAGTGGAACCCTGAGACTACTAAGAAGTGGCTACATTGGTAGAGAGCATGGATGGGCACCTGCTTTTTGGGAGATATATTATGGGCCCAGGGGAGTGAAATATTAGCAACTGCCCAGAGGGTCCCGGTGGGGATTAGTCATCTGTTATAAACCTGGCACCAGGTACGATAAAAGGGTTTTCCTGGAGAGCACAGGTACCTTTGGCCCGCCGGCGACGGTGAGCGGCCGCGCGGGCAGTCTGCCCCATCCACTCCCGCTGCTCAGGGTCATCGGGACCGAACCCTGTCTGATCCGATACCTCAAGGCCGGGGGGGCTCCACCTCCTCGTCCCTTCCGTGGAGCGCCGATAACATGCATTGAAAGAAAGCCAAGAAGCACCGTCATCAGTCGCCCACGACGCACGGGACTGCTAGTTCCGGGACATCGAGGAACGACTCGAAGCCCAGAAAGCGGCAGTGCCGGGAGGAGTGTTCCCCCTCGGTCGAAGAGGTGTCGCTGCGCCGGTCCGCGGGTATCTCGGTACCGTGTCCTAGACCCGAGCAGCTTCCAGCACCGACACCCACACCGGCCCCCCTGCCTTTCCCGACAGCGGGCCTTGACGAGTGCCTCCGAGCCATCCTTCCTGGGATCCTGGAAGGACTGATGCGCCAGGCTCTACCGGCACCGGGGGTGCTTGTGCCCCCGTCGATGGAGGCGCTGGTGGGCTCTGGCCTGATGCTGAGGACACCGACGCCGCTTGCAGCACCGGTGTCAACCGCCACTCAGGTGAGTTGACGTTGATGGAGGGAGTTTCGTCCCCGCCGGCGCGGGAGTCCACCGCTCGATGGCATCATCGAGGACGTGGTTCCTCGCAGTTGAGACGGGCCCGGTTGTGGTCTGAGCTGAGAGAGCTCATATACGACACCGAGGAGGAGGCCTCGTGGGGGGAGGAGGAGGACCCCAGATATTTCTCTTCAGAGGAGTCTGTGGGCCTTCCCTCCGACCCCACTCCTTCACCGGAGAGGAAGCTTTTGCCTCCTGAGAGCCTCTCCTTTGCCTCTTTTGTTAGGGATATGTCTATCAGCATTCCCTTCCCCGTGGTTTCTGTGGATGAGCCGAGGGCGGAGATGCTCGAAGTCTTCTACTATCGATCACCACCTAGAGAGTCTTCCACGGTGCCGTTGCACAATGTCCTTAAGGAGACGCTGCTTCGGAACTGGTTGAAGCCACTATCTAATCCCACCATCCCCAAGAAAGCAGAGTCCCAATACAGAATCCACTCAGATCCAGAGTTGATGCGGCCTCAATTGCCTCATGACTCGGCGGTCGTGGACTCTGCTCTCAAGAGAGCACGGAGTTCGAGGGATACCGCCTCGGCGCCCCCTGGGCGGGAGTCTTGCACTCTGGTCTCGTTTGGGAGAAAGGCCTACCAATCCATGCTCGTGACCCGCTTCCAATCCTACCAGCTCTACACGAGCATCCACATGCGGAATAATGTGCGGCAACTGGCAGACCTGGTTGACAAGCTTCCTCCGGAGCAGTCCAGGCCATTTCAGGAGGTGGTCAGGCAGCTGAAGGCGTGCAGAAAGTTCTTGTCCAGGGGTATCTATGACACCTGTGATGTGGCATCTCGAGCTGCGGCCCAAGATATAGTGATGCGCAGACTCTCCTGGCTGCGTGCCTCTGACCTGTACAACTGCACCCAGCAGCGGCTGGCAGATGTCCCTTGCTGGGGGGATAACATTTTCGGCGAGAAGGTCGAGCAGTTGGTGGACCGACTACACCAGCGGGAAACCCCTCTCAACAAGCTCTCCCACCGGGCGCCTTCAGCATCCACCTCAGCAGGTGGACGTTTTTCCTGGGCCCGGCAGGCTGCACCCTACGCCTACAGCAAGCGTAGGTACACCCAGCCGGCCCGAAGGTCTCCTCAGGCACAGGGACAGTCCCAGCGCGCTCGTCGTTCCCGTCAATAGTGTTTGCCTAAGCAGCCCCCTGCGCCTCCATAGCAAAAGCAGGGGACGGGCTTTTGACTGGATCCATGGGAACGTAGCCGCCATCAAAGTATCCGTGCCGGACGGCCTGCCGGTTGCGGGGAGGTTGAAAGTTTTTCACCAAAGGTTGCGTCTTATAACCTCCGACCAGTGGGTTCTCCAAATAGTGCTGGGCGGATACACCCTGAATTTAGTCTCCACTCCTCCAAATTGCCCACCGGGAGCCCAATCTTTCAGCTCCCATCACAAGCAGGTGCTTGCAGAGGAACTCTCCTCCCTTCTCAGCGCCAGTGCGGTCGAGCCCGTCCCATCCGGGCAGGAAGGGCAGGGATTTTATTCCAGGTACTTCCTTGTGGAAAAGAAAAGAAGACTCGGGTGCATTGTCACAAATTGGCTGTTCAAATTTTTGTGGCAGCCAAATTTGCACTAGTAAGGGCCTGGAAACAGTTAGATGCGCCTGCGATGCAGATGGTGGCTCGCAAAGTGGACTATATCTACCAGATGTCAAAAATGATGGCCATGAGAAAAGGACACATTAAGCTGTTTCAAGGAGTATGGCAACCATATGAACATTTGAGAGATGTCTTAATGCCACCACCATAGTGCTGGGGGAAAGGAAGGAGAGGGGAAGGAGGGGAATAGAGCATTTATGTTAAAAAAATAACATTAAGATGTTGCATTTGAAGGTTGTATTTAGAGATATAGCTGGTTATGGCTTTGTGTATTATTGTAAAAAACTCATTAAATAAAACGTTAAAAAAAAAGAATGCATGACATTAGACTCGGGATTGCATGTCTTCATTGGTGTTGTGTGCATCGAGGGACCTGCAGCATAAGTGTCAAAGAAACATTGCCATCATTCTCTCTCTGGGCACTCTGCCAACACCTCTCATGCATTGGCATCCTCGATGCATAGGATGCATCTATGCCGCAGTTACCACAATCCTTTTCTACAACTTATTTCTCATCAAGATTCTTTGAAGCCTTCAGTCTCCTACGGCTTTACAGGCTATAATTCATGCTGCCTTCACACCGCTGTCTCAGCTGATACGTCTACTCTACAGGAGGAAGTCCAGGCTATGCTCAAAGATGAGCTCTCAGAGCTACTGCATACGCTATCTGTTCAGGCTTAGAGTTCTTGCGCCATCCTCGGCCCAGCCTGTAGATACATTGGGGAGAGAGTCACGGAAGAGGTCCTGCACACACCGGCTGTGTGTTGACCGTTTGGCACCATGAACCCAACCAATTCATGCGTTGACATCAGTAAAGGAGTATTCCTCAGTCTTGTAGACTCATCTGTCTTGATGTACTTCCACGCAAAGCGTATACTTTATTCAACACACTCTTCTACATACTTCCCAAGAACAGTACTTTAAGAGTCAAACTCGGATCTCTCTGTCACGTCCGTGGTCGTGACTCCTCTTTTGCTCACCTGATCCCTCGAAGTGCAGCTTCCAGGATGGCTCCCGCCTGGCCAGCTTCCAAGATGGCTCCTGCCTGGCCATCTAAGATGGCTTCCTCCTGTTCTGTTCCAGCTTCCAAGATGGCTCCTGCCTGGCCAGCATCTAAGATGGCTTTCGCCTGTTCTGTTCCAGCTTCCAAAATGGCTCCTTTCTGTCCTTCCTGTGTGCTCACTTCCTATGTGTTGCAGCCTCTCTTTGGTGTCAGTGTGTTCCCTGCTTCTGGCCTGCTGTAGGTGACATCAGTGAGAGCCTTTATAAGGAAGTGCTGTACTGGCATTCAGGGACTTTTGCATTGCCAAAAGGTCGTCAGGTTAGTCAGTGTACTGTTGCACTGCTATATAGCCTTGCTTTGGGCTCTTGCCCTTCCTGTTTTGGGCTCTTGCCCTTCTGCTTGTTGTGTCTGTGGACAGCTATTCCTTCTGGTGCTCCTCTCTGTGTTTGGAGCCACTGAAGCTTCAGCCTGTGTGTGTTCCCTGTCTGTGTTGGGAGCTACTGAAGCTTCAGTCTTTGTTTGATCCATGTCTGTGTTTGGAGTTATTGAGCTTCCAGCCTTTGTTTGTTCCTTGTCGGTTGTTAGCTACTGAAGTGTCAGCCATTGCCCTGACCTCTGCTAGTATCTGGTTTATTCTCTGCCTGCTGCCTGTCTCTGACTATTGCCTGATCCCGGATATTCTCTGCTTGCTGTTTGTCTCTGACTACTGCCTGAACCCGGATATTCTCTGCCTGCTGCCTGTCTCTGACTATTGCCTGAACCCGGATACTCTCTGTGTGCTTCTGTCTAGCTTGTATGTGAATCCAGACTGCCCCAATTTGACTGCCCCTATCGGACCGACCGTTCACTTGTCTATTAGATTGTAAGCTCTTTGAGCAGGGACTGTCTCTTTGTTAAATTGTACAGCGCTGCGAAACCCTAGTAGCGCTCTAGAAATGTTAAGTAGTAGTATGTAAATCCCTCGATTTACTCGGGTGCAGAATCCTGCTTCTGACCAGCTTATGTCTTTGTCCTGAGTCCTGCTTCTGCCTAGCTTGTACGTATACCCTGAACCCTGCTTCTGCCTAGCTAGTGTATATCCTGAGTGTATATCCTGTATCCTGCTTCTGCCTAGCTAGTGTATATCTTGTATCCTGCTTCTGCCTAGCTAGTGTATATCCTGTATCCTGCTTCTGCCTGGCTAGTGTATATCCTGAGTGTGTATCCTGTATCTTGCTTCTGCCTGGCTGGAGTATATCCTGAGTATGTATCCTGAATTCTGCTTAGCTGGAGTATATCCTGAGTGTGTATCCTGAATCCTGCTTAGCTGGAGTATATCCTGAGTGTGTATCCTGAATCCTGCTTCTGCCCTAGCTAGGGTATATCCTTTACCCCGTTTCTTCCAAGCTTGTATGTGTTTCCTGACCCCTGTCTCTGCCAGGCTTGTATGTGCCTGCTAACCTCTGCTTTGCCAAGCTTGTATGTATATCCTAGCCTCTGTTCCTGCCAAGTCTTTGTGCACATCCTGTTTGCTTAGTCTGTCTTGTTTCTTGCTTAGTGGCTGCGTAGCAGCTTTCAGTCCTAGTCTAGTTTTGTGCCAAGCCTCCCTCGTGTAGCCTAGACCCAGGGTGGGTCCTCTGGGTCTTCAGTTCCTGCCCTGTCCTGCCAGCCGCCAGCACTCGGGGGCTCAACTCCTGAGGAACGGTGGTCAAGCGCAAGTGAAGCTGTTCCTGTCCTGCCTGTTCTATTTGCCTACCTCAGTTGCAACTGCAGTCCAGAGTTCCAGTCCTGCTCTACCTTGTATCCAGTTCCATGGTGGTCTTGCCTGCCTCTGCTGCTCCTCGGCAGTGGTCCAAGGGCTCACGAATTCCGGTTCTGCCTCGAGAACCCGACACTCTCCTGGGAGATGAAGCAGGACCCCTAGGACTTCTTAGTTGAGGAGTTCTATGGCATTCCATCTGATACTCCTGCCTGCGAAGCGTAAGTCTTCTCCAAAAAGTATATACTTTCCTGGCTTTGTCCATGCAGTAGCCCAAGCCATACTTTTCAAGTTGGAGATAGAGGAAGAATTTTATTCAGGGCTCTTTGAGGTTCTAGATTATGACACTTCCTAGAGAGGGAATCACCTTTCCACTTCATACAATCATGAGGAATACTCTGATCAAAAACTGGGAGACTTCACTAACTATTCAAGTTGCTCCAAAGAAAATTGATATAATGTACAGGATACAGAAATGCACTAGGTTTGAAAAAATTCAGTTGCCCCATCATTTCTTAGTTATGGAATTTGCTTTGAAGCATACTCACGGTGTGAGATCTCATGCTTCTGCCCCTCCAAGCAGAGAAGCTAAAACATTAGACTCTTTTGGCAGGAGAACATGTCAAGTCTATGCTAACCAACCACCTATTAGATTATCAACTTTATTCCACAATTTACTTAAGTCTCTAATACAGAGTACTTTGTCCTTTGCATACTTGCTTCCTCCTCAAAAAAGGCTGATGAGTTCCTCAAACTTCACAGAAAATTTCTAGATTGTCGTAAATATGCCTTTCTCTTCTTGCATTTCCTCCTTAGGCGTAGCAGTGCAATGTCTTGCCTGGCGCAGAGTTGCCGACATAAACATACATATACTATTAAAATGTTATCCAGGCCTTTAGCCTTCTGATGCATCTTCTAGAAGATTTGTGGGAAGATTTCAGCCCTCTAATTACTATACATCTAAGCATCATAGTCCTTCTCTATCTCAAAGGACTACACCTCAACACTCACATCTGCGGCAGCATCGGGAACAGAAGTCGCAGACCCCTTCCTATTCTAAACTACCCAGTTTCTGACTCCTTCCTAGAGAGCATTGCCATTAGTCAGTTGTCCATGCCAAACAATCTACTAGTGGGAGACAGAATGATTCTCTTTCAACAGAGGTGACCGCTTATAACTTCCAACCATTGGGTATTAACATATCACTCAGCACGGTTACACACTGCATTGGGGAGAAAAAAAGTCCTCACATCCATCCACCAAGAGTTTTGTTTCAGTTCCCTCCAAATGATAGTACTTCGAGAAGGGCTCTTTTTCCTCTTCTCACAGAATGCAATAGAACTAGTTCCTCCACCGGAGAAGGTTCTAGGGTTTTACTTCAGGTACTTTCTCATGCCTAAAAGAGATTGTTTGGGGGGGTGGGGTGGGGAGAGAGAGTATGACCTATTGTCAACATGCAAAATTTAAACAAAATTTTTACTCAAAAGAAAAGATGTGCATGGTTTCTCTGGGATCACTTCTTTTTGTGATTTAACCCAACAACTAGCTTAGCTCTCTATATCTGAAGGAAGCATACATTTGCATTCCTATTCCACCTGTGCACCGACATGCAATCTAGATGTGAACTTGTGGAACTTCTTGAAACATCTCTGTAAGAGCTGTTTATGTGGCAAACAGACTGTTGTTGCAGACAAACTGAATGGAGTCCTTCAGTCTCACGCATGGTCCCCCAGCATGCCTGTGACTCATGGAATATTCCAGCAGTGGGGGATCCCAGTGATGGGTCTGTTTGCTTCTCAGAACAACAGGCTTTCCCGCTTTTGTTCCAGAATCTTATGTTCCCAACCATGTAGCTCCAGATGCCTTCCTGCTCTATTGGGGAACAGATCTTCTGTATACCTTTCCTTCAGTGCCTCTCATTGGGAAAATTCTTAAGCTATGTCAAGACCAAGGTACTATGATCTTAATTGCTCCCTACTGGCCACGTCAAATTGGTTCCCTCTTCTAGAGTAGGGGTTCTCAACCCAGCATGCAGGAGAGACCATGCCAGTCAGGTTTTCAGCACACCCACAATGAATATGCATATGATAAATTTGCATTTATGCTTCCATTGTATACACTTTTATCTCCTGCATTTTCATTGTGGATGTGCTGAAAACCTGACTGGGTTAGTGTGTCTCGAGGGCTGGGTTGAGAACCCATTTCCTAGAGTCATCGTCCAGGGAACCATTGAGGTTAGATCCTTTTTCAAATCTAATAACGCAGAACAAGGGATCCCTTTTTCATTCAGATCCTTGCTTTCAAGTCCTAACAGCTTGGTATTTGACAACAAAGACTTACATTCCTTAAACCTTCCAGAGAGAGTCTGAAGAATGCTCCTAGCCTCTAGGAAACCTACAAAGAAATATTACCATTTCAAGTGGAGATTTTTTTTTGTCTGGTGTACAGCCAGATCACTCGACCCTGCTAGGTACTCTTTTCCTACCCTTATTGAGTTACCGCCTCCATCTTTTGGATTCTGGCCTCAGGACTAGCTCAGAGTACACTTGAGAGCCATTAGTGCTTTTCTGTCTAGGGTTGATATTAAGCCAGTTTCTGTCCATCCCATGAAAGATTTATTTCATACAAATCTATCAAACCACCTCTGGTAGCTTAGGATCTCAGTCATCCTCACAGCTCTCATGAAACCTCCATTTGAACCACTTCATTCCTGTTCTCTGAAATTCCTCATGTATATGGTATTCTTAATAGCGCTTACTTCTGCCAGAAAGGTAAGCGAACTTCAGGCCATTGTGGCAGACCCACCTTACACTAGGTTCTATCATGATAGGATTGTTCTCTGAACCCACCCCAAATTCCTCTCTAAAGTGGTACTGGAGGTCCATTGAACTTCCTGTTTTCTTTCCTAAGCCACACTTTCATCCTGGAAAAGCAGCACTGCATATATTAGGCTGAAGATGTGCTCTAGTGTATCTTCCCCTCTCTGATCACCATCTTATAACTTTCACACTTAAATCTCCTCCCTCCCAGTCCCGTCCTATCCTATCTAATTTATCTAGGAATCTTCACGACATTGACCCTTCATCTCTATCCTCCCATGTTTCAAACCTCCTCTCTACTGTGGCACCATCCACGTCTGTCAACGAGGCTGTTTCTTCTTACAACAATACTCTATCCTCTGCCTTAGACACTCTTGCACCTTTGATGACCCGCCCTGTAAGGCGTACAAAACCCCAACCTTGGCTGACTTCTAATATCCGCTACCTACGTTCCTGTACCCGCTCCGCCGAACGCCTCTGGCGGAAATCTCGGGCCCTTGCTGATTTCTTACACTTTAAGTTCATGCTGACCTGCTTCCACTCTGCTCTTTTACGTGCCAAACAGGATTATTATATCCAACTGACCAACTCTCTTGGCTCTAATCCTCGACTTCTCTTCACCACATTGAACTCTCTCCTCAAGGTGCCCCCTCCCCCAACTCCCCCTTCATTATCTCCTCAGACCCTTGCTGAATTCTTTCACAACAAGGTTCAAAAGATAAACCTTGCTTTCTCTACCTCACCAGCTCTCCCTCCACTAGTCCGTTCCACTCTCTCTCCTTCCCCTCATTCCCTTTCCTCCTTTCCTGAAGTTACTATTGAGGAAACTACACTTCTCCTTTCTTCCTCAAAATGTACCACCTGTTCCTCTGATCCCATTCCCACCCACCTTCTTAATGCCATCTCTCCTACTCTTATTCCTTTTATCTGTCACATTCTCAACCTCTCACTTTCCACTGCGACTGTCCCTGCTTCCTTTAAACATGCTGTGGTCACACCTCTCCTTAAGAAGCCTTCACTTGACCCTACTTGTCCCTCTAATTACCGACCCATCTCCCTCCTTCCTTTTCTCTCCAAATTACTTGAGCGTGCTGTTCACCGCCGCTGCCTTGATTTTCTCTCCTCACATGCTATTCTTGACCCATTACAATCTGGTTTTCGCCCTCTCCACTCAACCGAAACTGCGCTTACTAAAGTCTCCAATGACCTATTACTGGCTAAATCCAGAGGTCAATATTCCATCCTCATTCTTCTTGATCTTTCCGCTGCTTTTGACACTGTCGATCACAGCATACTTCTCGATACCCTGTCCTCACTTGGATTCCAGGGCTCTGTCCTTTCCTGGTTCTCTTCCTACCTCTCCCTCCGCACCTTTAGTGTTCACTCTGGTGGATCCTCTTCTACTTCTATCCCTCTGCCTGTCGGCGTACCTCAGGGTTCTGTTCTTGGTCCCCTCCTCTTTTCTATCTACACTTCTTCCCTTGGTTCATTAATCTCATCCCATGGCTTTTCCTACCACCTCTATGCTGATGACTCCCAAATCTACCTTTCTACCCCTGATATCTCACCTTGCATCCAAACCAAAGTTTCAGCGTGCTTGTCTGACATTGCTGCCTGGATGTCTCAACGCCACCTGAAACTAAATATGACCAAAACCGAGCTTCTCATTTTCCCCCCCAAACCCACCTCCCCGCTCCCCCCGTTTTCTATTTCTGTTGATGGCTCTCTCATTCTCCCTGTCTCCTCCGCTCGAAACCTTGGGGTCATCTTTGACTCTTCTCTCTCCTTCTCTGCTCATATCCAGCAGACCGCCAAGACCTGTCGTTTCTTTCTTTACAACATCCGTAAAATCCGCCCCTTTCTTTCCGAGCACTCTACCAAAACCCTCATCCACACCCTTGTCACCTCTCGTTTAGACTACTGCAATCTGCTTCTTGCTGGCCTCCCACTTAGTCACCTCTCCCCTCTCCAGTCGGTTCAAAACTCTGCTGCCCGTCTCATCTTCCGCCAGGGTCGCTTTACTCATACTACCCCTCTCCTCAAGACCCTTCACTGGCTCCCTATCCGTTTTCGCATCCTGTTCAAACTTCTTCTACTAACCTATAAATGTATTCACTCTGCTGCTCCCCAGTATCTCTCCACACTCGTCCTTCCCTACACCCCTTCCCGTGCACTCCGCTCCATGGATAAATCCTTCTTATCTGTTCCCTTCTCCACTACTGCCAACTCCAGACTTCGCGCCTTCTATCTCGCTGCACCCTACGCCTGGAATAAACTTCCTGAGCCCCTACGTCTTGCCCCATCCTTGGCCACCTTTAAATCTAGACTGAAAACCCACCTCTTTAACATTGCTTTTGACTCGTAACCACTTGTAACCACTCGCCTCCACCTACCCTCCTCTCTTCCTTCCCGTTCACATTAATTGATTTGATTTGCTTACTTTATTTATTTTTTGTCTATTAGATTGTAAGCTCTTTGAGCAGGGACTGTCTTTCTTCTATGTTTGTACAGCGCTGCGTATTCCTTGTAGCGCTATAGAAATGCTAAATAGTAGTAGCGTAAAAAATCTCATAGGAGTCCCCCCCCACCCCCCCCGAAGCTTTTTATATACTTGGACCCTAACAAATTAGGGATTCCCTTCACCAAACATACTATCTCGACTTGGCTGATGACTGTATTTCCTACACGTATGTTCAGGCTGGGCTGACTCTTCATGGTTGTGTCACTGCTCACAATGTAAATGCCATGGCAGTCTCTGTAACAAATTTCCACTCTACCTTCATTGAAGAAATTTACAAGGTGGCAACGTGGTCTAGCCACACCTTCAGTGCTTACTACTGTCTGGAGCAGCATTCTAAGTGGCATAGCCGGTTTGGATAAGCAGTCTTGCAAAATCTTTTAACTATTTGAATGTCAACTCCACCCTCCTGCTCTTTTTCCTGCCAGGCTCATTTTCTTTAATTCTGAAATTTATTATATTTGTGAGCCTGGCAGCTAGTAAGTCCTCATGTGAGAATATCATGCCTGCTTATCCTCAGAGAAAGTCGTTACTTACTTATAGTAGGTGTTCTCCAAGAATGGCAGGCATATGTTCTTGCATCTCTCCCACCTCCCCTTGGTGTTGTCGTCTTAGCTTTAGTATTACACTGCTGGTCCCGTTCTCAAGTGTCTGGCAGAAATGTTCCCACTCATGTCTGAAATTTTTAAAGTGACAGTGCACTATGGCAGTGTCTGCACTGGGCTCTATGGATGACGTTGCCTACATGTGAGAATGTACACCTGTTTACAGGTAAGTAACTTTGTTTTCTTACAGAATCCAGTCTACAAGAAAATCTTTTAGTTTCAAATGGAAATGTTTCTCTATAATGGTGTTATCAAACCAGCCAATACCCTTTTGCATGTTCAGTGTAACTTTTTTAAATAGCCATCAAAACGGTTTGGAGAGTCATATCTTGGCTCATAATGTCAGAGCTATGGTTACGTTGGTAGCCCACCTGAAGTCAGCCTCCTTTGAAGAGATTTGCAAGGCTGCAACATGGACATGGTCATCAGTCCACACATTCACATCTCACTACTGCCTACAGCAGGATACCCGATGCAACAGTTGGTTTGGGCAGTCAGTGCTGCAGAATCTGGGTTTTAGAATCCAATTCCACCCCCGAAGGCCCATTTTAATTTTTTTCCAGGCTGCACTCTCAGCTATCTATATATAGTTTCAGGTTAACCTATGTTATATCCTCGCTGATGCGAGGCCCAATTGACCAAGGTTCATTGTTTTGAGTGAGCCTGGATGCTAGGGATACCCCACTTGTGGGAATAAGCAGTCTGCTTGTCCTCGGAGAAAGTGAAGACACTTAACCTGTAGCAGGTATTTTCCGAGGGCAGCAGGCTGATTATTCTCACAATCCCTCCCACCTCCCCTTTGGAGTTATTTTTTATGCTTTTTGATTTAACTGAGGTACGTGTTCGCGCGGTGGGCGGGAAGTCAGTCTGCGCATGTACTGTGCGCGCTGCATGTGCACCTTGAAGACTGTAGTAAAACCTTTTTGTTTTTGCTATGGCAAAATTCCGGTTCCCTGGCTGCAACAGACGTCAACCCATGTGTGAGAGTAATCAACCTGCTGCCCTCGGAGAATACCTGGTACAGGTACGTATTTTCACTATACCTTCTAGAGCAGTGTTTCTGAAGTCTGGTCCTGGAGAACCTCTTGCCTGTCAAGTTTTCAGGATATCCACAATGAATATGCATGAAAGAAATTTGTTTATAATGGAGGCAGTGTATACAAATCAAATTCATGCATATTCAGTGTGGCTATGCTGAAAACCTGACCGGCAATGGGTACTCCAGGACCAGACTTCAGAAACACTGCTCTAGAAGATATAGTGAAAATACGTACCTGTACCAGGTATTCTCCGAGGGCAGCAGGCTGATTACTCTCACACATGGGTTGACGTCCGCGGCGGCCAGGGAACCGGAATTTTGCCACAGCAAAAACAAAAAAGTTTTGCTACAGTCTTCAAGGTGCACATGCAGCGCGCACAGTACATGCGCGAACACATACCTCAGTACATTGTTCTAGAGATTTATGTCAGGGACTTATTAGGTCAAGCCACTGATACCCCAGTCACAAATTTCTTCACATTTATTTATTCATTCATTCATTCATTCATTCTTATATCCCACAATTATCCAAAAGCAAGTTTTGGTTGAATGTGGCTTACAAGTAATAGGAGAGGTTACAGTGTTACATTGCAGTTACAAGTTATTTTGGAACATTTTGTTCATGGTTACTTGTGATTAGCCATAACATTTTTTGAATAGATAAGTTTTCTTTTTTTTTTTTAGTTCTTTTTCTGAACTGTAGATAATTTGCTTTGATACTTGTAGTCTTGGATATTGAATTCCACCATTTGAAATCCAGGTAGCTAAATCCAGCCGTATAGATAGATTTGTAGATTTTCTGCATTTGGGTAGGTATAGTAGTAGGTAACCTCTTGTTCCTGGGCTTGCATTTCTTGGTGTTCAATCAAGTCTAGCATATAATCATGGGACAGCTGAACAGTATTTTGAATATTAGGGTGCTAGTTTTCAATAATCTGGCTTTGAGTGGTAGCCAGTGTAGCATGACGAGTGATGGAGTTTCACTCATATTTAATTTTTTTTTTTTTTTTTTGGAAGACTAGTCTCTTTGACGTGTTTGAACAGTCTAGTGATTTTAGCATATTTTCTTTGCATCCTACGTTTTATCTTTCTGCCCTCTCCCAGGTATAATGGTACTAGTTATCTGTAACCCCAGGGAATATGGTCCTAACAGCACCAGGTGGACAGACAGAAAGACACAGAAGGCTATAGTAATATGAGAATAATCAATAATTGTTTATTACACTTACCAATCAGGACTACAATTAGACTACATAATATAATTAATTCTCATATGAGACAGCAACCGTGACACAAATGTGACCTCTGACATTAGTTCTCTGCCTGCCTCTGTCCATGATTCTCCTTTTATACCCTTTTCTCCCATAGACTAGTTTTGGAAGTACAAAGTCAGCATTTTCAAACATATTCCAGCATATTCTTGTAAATTCTATCTTACAGAAGCAAAGTTCTTCATAACATATTTGTTTATAAGTAAGGTCAGTAAGGTTATCCTACTTTGCAAAAACCATCTTCCTAGCAACCAATGTGTCTCTGCTTTCATTATCTGCTTTCATGGTCAGCAGCAAATTTCCCCTTACATTACTACATTCATGTACAGTATTCTCCAGCCACACATCTGTTATGACTCCATATCTGCCTGTCTCTCCAACAGAAGGGCAGGCTGACATGATTCACATTCTCATTATTTAGCTTCTCAGTGACTCTTAACCTGTTCATAGCCTGTTCACAGAAGCCTAGCTTTGCTCATAATTCTCAGTTACTGTTGTAAAGTTATTTTATATGTGGCATGCAGGTCATGAACCATAAACATTACATATGCTGCATTGCAGTAGTCTATGTTGGTAATACTGAAATTAAAGCAGAATCCTATTTTATTTTGTTTGGTGAATTCTATGGAGAAATGCTCTAGATCAGCTCTGCACTCACTGTTGCATGAAGAAGGCTCCTGTGGATGCAGAATAAATGCTTGCATTTAACACTAAGAGAGGATCTAGGTGGTTCAGGGATTAAAAATATATATATATATATTTTTTCTCCGAGGACAAGCAGGCTGCTTGTTCTCACTACTGGGTGACGTCCACGGCAGCCCCTTCAATCGGAGATCTTCACTAGCAAAGACGTTTGCTAGCCCTCGTGTGTGCACGCCCACCGCGCAATCGTGCCCATCTTCCCGCCCGAACGTGTTCGTCAGTCTTCTTTTTTCCGCGGCTCGGGATGGCTGTGTTTTTCGTCATTCTGTGCCCTGAGGAGACCCTCGCGCTTTTTGCCGCTTTCTTCCGTTCGGTAGTCGTCTTTATTATTTAAAAGTTAATCGTGTTTGGTTATTTAAAAAAAAAAAAGCAGCCTTATTTTCGAGTTTTTTCCCGTCAAGTTTCCTTTCGCTTTCGAAAGCGGCCCTTTTGGCCGTGCCCGTACGGGTTTTCCTTGTTATTTTTTGTGCCCTTTGCCATCATCGCGGATTTTGACTTCGCCGGCGTGATTTTTCCGCCCATGTCATCGAAGCCTCCCAGCGGCTTCAAAAAGTGCACCCAGTGCAACCGGGTTATCTTTCTCATTGATAGGCACGCTTCGTGCCTTCAGTGTCTGGGGTCTGGGCACTGCCCTCAGGCCTGAAATCTCTGTCTTCTGTTGAAGAAGAGAACTCAGGTGGCGAGATTGGCCCAGTGGAACGTCTTGTTCGGGGCCTCGCCTGGTGTTTCGACGGTCACAGTATCGAGGTCATCGACAGGTGCTTCAGCGTCTACGGTACCGGGATTATCGTTGGTACTGATGAAGTCGGAGGGTGCCTCTTCGTCAGGAGCGCAGGTGAGGGCTTTCCATTCCCCTGCTGGTGGCGGTGAGCCCTCGAGTATGTCTCCGCCTGCCTCGAGGGCTCCTACGGTACAGCCCCCCCCCCCCCCCCCCCCCCCCCCACCGGGATCGACCTTCTTCGGCCCCGGCCCTGAGGAAGAGACGTTTGGATTCGCCATCCTCCTCGTCGGTACCAGGAGGTTCCGGTGACATGCTTCGTGTAAAGGCAAAGAAGCATCGGCACCGGTCACCTTCCCGACGTGGTACCGAGAGCTCTGGGTTGCCGAAGGATTCGGCACCCACTAGGCATCGACGCCGGGAGGACCGCTCACCCTCCATTCAAGAGGCGTCGATGCGCTCTACCTTGGACAGCCCGGTACCGCCTCCGCGCCCCGAACAGAGTCTGAGTTCGTCGCCTGTGCTGGACTCCCAGCCTTCCCCCAACAGCCGCTCTAAGTGAGAGCCTCCAGGCCATCCTTCCAGGGATCCTGGAGGAGCTGTTGCGCCCTTCTCCGGTACCGGGGGTGCTTCCGCCGCCGGTGCCATCGAGTGAGGCGATAGCTGGCCCCTTGCCCGTCGTGAGGTCTCCGATGCCGGTACCTCTTGTGGTGCCTGCGTCGGCTGCCTCCCAGGCAGACTCCCCAACGACATCGATGGAGGGAGCTTCATCGCCACCGATGCGGGAGTCTTCTTCTCGACGTCTCCACTATGGCCATGTGTCTATGAAGTCGAGGCGGGCACGGCTTCGGACTGAAGTTCATGAACTGGTGTCCTTCACCGATGGTGAGGCCTCGTGGGAGGCAGAGGAAGACATCAGCTATTTCTCAGATGAAGAGTCTGACGTTCTTTCTTCTGATCCCACTTCCTCCCCTGAAAGACATCTTTCTCCTCCCGAGAGTCTATCTTTCGCTGCCTTTGTCCGGGAACTGTCTATGGCCATTCCCATCCCTGTGGTTACGGAGGATGAGCCAAGGGCTGAAATGTTTGAGCTTTTGGACTATCCTTCGGCACCTAAGGAACTGTCCACAGTACCCATGCATCATTTCTTCAAGAAGACACTGCTGGAGAACTGGGCGAAGCCGCTAACTAATCCCCACATTCCCAAGAAGATCGAGTCCCAGTATCGGATCCATGGGGACCCGGAGTTCATGCAGACTCAGTTGACTCACGACTCTGGGGTTGTGGATCTGGCCCTTAAGAAGGTCAAGAGTTCTAGGGAGTATGCTTCGGCGCCCCCGGGCAGAGACTCTAAAACCTTGGATTCTTTTGGAAGGAAGGCCTACCATTCCTCAATGCTCATCGCCAAAATCCAATCTTACCAGCTCTACACGAGCATTCATATGCAGAACAATGTGTGGCAGTTGGCGGACTTGGTGGATAAGCTCCCTTCTGAGCAAGCCAAGCCTTTTCAGCAGGTGGTCAGGCAGCTGAAGGCGTGTCATAAATTTCTGGTCAGGGGGGTTTGATACTTTTGATGTCGCGTCCAGGGTCGCTACTCAAGGTGTGGTGATGCGCTGACTCTCATGGCTGCGTGCCTCCGACCTGGAGAATAGAGTCCAGCAGTGGATTGCTTTGCCGGGGGGATAATATTTTTGGTGAAAAGGTCGAACAGGTGGTAGAGCAGCTTCACCAGCGGGACACCGCATTCAACAAATACTCCCGCCGGGCACCTTCAGCATCTACCTCAACTGGTAGACGTTTCTATGGCAGAAGGAGGACTGTTACCTATTCTTCTAATAAGCGTAGGTACAATCCTGTCACGTCTGTGGTCGTGACCCCTCACAGCCTCTCCCTGATTTCTGGAGGTCAGCTTCTGAGCTGGCCTCTGCCTATCCTTTCTGGAGTAGTTCAGTCTTTGGGAAGATCTGTTTCGGTTTCCTATCTCTGGCAGCTGGGTTGGATCAATGGCGGCAGCCATCTTGGATGGCTCAAGAGTCGTAGCCCTCTTGGATAGCTCAAGCGGTACAGCCATCTTGGATAGATCATATCATAGGAAGCCATCTTGGAGTAACGAGGACAGAAAGGAAGCCCATATTTGGTCCTTAGAGATGTCCTGTGGGAACAGCCTCCATAGTTACTCAGATTTGCTGAAGCTGCACCTCAGGTGTGGATGGGCTTTATTAATCACCTACAGACTGCAGTCGGTTGCCTTTGCATTGCGTCTTAGGCCCTGGTATGTGGGTGCTGGTGCACTTCTGCCTGAGAGACTTTGTCTGGACCTGATTCTGTTTTTCTGGTTTCCTGCCTTTTGAACCTTTGCCTGGACCTGGACTTTGCTTTGTTTGCCGCCTGCCTATTAAATCTTTGCCTGGACCTGGACTTTGTCTTGCTTGCCGCCTGCCTTTTGAACCGTTGCCTTGACCTGTCTTCTGCTTGCTTGCCTAGAGACCTTGCCTGGACTTGCCGGTACGTCTGTTCTGCCTTGCTTCTGGTGTGGGGTGGTGGTGCCTGCCACTTCTGCTCCTCAGCAGTGGCCCAAGGGCTCACAAACCCAGTTCCTGTTCAGTAAACGTGACAATCCTGCTTCTCGCCAGCCTGCTGCCCAGGCCAAACCCCAGCGCACTCGTTCCCGTCAACAGCGTGCGACTCAACAGGCCCCTGCGGCTCCCCAGCTAAAGCAAGGGACGGGCTTTTGACTGGCTCCAGCAGAGCATAGCCGAAATCAAAGTGTCCGTGCCGGACGATCTGCCGGTCGGGGGGAGGTTAAAATTTTTTCACCAAAGGTGGCCTCTCATAACCTCCGACCAGTGGGTTCTTCAAATAATCCAGCTAGGATACTCCCTCAATTTGGTTTCAATGCCTCCAAATTGCCCACCGGGAGCTCAATCCTTCAGCTTCCAGCACAAGCAGGTACTTGCAGAGGAACTCTCCGCCCTTCTCAGCGCCAGTGCTGTCGAGCCCGTGCCACCGGGGCAAGAAGGGCTGGGATTCTATTCCAGGTACTTCCTTGTGGAAAAGAAAACAGGGGGGATGCGTCCCATCCTAGACCTAAGGGCCCTGAACAAATATCTGGTCCGAGAAAAGTTCAGGATGCTTTCCCTGGGCACCCTTCTTCCCATGATTCAGGCAAACGATTGGCTATGCTCACTGGACTTGAAGGATGCTTACACCCACATTCCGATACTGCCAGCTCAAAGACATTATCTTCGATTCCGCCTAGTAACACAACATTTTCAGTACTGTGTGCTACCCTTTGATCTCGCCTCCGCGCCCAGGGTATTCATCAAATGCCTGGCTGTCGTAGCAGCGGCTCTACGCAGACTGGGAGTGCACGTGTTTCCTTATCTCGACGATTGGCTGGTAAAGAACACCTCAGAGGCAGGAGCTCTACAGTCCATGCAGATGACTGTTCGACTCCTGGAGCTGCTAGGGTTTGTGATAAGTATCCTGTTCAGAAACTCGAATTCATAGGGGCTCTGCTGGATTCTCAGACAGCTCGTGCCTACCTCCCAGAAGCGAGGACTGACAATCTTTTGTCCCTTGGGTACGAGTGTCGCAGCAGATCATAGCTCGGCAGATGTTGAGATGTTGCCTTCACAGTGCATGTGACTCCCATGGCCCGCCTCCACATGAGATCAGCTCAGTGGACCCTAGCGTCTCAGTTGTACCAAGCTGCTGGGGACCTAGAGGATGTAGTCCTACTGTCCACGAGTTTTCTTCAGTCCCTCCATTGGTGGACAATTCGGTCCAATTTTTTCAAAATTCCTCAGCCTCAAAAGGTGCTGACGACAGTTGCGTCTCTCCTGGGGTGGGGAGCTCATGTCGATGGGCTTCACACCCAATGGAGTTGGTCCCTTCAGGAGACAGGTTTACAGATCAACCTCCTGGAGTTACGAGCGGTCTGTAACGCTCTAGTGGCCTTCAGAGATCAGCTGTCCCATCAAATTATTCAAATTCACACAGGTTGCCATGTGCTACATCAACAAGCAGGGGGGCACCAGATCTCGCCCCCTGTGTCAGGAGGCCTTCAGAATGTGACTTTGGGCTCGCCGGAACGGCATGTTTCTTCAAGCCACGTATCTGGCAGGCGTAAACAACAGTCTGGCCGACAGATTGAGCAGGATAATGAAACCTCACGAGTTGTCGCTCAATTCCCAAGTGGTACGCGAGATCTTCCAAGTGTGGGGCACCCCCTTGGTGGATCTCTTTGCCACTCAATCACAAGGTCCCTCAGTTCTGTTCCAGACTTCAGGGCCACAGCAGGCTAGCGTTGGATGCCTTTCTCCTGGATTGGGGGGGGGGGGGGGGGAGGACGGCCTCCTGTATGCTTATCCTCCCATACCTTTGGTTGGGAATAATTTGCTGAAACTCAAGCAGGATCGAGGCACCATGATCCTGATCGCTCCCTTTTGGCCGCGTCAGATATGGTTCCCTCTTCTTCTGGAATTGTCTTCCGAAGAACTGTGGACATTGGAATGTTTTCTGACCCTCATTACTCAGAACGAGGGGGTGTTTCTGCATACCAACCTCCGGTCCCTGGCTCTCACGGCCTGGATGTTGAGAGCGTAGATTTTGCTCCTTGGGTCTCTCCGAGGGTGTCTCCCGAGTCTTGCTTGCTTCCAGGAAAGATTCCACTAAAAAGAGTTACTTCTTTCTATGGCGGAGGTTTGCCGTCTGGTGTGACAGCAAGGCCATAGATCCTCGCTCGTGTCCTTCACAGACCCTGCTTGAATACCTTCTGCACTTGTCGGAGTCTGGTCTCAAAACCAACTCTGTAAGGGTTCATCTTAGTGCTATTAGTTCATACCATTACCGTGTGGAAGGTAAGCCGATTTCTGGACGGCCTTTAGTCGTTCGCTTCATGAGAGGTTTGCTTTTGTCAAAGCCTCCCATCAAACCTCCTCCAGTGTCATGGGATCTCAATGTCGTTCTCACCCAGCTGATGAAACCTTTTGAGCCACTGGATTCCTGCCATCTGAAGTACTTGACCTGGAAGGTCATTTTCTTGGTGGCAGTCACTTCAGCTCGTAGAGTGAGTGAGCTTCAAGCCCTGGTAGCTCATGCTCCTTATACCAAATTTCATCATAATAGAGTAGTCCTCTGCACTCACCCTAAGTTCTTGTCAAAGGTGGTGTCGGAGTTCCATCTGAACCAGTAAATTGTCTTGCCAATATTCTTCCCCCGTCCGCATACCCGCCCTGCTAAACGTCAACACACATTGGACTGCAAGAGAGCATTGGCCTTCTATCTGGAGCAGACACAGCCCCACAGACAGTCCAGCCAAATGTTTTTCTTTTGATCCCAACAGAAGGGGAGTGGCTGTCGGGAAACGCACCATCTCTAATTGGCTAGCAGATTGCATCTCCTTCGCTTACGCCCAGTCTGGGCTGACTCTTGAGGGTCATGTCACGGCTCATAGTGTTAGAGCCATGGCAGCGTCAGTGGCCCACTTGAAGTCAGCCACTATCGAAGAGATTTGCAAGGCTGTGACGTGGTCATCTGTTCACATATTCACATCGCGTTACTGCCTTCAGCAGGATACCCGACGCGATAGTCGGTTCGGGCAGTCGGTGCTACAGAATGTGTTCGGGCTTTAGAATCCAACTCCACTCCCCTAGGCCCATTTTTATTCTGTTCCAGGCTGCACTCTGTTAGTTGGTTAAGTTAGGTCAATCTCAGTTATGTCCTCGCCGTTGCAAGGCCCAATTGACCATGTTTATTGTTTTGAGTGAGTCTAGGATCTAGGGATACCCATCAATGAGAACAAGCAGCCTGCTTGTCCTCGGAGGAAGCGAAAGCTACATACCTGTAGAAGGTATTCTCCGAGGACAGCAGGCTGATCGTTCTCAGCAACCCGCCCGCCTCCCCTTTGGAGTTGTGTCTTCCCTTGTCTTTGTCTTTGCTATTTATTGGACTGACGAACACGAGCGAGTTAGGGCGGGAAGACGGTCACACATGCGAGGGCTAGCAAACGTCTTTGCTAGTGAAGATCTCGATTGAAGGGGCTGCCGTGGACGTCACCCAATAGTGAGAACAATCAGCCTGCTGTCCTCGGAGAATACCTTCTACAGGTATGTAGCTTTCGCTTTATTCTTCACCATGCATTTACAGGAATTCCCTTGGAGAAATAGTCTTGCCTCTTCTGGGTATTCGTCACCAGAGAATGTGGTAAAGGCGATTAGTTTAACGGGGTTTCAAAAGGGTCTGGACTTCTTCCTAAAGGAAAAGTCCATAGACCATTATTAAATTGACTTGGAAAAATCCACTGCTTATTTCTGGCTTAAGCATCATAAAATGTCTTGAGCTTTTCTGGGATCTTGCCTGGTATTTGTGACCTGGATTGGCCACTGTTGGAAACAGGATACTGGGCTTGATGGATCTTTGGTCTGTCCCAGTGTGGCAATACTTATGTACTTATGGGTAGCTGTGGCGAGGTCAGGAAAAATTCAAGTTTTCTGAGACTCGAACATCTTTGAAGCTTTCCTAATATAAATTTGCATCAATGAGTTCAGGTGTTCGAATAGCAGAAAAACAAGTAATGTGGCTCTCTCCACCATTGCCAAACCTTACTTCATGACACCTGAAGGATCCAAATTGGTCCACTGAGCCCAGTGAGGCATCCAAATTAGTTCCCAAACTTCCTGCAGATACCGACTCCTCCTTTCTCCTAGGTAGAAAGTATATCTTTCCAATAGAATGTACTGCATCCAAAGGAAATTCCAGCACTTCTATAAGAGATTTTTTGCACTCATTACAGGAAAATTCATCTCATGAAGGTTAAGGTGCCTAATTTGGGTTTCCAAATTTTCCACTCCTCTATTTAACACTTCTTTATCTTTAATAATAGCAACTTGCACTTCTTTAATTTTCCCAGCACCCTCCTTTAATAAGTTAACCTGGTTTTTAAATTCTTTATCACTACCTTTGTGTGCCTTAGCCAATGTTTGTATGGATTGTATTGAAGAAGAAATTTCCAGAGAACAACACTACATGGAAGTCAGTCTCCAAGCAATCTAAGTCCTCGCTCAAAGTCTCGAGTGTAAATCTCTTAGAAGTAGCCAATACAGGGGGTACCTTTCCTGGGGAAATCTGAGGGACATCCTTTGGGGCCATTCCTTGTACTGGCAGAGATGACACTCCAGTTGCCATGGCTCCAGAGGGGCTTTCTCCTGTATTCACTACTGGTAATCCAACGACACTTCAGGTCCAAGAGACTCTCTCACAGTGGGTGCTGGAGATGACGATTCCTTCCTCGGGGTCTCAGTGGCCTGTATCTATTAGATTGTAAGCTCTTTGAGCAGGGACTGTCTCTCTTAGTTAAATTGTACAGCGCTGCGTAACCCTAGTAGCGCTCTAGAAATGTTAAGTAGTAGTAGTATTTGTTGAAGCAGTGAGGGAATCTGGTCGAAGGGGTACAAAGATATTTCTTGGGTTGTCCACCACTGAAAGAATCCTTCTCTTTGTTCACAAAGTCTAGCTTAGCAGTCCCCTTTCCTTCAGGGTGAGCGGATCAGTCAGTCCTTTTCTCAGCAGGGATAACAGGTCAGTTACCCTGTTAATTGTTTCCTTTTTATTCTTGTAGAAGAAAGAAACTACCATCTCAACATTCGTGAAAGATGAAATTAAAGCTGTATGCAAATTAATTCTAAATGAATCAATGACTTCTAACTCTTCCTACTACTACTACTATCTAGTATTTCTATAGCGCTACAAGGTGTACGCAGCGCTGCACAAACATAGAAGAAAGACAGTCCCTGCTCAAAGAGCTTACAATCTAATAGACAAAAAAAAAAGTAATCAAATCAATTAATGTGTACAGGAAGGAGGAGAGGAGGGTAGGTAGAGGCGAGTGGTTACGAGTCAAAAGCAGTGTTAAATAGGTGGGCTTTCAGTCTAGATTTAAAGGTGGCCAAGGATGGGGCAAGACGTAGGGGCTCAGGAAGTTTATTCCAGGCGTAGGGTGCAGCGAGACAGAAGGCACGAAGTCTGGAGTTGGCAGTAGTGGAGAAGGGAACAGATAAGAAGGATTTATCAATGGAGCGGAGTGCACGGGAAGGGGTGTAGGGAAGGACGAGTGTTGAGAGATACTGGGGAGCAGCAGAGTGAGTACATTTATAGGTTAGTAGACGAAGTTTGAACAGGATGCGAAAACGGATAGGGAGCCAGTGAAGCGACTTGAGGAGAGGGGTAGTATGAGTAAAGCGACCCTTCCCCCACCCTGCTCAGTCCCAATTTATGACAGCTGGTTGCAAACAGTATTAGCAAAGTCCTTCATCAGTTCATCGATGAAATTTCTTTTATAGTTTTTCTCTTCAACACATTCACACATTTCAGGGAACCAAAACACTTTAACAAATTGCCTTTCCTTTTAGAGTTGAGCCCTCTTTCTCAGCAAGCCTAGGTCTCAACGGCTGGCAGACTGAACCCTTTTCTCACACTACAGAAGGCTTAGACTGCAGTGTGACCCACCCCATTTCTTCTGGTAACAGGGACTTCCCATAAGCAAGAGAAAAAGAAAGGTATTCTATTTCTTCATAGATTAATCATTTGCTTCCTGTTTAGAGACACTACTGACTGCTACCTTGCATCAGTTGTTAAAGGTACTGAACCGTTATCTCTTTCCCGGGATCTCTAGGGACGGATATGTCTTCATCATAAGTTCGGGGTTTCTTGGTTTGGGGATACTCCCCCCCCACTTCCTTGGGATCCTCCAATTCTAACTCACTGGGAGATTTTGTACTATGTAGTTCCTCCCTTGGGAACCTCTGAACTGGTCCCAGTTGGTCCTCACTATATCTCCCTTCCTTCTCCTCCTATGTAATTTACATCCTCTCTCAGCTTTCATGCATCCCAGTTTCCGCTACTGGTAAAGTCCTTCATTACATTGAATTTCTCCATTTTGTTTTTGTCTTGAAATAAGAGGGAACACTGGTGGAGCTGTGGGGATTTTTTTTCCTTAGTTCCAGGTAACTTCTCATACCTCATGCCTTCCTGCTGTGGGGGCACAGAAGAATCTAACCTGCTGACCAACAGGGGTAGAGATGGCCTCAGGGGGATAAAACCTCATCTTCCCCTTTATATTTAGAAGTCATACATCAGGAAATAATGTGCATGCATCCTCTGTTGGCCATCTTGCCCCCCCTCCTTTATCTCTTTGCTGGTTTATTATTAATTGTCAACTTTAGAAACATGTGGCTTTTTCTTGTGTTGCTGTGTGCAGACAAATTGTTACTGGGTCCCAGCTGTTAACGAATAATGGGAAGTCTTGGAGCTCTTCTCTAATGGTAGTGGTTTTAACTGCTTTCTTTTTGGCTTGTTGTAGTGTTTTTCAAGTGAATGTTCAGTTTTACGCTGTTAATTAATCAGACTGGCGGTTTGCAGTTTACTTTTGACCCCAGTTTGACTGCTTTTATGTTTCAACAATTTTTATTGATGACAAATCAATATGAACGTATCCAGCAATGAATAACAGAAATTCCAATATCAAAACATATATAAGAAAGATATAGCAGTACCAACAGTTATCAAGCTTTTAATATTAACTACCCCCCACCCCCTTACTCACTATGATGATGATTTTTCATATTCAACAATTTTTATTGAAGACATATCAAATACCCCATCAAAATGGTCTCAACATGCATCAATGGTAATCACCAACCAAATTTTACCAACAAGTGTGTTTCATCCTGAAGGTTTCCTTGTAGGTCTCCCTCCTCCCCCTCCCACTCTTCCCCACAACTAATTAGCCCACTAGTCCAAGGCATCTGAGCGTGAACAGGTATAAGAAACCTATCAATCATCCCCTCCTATGGGGGAAGAAAGGTCTGTACTCTGATGACCCTCCCTCTCCCCTTTTAAATACTACTGCACATAATGAGTCGTAAAATGAAGGGGTTTCACTATTATGCATCCACAATACCTAACATTCTCTACATGAACCTCGTAAACGAAAATAACCCTCCTTATCTAACCCATCCACAAATTCCCAACCCCTCCCCCGCTCTGTTCCCCCTAGTTATGAACACTGTCGAGAAGGAAGAAATGTGGGTCCCCTGCAAGTATCCCTATATACTGTTATAGAGTCAGACAAAGCTTTAAGTTTATTAAGAATATGGCTCCGAGCTTTGAGACAATATATTGATGTATCCAGCCCAAGTGTGATAGAAGTTGCGTTGGGTTTTATGGTTACGCAGAGAGTCCTGGCGCTCCATCATAAGCAACGCATTAAAGCGATTATGTCACTGCCAGAATGAGGGAGGCGTTTTCTGAGTCCAGCAATCCTGTTCTGCATCCTACAACTTATCATGTGGAGTACCTCAGGGTTCGGTTTTATCTCCACTACTGTTCAACCTATTCATCAGTCCCCTGGCGCTCCTCATTCAAACAATGGGTATAAGTTTTTACTCATATGCAGATGATTTTTTGCTTATCCATTATGTTAGACCATTGAACATAGATCTTACACCCATTCAAGTATGCTTGGATAGAGTAGCAGACTGGTTAACTACACATCAGCTGGTACTGAACCCGGATAAGACTACAACATCTTGGATAGTAGGGCAAGGCACATATCCCTCTGTAGTACCTGTGCTATTTGGTCAGAATATTCCAACAGTTAAGTCTTTTAGATATCTCGGGGTCATTATTGATTCCGCATTGACCTTTGAGGAACAAGTATCCGATGTAGTGAAAAAATCTTTCTTTCATCTGAGACGGCTTCGGTCAGTCAGAAATTCAATAAGTAAGGGCTCTCTCAAAACGCTGACATCTGCATATATTACTTCACGTTTAGACTATTGTAACATTATATATGCAGGGATTACCCAAGCAAATTTAAAGCGATTACAAAGAATTCAAAATACAGCAGCACGTATGATCTGTAGGGCCCGGAGGGATGATCGAGCAACACCTTTATTGCATCATCTGCACTGGCTCCCGGTTGAAGCAAGAATAAAGTTTAAGGCTCTTGTCCTTACACACAAAGCCTTTCACACATTAAACCCCAGCTACTTGTCGAATTTAACAATCCCCTACACAGCTATGCGAACTCTCAGATCCCTAACAGATAACAGGTTAGTCATTCCCCCTCTTACTAAGGCTAGGTGGGAATCTACACGGAGATCGGCTTTTTTCTACCTGTCACCCTCTCTTTGGAATAGCCTTCCAAAGGAGATCAGACTAGAGAAATCTTATCTCCATTACCGAAAACTTCTGAAAACCTTTCTCTTTATAAGCTATGTAGAACAGAACTTGGCATAATGAGATAAGGTCAAAAAGACAAAGAAAAATGGGATAGCTTAATTGTATACTAGATTTTTAATTTGTATTGATTTATTATGTATCTATCTTGATTGCTGTCGTTCCTGTCACGAATGGAATTCCTATGTTGGTTTATTTGTATATACCAATTTTTTATATATATGTAACACCGTTCTGTTTTGCAGTTGCAACAAGACACGGTATATAAATCAACATAAATAAACATAAATAAATATTGTTTGAAAAAACGTCTATCATATTGGTTCGGTGCGTAGACATTTACTATTAACAAAGGATGATTATTCACGTGAACTTCCAGAAGGACGTACCTTCCCAACGGGTCTGATATCAACCGTTTGTTTGTTTTGTTTTTTTACAATATGGAGTCCCTTGCGGAATAAAATAACTCCCGCTTTCTTATTGTGTGTTGGACTCTCCACGTAATCGCCCACCCACCATCTACGTAATTTTTTATGTTCTTCTGCTATCAAGTGCGTCTCCTGTAGCATAGCTATATGTGCTTTTTGTCTGTTTAAGATTTGCAGGATCTTACTACGCTTTGTTCGGGGAGGAAATACCCCCCACATTCCAAGACACTAATTTAACCATAACCTACCGGTGATGGCCTAAATACGCAGCTACTTTAGAATTAGATTGTAAGCTCCTTTGAGCAGGGACTGTCCTATGTTAAATTGTACAGCGCTGCGTAACCGTAGTAGCGCTTTAGAAATGTCAAGTAGTAGTAGTAGTAGAATTAAATAAGTGTCCCAGCCTACACCCCTCCCTTCTTCATTCCCAAATGAGCAAGCCTTCCACATTTCTTCCCCTCCTCTCTACACACGCCTTACTAGAGCAGCACCCTCCAACTCCCGCTCCCCCCCGCTTCCCCCCTCTCCCCTTTCCCAGTTCCCTGAAAGAACTCATCACGTGTTGGTGCCCCAAATCCCCACAATAACACACTATAAACTGCCCGCTTTGAATAAGCAGCAAGCAAGAAGAATACATTTTATCCCCCTTAAATTAATAGCATGCATTCCCTTCCTGACCGGGTAGCAGCTTTCCCGCAAGCCTTTTTATAAACCCCCTAGCCCCAATACCAACTGTCCCACTTGGGTCTTGCAGTCCCATCTCAGCTCTCATGTCCAGGTGTATTTCTGCAATCCTTTGTGGAGTCATCCCTCCGAGCATTGTCAATTCAACCTGCAGTCTCCTGTGACAAATCTTTAACAAAGTCTTTAGCCGCATCCACCGCTGCAAAGAACTTCTCTGTTCCATCATAGTAGACTCTGTTTCGCTGGATATATCAGGGCGAATCTGATTTTATGTTTAAATCTTTTTATTAATTGTAACAAAGCTAATAGAGTATACTGTGAAAAGAGATCATTATAAATTGGCAGTGCATAACTCCAGTTGCTATACAAATTTTTCCATTTTATCTCCCCGTCCCCTCCTCCCCGTCCCCCCCCCCCCTCTGATTACATTTCAACAAGTGTTATTGGTAGTGTAACACAATATGGTTCCCACAAGTTCAGTATACAATGGATCGAAAAACTTAAACAAAGCAGTCTAAACAAGAACTGACTTTTACCTCATTGATAAGCTTGTGACACTTATGAACAGTCCCTACCCCTTCCCCTTCCCAATACTTTAATTAGTAACGATTTGGTTGATGTTCATCATGTCCAACAAAAATCAATAGATTCACTCTCTGTATCAACATTCAGTCTTAACACAAGTGTTCACCTGCATCAAAGCTTACAGTATCTTCCTTATTTCACAGTTTCCCCTCCTATCCCCACCCCCCCTCCTCATTTGTCCCTTTATCTATAGCTACTATTTTTCATGGTATTGATACTATCATGCTATTACATGTATTAACCAGTCCAAAGCCCACATCTGCTTAATGCTGCACTGTCTAGGGCGGTCCCAATTTGTTAAGCACTGCACTCCTAGCCTTGTGGGAGATATGTTGTAAATAGCTTGACCATATTTAACAAATATTTTCCTTTTTCTTCGGAGCGCTGTATACCTCCCTGGCCTCCCAGAGCATTAACTCATGTAGTCTGCTTCTCCAGTACCAGAAGGATGGAGGTTCGGCCTGTAACCAATGTTTAAGTATACATTTTTTCCCCACTGCATAGGCCTTGACATAAAAAATAGCTCCTGATCTTTATCAGAAATCCCATACGCATTTCTTTTATTCAAAAGCACTCCCCTCCATGAAAGTAACACTCTGAGGCATATTTTCAAAGCACTTTGGGAGGCTAAGTTCCATAGGTTTCGATGGAACTTTGGGAGGCGAAGTGCTTTGAAAATGAGCCGTCTATGTCCCAATAGTTGTTCGAAATATGTCTGCAACATTTTCCAAAAGTGTTGTATGCTAGCACATCGCCAAAATGCGTGTAAAAATGTGTTATTGTCTTCATGACACTTTGGGCATTGTACATCTGTTATCCATCCTGCTTTTACTGCTTGTGATTGCGATATGTAGCCCCTGTGAATTACCCTGTATTGACTCTCCTGTAGTTCCGCCCCTCCCACTTGTCCCGGGATATCTTTTATCATTTTGCAAAGGTCTATACCTGTCAGATCATATCCTAGATCTTTGCTCCATGACTTTTCAAGTGTCTCATATACACGGGGGGGGGGGGGGGGGCTAAGGGTCTCCCACACTTTGTGTAAACTCGATATGGACACCTGCCCATGGGCGTCCCCTTTCAAAAAATCACGTATCCTGGATCCCAACCTTGTGCCCAAAGAGTTTGGTCCATGCTGAACCAGTAGTGATGTAGTTGCCGATATGTGTAATGATCCTTAGCGTTTAGAGAGAATCTCTGCCTCATGTCATTAAAACTATATAGAACCCCCTCTTCATTCATTAAGTGTTCTAATAAGGTGATACCCTGTACCGACCATCTCTCAAATAACCCCTTTTCCAGCCCTGGTAGGAAATGTCCATTCCCACACAGTGGGAGCTGATCACTAACATTGGGATTATGTTTCCAAGACTGCATAACTACTCTCCATACCCTTCTCAAAGGTTGAAGCAATATACTGTTTCTGGCACAGACTGGTAAACTTTTTGTTTTTGCATGTAACAGGAAGTTCAGATGCCAGGGCCTAAATAATGCTTGCTCCCAGCTCAATGGTGTATACTGAGTGGTATTACAGAGCCAGTCCCTGAGATGTCTTGTAAGGCATGCCTGGTTGTACTTTTTAATACTGGGTAATCCCATTCCACCCCGTGCCATCCATCGTTCAAGTAGTCAAATCGCACCTTAGATTTCTTCCTCCCCATAAAAATCCCCGACAAATCTTATTCAACTGTCGTAAATCCTTACTGTTTATGTATATTGGTAGCACCTGCAACAGATAGAGCCATCTAGGGAATATGATCATTTTAAATAGATTTATTTCGGCCCATTAATGATATCGGTAAGGGTTCCATCGTTCAATAGACTGTCTAGTATCCTGTAATTGTTTTGCCACAGTAATTGTATAGATTTTTGTGGTATCCATTGTCAAGCGGATTCCCAAATACCTGAAAGATTCCTCTGCCCATCTCAATGGTAAGTGCCTCAACCTATCTCTTATTGATCTCCCTCCTCTGCAAAACTTCAGACTTCTCTAGGTTGAGCTTAAAGCCAGAGAAGTCACCCTATTCTGCCATACACTCTAAAAGAGCCGGCCACGAGGTTTCTGGTTGGGTTACATGAGCTAGTAAATCATCGGCAAAAGCTGCTATTTTAAAAGTTTCCGATCCCACCTGAATACCTTGTACATCAGGTGTCTTCTGTATATCTCTTATCAATGGGTCCAAAGTTAGAACAAACAATAGGGGCGACAATGAGCATCCCTGTCTTGTCCCCCGATTTATGGGAAACGGCGAGGACAAGATACCATTGACCCCCACCTGAGCTTGTGGCAAATAGTATAAAGCTTGAATCGCTTCTTGAAAGAACCCCTTTATACCATAGGCGTCTAAAGTTCCAAATAAAAAACCCCATACTACTCTATCAAACGCCTTTTCAGCGTCGAAACTAACTAGAAACCGATGGCATGGCCTGTTTAGATGTCTTCTCCAAGGTTGTCAAAATCTTCCTCATGTTTTGGTAATAGTTCTACCCTGTACAAATCCCACCTGAGATTCCTCAATTAGATCTGGCAGTATTCGAGATAGATGATTTGCCAAGACTTTAGCAAATAATTTAGCCTCATAATTAAGCAGTGATATTGGCCTATAGGATTCAGGTTTCTGGATATCCCTCCCTGGTTTGGAATTACTGTGATTTGTGCTGTCCTTAGAGAGGCGGGCATTTGTTTCTCCTGCACTATAGCATTAAACATTGAAGTAATTGGTGTTACTATTTCGTCTTTTAATAATTGTAAAATTCTCCTCTGTACCCATCCGGGCCCGGAGCTTTACCCAAGGCCCCTGCTGTATAGCCCATGAGACTTCCTCTACTTCAATAGGAGCGTTTAACATATCTAAGCTTGTTACATCTATTTGTGGGAGATCTTGTCCATCAAAATAGATCTCACTATCTACCGCGGGTGGATCTGGGATGGCGTATAGGTTCTTATAGTATTCTTGCATAATTTTATTAATTTGAATGTCCTCGTTTTCTAAGGTTCCTGTAGCTGATTGCAATGCATTTATCTTATAGGGACCCTGCTGAGACTTTGTCAATCTGGCCAGCATTCTTCCACTTTGTTGGCATATTTATATAATTGATATCTATAATCAGTATAATTTTTTTTTGCCTACAATGCAACCTCTCATTCAAGTTTGTTGTAATTCCAAAGTTGGGCTTTTAGTGCTATAGGTGGTGTCGGCCATATTCTCGTCTGACCCTTGTTATTCTTTTTCTAACCGAAGCTGTTCCTTCTCCCATACTTTTTTTTTGTGATTAGTATAAGCAATTGTCCTCCCTTCTAAGTACGGCCTTGGCCGTATCCCAATAAAGTATTGGAGTCGTCTTATGTGCCTGATTAGCGTCTTGGAATTGTTTATATTTTTTAAGTATGAACTCTTTAAAGTTCGGATCTTTGTATAGTCGAGGAGGGAATCTCCACTGAAATAAACCAGGTCTTCTTTCTGAAACATCCCACATTACTGTTACCATAGCATGGTCTGATATTTTAATAGGGCCTAGTCCGCTGCACAAATTTGTGTAAAGAGGGGGGTCGGAGAGATAAATATGTAGTCTATCCTTGACATGGTGCCGTGCGCTCGAGACAGGTGAGTATAATCATGCTCTAATGGATGCAGCGTTCTCCACACGTCCACCAGGTCAAGGACCCCACTCAACGTTGCTATCCCTCTAGATTCCCCTCCCGCCCCCCTCTTCTCCCCTTGCGACCTGTCTATTTGGGGTCTCCCACCGCATTGAAGTCCCCTCCCACCAGCAGGGGGTACCTTCGAAACTTATTAGATGTCGCAAAAGTTGTTTATAAAATCCCTTGGCATATGTATTGGGAGCGGTAAACGTTACATAAACCACTGATTGACGCTCTACTGTTAAATGTGCCAATACAAACCTACCTTCCTTGTCGGCAATGATTTTATGTGTCTCAACCTGGATCCCTTCTTAATCAGTATTATGACCCCCGCTTTTTTAGCCTGTGCCGGAGATTCATAATATGTACCTACCCACCAGCGACGTAATTTCTCATGTTCTTTGCATTTAAATGTGTTTTCTTGCAGCATCGCGATTGTGACTTTCTGCTTATGAAGTTCCTGGAGAATTTTCTGTCTTTTTATCGGTGAAGATATCCCTCCCACATTCCAGGACACTACTTTAAGTGTCATCCCACATGCTCTTTGATGCTAAAACCCATGATTCTAAGATTTCATTGTTTGGGCAGAAGGGGCATCCCACCCTATGCCCCCGCCACCAATAACTAGACAGTGTGTCTCCTAAACATGCTTTGTCTAAGATGTCATTACCTTTTTTCTGTACCTCAACTACCATGAAATGTATGTTTTTCATTGTCCCTCCCTCTCCCCCTCCCCCCTCCCCGACTCCCCAAACCCCCTCCACACCTTGCAGCACCCATGTGCTTCACTTCCGTGCACCGGATCTGGGTCCCACCCGATCCATTAAACTATATCATTAGATACTGTCGTCCCCCCTGTTTCCTTGCAAATTAAACCAACACTGTTATAACTGCAAAACCATCACATCAACTGCAAATAATCATGACTCATCTGTCCAATACTGCTTCTCCACGTCCGTTCGTCCAGGCTCTTTTTATTCCCTCTATGTCTTTGTTCAGGTGTTTCCAGAAGTGTTTAGTCTGTCTTCCTCCAACCTGTCCACAAATGCTTGGGGCGGCTTCTACTCGTGTCACAATACTTTACTGCGCCGTTGTGTTGAATTCTCAATTAGCTGGGGTATAATAAGCTAAACCGGACCCTTCATCTTGTGTAGTCGCCCACAAACTGTGAATACTGTTTACATTGGAGTGATACTTTGGTGGAATAGTCTTGAAAACACAGTATCTTGTGGCCATCTATTTCCAATGCCTTCCCTTGCCGAAGAGCTGCTAGCACGTCCATCTTATGCTGATAATGGAGTAACCTTAAGATGACCACTCTAGGCCTTGCATTAGCCTCCTTTCGCGGTCCCAAGCGGTGTGCCCGCTCAGTCTGAAGTGGTCCGTTCATAGCTGAGTGAGGCAGGTTCTTAGCAAGCCACGGCTCTAAAAAGCCCCTCAGTTCTGCATCAATTATAGATTCCGGTATTCCTACTAATCGGAGGTGGTTCCTTCGAGAACGATTCTCCAAGTCATCTACTTTTTCCTCCAGGATTGAAATAGTTTTTTGGAGATGTTCAATTGACTTAGATGTTTCCTGCGAGGAATCTTCCACGGACCCCACCTCTGTTGAACCTCCTGAAATTCCGTGGTAAAGGTAGTGATTCTTTGATCCATTCCTTCAAGTTTATCGATAATTTGTTGGAGCTTATGGTTCATAGTGTCCTCCACAGCAGCTTTTACTTCCGTTACTATTTCTGAGGCCCAAGCCGAGCTGACCGATGGTGATGACTGAAAACTTTTATCTGCCATCTTTGTTCCTCCGTTCTTGTTTTTTTCTAACTCTTTCTTGTTGCTTCTGGTCGCCATGTAATTGTACTGAAGTCGCCTTTATTCGGATTTGCTTTCCAAGAATAGATAGTTCTGCCCTGCCTTTGCAGCTACAGTAAAGGTATATGTCTTTATAGTTATAATTTGTCTGATCTGGTCAGTGAAATCTACTAAATACAAGTCTTTTTACACCGCTAACCTCCTCCTCCACGGATCAGCTTGAGGGGCACGTGTGGGAGCCATTCGCTTGGCCTATTCCGCCTCTTTGCCGCTCACCTCGCGGGCACTTCGCTGCTTTTCTTTGCTCCCTTCCTCTCTCTCACATGCGCCTCATTGTTTGTTCGCCCCTCTGTTTGTCCCTCCGATTTTGCCGCTTCCGTTGTTTTCTCGCTTTAGCGGGTATGGATATTTTCCCCGTCAAATCCGCCTCCTTTCTCCATTCATTTTATAACTGGAAGGTGCCCTCCGGCTATTACCAATCGCGGCTCCACGCGGGCGCGAGCAAGCAGGTTTTTATCGCGTTTCAACTCCTCATTCGAACCGGATGGGTCTTAATGCATTTGGAGGCATACAGTAAGTATTCCGCTTCCCGTAGCTCTCTCTTCTGCCATAATTTGGGGTCGGTAATGCTATTTCTGGTGGGATCCCCGATCTTCGTCTTCAGGAGCTCAGATCGCGGCGGCCATCTTGACCGGCAGCTCCACCGGAAGTCAGGACGAATCTGATTTTTTTTCTCATGTAGCACCACACAAACAGGTGTGAACTCTTTCCACACGCGCCTAATAATCCTGAAAACAAAGGATCTCTGCCCTTCATAACAAAGTTCCCCTCCGGAACGCAATGCCTGCAGAATCGCTTGTTTGTGACCATAATGTAAGATTTTTGGTATCACTGCACCTGGTCCTCGCCGCACCCGACTTCTTCGGGCCCAGCCGATGTGCCGCTCAATCTGCAATGGACCAGGTAAGTTGTTGAGTTTCAAGGAACGCAGGAGCCAATTCTCCAAGAAGCCCCCCAGCTCCGATTCTTATCTGCTCAGATAGTGCAATTAACCCGAGGTTTTTACGTCTGGATCGATTTTCTCGGATCGTCCAGTTTGTTTTTCCAGCTCCACTATCCGCTTCTAAAAGCCTCTGCGGTTGCTCAGATTCTACCATGCGGTCCTCTGTCACTAATGGCGCTGTTGCATATGATCCAAGTCTAAATGGAAACGTCAGGGCGTTCATGAGCGGATTCCGCCCGATCGAACAGAGCCTGTAATTTTTTTATCAGGGCCGCCTTCACTGCTGCAGTAACCTCTGCCGTAATTTCTGCAGTCCATGCCGAACAGACACTCGAATTTGGAGATTGCTGCCCAGCTGCCATCTTAGGTTCACGGGTTGCTTTTCTCCTTCCTTTATGCTTTGCCGCCATCCTCGGCTTCCCCGTTCAGTCCTGCAAATCAACCTACCACCCGATCTCCAATCTTTTTTGTTCTGCCGAAACGGGACTTCTTTTGCCCCACTTTTGGGCTCGATAAGTAAGATGAGGGGGACTGGCAGGAGCTCCGCTCGAACGCGTATTT
The DNA here is from genome assembly GCF_901765095.1 of Microcaecilia unicolor. Classification (NCBI taxonomy): domain Eukaryota; kingdom Metazoa; phylum Chordata; class Amphibia; order Gymnophiona; family Siphonopidae; genus Microcaecilia; species Microcaecilia unicolor. The sequence continues at coordinate 81,362,917 of NC_044042.1, read as the reverse complement.
ACTCCTGCATCGCGCCACGTGACCTCCCAGTTTGACTTCTTTAATAGATGTTCTTTTTTTTGGTTATGTAGTTCCCACCTACCTGTTTTTTTTTTTTTTAATGCTTTGGAACCTCGCCCTTTTTGGGTTTGTGCTTCTAGTAGTGCCTTCTTCTGTTGGGCTGCCTATCTGCTTTCTGTGCAGAAAATTTTATATCTACGAACTCGACTACTTTTGGTATCAACAATTTTTCACCACTCATGCAGTATCATGTTTGTCAGTTTGGTATTCGGAGTGCAGTGTCTCAGTGGGTTCTTTTTTTTTTTTTTTTTTTTTTTTTTTTTTTTTTACCTGTAGCATCGAGTTACTTTTCATGAAAATTAAACCACTAATGTGCTCTGCTCTAATTGCATTTCTTTTATCCAAACTATTAACAAAAATTTATTCTGATTTAAGTTTAGACAAATCTTCCTTTTCTGTGGCTGGCACATTCAGCTCAGTTATGGTAATTTTCAATTGCTGTTTTCCTCTCTGCCCTTTTAGTTACTGTGACATAGGTTAAGCTCCATTATCTCTTGATAGGATTGGCTATTTTCTCTTGCACGTTGTGCAGTCAAAGAAAAGTGGTCTTATTCCCACCTGCATTCAGCTTCATCTCAACTTGATGTACAATGATAGGCAGAAAAAACAAATAACAATGTCTTAGTTCTCCTACTTTGCTCTCCAGTATTGAATACGTGTATCATGCCCTTGCTTACTGCTATAACTACCTTAGATGACACAGTGCCTACAGAGCTCCGCTTTGCAGCTTTCTACAATTGCTCTTTTCAACAATTTTACAGCTCCTCAATAGCTGCCTACTACTCTCTGCCTTCTCAGTAACGTAGCTTCTGTTTCTTAGATGAGAGAATTCTTCTGTGCTGCTAAGTAGCTGTAACATCCTTTGCTGGCTGAGTGGCAGCAACATTCCGGGCTGGGTTTTTTTGACGACAATGTTCTGGGATATTTTTTGGTGAAAACTTCTGTTCTGCGGCTTGGGCAGCAATCTGGTTTGCCTGTATGAGGTTGCAACAGCGGCGGTCACCTGTGGCGGTATCTGTGGGAAGCTAGCTACAGCAGTCTAGGGTTTTTAGATACAGCTGATGCCGGTGGAGCGTGCTTCTTCACCTGCCTGTTTGTCCCCACTGCCTTCCTGCAGGTCTGATGCCTGTGACAAGTGGCAGCATGTACTTCTCTAGATCCTGCTTCTATACAATCCACTTGTGTACACTCGCTGGTATGTCATCTGCGCCTCCATTCTGTGATCAGTGTTGGCACAGCTCTGTAGGTCTCCTATTGTGCCTCTCTTAGACAGGCCACCGCATCTTGGCTGTTATTAACCTGTCCTCTTAAGGCCTCTGAGGCCATGGTTTCATGGCTTAAAAATAAAAAGTATATGGGTTGGATTACATCATTTTGCTCTGTCTACTGGGTCTTCTTTCCTGTTTATCCGGACTGTTTCAGGTCCTTATGTTTCTTATTTTTGTCTGAGCTTAAGGTTTTCGCGTCTGAGTATGACTTTCTGCCTGTCAGACACTCCATTTTATCGAGGCCTTTTGTCACCTTTCTTGATTCGTTTACTGCTGGACTTCCCTTTTTCCATTCCCAGCAACTCTACGACTTGTTTTTGGGGATTCAGCGTTCCCTTCATAGGTATGTTAGGTTTTGGATTGTTCCCTTCCTAACATCCTTTTATGAAAGCCTTTGGTTGGAGCCTATTTTGGTTCACACCATATATTGCATATTCTCCATTACTATGTCTCATCATTTCTACTTTGTCATGAAACTCTCCCTACTGTTCCTCCTCCATGACCTCTCTTGTTTTTCCTCCTTAATCGTTTTCTGCTTCTGGACTATTTGGTCCCACCCCTGTTTGGGGGACACTGCTTTGCTACATCCCTTTTAGTCTGGGTCTGGTATGGACAGAAAGGAAGGAGAAATTGTCATACTGATCATTTCTTTTCTTTAGTCCTGCCAGACCAGCCTAGAACCCCTCTCATGGTTTTTTGTTATGTGAATGTTTCCTTTCAGATGTCATTCCTTCTACTTTTCAGTTCCTTGATCTATCAGATCGCACATCTCCTGACTCAGTGAATACTTGTATATCAGAGTATAAGCCTCATTCAATGGTAAGGCTAAGGCACATTTGATCTCCAGTTTTGAAATTGACTGGTATGGAAGTCTTACATGAGCACGCAGTTATGGAATGCATTACCTACAGACTTGAAAGCAATCAACGAAACAACTATCTTTCGAAAATCTCTGAAAACATTCTTCTTCAACAAGGCCTACAATGAGAGCCTAGTACCTTAAGTCACCTCACCAACCCACTCAATTAGGAACGCCCACCTTCTATAACTACCCCAATCACTCTCTTCCTTCTTCTCTCTTCCCTTCCTTTGATCGCTACACACTACTAACTGTATCTGATATCCTGAAATGACAATGTTAACAAATCTATGTAAGCCACATTGAGCCTGCAAATAGGTGGGGGAATGTGGGATACAAATGCAATAAATAATAATGAGCACAATTGCTTGGCTATTCAAAATATTGAACATTCTATGTTGCATGATATCTTTAAGGGACGTTTCAGATGGGACTACTTTTTCTCTGTCTGCTGGTGGATGGGCATAACCCTCTAATCTGGACTAGTCAGGTAGGACTAAAGGAAAGAAAATTATGTAAGACATAATTTCTCCTTACATACATACTTATGGATATCTGTGAATCAGTTAATTGGTAATCTGTACATGCCTTCAGAAAGCATAACCGTTTGGATCAAAACATCCTCCAAAATGTATTTTCTTAGTAGTATCAACTTCTCATCTGTCCCACACTGTTTTTCTAAGTAGTCGTTCTGCAACCCAACCCTCAGCTTGGGAGTCCTATGGCTGATTCTATCCTGCTTTATCAGTAGAGAAAGTACAGTTGCTTACCTTTTAAAGGATGCTTTCTGTAGACATACAGCCATATAATCCTTCCCACCTTCCCAAAACAGTTGGAAGAAGTTAGGCTCAACCTGTGCGTCCTTGGAAATACTTGAAAAACTCATCTTGATGCTGTTGGATAATGCTACCTATTTGTGTGGCTGATTTATATCCTGCATTTTGTGGAGAACTGCCATTACAGGTAAGCAGCTGCACTTTCTGTGGTACACCTGTTCAGATTTGTTTGTTCAAAACGTGGTATACTACCCTTCCCTTAAGAGCATCAGTGATTTACTGGTAAAGGCATACCAGTGTTATGGCCCACTTACTGAGAAACACTGGTTTATATTATATTATACAGTTATTTCTTTTAAAATCCAGATATCTAAGTATTCAAAATCTTTAATTGACTATTTCAGAAAGAAGCCCCTTCAATTTGTTTGCAGTGCAGGTGTGAGGGGCATAGTTTCCGCCATATAAAAACTCTAATAGACTCAAATTGGGAGAAAGTGTGTATATGGAACTATAGCTTGACATGGATTACCAATAAATAATAAAATATGTTTTATAAACATTTCTTAACTTCTGTCACCCAACAGAGATTCGCTGGAACTCTCAAATTCCTAATTTTTTAAATAAAGTTGGGGATAACGAACATCTTTATGCTATTTCACATTTTAGTTCAAAGTATTAGATATATACCTATTTATTAACATTCTTTTGGCAAAGTATATAATCAAATCCAATTTATAATGTCTCCTATATTTCCCATTTTGTCCAAAACTCAGAGCATGTAGTCCTAAATTACTTTATTAAGTGTTTTTATTGAAATCTAAACTGAGCATGCTTAACACTCTTGTTTATTTCAGAGAGCAGCTAACACCTAGCAAACATATTTGATGTGATGCTTTTTTTATCATCAGTCTTGTTTGATCAGGTACTACCAACTCTATGACCACTTTAACCTCGATGCTAAAATGGCTGACACCTTAATATTTTGATTTCATAACCATATCGGTTGATAAGACATCATTTATATGTTTATCATAGAACTATTAGATTAAATTGTAAAAATATATATAATTTTTTTCTAAGGATTCAGACTGAGAGAGTCGACTATGGCAGTGAAACAGACTTGTATGGCCTGGTGTCTAACATCTTGGAAGAGCCAGATAAATCACAACCATATTTTACTGATGGGTTAGTACTCTCTGTGATTGTCGATATATTGATCTGTTTCTTTGCCTGCAGGCACCTCATTGTTGAATACTTTGGGTTGAATTTAACAAGTGAGAAATCCTTTGAAAAGTAAGGGTCACTGTGTCATTTTACTAAGTAGCTTTATGAAGATATTCATTGCCTTTATTATATCAGAGGCATTTGACTTAATATATGCCAGTTCAGCTTCCTTTTCATTCTGTTAGACCAGTCCAGACCAATGGGCTGTGTCCAAATACCATCAGATAGAGATAAAGTCTCTCAGTGACATCACCAGGGTATGGACTGGTGCAGCTGGAACTCTTCAGTACTTTGCTTTCACCAGCAGATGATTTAGACTGGCAGGCCAACTGTACCAGATCAAAGTTTGGGTAGGGCTTAGAGGCATGCAGAGCTTGAGGTGGGAGTCTGTAGAAGCCCCTTTCCCACCTAGTGGAGGAGCTGACATTTCAAATATTGTATCAGTCGCAGTTTGGATTCAGAAATTTGCACAGTACAAAAACATTGCTGTCTCAAGAATTAAAGAATCTCTAGCAAAAGGCCAGCAGAACATTGTTGTTTATGCAGACCTGTAGTTGGGGTGATGAGTTAAGATTTAGGATCTGTTTCAGAATTTCGATTGTGAAGATATTTTGTGATGTTTGAATGTCTTTGTTTTTATATTATGTGTGTGATTATGTAATCCACTGAGAACTTTGGATTGAGCAGAATAGAAGTTAAAAAAAAAAATTAATATCCTGCTACAATTTGATATCTGTCACCTTCAACACAGTGAATCACAATACTTTACTTTATAACATAGTAACATAGTAGATGACGGCAGAAAAAGACCTGCACGGTCCATCCAGTCTGCCCAACAAGACAACTCATGTGTGCTACTTTTGTGTATATGTCTGCCCAGCACTAGCCCCGCCTCCCACCACCGGCTCTGGCACAGACCGCATAAGTCTGCCCAGCGCTATCCCTGCCTCCCAACCTCCAGTCCCGCCTCCCACCACTGGCTCTGGCACAGACTGTATAAGTCTGCCCCGCACTATCCCCGCCTCCCACTACCGGCTCTGCTATCCAATCTCGGTTAAGCTCCTGAGGATACTTTCCTTCTGAACAGGATTCCTTTATGTTTATCCCACGCATGTTTGAATTCCGTTACCGTTTTCCTCTCCACCACCTCCCGCGGGAGGGCATTCCAAGCATCCACCACTCTCTCCGTGAAAAAAATAAGTTCAGCGCCATTACATAAGTACATAAGTAATGCCACACTGGGAAAAGACCAAGGGTCCATCGAGCCCAGCATCCTGTCCACGACAGCGGCTAATCCAGGCCAAGGACACTTGGCAAGCTTCCCAAACGTACAAATGTTCTATACATATTTTTGGAATTGTGGATTTTTCCCAAGTCCATTTAGTAGTGGTTTATGGATTTGTCCTTTAGGAAACCGTCTAACCCCTTTTTAAACTCTGCTAAGCTAACCACCTTCACGTTCTCCGGCAACGAATTCCAGAGTTTAATTACACGTTGGGTGAAGAAACATTTTCTCTGATTTGTTTTAAATTTACTACACTGTAATTTCATCGCATGCCCCCTAGTCCTAGTATTTTTGGAAAGCGTGAACAGACGCTTCACATCCACCTGTTCCACTCCACTCATTCCTTAGCGTCCCTCCGGACCGGACCAGGATTGGACTGATGGGTTGTGCTCGCCTACCAGCAGGTGGAGACTGAGAAAAAACTCTGACTCTAGAGAGCCAATAGGAGCCCTGGCCATGTGACCTTAGCCTCAGTATTTTCTCAGTCTCCCAGCAGGTAGGAAGTGAGCCCATTAGTCTCTCTCCTTTTCTCTTTAGATATTACAGATATTTGTGATAATTCTTCTGTGCCTGGAATCTTATTTAGAGGCTTGACAGGGTTTCCTTTCTCTTCTTTCTTTGACAGCCTCGGGGGTGTTAAACTCGGGTGTCTCGAGTCCACCCCCCTTCCTCCCCATCTCCCTGGCTTAGCAGGGAAGGGCCGTCCCTTTCTCTGGAAAGGTGTACCGTCTTTGGGAGAGGCAGCCACTTTTAACAGGTAGCTGCTTTAAAAGAATTAAATCAAATAAAAGGAAATTCAAAGAAGCAGCCTTTCTTTCCCCAGACTTCTAACGAGCAGGCAGCTCCAGTGTTTTATTATGATTGAGGGGTTATAAAAAAAAAAAAAAAAAAAACAGAAGAAAATAATTCAGTATCTGTGACTTTAAACAGCGATTTTTCTGCGGCCATTTTGTTTCTCCCTCCATCTTATCAGTCGGGGATCTCTCTGCTGAAGGTAAGGCTGCAGTTCATAGAGCAGTTCGGCTCCAAGATGTGTACACTTTTGTATGTGCTGAACGGCGTATTCTAAAATGCTCTTCACATCAGCAGGCAATATTTGGTTGAAAGGGGGCTCCTTTCATATATGGATATATAACAAGCTTTTCTTCTTTTAAATTTCTATGTATCACGGGGCTGTTAACACTAGTTTTTTCTGGTGCTCAGTCATTTTTCATTGCCTGGTGGAAAATCTACATCTTATCATAATTCATTTCAAGCATTTTTCTCAATAGCTGTAGTATTATACAGTGTTTTAAGAACTTTAGAAACTTTTTCTATAGGCATAGAGTAAATTTCTGTCTTTCTTATTTCCTGGTGAATAGGACTACATTGTCTAAGAGTCAATTGATTGGTACTTTGCAATTCTGACCATAATATCTTAGTTCCTTTCAAGCATTTTACTCCATGCCTATGATGTAATATAGTGTTTTAAGAACTTAACAGACACTCTCAATGGCTGTAGTGTTATACAGTGTTTTCTTTTTCCGACTTTAAGAAGCCTTCTCTAGAGGCATACAGTATATTGTTCAGATGCCATGGGGATATATCAGCTCTTTCATATTCTCTGAGGGACAGTCCTGTCTACCAAGCTCCCAGTCACTCAGCTGCCTTAGCAGGCATGCTTTATTCATGTCTTCCCTTCTTTTCCAACTGCCTTGAAGCCTCTCATATTTCATTTTAGCTTTCTTCTGGTTTTTACAGGACATATGGTCACTTAGAGAATAAAGTCATCCTTTCACTTAAAGATAGTGGACGGTCCTCAAACCATCTACTCGTGTTTGTCTCTACTCTATCAGTTCAGCATTGGCAGATTATAAACATCCTGGTTTGGTCCAGTATGCCTATACATACCATCTGCTATCTCTTCCTCTTCCTTAGAGACCTGATGTTATATCAAGCTTTCTTGAATTCAGATACAGTCTTGTCTACACTGCCTTCACCAAGTGGCTGTGGCACAACTTCACTTTTTTCGTTACAGGTAATTTCCAAGTTTGCCCTTTTTCATTTTTATTCTATGCGCCTTCACTCCAGAGTGTTCTTTCAATTGGAAGGGGATTCACTCACTTCCTGTGTATTTATACCATAGGTACATGAGTATGGTTATGCTGGGTAAGGCCTAAAGTCCATCAAGTCCAGCATTCATATCTAATGGGCATAGGTACATAAGTTTTGCCATTCTGGGGAAGCTCAAATGTCCACCTTTCTACAGCCAGAACAGCATTAAAGAAAAAAAAAAAAAAAAAAACCTCTCACGAGAGTATCAAACAGAAATCTCTGCTCCAAAAGCAAGGCTTTGCAGTAATTCTGCAAACTAACGCATACAATATTTGCCATGGCTGTTCACCACTAGGAACACCGGGGACCCTGGGCCTAGGTTCGGTGTTTTAACCTGAAACAAGCTCAACATTCATATCTATTGGGTGTGAGTCTGGTACTACTACTACTTAACATTTCTAGAGCGCTACTAGGGTTACGCAGCACTGTACAAATTAACAAAGAAGGACGTTCCCTGCTCAAAGGAGCTTACAATCTACATCTCAGTGAGGGAGGACGCATGACCGTGGTACGTGGATTAGTGGTATGTGGATTAGGGAGATCCAAGAAATTACAGGCCGGTGAATCAGACGTTCATACTGGGACAATTTTTTTCTGTCCGGAGCGTACTACCATAGCTGGTGGATTCCTATATTCAGAACTTTCTATATTCAGAACTTACCCAACTATGGAACGCCATAGAGATAGGGTTGGAGTTTGTAGCCCTATTTATCTGGTGTCCTTGGTCACCCTTCCTCTTCTCCTCAGGATCCAGAGAATGGCTAGTTTTTTGCTTATGCATTAACCGGTCATTTTCAGCAGTACTCTCTCTTCCGTTCTTTTATAGATCTAAGAGGATGTTCATTGCGCTCTTAGGGTCATTTCATTCTTACCTAGACGACTGCCTAATTGGAGAAAGTCTTATCAGCAGAGTTCTCAGGTCACGCACCGGGTGTTGCATTTCTTACAGTCTCTAGGTTGGGTGGTGATTGTAGCCAGGCCTCTCATTTGATCTCTCATTTGATCTCTCATCAGATATCTCTGATTTTCTCTTTGTTTAGTCAAGTTGGCGCACAGTCTTTTGTCTCCTCTGCAAACATCCCAGTTTATATTTTTCTTGGTGACCTTGGGCCTTCGGCCATTTCCTCACTCTATTCTGCAGAATGCAATTTTACTTTCTAATGCCCAAGAAGGAATTTTCCTTCATCCTATTGCGAATCTCAGGGTCATCAATCGCGCTATTTAAGTGTCATCTAGTTATCTCAAGAACCTTAGTTCTGTCATTGGGATGCTTCGTGCAGTACACTTTTTGGCAGAAGCTTTTTTGTATATATTTTTTTTTTCTGGGGGACCTCAGCAATTCGTTTTACCTTCGGGTGAATTTTGTTTTCCCTACTGACAAACAAGGCGGAGAGAGCTATGTTGGTCCTTGCCATGGCAATGGGTTATGTCATCCGCCAAGGAGGAGTTAAGAGTATACTCTTGAGTTTGTACTCATTTTTCTTAGTTGTGTCACCTGCATTTAGGTGAATGGACTCTCATTTTTTCAGCCTTACTTCCTCACTGCGACACTTCAGGGCTATCTCTTTTTGCCTTCAGGCTCACGAACATTTCTTGCTTCTTCCGTTCAGCAACAGTCTTGACGGAGACAGGGACAGATGCCAACGTCCAGCAGGGGTTTTTCAGCCTTCTTTATGCGTTTCTTCCATCATCTCACTAGGTGTTTACGCAGAACCAAGGCACCCTTCTACATCCGGACCCCCCGTCACTCAAACTTATGGCGTGGTTACTGGGTCTGCAACATCTTTGATATTTTCGCAGGAAGTACTTCAAGTTTTAATTGCTTCCAGACAGAAATCTACATTAAAGTCCTATGAATCAAAGTGGCGACGGTTCACTCTGTGGTACTCCTCTCGCCACTTCATTCCACAAACAGTATCCATTTTGCATGTTTTGGAATATCTTCTGCATCTTGCGAAATCTTGTCTGTCTTACTCATCCATTAGAGTTCATTTGGCAGCTCTATCAGTGATGCATGATACTGTTGACAACCGCACGCTTATGCAGCATCCACTGTCAAAGCGGTTTCTTAAAGGAGTCCTGCACCTGTACCTCCCGCTTCGTCCACCAGCTAGGTGAACTAGGTGAACAGACTCTTAAAGTTCTGTTTTCTAGTAGCCATAACTTTTTCTATAAAGTTTCCCTCTTCAAGCAGTGTTTCCCAGTAGCCATTGCAGCAAGTAGATCTATGTGTGGAATACTTCTATGGTTGGTAACTTCTTTTCGGTCTGCTGTAGTTTAAAGTTTTCACCTTTCCCAATCGGTTTTTTCTTATTGGTTTTGTCCTTCTAGCCAGTAGGCGTAAAAGTTTTTCATTGTTTCTAACCCGCTATATCGCGAAGGATCAAGGAAATGAGAATGTCTATTTCTCTTCTCGCTGAGAGGGCAGTTCCACAGCGTATTACAACATATTCCACAACTTCAGAAGCGGGCTCTATTCTTACTACGGCGATTTTTGGTGCTCTCGGTGCACATTGGTAAGTTGGCAACTTAGTCCTAGTTTCATTTTATTTTGCTCATTGGGACACACTACATGTTAGTTGTCGCCAGGTGGCCTATGCAGCATGAACATTTCTCTGCAGTTTTCATAAGGTCCCTCCCTTCAGATTACTGCTTTGGTACTTCCCATCAGTCCAATCCTGGTCCGGTCCGGAGGGACGCTAAGGAAGGAGAAATTAGATCTTACCTGCTAATTTGCTTTCCTTTAGTCCCTCCGGACCGGACCAGGCCCTCCCATGTTCTCTCTACTCTTTAGCTTCTTTATTAAGTAGGAAGTGTATTCATTCCTTTACGATTCGTGGAACAATACTATATATATACAGAACTTTACGTGGTCTATACCACTTCTCTGGTGGTTGCTGGTGAGCTCAATTGCTGGAATCTATCTATAAAACCTTAAATACGCCATACCACTTCTCTGTGAGAGTTGTGGCTGAGCTCAGTTGCTGGAATATCTATAAAACCTTAAATATGATTTACCACTTCTCTGGTGACAGTTGTGGCTGAGCTCAGTTGCTGGAATATCTATAAAACCTTAATATGATTTACCACTTCTCTGGTGAGAGTTGCTGGTGAGCCATACCACTTCTCTGGTGAGAGTTGCGGGTGAGCTATATTACATGTGAGCCATATCGCTTCTCTGGTGAGAGTTGCTGGTGAGCTCTGATACTTGGCATTGCCGAGTGCTTTGTGGCTGCTAGGATTCCATACGGCACAGAAGGTCTTTCTTTCTTTCCTGCTTTGTTATTCAAATACTGAGGCTAAGGTCACATGGCCAGGGCTCCTATTGGCTCTCTAGAGTCAGAGTTTTTTCTCAGTCTCCTCCTGCTGGTAGGCGAGCACAACCCATCAGTCCAATCCTGGTCCGGTCCGGAGGGACTAAAGGAAAGCAAATTAGCAGGTAAGATCTAATTTCTCCTTATTTTATATACCTCTATCATGTCTCCCCTCAGCCGTCTCTTCTCCAAGCTAAAAAGCCCTAGCTCCTTAGTCTTTCTTCATAGGGAAGTTGTTCCATTCCCGCTATCATTTTAGTCGCCCTTCGCTACAACACCTTTTCCAATTCTACTATATCTTTCTTGAGATGCGGTGACCAGAATTGAACATAATACTCAAGGTGCGGTTGCACCATGGAGCGATACAACGGCATTTATTTATTTATTTATTATATTTGTATCCCGCACTTTCCCACTAAAAGCAGGCTCAATGCGGCTTACTTAGTAATAGGTAACACAGAATTTTAAGTAAAGTAGGAAATTAAGTATAACATAATAGAAGGATGGATGGGTAGGTAAGTAGAGACAGGTGATAGAGGAGGGTAAGGTGGGAGATAGATTCTGGGTCAATGTCGTTTTCTCTTCAGTATATGTAAGGTGGATGGGTTCATGAGATTAATCTGGGTCTTTTGGGTAGGCTTGTTTGAATATATGGGTTTTTAGTGCTTTTCTGAATGGTAGGGTGGTCGTGGATTGCTCGGATAGGTCTAGGGAGAGTGTTCCATAGACGGCTGCCCAGGAAGGAGAAATTGGATCCATAATAAGTTTTGTACTTGAGACCTTTACAGCTGGGGTAGTGCAGGTTGAGGTACTTTCGTGAGGATACAGACATGTTTCTTGCTGGAAGGTCGACCAGATTTATCATATAGTTCAGAGATTCTCCATGTATTATCTTGTGGATTAAAGTCTGGGCTTTGAAATTGATACGTTCTTTGGTTGGGAGCCAGTACAGTCTTGCACAGAGAGGAGTTGCACTCTCAAAACGTGATCTACTACTACTACTATTTAGCATTTCTATAGCGCTACAAGGCATACGCAGCGCTGCACAAACATAGAAGAAAGACAGTCCCTGCTCAAAGAGCTTACAATCTAATAGACAAAAAATAAATAAAGTAATCAAATCAATTAATGTGGACGGGAAGGAAGAGAGGAGGGTAGGTGGAGGCGAGTGGTTACAAGTGGTTACGAGTCAAAAGCAATGTTAGAGGTGGGCTTTCAGTCTAGATTTAAAGGTGGCCAAGGATGGGGCAAGATGTAGGGGCTCAGGAAGTTTATTCCAGGCGTAGGGTGCAGCGAGACAGAAGGCGCGAAGTCTGGAGTTGGCAGTAGTGGAGAAGGGAACAGATAAGAAGGATTTATCCATGGAGCGGAGTGCACGGGAAGGGGTGTAGGGAAGGACGAGTGTGGAGAGATACTGCCAAAGATGAGTCTTGCTGCTGTATTTTGGGTGATCTGAAGTTTTTTTTAGGATATAGGCTTTGCAGCCTAAGAAAATACCGTTGCAGTAATCAGAATGGGTAAGTACCGTGGATTGCACTAAATTCTGGAATGTTTTCTGGGGTAGATATGTTTTTATGCGTTTCAATATCCACATCCTTGTGAACATTTTCTTTGTGGTGGATATGGTGTGATTGTCGAGGGAGAGGTGGCAGTTTTCCATACCTTTCCTAATAGTACCCAACATTCTATTTGCTTTCCTAGCTGCAGCAGCAGCACACTGAGCAGAAGGTTTCAGTGTGTTATCGACGACACCCAGATCTCTTTCTTGGTCCGTAACTCCTAACGTGGAACCTTGCATGACGTAGCTATAATTCGGGTTCTTTTTTTCCCCACATGCATCACCTTGCACTTGCTCACATTAAACATTCATCTGTCATTTAGCTGCCCAGTCTCGTAAGGTCCTCTTGTAATTTTTCACAATCCTCTCGCGAGTTAACGACTTTGAATAACTTTGTGTCATCAGCAAATTTAATTATCTCGCTAGTTACTCCCATCTCTAAATCATTTGTAAATATATTGAAAAGCAGCGGTCCTAGCACAGACACCTGAGGAACCCCACTAACTACCCTTCTCCATTGTGAATACTGCCCATTTAACCCCACTCTGTTTCCTATCCTTCAACCAGTTTTTAATCCACAATAGGACATTTCCTCCTATCCCATGACCCCCCAATTTTCTCTGTAGCCTTTCATGAGGTACCTTGTCAAACACCTTTTGAAAATCCAGATACACAATATCAACCGGCTCCTCTTTGTCCACATGTTTGTTTACGCCTTCAAAGCAAATAGGTCAGGCAAGATTTCCCCACACAAAAGCCGTGCTGACTTGGTCTCAGTAATCCATGTTCTCGGATGTGCTCTGTAATTTTGTTTTTGATAATAGCCTCTACCATTTTCCCCGGCACCGACGTCAGACTCACCGGCCTATAATTTTCCGGATCTCCCCTGAAACCTTTTTAAAAAATCGGCGTTACATTGGCCACCCTCCAATCTTCCGGTACCACGCTCGATTTTAAGGATAAATTGCATATCACTAACAGTAGCTCCGCAAGCTCATTTTTCAGTTCTATCAGTACTCTAGGAATGAATACTATCCGGTCCAGGAGATTTGCTACTCTAAAGTTTGCTGAACTGCCCCATTATGTCCTCCAGGTTTACCGTGAAGTCAGTAAGTTTCTCCAACTCGTCTGCTTGAAATACCATTTCCGACACCAGTATCCCACCCAAATTTTTCTCGGTGAAGACCGAAGCAAAGAATTCATTCAATCTCTCCGCTATGTCTTTATCTTCCTTGATCGCCCCTTTTACCCCTCGGTCATCCAGCGGCCCAACCGATTCTTTTGCCGGCTTCCTGCTTTTAATATACTGAATTTTTTTTGCCTCTAATGCTATCTTTTTTTCGTAATCCCTCTTGGCCTTCTTTATCTGTGCTTTGCATTTGCTTTGACACTCATGTTGCTGGTGCTTATTTTCAGACTGTTCCTTCTTCCATTTTCTGAAGGCGTTTCTTTTAGCTCTAATAGCTTCCTTCACCTCACTTTTCAACGATGCCGGCTGTCTTTTGAACTTCCGTCTTTCTTTTCTAATTCGCGGAATATGTTTGGCCTGGGCCTCCAGGATGGTATTTTTGAACAGCGTTCATGCTTGTTGTACAGTTTTTACCCTCTCAGTTGCCCCCCTAAGTTTTTTTTTTTTTTTTTTTTTTAAACCGTTCTTCTCATTTTATCATAGTCTCCTTTTTTAAAGTTAAACGCTAACGTATTTGACTTCCTGTGTATAGTTACTTCAAGGTTGATATCAAAACTGATCATATTATGATCACTGTTATCAAGTGGCTCCAGTACTATAACATCCCTCACCAGATCATGCGCTCCACTAAGGACTAAGTCTAGAATTTTTCCTTCTCTCGTCGGCTCCTGCACCAGCTGCTCCATAAAGCTGTCCTTGATTTCATCAAGGAATTGTACCTCTCTAGCGTGTCCCGATGTTACATTTACCCAGTCTATATTTGGATAATTGAAGTCACCCATTATTATCACATTGCCCATTTTGTTTGCATCTCTGATTTCTTTTATCATTTCTGCGTCTACCTGCTCATCTTGGCGAGGTGGACGGTAGTACACTCCTATCACCGTCCTTTTCCCTTTTATACATAGAATTTCAACCTACAATGATTCAAAGGTGTGATTTGTGTCATGTTGAATTTGTAATCTATCTGAGTCTCGTTAATATACAATGCTACCCCTCCACCAGTCCAGTCCACCCTATCACTACAATATACTTTGTACCCCGAAATGACAGTGTCCCACTGGTTATCCTCCTTCCACCAGGTCTCAGTAATGCCTATTATATCCAATTTTTCATTTAGTGCAATATATTCCAACTCTCCCATCTTATTTCTTAGACTCCTAGCATTTGCATATAGACATTTCAGAGTATGTTTGTTGTTCCTATTTGCATGATGCGTAGTACTGGACACTATTGATTTGCCATCTATTGTCTGATCTTTAGTTGTATTTAAGGGCACCTGGCCTACCACAGTCTGTTGTGCAACCTCACTATCCAGAAACCCTATCTTCCCTATTTGTGAGGTATCCTTGCAAGATACCTTATCCCGAACCATGCGCTTTTGAGCGATTGTCTGCCTTCCCCCCATTTCTAGTTTAAAAGCTGCTCTATCTACTTTTTAAATGCCGACGCCAGCAGCCTGGTCCCACCCTGGTTAAGGTGGAGCCCATCCTTTTGGAATAGGCTCCCCCTTCCCCATAATGTTGCCCAGTTCCTAACAAATCTAAAACCCTCCTCCCTGCACCATCGTCTCATCCACGCATTGAGACTCCGGAGCTCTGCCTGCCTCTTTGGCCCTGCGCGTAGAACAGGTAGCATTTCAGAAAATGCTACCCTAGAGGATCTGGATTTGAGCTTTCTTCCTAAAAGCCTAAATTTGGCTTCCAGAACCTCTCTCCCACATTTTCCTATGTCATTGGTACCCACATGTACCAAGATAGCCAACTCCTCCCCAGCACTATCTAAAATCCTATCTAGGTGACGCGTGAGGTCCGCCACCTTCACATCAGGCAGGCAAGTCACCAGGCGATCCTCACGTCCACCAGCCAGCCAGCTATCTATATGCCTAATGATCGAATCACCAACTACAACAGCTGTCCTAACTTTTCCTTCCCGGGCAGCACTTGGAAACATATCCTCGGTGTGAGAGGATAGTACATCCCCTGGTGGGCAGGTTGTGGATACAGGAGTACTTCCTACTTCACCAAGGTGATGCTCTCCTTCTAGGAGACCTCCCTCCTCCAAGGTAGCACAAGGTCTACCAGACTGGAAGAGGGACTTCTCTACAACATCCCTGTAGGTCTCCTCTATGTAACTCTGTCTCCCTCAGCTCCACCAAGTCTGCTACTCTAGCCTCAAGAGAACGGACACGTTCTCTAAGAGCTAGGAGCTCTTTGCATCGGGCACACACACATGACATCTCACCAACTAGGAAATAATCATACATGTGACACTCAATGCAAAAGACTGGATAGCACCCCTTTCGCTGCTGTACTGCTGACTCCACCTTAGTGTTTTTGAGTTTTTCAATAATTTAAAACTTGCTACAGTATTAAGTATAATATAAAAGTGTCTTTTAGTTTAAATAGTATATTGTATGATTTATTTAGTGTTTCCTTCTTAGATGGTAATGAAATGTATTTAAAGCTCTGTAAGAGCATTCCTTGCTTGTTACCCTAATTACAATAACTGACTATAAATGAAGAGTTGTCCTAGGGGTGGGTGGGAAGACTAAACTAGATCCTGCAGTGCCTGTTAGATTCTATCTGTTAATGCTTTGGTACAAAATTTTTAAAACTAAGTGGAAAAGACTATGGAGATTAATTGTTAAAATTTGCTTTTTATAATTTTATTTTGCCTACCACTAACCTACAGTTCCTCCTTTAAACCCCAATCTTTAAGTGCACAAAGCAAAGTAGCGTTCACTTACCAGAGAAATGTCCTCTTCTCTCAGACCTTCTCAGAAATCATTGGAATATCATTAGCATTAGACTGGTTTAGAAAGTTTTTGACAGAATGATCTTATGTAGTGAAGAAATCAGGTAAATTTTCACACTCTTAGAGACCCCCCTGTGGTATTCCACAGGGTTCTCCATTATTACCTTTGCTTTACAATGTTTTTATTGAGCATTCTGGGCCTTCTCTCTTTAGAACAAGACACATTATTTTCTTAAGCTAATGATATGGGGTTTTTTTTTTAACTTACTACTAACCTGAAAGATAGTAGTTTGATCAATCTAAATGAATGGGCCAACGCCCATAGATTTAAATTGAATGCCTTAAAAATAAATATTCACTGTTTTAAAAAAAAAGAACTGATAATATTGCATTAAGCTCTGGTGAGACTATACCAATCCAACAGTCTGCTAAGATTTACTGGGTATGGGTAATATTGGAAGAAACTGCAAATCATACAGAATACAGCTGCTAGACTCGTATGCAGATTGAATAGATATACTAGTGTTTCAATTCAAACTGCACTGGCTTCCCATAGCAGAAGGACTCAGGTTCAAAGCTGCTTGTTTAGTTTTTCAAGTCTTACAGGGTTTCACCTAAGACAGCTTTGCTATGATTGGTCCAGTCTAACAGACTGAAAGAACAATTGATGCTAGTGTCACTGTTTCAAAAGACAATTCGAAATGAGAAGATTTTCAGCTCTCTATTCTCTGTACTTGGAGTTAAAATATGGAACTCTTTGCCATCAGAACAGAGAAAAACAGCTACCTTGGGTTTGGGAAGCTACTAAAAACCTTGTCCTCCCAAAGATTGCATCTTAACAATCCATTGATGTCTACCTCTATCATTCATTATCCTTTCCTTTAATGTTTTTGGTCTCGTGCATTACACCATTGGTCTCTAATTGTTCTCATACCTCACACTAACATTATCGGCCTTTGTCTCACCTAGAATGTAAACCGCAGTGAACCATGGAAAAGGGGATATTAGCAGTATAAAAGAATTGATTTGATTTAGTGTTGGAGTCTTTGCTAACATTTGATAAATAGATTCAGAATGTAAGAAAAAAAAATGATTCCCCCCCCCCCCCCCCCCCCCCCCCCCACTTAATGTCAATAGCAGATGAATTCAGAAACTTGTGGGTTGTGATCATCTACCAACAGGAGCAGGTAGAGAGCGCTGAGCTGAGCTGTCTTTTATAGAATAGAATGCTCCTTGGTCAGTCAGTATTCTCTATCTTAAGCAGGTGGATGGACGATCTCTCATAAGCTCCTGGTCTCGTCTGATGGTGGCTCCTGTTCTTGGTCTCTCAGTTCAGTGGCACTTTGGGGTGTGCGACCAAGCGGTACCAGCTTTAAGGGGAGTATACCTGGTGACGCTAGGTTCCAGCCCTTCCTCTATTCTCCTTCATCACTGTAAAAAAAAAAACCCCAAAACCTTGTGGCATAATTCTTTAAAGCCTACAGCCTTGGCTGCAGGAGAAATACTGGTTTGGACCAGTATATAGGGCTTAGTAGTGGAGAGGGTATAAGTGTGCTTCCAGCAGCACTGAGTTCAGTAGGCAGGACTTCCGATGGTTGGCTCTTCCAGGGTGAGTGTAGTCTTTAAATTTTTCTTTCAACTTTGGGTCAGTTGCGGTTTTACTTTTGTTTTCTTTGTGATGGCTGCCAAAGTTGTTAAATCTCCTGCTGTGGGAAGCAGAGAGCCTCATCCGGGCAGTGTCTGGATGGCTGTGCAGGCGCTCTGGTAGAAGGGGCTATGTTCAGTGAGGTCTTGTTAGTTTCCCACGCAGGCGAGATATGGGCTCATTCTCATGGGGCTGAAAGTGATCCAGCAGCCATCTTACAGCAGCATGATTCGGAAGCAGCACTGCGACGGCTTTTTCACCTGGCACTGCTTCGGAGCTCATATCGGCTGTTCTGTGGGTTTCTCCATGGGTGGGATCTTCTGACCTTTTTCCCTCTCCCGATTTCATTCTGCTGCTCCATAATGTCTACATGTTGAAATCTGGTAGGGGAACTGACTGTTCGTCTTTGCTCAGCCATTGGAGATTTCTGGCCTGCTCCCTGCCTCAGTCTCCCCTGATGTACCCCGCCTCAAAGAGATGTATGCACTCCAGCTCAGAAGTAGGGTCTATTGCTTTCCTGTCTCCCTCTCAATCTGAGGGAGTCATGACAGGGCAGTCCCTTTCTGCACATATACAAGAGGAATTGGAGGAAGGGGAGCTATTTAGAGAAGAATCTGATGATCCTACCACAGTGTGGGTGTTTCATAAGGAAGAATTGCCTGCCTTTATACGTAAGGATCGCCAGGTTTTTAATATTTCTTCCTCTGATTCTGCTACACCTGCATCTGCTAATCTTAAAATGGCGAGCACTAGAAGACCACCTAAGTCTTTTCCAGTGCATAAGGCTATACAGAAAATCATCACTGCTTTACCCCATTTCCATGCCTGAAGTGGAAAAGCTATGTTCCTTGTCATCAAGCAGATGAAGCCATTACGTATGGGTTGAGTCTATCAACCAGCAGGGGGAGATAGAGAGCACTCAGCTTTTCACAGTTCATGGCCAGCTAGCTCCACTGCCTCTTCAGTATTCTCTATCTCCCCAAGCAGGGTGGCTGCAGCTTCTTCGAGCTCCATCAGAAATCTGCCTGGGGGTGGCTCCTGGCTTGCCAGTTGTTAGCCGGGGTGTTAGAGGCTATAGCAGCTTCACTTTGAAGGCACATAGGTCAGCCCTTTCCCTGCCTTACCCATGCCCCCGTGGATGTGGACATATTAGCTTGCTTTTCCCTGTCCTTTCCCACTCAGTGGATGCAGGCACATTGGTTAGCCTTTTCCTGCCTTTCCCACTTATCTGAGCCTCCGGAGTGTTTTTTATTTACCTCTTTTTGCCTCTGCTTTCCTCACAGCATTAAAAAAAAAAAAAAAAAATTAAAGTTGCGTCGCGCTTTAGCGCAGCGATCTTGGAAAAGAGGATTTTTTCTTGAGATTCTTCTGCAGGACTGGAGCTGTGATACTCGGTCTAGTGAGGTAAGAGTTTTCTGACTCCTCCTGGGTGGGCCCGCGATCGTGACGTTTTTGGCGTGAACCACCATTTTTTAATTTTACCACCGTTTTCGGCGATGGCTGCGGAGACTGTAAAGCGCTGTTCTAAATGTGGCAAGCGCAAATCAGCAGCGGGGCTCTGTAATTCATGCTGTACAGACGGTAGAGCTGGCCCGAGCATGGCGATCGGCGATCTTTTGCGCTCTGAGCTGGCAGCGGACGCCATTTTGGATTTTCCACATGGCGCGGCCTCCGTTGCGACGGAGAGCCCTAAATCTGGGGGGGGTCCTCTGAGTGAGGCTAATAATAGAGCGATAGCCCTGGGCAGGATCTGGGAGGTCAGGGAGCGGTTTTCTCCCCTGATTTTGTTTTAATGCTGCATAGGGCGTACATGCTTAAAAGAGCTCTTCCACAGGGATCTTCGGACCCTCTGCCTGCCCCCTTGGTGGATCCTGACCTTTTGGAGTTGGCTTTGCCTGTTTCTTATCCTCCTGATAAACGCAGAAGGGCTAATACCCCTTCTGAGTGTACCGCCCGGAGCGTGCTGCTGGGTTCACTTCGCGTGCCTGCTTTCAGCAGAGAAACTCCTTTCGCTCGGACAAACGTTCCGCAGCTGCCAGTTCAAGGCCTGGAGTTCAGGAGCGACCCTCTCAATGATGGTGCGTCGGCCCCCTCCTCGTTTCCTGTCATCGGAGGAAGACTTTCCCTCTTTTTTTGAGGAGTGGGCCAAAATCTCTGCAGATCAGTGGGTTTTGGACCTGATCAGAGACGGATACCGAATAGAATTCAATGCCCCGTTGAGAGACATGTTTGTGGAGTCCCGATGCGGTTCTGCCGCCAAATGGGCGGCGGTAGAGGAGACTTTGCACAGTCTGTGCCGGATATAGGGGCTGTGACCTGGTGCCTCCCGCCGAACAAGGTCTAGGCCGCTACTCCATTTACTTTGTGGTGTCACGAAAAGGCGGGTCTTTTCGCCAGATCCTGGACTTAAAAGAGCTAAACAAGTCCTTAAGATTGCGGCATTTTCACATGGAAACCCTGCTCTTCCTCATTGCAGCGGTACAGAAAGGAGAGTTTCTCACGTCTCTGGACCTGAAAGAAGCTT
Source organism: Microcaecilia unicolor (assembly GCF_901765095.1). Taxonomy (NCBI): domain Eukaryota; kingdom Metazoa; phylum Chordata; class Amphibia; order Gymnophiona; family Siphonopidae; genus Microcaecilia; species Microcaecilia unicolor. The sequence goes on along the minus strand of NC_044042.1, from coordinate 81,342,364 downwards.
ACTTGCACATACCAATTTGGCCCCCGCACCAGAAGTTTCTGCGGTGTTGGGAAAACATTTCCAGTTTCGGGCCTTGCCTTTTGGCCTCGCCACAGCTCCCCGAACCTTCTCCAAGGTAATGGTGGTGGTAGCTGCCTTTCTCAGGCGAGATGGTATCCGGGTTCACCCATACCTAGACGACTGGCTCATCAGAGCAGACTCAGAAAAAGAGAGTCATCTAGCTACAGCCAGAGTGGTCTCAGTCCTTCAATCTCTGGGCTGGGTCGTCAATATGGCCAAAAGTTACCTGACCCCCTCGCAATCTCTAGAATATTTGGGGGCCAGGTTCGACACAGCCTCGGGCTATGTGTTTCTTCTTGAGCAAAGGCGGTGCAAGCTTCAGAATCAGGTCCGTCTGATCCTGAGGATGCCCCGCCCGCGAGCTTGGTACATTGTCCAGCTGTTGGGATCGATGACGGCCACCTTGGAAGTGGTGCCATGGGCGAGAGCGCACCTGAGACCTCTACAGTATTCGCTGCCGGGTTGGATGCCTTGGTTCAACCCTGGCCCCTGGGCTTGCTGTATGTCTTCCCTCCGTGGCCCTTGATTGGGCGAGTGCTCCTGCGGATTCGGCTGCATCCAGGAGAAGTGGTGCTCATCGCCACAGATTGGCCCAGGAGGCCTTGGTATGCAAACCTCCGACAGATGCTGTTGGAGGCTCCCTTTCCGTTACCTCTGGTTCTGCACCTGTTGTCACAGGGTCCAGTGGCCATGGAGGACGCCTGCCGCTTTGGTCTTATGGCATATGGTGATTGAGAGGGTGCAATTGAGAGAGAAAGGCTACTCAAGGTAATTTCCACTCTCCTGCAGGCCCGTAAGCGCTCCACTTCCGTGGCTTATGCCAGGATTTGGCGCCAGTTTGAAATCTGGTGTTTTTCAAGAGCGCTTTCTCCGTTGCAGGCTCCTGTCTCGCCGATTCTGGACATTTTGCAGGATGGTGTACACAAAGGCTTGGCCTATAATTCCCTGCGGGTGCAAGTGGCAGCATTGGCCTACCTGCATGGCAAGGTTGAAGGCGTGTCCTTAGCTGCTCATCCAGATGTGGCACGGTTTCTTAGAGGGGTGCTTCGGCTCCGTCCTCACGTGCGGGCACCTTGTCCAGCTTGGTTAGTATTGAAGGCCCTTCAGGGGGCTCCCTTTGAACCGCTTCGACGTGCTTCAGAGAAAGATTTGATACTGAAGGCCGTCTTTTTAGTGGCCATTACCTCGGCGAGACGGGTGTCAGAGCTCCAGGCGCTGTCCTGTAGAGACCCTTTTCTGCAATTCTCAGAGTCAGGGGTCACGGTTCGGACCGTGCCTTCCTTCATGCCTAAGGTGGTTTCAGCGTTTCACCTAAACCAGCCTGTTTTTTCTTCCCTCCTTTGTTGAGGAGGAGTTTCTAGGTTCATTTGGGCAGTTGCACCTTTTGGATGTGCGCAGGACTCTGTTGCAGTATCTGCGAATTACAAATTCTTTCAGGACCTCTGATCATCTTTTTGTGCTGTTTGCAGGTCCTCGCAGAGGGTCTTCAGCATCTAAAGCCACTATTGCCCGTTGGCTCAAAGAAGCTATCTTTTCAGCATATCTGCTGTCTGGCCGGGCTCCGCCTGAAGCCTTTAAGGCACATTCCACAAGAGCGATTTTCTCTTCCTGGGCGGAAACTGGAGCACTATCTCTTCATGAGATTTGCAGTGCTGCAACCTGGGCTTCTAAGCTGTCTTTCGCCCGACATCCTGGCTGGATGTGGCTGCCAGGAGGGATGTTCGTTTTGGAGCACAGGTGCTAGCGCGTGGTGTGGCTTGTTCCCACCCTATTTAGGGATTGCTTTGTTACATCCCATACGTAATGACTTCATCTGCTTGATGACAAGGAAGGGAAAATTAGGTTCTTACCTTGGTAATTTTCTTTCCTTTAGTCATAGCAGATGAAGCCATGAGCCCTCCCTGTATGATTGTCTGTATTGTAGTGATTCTGATTTTATGTGCTGTTCTTGTTTCCTGAAGTTATATTCCTTCCTTGGGGAGTCGTAAAACAGTCTTAAGGATTCTTGTTACAGTTATAGGAGGATGAGTTCATTCCCTCCAGTTCATGTTTTGAGAGGATGAGTTTATTCCCTCCAGGAGGATGCAAGTATTCCCTCCGTTTATACAAAGTGGAGGATGAGTTCATTCCCTCCTTTTTTGAGTTTATGCCTTTGTTATGGGGCCATCGTTCGCTGTGAGGAAAGTTCATGTTATTCCCATTGCGGTTTGCCATACTGCTTTGGAAGCTTCAAATACTGAAGAGGCAGTGGAGCTAGCTGGCCATGAGGCACTGTGAAAAGTTGTGCTCTCTATCTCCCCCTGCTGGTTGATGAACACAACCCATACGTAATGGCTTCATCTGCTATGACTAAAGGAAAGAAAATTATCATGGTAAGAACCTAATTTTTCCTTGTCTTTGCCATTTTCAGGGCGTGGACTGTAAAAGTCTGCCTGGCACTGGCCTTGTTTTCAAACTACTGAAGCTGTCATCGAAGCCCCACTCCTGTCAAGCCATGATCGGGGCACAGACCATAGAAGTATGCCTGGGACTGGCCTTGTTCTCTAATTACTGTTGAATGGGTCCAGCCATGATCAGGAAACAGACCGTAGAAGTCTGCCCAGCACTGGCTTTGCTTCTAGTACTACTACTATTTAGCATTTCTATAGCACTACAAGGCATACGCAGCGCTGCACAAACCTAGAAGAAGAAGACAGTCCCTGCTCAAAGAGCTTACAATACTAATAGACAAAAAATAAGTAATCAAATCAATTAATGTGTACAGGGAAGGAGGAGAGAAGGAGAGGTGGAGGCAAGTGGTTACGAGTAAAAAGCAATGTCAAAGATGTTGGTTTCAGTCTAGATTTAAAGGTGGCCAAGGATGGGGCAAGACGGGGCTCAGGAAGTTTATTCCAGGCGTAGGGTGCAGCAAGACAGAAGGCGGCGAAGTCTGGAGTTGGCAGTAGTGGAGAAGGAAACAGATAAGAAGGATTATCCATGGAGCGGAAAAAAAAAAAAAGTGTCATGGGAAGGGGTGTAGGGAAGACGAGTGTGGAGAGATACTGGGGAAGCAGCAGTGTGAGTACATTTATAGGTTAGTAAAGAAGAAGTTGAAACAGGATACGAAAATGGAGAGGGAGCCAGTAAAGCGACTTGAGGAGAGGGGTAGTAATGAGTAAAGCGACCCTGGGCAGAAGACGAAACGGGCAGCAGAGTTTGGAACCGATTTGGAGAGGGGAGAGGTGACCTAAGTGGGAGGCCAGCAAGAAGCAGATTGCAGTAGTCTAACAAGAGGTGATGAGTGTTTTGGTAAGTGCTCGAAGAGAAAGGGGCGGATTTTACGGATGTTGTAAAAGAAACCACAGGTCTTGGCGATCTGCTGGTATTGACAGAGAAGGAGAGAGGAGAGTCAAAGATGACCCCAAGGTTTTGAGCTGAGGAGACAGGGAGAATGAGAGAGCCATCAACAGAAATAGAAACTGGGGGAGTGGGGGGTGGGGTTTGGGGGGAAAAATGGAGAAGCTTGGTTTTGGTCATGTTTAATTTCAGGTGGCGTTGAGACATCCAGACAGCAATGTCAGACAAGCACGCTGAAACTTTGGTTTGGATGCAAGGTGAGATATCAGGGGTAGAAAGGTAGATTTGGGAGTCATCAGCATAGAGATGGTAGGAAAAAGCCATGGGATGAGATTAATGAACCAAGAGAAGAAGTGTAGATAGAAAAGAGTAGGGGACCAAGAACAGACCTGAGGTACGCCGACAGGCAGAGGGATAGAATAGAAGAGGATCCACCAGAGTGAACACTGAAGGTGCGGAGGGGAGAGGTAGGAAGAGACCAGGAAAGGACAGAGCCCTGGAATCCAAGTGAGGACAGGGTATCGAGGGAGTATGCTGTGATCGACAGTGTCAAAGCAGCGGAAAGATCAAGAAGATGAAGATGGATAGAGACCTCTGGATTTAGCCAGTAATAGGTCATTGGAGACTTAGTACCAGTTTCGGTTGAGTGAGAGGGCGAAAACCAGATTGTAGTGGGTCAAGAATAGCATGTGAGACAGAAAATGAAGGCAGCGGCGGGACAGCACGCTCAAGTAATTGGAGAGAAAGGGAAGGAGGGAGATGGGTCGGTAATTAGAGGGACAAGTTAGGGTCGAATGAAGGCTTCTTAAGAGAGGTGTGACCACAGCATGTTTAAAAGGCAGCAGGGACAGGTCGCAGTGGAAAGCTTTGTCTACTTTTTCAGATTTTCATGTTAAACGCTTCTTCCTTGAACGATGCATAATCTAATGCCATTCCCCAGATATACTCTCAACAGCCAACCATGTTCCTTCTCCAGGAGTTTCTTCCATGAACATTAAAGTGAAGTATTTAGCACTGTTCACATAGCTGTTCTTAGCATCTTTCAGTCTTACAATTTCTTTCCTAGCATCTCTCCTTTCCCCAGTATATCTGAAAAAGGTCTTATCACCTCTCTTTACATCTTCAGCTATTTTTGTCTTCCGCTTGTGTTTTCTCTAGCCGTATTTCCTTCTTTGCTTCTTTGAGATTAATCCAGTAATCTCTTTTTTTTTTTTTTTTTTTTTTTTTTTTTTTTTTGTGATCCTCTTGTTGCGTTCTCTTGTATTTCATGATCGCAGCCTCTTTTGCCATTATTTTTTCAGCCACGTGTTTGGAGAAACAGATTTCCTGTTTCTCTTGTTGTTGTTTACTTTCCTTGTATAAAGATATTTTGCCATATTTATATCAGCTTTCATGCCTTTCCAACTCTCCTGTGCCTACTATGCCGTCCAGTTCTTCCTTAAGTTCCTTCAGTACCCTGTATGCCATCCAGATCCATCACTTTGTCCACCTTTAGGTAGTTCTTCATGAACACAGTTCTCTGAAACTCTTTCAGTGTCTACCACATTTCCATTGCTATTTGTGTTTGTCTTCTGTAGTCCTACTCCTGGCTTTTCGTCTGTGAACATGTAACAGAAGTATTTGTTAAACAGTTCTGCCTTATCCTTATCACCTTCTACATATTCCTTCTCTTCACCCTTGAGTCTCTCAGTGCCACTTTTGCACTTCTTCCTATTCCTCCCATTTTCTCTTCATATCCCCCTTTTTTTATATAAGGACTGAAACGCTATAAGACACATTTTCGTTCTCATGATTTACTATCATTCGTTTTGTATGGCCCAAACGATGTGCACAAAGTATTTTAATTTTATTTTTATTATACCTTTACTATATACTTTTATTACCTTCTCTTTTCCATGCCATTATGTATGCATGTATGTATATATATTTTTATTCATTTTAATCATGTTTGGGAAGTATATACATTTTACATTGCATAGTCCTTAAGTACAAAACAATATTGTTGTTAGAAATATGTATGCACGTATATATACATATATATTTTTTTAAGTGACTTTCCTATATAGATATATATTTATATATATATATATGTATATTTCTTATGTATGGACCCAAATGATATCAATAAGTCCTATTTCTGTCATTTTTTTTCTTTCATTCTATATGGACCAAACGACGTGCACAAAATACTTGGATTATATTTTCACTATTATATGTTCTCTTTTAACACAGAGGGGCATAATCAAACGCGAACGCCTATCTCCATGGGCGTCTATGTCCGAAAACGGGTACGTGAAGAGGCGGGACAGACCGTAGTTTCAAAAAAAATGGACGTTTTTCAGCTGGGCGTTTTTTTTTTTATTTTTTTAGCGATAATGGAAACTAAAAACGCGCCAGCTCAAAAACGTCCTAATCCGAGCCATTGTGGTCGTGGGAGGGGCCAGGATTCGTAGTACACTCGCCCCCCTGACATGCCAGGACACCAACTGGGCACCCCAGAGGTCAGTGCGGTGGACTTCAGAAACGCTCCCACATGCATCTCCCTTACCACGGGTTGCTGAGCACCCAACCCCCCTCCCCAAAACCCACTACCCACAAATGTACAACCTACCATAGCTCTTGGTGGGTACCCATGTGGTACAGTGGGTTTTGGAGACCTCCCATTTACCAGCACAAGTGTTACAGGTAGGGGGGATGGGCCTGGGTCCACCTGGCTAAAGTGCACTGCGTTACCCACTAAAAGTGCTCCAGGGACCTGCATACCGCGCAGGCATCTAGGACTTGTTGCTGCTATATAACATTGGCACACCAGTTGACACCTGAAGACTATCTCTCCAAAAATGTCCTTTATTGGAATAAGCACGCTTACTCACAGTTACTGCAGATCAGAGGTTTGCCCCACTGGCAACGAGTCTCCCTGGTACTGAGGATGAGCAGTAGGTCAGAGCTGGCAGAATGGTGTACAGTGCCCTCTTTCAGCCACATTCAAGGTAAGAACTAAGTTCTGTAACGTGGCTAACACATGAAAGGGATCTAAAACTGGCTTACAAAAATGACAATACCTCATGGACTACAACAGGAAACAAAACCGGGCAAACTCTGATCCAGTAAGCAGGGGGGAAAGCACCATGGAAGTAGAGCCTACCAACTACCAACATCGTGAGCATTTGCCACAAGCTACTGGAATCACGGAGCCCCAATACCCTACACCCACCACAATGCATTGCTGATGTGACTCTGCAGTGCGCATAACAGAAAAGGTGTCACACTCGCCCGAGAGCCACATCAGAACCAGGGAAAGGCTGTCACAGGATAGAACACATTCTGTTGTCATGGAGGTGGGTACGGCATTTGAGGCTGGCATAGAGGCTGGAAAAAAAGTTTTTAAAGTGGGGTTTTTTTGGTGGGAGGGGGTTAGTTACCACTGGGGGAGTCTGGGGAGGTCATCTGGTCAGTTGGGGCACTGTTTTGGGACTTGATTGTCAAAAAAAGGGTCCACAAAAAGTGACCCAAAATCATGGTAAAAATGGCTTTTTTTTCGATTATCAGCTAAAGACGCCCATCTCTCCTCAGCCGATAACCATGCTCCAGTTCCACCTTCACCACGCCTCCGACACGCCCCCGTTAACTTTACACGTTTCTGCGGCGGATTGCAGTTGGAAACGCCCAAAATCGGCTTTTGATTATACCGATTTGGGCGCCCATGGGAGAAAGAACGCCCATCTCCTGAGTTTGGGTTGCGATATAGGCATTTTTCTCTTTGATTATAAGCAGTTTAGTATATTGTGCATACACGTATACACAGTCCTGTTTTAAATGGAACTGTTTCATTTATCTATTATTTTTAATTACGTTTTCAAAAGTATATACATTTGAATATTGTTTTAATCCCTTACTCATGCACATAAACATGTCCTCCTTATTTATAATTATACTATTTCTGTTTAATTTTATCCTCCTGTGTCGTTACATATATATATATATAAATCTTTTTGTAGACTCCTGAATGCAGGCCTAGTGGCCGAAACACAACGTTTGTGTTTGAGTCTTTTTATCTAGTAAAACGTGTTGTTTTTTGAAGAATCCATCTTTCCATTGTTTGGTTTCCGTGGTCAAAACATCCACTTTTTCTTTTACCTACGAGTGTATAGCTTCACCAAACATCACTGCTTGGATTTCTGTCCAGGGCAAGATGCAGCTTTTAGATAACCAGACCTTCGCAACATCTTTCATTAAATCCAGTTGCCTCCAGCTACATCCATCATCTGGCCACCAAAGACAGATAAATCCATATAAATTATGCTAAGGTGGTCCTCAGCTTGGGGAGTCATCTATGAGTGGCTTGCATTTCCCCAGCTGCTCAATGGAGAAAGCAAAGTTGCTTATCTGTAATCGGGGTTTCTCCATAGACAGCAGGGAAATGCAGCCTTACTCTCCCCCATCCATCAGCAAAAAATGTATATATATTTCACAACCTGATGGTAGGGTTCACCTCAGGGGGTCAGCACTCAAGAAGAAATGTTTAGTAGTAGTAGGTGACTAGAATTATTAGAAAAGGGATAGTAAATAAGACCGAACATATGCCTCTGTATCTCTCCAGGGTGCAACCTCACCTTGAGTATTGCATTCAATTCTGGTCACCATTTCTCAAAAAGATATAGCGAAATTAGAAAAATCTTCAAAGAAGAGCAACCAAATTGTTAAGGGATGGAGACTCCTCTCGTATGAGAAAGGCTAAAGAAGTTATAGCTCTTGAAAAGAGCAAATGAGAGGAGATATGATTGTCTACAAAAGTCCTGAGTGGTGTAGAACGAGTAAAGTGAATCGATTTTTTTTTTGTTCGCAAAAGTACAAAGACTTGGGGACACTAAGAATTGCATGCAAATACTTTTAAAACAGGCGGAAATAGTTTTTTCAACTCAATGAATAGTTAAGCTTGCGAACTCTTCGCTGGAGGCTATAGTAACAATTGGCTGACAGAAACTTGGAGGGACTTAATGGAAAGGAAAGGAGGTCTAGGCAGCTGAATAAGTGGTGCAGTGGTTAGAGCACAGGTCTTTGAAATCAGAAGGTGGCTGGTTCGAATCCCCCCTATTACTATTGTTTTTAATTTAGACGTCCCTGACTGCACTTGCATGTTTTTTTTTCTTCCGATTTTTGCTCTCTGCATGGGTCCCGCGCAGCACCAACTAAACTAAAATTGCTCTGGTTCGAATCCCCCTATTACTATTGTTTAATATGGATGTCCTGACTGCACTTGCATGTTTTTTTTTTTGGACGTCCCTGACTGCACTTGCATGTTTTTTTTTCTTCTGATTTTTGCTCTCCTGGCATGGGCAGCACGAACTAAACTAAATTGCTCGGGGACCTGCATACTGCTGTCATGGAGCTAGGTATGGTATTTCAGGCTGACTTAGAGGCTGGAAAAAATATTTAAACAGTTTGTTTTTTTAGGGTGGGAGGGAGTTAGTGATCACTGGTGGAGACAGGGGAGATCATCCCTGATTCACTCCGGTGGTCATCTGGTTAGTTTGGGCACTTTTTGGAAGCTTGGTCGTAAAAGAAACAGGACCAACTTTGTGTGGACTAAATGCTCGTCGGGGACGTCTTGCTTCTTTCCATTATGAGGCGCGGAGGTCCATCTGTTAACCACGCCCCGGAACGCCCTGTCCCGGCTTCGCTACCGTTAGGCCACGCCCCCGAGAATTTCGCCCGTCCCCGTGACGGAAAGCAGTTGGGGCCGTCCAAATTCAGCTTTCGATTATACCTGTTTTTGAGACGGACGTCCCATCTCCTGATTTGTGTCGGAAGATGGGCGTCCGTCTCTTTCGAAAATAAGCTGGATAGTGTCCAATACAATCTATGGTTTTGCTGTGTTGCAGAGTTGAGGCATTTAAGTTAGGTTGGTGGGGAATGCCTTTCTGAACAGGTAGGTCTTTAATGATCTCCTGAAGTTTAGATGGTCTTAGATTGTTTTCATTCTTTGGCAGTGCATTCCACAATTGTGTGCCTATGAGGAGAAGTTGGATGCATAAGTTAATTTGTATCTGAGTCCTTGCAGCTTGGGTAGTGGAGATTCAGTAGGTATGGTGATGCTCTGTTTCTGGTTGGGAGATCGATCAGGTCGACCATATATCCTGGGACTTCACCATAGATAATCTTGTGGACCAAGGTGCAGGTTTTGAAGATGATACGTTCCTTGGTTGGGAGCCAGTGCAGTTTTTCTCGGGAGGGGTTGGCACTTTCGAAACGTGCTTTACCGAATATCAGCCTGGCTGCTGTGTTTTGGGCTGTCTGGAGTTTTTGTGAATTGTTCAGTAATCTGTCGTGGCTCATTAACATTGATTGTATCAGGTTGCGGAATATTTCCCTCGGGAAGAAAGGTTTTTATATGTTTGTTTCCACATTGAATGAACATTTCTTTATAGTGGAGTTTACTTGGCTCTCAAGGGTAAGATTGCGATCAGTTGTAACACCTAGTATTTTGAGGCTATCTGAGTTAGGGAGTGGTGTGATCTGGGGTGTTTAAGGTTGTGGGTTTTGATTTATCCTTGCCTTTTTTTAGGGCATAGACTGTAGCAGTCCTTCTGGCACTGGCATTGTTCTTAAATTTCTGAAGTTGTTGTCCTAGCCCCTGAAAAGCTCCACTCCAACTCATCCAAGTCTATTCAGCCTCAATCAGGGGCACAGACCGTAGAAGTTTGCCCAGCACGGGCTTTCTACCTAATCTCCCCTTACCTTCTTTGAATCTGATCCTTATAAATAGGATTCTTGTTTGTCCCATCACCCCGGTTTCTCCTTTCCTCTACGGTATACATGGTTTAGGTCAGGGTTGCCTATGTAAACTCCCTTCCATTTTTGTTGCTTTTCTCTGGCTGCTTCAAGTCTTTTAACATCCTAGCAAGATAAGGGCTCCAAAAATGAACACAATACTCCAAGTGGGTCCTCATCAACGACTTGTACAGGGGGCGTCAACACCTCCTTTCTTCTTCTAGTTATACCCCTGTCTACGCACCTAGCATCCTTCTGTCCTCAGCCACCGCGTTGTCGCACTGTTTCGTTCACCTTGAGATCTTCAGACAACCATCACCTCCAAGTTTCCTCTCCTGAGCCAAGTTTACCAATCTCGTCCCTTCCTATCCGTACATCTCTTTATATTCTACACTCCAAGTTCATCACTCAGCAGTCCTTGGCGTTTAATTTACTCTATTCGGAAACCGCTGTCCGCGGCTATTTTTTTTCGTTTTTTTTGTTTATTATGCAGTGCCTCATGTGCCTAATATGAACTGTTGTAACTAATGTTCATGAGTGCTGAGCAAAAAAAAAGTTGCAGAGGCTTGTCTACTGTACAGCAACATATATTCGGACATCATTGCACTCTCAGCCCTCCCTACCTCCTAATTAAGCTGATTCACAATAGTAGAAAAAACGCCACAAGCCTGTTATGATACCAAAACACAGGCGCTTAACTTTGGGCTGGGTCTCAGATTATAGAGTGTCCTCCCAGTAGGCCTCCATCAACTTTCTCGTGCTCGTGGTGACAGGTGCAGTTAAAAAAAACATGTTTTGAAATCAACAGCATCAGTGTCTCCTCATATCTGTTTCTGTTCCCAACACAATATGTGTTTGCTCATAAGGCGTCTTCGAAAGTAGAAGTTAATCCCTAGACTCTAGTCCTGCTCTCACTCATGATGATTTCTATATGAAATAGTGCAAACACAAAATATATTACTTTCAATCATTTATAGATCATCCTGCATGAATCAAAAGCTCTTTTCTGGGGCTGCTACGCCCTCTATACCCTTAACTTGAGAACTAATTTACTTTATGATGTATCCCGGGCTTACCTAATAGGTGGAACACCTATGCTCTTCCACGGCTGCCAGCAAAAAAGAACTCCGGCGCCTGTGCACAATTTAAGTACCCAAAGATGACGTATCCTACTCATCTGTGCAGCCATTCATTCATTTCTCGATTTAGGCCATTAGGGCAACCGTGTCCCATTAGAATATAAGACTCTGTTCTTTCTTTCAGCTTTCGGCTATATCACCTTCCACTTGATGTAGGTACATGTTTGAGCACGCTATATAGCCTGTATGGTCGCGTCTCATTCATGGGAATCATTGACCATGTCTCTGTAATAGCAACAATATCCCAGGTTTTCCTCATACATCAGGGTTTGCAGATCTTGAACCTTTCTACTTAAGCTGCAAGCATTTATGCTCATTGCTTTCCATGTGCTAATTGAGTTAGGATGGTTATCATTATTTACATGACCTTTCCCTTTGTCATGTTTTTTCTGGGGGGTGACTTTCTTAATTTCCTTTGTTTCCTTTTGTCACCCCCACTCTCCTTGTTTAAATTTCTGTATACATACTCTTTCTCCCCAATGATCCTTTTTCCCATCACAGAAAAAATGCATCTCTTCATTACAGTACATACTATGATTTTTTGCCATGTATTGCCCCATCTTCCTATTTATCTGAAACCTTCTTTTCCCCAAATTTGAGCCACTTATTGAATTCCTCTGTTTTGCATAATCTCTCTTCCCTTCCCACATGTAGGAATAACTTCAATAAAAGCTGCATTCCGAACTAATGTTTTGTCCCTCACCAAGCTTACAGAATTCTCTCTGTGCTCTAAACTTGTTGCTGTTGGCCAGGTCATTTATCCCTAGGTGGATTATAACAACTTCATTTTTTGTACATTCCATTGGTCTGTACTGATCTACTAGCAAGATGAGAGGGAAGGTGAAATTTATTCTTACCTGTTAATTTCCTTTTCCTTGAATCCTTGTAGACCACTCCAGGGCCTACCTTGGAAGACTGGGAGATTGTCTCGAGGCTCTGTCTTCTGTCCCTTTGTGCTCCTATAATGTAAATAGTTTCTTGTTGGATTTGTTACTGCGTTCTGCAGTGGTTGCCCATGGGTTCTCAAATGGTGAGGCCTGGTTTTTATATTTTGCTGATTTGGCATTAGCATACTGGAGAGTTCCATGCTTTACCAGCCCTTATACTGGTGATGTCACTTTAAGGCTTCAGTTTCTATATTTCCATCTGCTGGTAGGGGGACCAAACCTATTGGTGTGGACTGGTTTAACCGGATTCAAGGAAAGTAAAGTAAGAGATAATAAATTTCACTTTTCGCCACTTAAGGTAAATACCAGGTTTCCTATCTATAGCATTTTGAAATTTGATTTCCTTTGAGGATTTCTATATTACTCAAGAGATGAATTTTTTCATTAGGGTTGTAAATTACAAGCTGTGTTCATTGTATGGGCTTGTAACACAGTGATAAACATTACCCTCTTGGATCGATATTCAAAATGATTTAACCACCCAGAGATGGCTCCTGGCCAGTTAAATCACCTGTTTGGGTCTAACCGCTAATTTTCAGCAAACACTTTACTGGTTAGTGCTGCTCAAAATAATCAGTTCCAACGCAAAAACTTGCTGTTTTGGGGGGAGTTTCCAGGGACAGAATTGGCACTGGACTGGTTAAGTGCTGATATTCAGATTTATGGCCAGATTAACTGCATAAGTAGGACCAACCTAAAAGTCAGTCCTGTCTTTATGTGGTAACCCATAGCTGGTTAAGTGCTGAATATCGCACTTAACCAGCCATGCGTTAGCTGGCTCCGCAAACCCAGAAATTCGATGACTAAGCCTGGACATGGCCCAACATTGAATTTCCAAGTTTAATACTGGCGGCAGTCAGGGAAAATGCTGTGCGTCACCAGCTGAATATCAAGCCCTGTGTTTGGGGTTAAATAGGCTTTTTTTGTTTGTTTTAAACAGAACTATTACTAAATATCTCCATTTACCTGTTTTAGGATCTGCTCTTCTAGTTTAAAGTCTGTATGGCCTGTGAACACCAGCAAATTAACAGACCACCATGATCTCTTGTCAGAAGTTAAAGAGTCAACAGATGCAGCCTTCTCTCAGCAACCTATATATAGTGGTGATTCCATATCTGCAGTTGAAAAGCAGTATTTGCACAATGGCACAATCATACCACAACAGAAAATAGAGGAACTCTATCATGGTCTTACTGGTTCAGATCTTGAAGAACAATGGTTGTACCCATCTCGAAATGACAGTTCTAGCTGTTACAGTATACCAACCAATGAAATACCAAAACATTCCAAGAATATTCGTTGTGAAAAACTGCTTTACACAACAGTCTGGGCTTTCAGAAGTAATGAAAGAATCAGCAGTAGATGCTTATCCCTATGGAAGGGATAAAATGTGTTCTAAAGGAGTTGATACACAGCTACAACAAAAGAGAGCAGAGATGTTTCTTTCACAGTTTAACAGGTACTCTGATGATGCCGATTACTGGTAGGTATGCTGACTATTCACATGCTATAAATCCAAACATAATAAATGTTCAAACTTTGGAGTTCAGGATGCCAAGAAGCTTTCCAATGGAACACTTGAAACGCCATCTATGGAAACAGATACTTACACTAAGCTATTTCAGTTAAACAAGCAAGTCAGAAGAAAATTGAGGACATCATGCCAGACCAACATAACTTTAAATTTAAAGCTTCATCACATCTATCAGATAAGCAGTTCCCAAAGGAAACATTCCTTCTGACTTTGGGGTTAAAATTAGAGTATGGAATGAAAGCCCACTCAGTGTGTACTGGGAATAATGATTATACAAATGTCTTAGAAAAACAGCATATTCCAACTTGACCCTCAGAGTTCAGAATATTTTAAAACCAGCAAACTTACCAAACTGTGCATCTTCTGGTATAGCTAATGTAAACAGACCAGCATGGATAAACATTCAGGCAGAAAACGGCAGCTCTGCTCCTTATCGAAATCAAAGTCACTTGATGAAACTGAACAGCCATTTGTCTGTTCAGTCAAAAAAGCTCAGGCCATGCCTCTGAGTTTTCCCAGATATCTTCTACAAATGTAACTTCAAATAGTAGCTCACTGTACCAGAAATACTGCCAAGAAAACCCTTCAACATTTTCCAGTTTGATTTCAATTACAACAGTACAGAAAGAATGCAGTCTGCAAGTCACATAGAAGGCTTGACTAAAGTTGAGGAAGAAAGTCTGTTTGAATCAGTTACTGACAAAAAACTGAAGCACATAAATGGATTTTGTGATAACTACTCAGTTCAACAGTATGGTCCTGCAGATAATCTGACCAAACATAATCATTTCCAAGCCAAGTCTCAAAGTGGACATTATGATTTTGAGGAAGGGCAAAACAGTTAGATGGCTTGCCCCAGAATACTTGTCAAGATCTGTTGGAAACTCAGTACAACAATAACCACAGGCAAGGAAGTGGTGACAGTAATACTGTTAGCAACAGTCGTTGAATCGCACACAATCCTCTTGCTTTTCAAATACATACATGATGGGCGACTTAAGGCAGAACCACAATTTTCAACAGTTTGGTTCTACTGGATTTCCATCAAGATCCACCCATCCATTCAGTCACTCTGTTGTCCCCCTAATGGATTCATATGATTTGTTTTCTTACGAAGATTTAGGTCATTTTTATCCTTATTTTAATGACATGGTCTATGGTACAATTCTTTTCCTGGTTTTGTACCAACTTTGGATTTCAGAGGCCACTGAAAATCCGTAGTGGTCCAGCAAGTGAGCTACATATTCGGCTGGAAGAATGTTATGAACATGGAGAGCCCTGGAAAAAGAAAGAAAGAAGGTAACAAGAAAAAGTCATGTATACTAGCTTGTATATTTACCAAGACACAAATGTGTTGTATGACATATTCTTGTAGTGATATAGGACAGCAATGATACTAAAATGTGCGCATGCACGCATACACTATGGACCAATTCTATAAATGTCGCTGAAAATATAGCACTTAGTACTATTCTATAAATGGCACTGTAATTTAAGCGCTGATTATAGAACGGTTCTTAGTGCCTGGATCTGTGACTACTTTTAGGTGCGAGCATTTATACCAGCTGAATCCTGGTGTAAATTCTTGTGCTTAATTTAGGCGCGTAAATTGTGGGAATGCCGCTGATGCGCAGTTGACCCCTTCAATGGCTGTGCCCCTTTATTGGAGCTGCACATAATTTAAATGAATTCCAATTAGCACTGATAGGGTCCAATTATCTGCACTAATTGGCTTGTTCAAATAAATTGGGCACACCCAAATTTGCGTGCATAATTTAAATCACCATTTATAGAATTTGGGGGTACTATATATATATATATATATATATATATATATATATATATATATATATATATATATATATAATATATATGTTAGGACTATACATTTAACACGTTAATAGCTCATTTAACACACATGTTTACCGTGCGTTAATTGATGCCCTTAACATCTCACTCCATCACCCATTGCTCCCTTTGTGGGCTTAGCTGGGCTGCAAAGACTGCTGGGTTCGGGTCGGCCCTTCTGCTGTGCTACCAAGGCTGCCTAGGAAGATGGAGCCACATACTTGTGACCCGGAAGTAACCATGGAAGTATGAGTCCGTGGCACTGGGTCCGGGGCAAGGCCAGAGAGGCTCTGGGCAGCAGCACTGGTGCTCAGAGTGAAAGGCTTCTTGACTTCGTTCTCTCTCTCCTTATACCTGCTCATCTTGACCCTCTGACTTTGCCTTCAGTAATGTCCTGCCTTCTCCTACAGAATTTCCTGTTTTCGGGCGGGACACTACAGAGAGAGGCTTTGGACAGCTGAAAGGAGCAGCATGCCTTCAGTGCTGCAGTGTTAAAAGCAAAGTCAGAGGGCTAAGAGGAGGGGGGTGAGGGTTTAGGAATGCAGACAGATTTGGGAGGGAGAGAGAGAGAGAATAGGAACCAGGGAGGAGGGAAGGGGGTTCAGGAGCACAGGAAGGTTTGCCGAGAGAGAGATGTGTTTGAGAGGGGCAGATGCTGGAAATAGAGGATGGAAAAAACAATGGAGATGGTGATTGTGGAGAGGAGAAATTGTGATGATTGGAGGGGAGGGATGAGAGGGGAAAGGAAGGGGAGAGAAGAGAAATAGGAGGAGACAATAATGGAGGGGAAATGAACAGGAAAGATGGTGCCCATGCAGGGGAGAGGAACAGGAGAGGAAGAGAAAGGGAGACGGGAGAAGACTGCCCATGGAGGAGAAGAGCTGACACTTTCTCTGGTAAGTGAACATTTTTGTTCTTTGCTTTGGTAACTTTAAAGACTGGGGTTTAAAAGAGGAATAGTAGGTTATTGATAGACAGACCCCCCCCCCCCCCCCCAAAAAAAAAAAAAAACTTTATTAACTAGTCTTCATACCCTTTTCCCCATAGTTTTAGAACTTGAACTTTCTGCCACAACTTTTAACAGCCTCTAGAAGGCACAGCAGAACCTAGTTCAGTCTTCATTTCTACCCACCCACCCCTAGCACATCTCTTCATTTATAGTCAGTTATTCTAATTAGGATAACGAGGAGAGTTTCGTTAGAGTTGAATTAAATTAGTTTCTGAGAAGCACCACTAAATAAATTATATATTATCATATAATCTTAAGGCTTTTTATACTCATCTAATATCCCTGGTACCTTAAGAAGCTTTATTAAACAACTCTCTAATACTAAGATGCAGACAGCAGTCCAGCAAAGAGAGGGGTTCTATCACTCTTTTGCATTGTCACATGTATGATTCTCTCTCAGGTGGTGAGAGGTTATATGTGTGTGCTTGATTCATATAGCTCCTAGCTCTCAGAATGAATTTGTTCTCTTCATGCTAGAGTAGCTGACTTAGAGGAGCTGAGAGAGACAGAGAGGTACATAGAGGAGGCCTACACGGACGTTGTAGAGAAGTCCCACCCCAGTCTTGCATTCCCTGTGCTGCTTGTAGGAATGAGGTTTCCTAAAAAGGAGAGCATCACCCTGGAGAAGTTGGAAGTAATCCTGTTGCCAGGACCAGCCCAGAAGGAGATGTACTGTTCCCTCTCAATGAGGACGTGTGTCTAGGAGCTCCTGCCCAGGCGCGAAGGGTTAGGACGGCTGTTGTAGTTGGTGATTCAGTTAGACATTTAGATAGCTATGTGGTTGGTGGACATGAAGATTGCCTGGTCCACTTGCCTGCCTGATGCAGTGCTGGTGTATCTCATTTGTCACCTACATATGATTTTAGATTGTACTGGGGAGGAGTTGACTGTCTTGGTATATGTGGGTACCATTGACATAGGAAAATGTGGGAGAGAGGTTCTGGAAGCCAAATTAGGCTCCTAGGTAGAAAGCTGAAATCCAGATCCTCTAGGGTAGCATTTTCAGAAATGCTCCCCGTTACACACACCTAGGCCCCAAAGAGGCAGGCTGAGATCCAAAGTCTCAATGCGTGGCATGGTTGAGATATGGTGCAGGGATGAGGGATTTAGATTTATTAGGAACTGGGCAACATTCTATGGTTAGGGGAGCCTATTCCGAAAGGATGGGCTCCATCTTAATAGGGATGGAACCAGGCTACTGGCATCAGCATTTAAAAACTAGAAATTGGGGGAAGAAAGTCACTCAAAAGTGCATAGCTTGGAGCAAACAGGAAAGGTAGAGAATCCTGATAGCGAGGTTGTAGTTGAAATCATAGTAGATCAGGAGGCATATTTTCAAAGCACTTAGACTTTCAAAGTTCCATAGGTTGCTATGGAACTTTGTAAGTCTAAGTGCTTTGAAAATGAGTCCTCAGGTGTCTTTAAATAGCAAGGCAGACTTTCAAGATTACAAATTAAGACTGTCAACTGCTGTGAAAGTTGTGAATAGGAACAGCAAACATTGTTTGAAATGTTTATATGCAAATGCCAGAAGCCTAAGAAATAACTTGGGAGAAATATAATTTCTCCGAGGACAAGCAAGCTGAATTGTTCTCACACATGGGTCAACATCCGCCATAGCAAAAACAAAAACTTTGCTAGAGGCTTCTGGCGCGTGCATCAATTTCTTTTTTTTTCTGAGATGAGGTGTGGCAGGTTCCTCCTGTGCTCGTTTTGGTGCGGGAAAAACCTTCTTTCAGTGATTTTTCGCATGTGTTTTTCCCCTCTTCTTTAATTTCATTTTGTGTGTGTGTGTTTTCCTTATTTAAATCCTCAGTTCTTGTTCCCATGTTTTGTTTTTTTTCTTTATTTTTCGACGAGGCCACTTTTAGGTCACGCGGTCGGGTTTCTACTTTTTTTTTTTTGTGTGTGTGTGTGTGCCCTTTTTACTACACACAATCAAGTCCTTTGATTTCACTGGTGCAGTTTTTCCTTCCATGTCATTGAAGACACCCAGCGGCTTCAAACATTGTGTTCAGTGCAACCGGACCATCTCGGGTACTGATACCCATTCTTGGTGTATCCAGTGCCTTGGGCCCGACCATAGCCCGCCTAGTTGTGCTCTGTGTCTTTGTATGAAGAAATGGACCCAATTAGCTTGAAACGCGAGAAACATTTTGGGGTTCGGTCTGGTCCTTCGATAATCGGCATCGGTACCGAGGTCTGCGGCGTTGACATTGAGGACGCATTGACGTCAGGAGCAGAGGTAATGGCTGCTGAGAGGCCAAGATATGCTGGGAGCAGTGAGGCATCGAGTGAGTCTCCACCTGTCTCGAGGCCTCCTGCTGTTCAGGCCCCCCAGGACCGAGCATCGTCGGACCCAACCCGAAGGTGACGTGAGGATTTGATGACGTTCTTGTCGGCACCGAGGAGCCTCGACATCGAGCGAAGGCGAAAAAGCACCTCCACCGTTCTCCGACACAATGGTGCCAGGAACTCCAGGGCATCGAAGGATTCAGCATCTGGAAGCTTCGGCGCCGAGAGGATCGCTCCCCTCCATACAGGAGGTGCCAATGCATTGGCCACTTAGTAGTTCCGGTTCCTGCTGCTGAAACTCAACCGATTTTTGCCACTGGCTGCTCCACTGGACCCTCGCTTTCTTCGATGTCGGCTCTCGATGAGCACACCTGGGCCCTGCTTCCACAGCTTCTGGAAGATCTGTTGTGCCAGTCTGCTTCGGCGGGGGTACTTGCGCCTTCTGTGCTGCCTGCTGCAGCAGTCTGACTCTTCACTGCGGTGATATCTCAGTTCTCTGTGCCGCTTGCCACCCAGGTCGGCTCCCCTTCGACGTTGGTGGAGGAAGCTGCACCACAGTCCATGTGGGCATCAGCCTCTTGTCATCACCATCGAGGACGTCTGTCCTCGGCATCGAGGCAGGCTCAGTATCGGAGCTCCCTTATGGAAGTGCGCTCATGTGAATCAGAGGAAGATCCCAGGTACTTCTGAGTCTTTGGGGATTCCCTCTGAACCTTCCCCTCCACCTGCAAGGAGACTGTCTCCTCCTGAGTGCCTCTGCTTTATCTCGTTTGTGAGGGAAATGGCTGAGGCCATTCCATTCCCTTTTTAGATTTTGCTGACAACCTTTTTCAGTAGTAGCTCAAGGTGAGTTACATTCAGGTACACTGGATATTTCTCTTACACGCATATCTCAGTACTTCCAGCTTACAGGAAGTATCTTCGATTTCGGCTGGGAACACAGCACTTTCAGTACCGCATACTGCCCTTTGCCCTGGCATCTGCACCCAGAGTGTTTACAAAGTGTCTGGCAGTTGTTGCAGCATCGCTACGCAGACTGGGAGTGCATGTGTTCCCTAATCTCGACGATTGGCTGGTGAAGATCACCTCGGATGACGGTGTGTTGGAGTACATGAAGATGACTATTCAGGTGCTTGAGCTACTAGGGTTCATAATAAATTACTCCAAGTCCCATCTCACTCCTGTTCAAAAATTGGAATTCATTGGAACACTGCTGGACACGAAGACAGCGCGAGTTTATCTCCCCAACATGAGTGCAAACAACCTCCTGTCGCTGATGTACACAATTTGAGCCTCTCAGCAGGTCACAGCTCAGCAGATGTTGAGACTCTTGGGGTACATGGCCTCCACAGTTCATGTAACACCCATGGCACACGTACATATGAGATTAGCTCAGTGGACAGTAGCTTCCCAGTAGTATCAAGCTGCGGGGAAACTAGAGGATGTAATCAAACTTTCCCCCGACTTTCAGAATTCTCTTCTGTGGTGGACAATCTGATCCATCTGACCATGGGAAGATCATTCCAAATTCCTCAGCCGCAAAAAGTGCTGACGACAGATGCATCCCTCTTGGGGTGCAGAGCTCATTTAGATGGGCTTCGCCACCTAAGGAATCGTCCACAGTACCCATGCATCATGTCTTCAAGAAGACACTGCTGGAGAACTGGGCGAAGCCGCTAACTAATCCCCACATTCTCAAGACGATCGAGTCCCAGTATCGGATCCATGGGGACTCGGAGTTGATGTGGATTCAGTTGCCTCACAACTCTGGGGTTGTGGATCTGGCCCTTAAGAAGGTCAAGAGTTCTAGGGAGTAGGCTTCAGCGCCCCCGGGCAGAGACTCTAAAACCTTGGATTCTTTTGGGAGGAAGGCCTACCATTCCTCAATGCTCATCGCCAAATTCCAATCTTACCAGCTCTACACGAGCATCCATATGTGGAACAATGAGCGGCAGTTGGCGGACTTGGTGGATAAGCTACCTTCTGAGCAAGCCAAGCCTTTTCAGCAGGTGGTCAGGCAGCTGAAGGTGTGTCATAAATTCCTGGCCAGGGGTGTTTATGACACTTTTGATGTCGCATCCAGGGCAGCTGCTCAAGGTGTGGTGATGCGCAGGCTCTCATGGCAGCGTGCCTCCGACCTAGAGAATAGGATTCAGCAGCAGATTGCGAATTCTCCTTGCCGGGGGGGATAATATTTTTGGTGAAAAGGTCGAACAGGTGGTAGAGCAGCTCCACCAGCAGGACACCACATTCGACAAATTCTCCCGCCGGGCGCCTTCAGCATCTACCTGAACTGGTAGATGTTTTTATGGCAGAAGGAGGACTGTTACCTACTCTTCTAATAAGCGTAGGTACAATCCTCCTTCTCGCCAGCCTGCTGCCCAGGCCAAACCCCAGCCCGCTCGTTCCCGTCAACAGCGTGCGACTCAACAGGCACCTGCGGCTCCCCAGCAAAAGCAGGGACGGGCTTTTGACTGGCTCCAGCAGAGCATAGCCGAAATCAGTGTCCCGTGCCGGACGATCTGCCGGTCGGGGGAGGTTAAACTTTTTTCACCAAAGGTGGCCTCTCATTACCTCTGATCAGTGGGTTCTTCAAATAGTCCGGCTAGGATACTCCCTCAATTTGGTTTCAAAGCCAACAAATTCCCCACCGGGAGCTCAGTCCTTCAGCTTCCAGCACAAGCAGGTACTTGCAGAGGAACTCTCCGCCCTTCTCAGCGCCAATGCGGTCGAGCCCGTGGCCACCGGGGCAAGAAGGACTGCGATTCTATTCCAGGTACTTCCTTGTGGAAAAGAAAACAGGGGGGATGTGTCCCATCCTAGACCTAAGGGCCCTGAACAAATATCTGGTCAAGGAAAAGTTCAGGATGCTTTCCCTGGGCACCCTTCTTCCCATGATTCAGGAAAACGATTGGCTATGCTCTCTGGACTTAAAGGATGCTTACACTCATATCCTGATACTGCCAGCTCACAGACAGTATCTTCGATTCCGTCTGGGAACACGGCACTCTCAGTATTGTGTGCTACCCTTTTGTCTCGCCTCCGCGCCCAGGGTGTTCACAAAATGCCTGGCTGCCGTTGCGGCGTCTCTACGCAGACTGGGAGGGCACGTGTTCCCTTACATCGACGATTGGCTGGTGAAGACACCTCCGAGGCAGTAGCTCTACAGTCCATGCAGATGACTGTTCGACTCCTGGAGCTACTAGGGTTTGTGATAAATTATCCAAAGTCCCACCTTCTTCCTGTTCAGCAACTCAGATTCATAGGGGCTCTGCTGGATTCTCAGACAGTTCATGCCTACCTCCCGGAAGCGAAGGCCGACAATCTTCTGTCCCTTGTTTCTTGGGTACGAGCGTCTCAACAGCGTCACAGCAGCGTCACAGCTCGGCAGATGTTGAGATTGCTCGGCCACATGACCTCCACAGTGCATGTGACTCCATGGCCCGCCTCCACATGAGATCAGCTCAATGGACCCTAGTGTCTCAGTGATACCAAGCTGCTGGGGACCTAGAGGACGTAGTCCTGCTGTCCACGAGTTTTCTTCAGTCCCTCCATTGGTGGACAATTTGGTCCAATTTGACTGGGACGCCCCTTCCAAATTCCTCAGCCCTAAAAAGTGCTGACGATGGATGTGTCTCTCCTGGGATGGGGAGCTTATGTCGATGGGCTTCACACCCAAGGGAGTTGGTCCCTCCAGGAACAAGGTCTTCAGATCAACCTCCTGGAGTTACGACCGGTCTGGAAGGCTCTAATGGCCTTCAGAGATCGGCTGTCCCATCAAATTATTCTAATTCAGACAGACAATCAGGTTGCCATGTACTATAACAACAAGCAGGGGGGCACCGGATCTCGCCCCCTGTGTCAAGAGGCCATCAGAATGTTGCTTTGGGCTCGCCGGAACGGCATGTTTCTTTAAGCCACGTATCTGGCAGGCATAAACAACAGTCTGGCTGACAGATTGAGCAGGATCATGCCAACTCACGAGTGGTCACTCAATTCCCGAGTGGTTTGCGAGATCTTCCAAGTGTGGGGCACCCCCTTGGTGGACCTCTTCACCACTCAAGTCAATCACAAAGTCCCTCAGTTCTGTTCCAGACTTCAGGCCTATGGCAGACTAGCATCGGATGCCTTCCTCCTTCATTGGGGGGAGGGCCTCCTGTATGCCTATCCTCCCATACCTTTGGTGGGGAAGACTTTGCTGAAACTCAAGCAGGATCGAGGCACCATGATCCTGATCGCTACCTTTTGGCCACGTCACATATGGTTCCCTCTTCTTCTGGAATTGTCTTCCGAAGAACCGTGGAGATTGGAGTGTTTTCTAACCCTCATTACTCAGAACGAGGGGGCGCTTCTGCATCCCAACCTCCGGTCCCTGGCTCTCACAGCCTGGATGTTGAGAGCGTAGATTTTACCTCCTTGGGTCTCTCAGAGGGTGTCTCCCGTGTCTTGCTTGCTTCCAGGAAAGATTCCACTAAGAAGAGTTACTTCTTTCTATGGTGGAGGTTTGCCGTCTGGTGTGACAGCAAGGCCCTAGATCCTCGCTCTTGTCCTACACAGACCCTGCTTGAATACCTTCTGCACTTGTCCGAGTCTGGTCTTAAGACCAACTCTGTAAGAGTTCATCTTAGTGCGATTAGTGCATACCATTACCATGTGGAAGGTAAGCCGATCTCGGACAGCCTTTAGTTGTTCGCTTCATGAGAGGTTGTTTTTGTCAAAGCCCCCCATCAAATCTACAGTGTCATGGGATCTCAATGTCGTTCTCACCCAGCTGATGAAACCTCCTTTCAAGCCACTGAATTCCTGCCATCTGAAGTACTTTACCTGGAAGGTCATTTTCTTGGTGGCAGTCACTTCAGCTCGTAGAGTCAGTGGGCTTCAAGCCCTGGTAGCTCATGCTCCTTATACCAAATTTCATCATAATAGAGTAGTCCTCCGCACTCACCCTAAGTCTTGCCAAAGGTGGTGTCTGAGTTCCATCTGAACCAGTCATTGTCTTGCCAACATTCTTCCCCCATCCGCATACCCGCCCTGCTGAACGTCAGCTGCACACATTGGACTGCAAGAGAGCATTGGCCTATCTGGAGCGGACGCAGCCCCACAGACAGTCCCCCAAATGTTTGTTTCTTTCGATCCCAACAGGAGGGGAGTGGCTGTCAGGGAAACGCACCATTTCTAATTGGCTAGCAGATTGCATTTCCTTCGCTTACGCCCAGTCTGGGCTGACTGGATGGTCATGTCACGGCTCATAGTGTTAGAGCCATGGCAGCATCAGTGGCCCCACTTGAAGTCAGCCACTATCGAAGAGATTTGCAAGGCTGCGACGTGGTCATTAGTCCACACATTCACATCGCATTACTGCCTTCAGCAGGATACCCGACGCAACAGTCGGTTTGGGGCAGTCGGTGCTACAGATCTGTTTGGGGTTTAGAATCCAACTCCACCCCCCAGGCCCATTTTTATTCTGTTCCAGGCTGCACTTTTTTAGTTAGTTGGGTTAAGTTAGGTCAATCTCAATGTCATTCTCACCCAGCTGATGAAACCTCCTTTTAAGCCACTGGATTCCTGCAATCTGAAGTACTTGACCTGGAAGGTCATTTCTTGGTGGCAGTCACTTCAGCTCGTAGAGTCAGTGAGCTTCAAGTCCTAGTAGCTCATGCTCCTTATACCAAATTTCATCATAACAGGGTAGTCCTCCGCACTCACCCTAAGTTCTTGCCAAAGGTGGTGCACTCTGTTAGTTGAATAAGTTGAGGCCAATCTCAGTTATGTCCTCGCCGTTGCGAGGCCCAATTGACCAGGTTTGTAGTGTTGAGTGAGCCTGGGGGCTAGGGATACACCATCAGTGAGAACAAGCAGGCTGCTTGTCGTCGGAGAAAGCGAAAGCTACATACCTGTAGAAGGTATTCTCCGAGGATAGCAGGCTGATTGTTCTCACAAACCCGCCCACCTCCCCTTTGGAGTTGTGTCTTCCCTTGTCTTTGCTATTTACTGGACTGATGAACATGCGCGAGTTCGGGCGGGAAGACGGTCGCACATGCACGGAGTGCGTGCGCACGCGATGCCTAGCAAACGTCTTTGCTGTCCTCGGAGAATACCTTCTACAGGTATGTAGCTTTTGCTGTACTGAACAAGTGAGTAGGGTTAAGAATTTAAAATAGCATCAAAAGGTGGGCTTTTAGCCTAGATTTGAAGACTGCAGAGCTGGAGCTTGACATATTGACTTAGGAAGTTTATTCCAGTTGTAGAGTGCAGCAAGATAAATGGAATGGAGTCTAGAGTTGGCAGTGGAGAAGGGTATAGATAAGAGATTTACCCAATGAAAGGAGTTCCTGGGGAGGAGTGTAGGAAGAGATAAAAGTGGAGAGGTACTAAGGAACTGCAGAGTGAACGCACTTTTAAGTCAATAAGAGGAGTTTGAACTGTATGCGGAAACGGATAGGGAGCCAATGAGGTGATTTGAGGAGGGGGCTAATGTGAGCATAGCGACACTGGCGGAATATAAGTCATGCAGCAGAATTTTGAACATTTTGAAGGGAAGAGAGATGGCTTAGTGGGAGATCTATGAGAAGCAAGTTGTTGTAGTCTAAGCGAGAGGTGATAATGTGGATAACGGTTTTGGTAGTGTGCTCATTAAGGAAAGGACAAATTTTGGTGATTATAGAGAAAGAAATGGTTTTAGCAGTATGTTGGATATGTTCAGAGAAAGAGTTGAAGCTGAGTGCAAGGTTACAAGCTGATTTAGACAGGGAGGATAAGTGTTATCCACAGATATATAGAGAATGGAGGAAGAGGAGAGGTGGATTTAGGGGGAAGATTAGAAGCTGTCATGTTTAGTTTCAGATGGCAGTGAGACATCCGGGCAGCAGTGTCAGGTAGGCTGAGACATAGGTATGGATTCCTTCTGTAATTTCTGGTTTGGAGAGGTAGATCTGGGTGTCATCAGCTTAAAGGTGATACTGAAAACCATGGGATGAGATCAGAGCACCAAGGGAGGAAGTATAGATGTAGAATAGAAGAGGTCTGAAGACAGAACCCTGAGGTACACCCCTGAGATAGGGGGATGGAGGTGGAAGAGAATCCACTAGAGTATACACTGAAAGTGTGATGGGAGAGAGAAGAAGAAAACCAGGAAGAACAGAGCCCTGAAATCCAAGTGAGGATAGCGTATCAAGGAGTAGGCGGTGATCAACAGTGTCAAAAGCAGCAGATACATTGAGAAGGATGAAGATAGAATAGATATCTTTGGATCTTGAGATGATGAAAGAAATTCAATACAAGGGCGGTGACTAGCACATTCAGGTAGCTTGGATAGGGAAGGGAGATGGGGCGATAGTTTGAAGGACAGGTAAGGTCCAGTGAAGCTGTAAGTACGGCATGTTTGAAGCAATCAGAAACAGTTGCAATGGAAAGTGAAATTTTTTTTTTTTTACATTTGTACCCCGCACTTTCCCACTCATGGCAGGCTCTATGCAGCAGGCAATGGAGGGTTAAGTGACTTGCCTAGAGTCACAGGGAGCTGCCTGTGCCGGGAATTGAACTCAGTTCCTCAGTTCCCCAGGACCAAAGTCCACAACCCTAACCACTAGACCATAGGACATAACAGAAAGGGTGACAGTAGGAGAAATAATACTGAGTAGATGGGTGGGAATAGGATTAGAGGAACACGTCAGTTTGGAGGAGGAAAGAAAATGTGCAGTTTCCTCTTCAGTGATTTCAGATGAAGAAAGGTAGACAGGGGTTGAAGGAGGATTGACAGAAAGGACTGAGGGAAGGAGAGGTTGAGGTGTCTTGGTTGAGAACTTAGTTAATCTTATGAACCAGAGTCTGGGGATAAAGTGAAGAGGTAGTTGGAGGTGAAGGTGCTTCGAAGAGAGTTCAGTGTGGCGAAGAGGTTGAGTGTTCAAATCAAGAGAGTTTGTCAACTGGATGTAGTAGTCCTGTTTGGAAAGTGGAGGAGCCGACTGGAAGGAGGATAACCAGTGGGACACTCATACCGTGGTACAAATTTATATCGCAGTGATAGGGTGGATCGAATTGGTGGAGGGGTAGCATTGTATATTAACGAGAGCCTTGAATCAAATAGATTGAAAATTCTGCAGGAAACAAAACACGTCTTAGAATCACTATGGATTGAAATTCCATGTGTAAAGTGGAGAAGGATAGTGATGTACTACCGTCCGCCTGGCCAGGATGAACAGACGGATGCAGAAATGTTAAAAGGAAATTAGGGACCCAAACAACTGGGCAACACAATAATAATGGGTGATTTCAATTACCCTGATATTGACTGGGTAAATGTAACATCGAGGCACGCTAGGGAGGCAAAATTCCTTGATGGTATCAAGGACTGCTTTATGGAGCAGCTAGTACAGGAGCCGACGAGAGAAGGAAAAGTTCTAGACCTAGGCCTTAGTGGGA
Organism: Microcaecilia unicolor; assembly: GCF_901765095.1. Lineage (NCBI taxonomy): Eukaryota > Metazoa > Chordata > Amphibia > Gymnophiona > Siphonopidae > Microcaecilia > Microcaecilia unicolor. The sequence continues at coordinate 81,315,004 of NC_044042.1, read as the reverse complement.
GCGCATGATCTGGTGCGGGATGTAATGGTGCTGGGGCCGCTTGATAACAATGATGATAATATGATCGGATTTGATACCAGCTTTGAAATAAGTATACATAGGAAATCAAATACGTTAGCTTTTAACTTTAAAAAAGGAGACTGATAAAATGAGAAGAATGGTGAAAAAGCAACTTCCATCCTGGAAGCTCAGGCCAAATATATTCCGCGTATTAAAAAAGGAGGACAGAAGACCAAACAGCTGGCGTGGTTAAAAAGTGAGGTGAAGGAAGCTATTTGAGCAAAAAGAAAATCCTTCAGAAAATAGAAGGAACCGACTGAAAATAATAAGAAACAGCATAAGGAATGTCAAGACAAAAGCAAAGCGCTGATAAGGAAGGCTAAGAGAGACTTCGAAAAAAAGATTGTGTTGGAGGCAGAAACACATAGTAAAAAAAAATTTAGGTATATTAAAAGCAGGAAGCCGGCAAAATAATCTGTTGGACCGCTAGATGACTGAGGAGTAAAAGGGGCAATCAGGGAAGACAATGCCGTAGTGGAGAGATTAAACGAATTCTTTGCTTTGGTCTTCACCGAGGAAGATTTGGGTGGGATACCGGTGCTAGAAATGGTATTCAAAGCTGACGAGTTGAAGAAACTCATTGAATTCTCTGTAAACCTGGAGGATGTAATGGGGCAGTTCTACAAACTAAAGAGCAGCAAATCTCCTGGACCAGATAGTATTCATCCCAGAGTACTGATAGCACTGAAAAATGAACTGGCAGAGTTATTGTTAGAAATATGTAATTTATCCTTAAAATCAAGTGTGGTACTGGAAGATTGGAGGATGGCCAATGTAACGTCGATTTTTTTTAAAAAGGTTCCAGAGGAGATCTGGGAAATTATAAACTGGTGAGTCTGACGTCTGTGCTGGGCAAAATTGTAGAGACTATTATAAAGAACAAAATTACACAACAAATTCAAAAGCATGGATAAATGAGACAGTCAACATGGATTTAGTGAAGGGAAATCTTGCCTCACCATCTACTACATTTCTTTGAAGGGTGAACAAACATGTGGATAAAGGTGTCCCGGTTGATAATGTGTATCTGGATTTTCAGAAGGCGTTTGACAAAGTACCTCATGAAAGACTCCAGATGAACTTCCATATCATCAAGCTGATCAATCCATAGACTGGTGGGTTGTGTCCATCTACCAGCAGGTGGAGATAGAGAGCAAACTTTTGCCTCCCTATATGTGGTCATGTGCTGCCGGAAACTCCTCAGTAATGTTCTCTATCTCAGCAGGTGGTGGTCACACACAGCAGCAGCTCTGGCTAGGCCTCCAAGCCTAATCCTTAGGTTTTGTTGAGGCCTGGGGTTGAGGGCTCTTTTGAGCAAGTGCAAACCTGGTGGTGCCAGGTCCCTCCTTTTCTCCCCCCTCCCGCTGGCTCCGTTTAAAAAAAAAAAATATATATTTTAAACGTCTTTAAAGGCGTTTAATTCGACAGTTTCTTAAACGTTCATTGCAGCTACTCACTGGGACACCAGTTCGTTACAGCTCGGAGCGGCAAGCAGGTAATTTTACCTTTTTATAGCGGGCAGGGGGTTCCCCCGATTCTTCTCCTCGTGGCAATGGCGTCGGAGGGCGAGGGCGCAAAGGGTCGCTCCCCGGATTGCTGGAGCGCTTCTAGAGGGGATGCGGGGGTTTTACAACCTGATTCGCCCTTGATGGGTGATAGTTTAGTGACCGATGAATGTCCCGGTCGTTCCTCCGGCGTGGCGGGTTTTTTCCCGCCATAACGCCCATCCCCCCGCTCCTCGCCTCCGCCATCTTGGCCGGCCACGCGGCTCGGACGGCTTCTTCGGGGCCGCCCTTGAGGTTGGAGACATTAATTGCCATGAACGCCCTTAATTTGGGCGACGGCACAAAAGCGGCTAAAGTTAAGCGCCGTTCTTCCCGCGCGGCTCCTTCACGGAGTTTCGCGCCGGACGCCATTTTGGATGCGCAGCATGTCTCTCCCCCGCTATTGCGAGCGCCGGTTGAGAGTGCGTCTAGGGCTGTTGCCCAGGCTGCGGAAGTGCACAGTCTGGGGGGTTTCTCCCCCGAGTTTGTTTTGTTGCTGCATCAGGCTTTCCTCATGCAAAACGCTGCCCCTGCTCCCTCTTCTGATAAAGAGGTTGAGGTTCCCAGAGGTAAACGCCCTCGGTTGATTTCCAGGCCTTGGAGGACTTTTGTCTCCTCCGATGTAGATGAGGGCAGCGTGTCTGAGGTCTCCCAACGATCCTTTGCGGATTCCTTGGAGGAGATAGATCCCCGCTCGGATGGAGCGGATGACCCCTCTGCAGCGCGGCTTTTAGCCCAGAGGATTTGCCCAACCTGTTGTTACAGGCCATGGACACTTTGAAGATTTCCTCTCCGGAGGACGTCTCTCCCTCAGCCCCTGTTGGCTCTGCCATTATGCTGGGGACGAAGCGCCCGCCTAGAACCTTCCACGTGCATGATGCCATGCACACCTTAATTGCGGCTCAATGGGATGTCCCGGAAACGAGCCTTAAAGTGGCTAGGGCTATGTCCCGCCTCTATCCTTTGGCTGTGAGTGAACGTGAGGCCTATCTGTGGCCTACCGTGGATTCTTTAATCACTGCGGTGACTAAGAAAACGGCGTTGCCGTGGAAGGTGGCACGGCCCTAAAGGACGCCCAAGACAGAAGATTGGAGGCGGCCTTAAGGTCGTCCTTGGAGGCAGCTGCTTTAAGTTTGCAGGCCTCAGTTTGCGGCTCCTATGTGGCCAGGGGCGTGCGGGACTATGGTGCAGCGGGCTTCCCCCTCGGATCATTCCTTGAGGGCTGATTGGCCGGCCCTGGAATCGGGCTTAGCCTATTTGGCAGACTTGCTGTATGATGTCTGGAGAGCCTCAGCTAAAGGCATGGCTCAGACAGTCTCTGCGCGGCGGTGGCTTTGGCTGAAACATTGGTCTGCTGACCACGCCTCTAAATCCCGCCTGGCTAGATTGCCTTTTAAAGGCAAGCTGCTCTTTGGGGTCGAGCTGGACAAATCGTGACCGATCTCGGCACGTCTAAGGGCAAGGAAATTACCAGAGGTCAGGGCTCGGGTTAGTACTCGTCCCGATACCTCCAGAGGATGGTTGCAGGAAGCCCATCGGTACCCCGCCCGGGCAAGTCGGGTTCCTCTGCCCCCTCTTCCTTCAAGAGGAATTTCTCCCCCAAGCAGCATTCCTTTCGCAGAGACACCGCCGTCCCGGAGGGTGCTACCCTCCGTCCTCCCCCAGGTCTCGTACCCAATGACGGGGCCTTGGTCCACGCCCCGTGCAGATTGGAGGACGGCTGTCCTCGTTTCTGGGCGAGTGGACCACTATAACTTCAGACGCGTGTGGTGCTGGAAGTCATCAGAGACGGCTACAAGCTAGAGTTCTGCCAACCCTTAAGAGACGGGTTTGTACTCTCTCCCTGCAAGTCTCCGGTCAAGCTGTGGTAGTGCAGCAGACCTTGGACAACCTGATCCGCCTGGGTGCGGTCGTTCCGGTGCAAAAAAAATCAGATTGGCAAGGGACGTTACTCCATTTACTTTGTGGTTCCAAAGAAAGGAGGTTCTGTCCGGCCTATCCTCGACCTCAAAGGGGTCAATCGGGCCTGGAAAGTGAGGCACTTTCGCATGGAGACTCTCTGCTCTGTTATAGCGGCAGTGAAGGCAGGAGAGTTCTTGGCTTCCTTGGACATCAAGGAAGCGTACCTGCATATTCCCATCTGGCCCTCCTCTCCAACGCTTTCTGCGTTTTACAGTCCTGAGACGACACTTCCAGTTCAGAGCCCTCCCTTTCGGGTTGGCTACTGCTCCGCGGACCTTTTCCAAAGTAAATGGGGGTCATAGCGGCCTTCCTGCTAAAGGAAGGAGTACAAGTCCATCCTTATCTGGACGACTGGTTGATCCGAGCCCCCTCTTATGCAGAGTGCGGCAAAGCTATGGACCGGGGTAGTTGCTCTTTTGAGCTCCCTGGGATGGATCATCAACTGGAAGAAGAGCCAGCTGCGCCGACTCAGTCCCTGGTGTATCTGGGAGTTCGATTCGACACCCAGTGGGCAGAGTGTTCCTGCCAGACAATCGAGTTGTCAAGCTTCAGGCTCAGGGTGGACTAGTTCCTAGTAGCCTCTCCTATTCGGGCTTGGACTACTTGCAGCTGTTGGGCTCTATGACGGCCACGATGGAAGTAGTGCCCTGGGCCAGGGCTCATATGAGACCACTACAGCTATCTCTGCTGCTGCGCTGGAGACTCCGATGTCGGAGGATTATGCTGTGCGCCTTCCCGTGGACCCAGCAGTGCGCAAGGCGCTGAGCTGGTGGACGCAGACAGACAAGTTGTCTGCAGGATTGCCTCTGGTGACCCCGGAGTGGATTGTCGTCACGACAGACGCCTCTTTGATGGGCTGGGAGCCCACTGCTTGGGAAGGACAGCGCAGGGGCTCTAGTCTCCTGCAGAGGCAAGTGGTCTATCAACCTCCTGGAACTCAGAGCCATTCGCTTTGGTGTTATTGAGTTCATCCCGGTACTGGTGTTGAAGCCTGTACGGGTCCTGTCGGACAATGCCACGGCTGTGGCCTATATCAACCGCCAGGGAGGTACCAAGAGCGCCCCTCTAGCCAAGGAGGCTATGAGTCTTGCCATGGGCGGAAGCGAACCTGGAGCAGCTTTCAGCGGCCCACATTGCCGGAGTCATGAATGTCAAGGCGGACTTTCTCAGTCGCCATAAACCTTGGAGCCCGAGAGTGGCAACTATCTGCTCAGGCGTTCTTGGACATCACGAAGCGCTGGGGCCAGCCGAGCCTAGATCTGATGGCGTCATCGGCCAATGGCCAAGTGCCGCGCTTCTTCAGCAGAGGACGGACCCTCGATCCCTGGAGTAGATGCTCTTCTCCAACAGTGGCCGACACAAGAGCTCCTCTATGTGTTCCCGCCCTGGCCCATGTTGGGCAGGGTGCTAGACCGGGTGGCAAAGCATCCCGGCAGGGTAATCCTGGTGGGGCCGGATTGGCCCAGACGTCCCTGGTATGCGGACTTGTTCAGGCTCTCAGTCGACGATCCTCTGCGGCTGTCAGTGGAGCAGGGCCTGTTACATCAGGGTCCCGTGGTGATGGAGGATCCCTCTCCCTTTGGTCTTACGGCCTGGCTATTGAGCGGCAGCGTCTGAGGAAGAAGGGCTTCTCAGACAAGGTCATCGCCACTATGCTGAGAGCGAGGAAGCGCTCTACTTCTACTGCTTACCGCCAGGGGTTTGGCGTATCTTTGCAGCATGGTGTGAAGCAGGCTCACTTTCTCCCTTCACTGCTCCAATTTCTTCAGTGTTGGCGTTCCTGCAAGAAGGTCTGGAGAAAGGCCTGTCGCTCAGTTCCCTTAAAGTCCAGGTAGTGGCTCTGGCTTGCTTCAGGGGCCGCCTGAAGGGTGCTTCCCTGGCTTCGCAGCCAGATGTGGTGCGCTTTCTCAAGGGGAGTTAATCACCTGCGCCCTCCTCTGCACTCATGGTGCCTGCGTGGAATCTCAACCTGGTGCTAAGAGGCATTGCAGAAGCCCGCCTTTGGAACCCTTGTCGAGGGCATCTCTGAAAGACCTGACGTTGAAAAGCAGTCTTTTTGGTGGCTATCACTTCAGCCAGAAGAGTTTCCGAGCTCCAGGCGCTCTCATGTCGAGAGCCGTTTTCTGCAGTTCACTGAGGCAGGAGTGACTATTCGCACAGTGCCTTCCTTCCTGCCCAAGATTGGTTCTCGCTTCCATGTGAATCAGCAGCTCTGTCCCTCCCTTCCTTTCGTCGGGAGGACTACCCAGAGGAGTACTCCGCTCTTGAATATCTGGATGTGAGACGAGTCATCATCAGATACTTGGAAGTGACCAATGATTTCCGGAACTCGATCATCTGTTTGTCCCTGTTTGCAGGTCCTCGTAAGGGTCCTGCAGGCTGCTAAGCCTACAGTGCAAGATGGGTCCAGGAAGCCATTGCAGCAGGCTTATGTTGGCCGCGGGGAAGGTGCCGCCTATCCAGCTGAAGGCTCACTCCACGAGAGCTCAGGGCGGCCTCGATGGCAGAGGCCGGATCCGTCTCCTTGGAAGAGTTATGCAAGGCGGCAACGTGGGCTTCGGCTCATACATTCTCCAAGGCATTACCGTTTGCCTGTGGCTGCACGGGGCGGAGCCCTGGTTTGGAGCTTCAGTGTTGAGGTCAGGGATTTCTATGTCCCGCCCTGGGTGAGTACTGCTTCGGTACATCCCACCAGTCTATGGATTGATCAGCTTGATGATATGGAAGGTAAAATTATGTATAATCATACCTGATAATTTTCTTTCCATTAATCATAGCTGATCAATCCATAGCCCCTCCCCAGATATCTGTACTGGTTTATATTCTGGTTGAATTTTAGGTTCAAGTTTAGCCTTCAGTTACTTCAGGAGGACTTCGTGTTCAAGTTCTTCTTTCACTTGGATTCTTCAAGAGTTGAGACGAGTTTGTGTTACAGTGAGCTGCTGCATTCCTCTCCCCTCCGTTTTACGGGGCTGGATTGAGACATAAATTCTGCCGGCCCTCCCCCCCGCTTCGTGCGGCTGTAGGGCAGCTTTGTACCCCTCCCGCTTCGGCGGTGTTAGGGTCAGTCAGCTCCTCCCGCGGTTGCGGTTGCAGGATAAGCCAGATCCCCCCGCATCGGCGGGTGTGGTGTCCCTCCCCCGCTCCGCGGGATGAGCTGGACGGATTCCCCTCCCCCACTTGTGTGGGGATGAGCTGGGTTAATTCCCCTCCCCCGTTTCGGCGGTGGTGAGCTGGGCAGAGTGTCCCTTCGTGGGTGTAATTCTCTAAGTGCTGAGTCCTGCGGATGGAGCTTTGATATCGACATACTGAGGAGTTTCCGGCAGCACATGACCACATATAGGGAGGCAAAAGTTTGCTCTCTATCTCCACCTGCTGGTAGATGGACACAACCCACCAGTCTATGGATTGATCAGCTATGATTAATGGAAAGAAAATTATCAGGTATGATTATACATAATTTTACCTTTTAGAGTCATAGGATAGGACGTAGTGTTCTATTGTGGATTAAAAACTGGTTAAAAGATAGAAAACAGAGAGTAGGTTTAAATGGTCAGTATTCTCAATGGAGAAGGGTAGTTAGTTGGGGTTCCCCAGGGGTCTGTGCTGGACCACTGCTTGTTAACATATGTCTAAATGACCTAGAGATGGGAGTAACTAATGAAGTAATTAAGTTTGCTGATGACATAGTTATTCAAAGTCGTTAAATCTCGGGAGGATTGCAAAAAATTGAGACTGGGAGACTGGGTGTCTAAATGGCAGATGACTTTTAATGTGAGCAAGTGCAAAGTGATGTATGTGGGAAATAGGAACCCGAATTATAGCTACGTCATGCAAGGTTCCAAGTTAGGAGTCACAGACCAAGAAAGGGATCTAGGTGTCATCGTCAATGATACATTGAAACCTTCGGCTCAGTGTGCTGCTGCAGCTAAGAAAGCAAATAGAATGTTAGGTATTATTAGGAAAGGAATGGAAAAGAAATATGAGGATGTTATAATGCCTTTGTATCGTACCATGGTGCGACCGCACCTCGAATATTGTGTTCAATTCTGATCGCCTTATCTTAAAAAAGATACTGGAATTAGAAAAAGTGCAGAGAAGGGCTACCAAAATGATAAAGGGGATGGGACGACTTCTCTATGAGGAAAGGCTAAAGCGGCTAGGGCTCTTTAGGTTGGAGAAAAGGCGGCTGAGGGGGGGATATGATAGAGGTCTATAAAATAATGAGTGGAGTGGAACAAGTAGATGTGACGCGTCTGTTTACGCTTTCCAAAAATACTAGGACTTGGGGGCATGCGAAGAAGCTACAATGTTGTAAATTTAAAACGAATCAGAGAAAATTTTTTTTCACTCAACATGTAATTAAACTGTGGAATTCGTTGCCAGAGAATGTGGTAAAGGCGGTTAGTTTAGTGGAGTTTAAAAAAAGTTTGGACAGCTTCCTAAAGAAAAAGTCCATAGACCATTATTAAATGGACAGGGAGAATCCACTTATTTCTGGGATAAGTAGTATAGAATGATTTGGACTTTTTTGGGTTCTTGCCAGGTATTTGTGACCTGGATTGGCCACTGTTGGAAACAGGATGCTGGGCTTGATGGACCTTTGGTCTTTCCCAGTATGGCAATACTTATGTACTTATGTAGGTCAGCAAGAATTTGAAATTTATGATGTCAGCATGGGCACAGTATTTCAGGCAAAGGCGTTCAGCAGATTCGGCACAGGAACGTAGGTAGCGGATGCTAGATGTCCGCCAAAGCTGGGGTTTGGTTCGCCTTACAGAATAGGGAATGGAGGAGCATGAGTATCCATAGTATTATAGGAAGATATATCCTCTGATCACATAATGGTTGAGAAGAGGTTTGAAACACCTGTGGAGAGAGTGCAAGAGTCAATAGCTTGAATATTCCTAAATATATTGGTGGAGATTGGACAAGGCTGGGGGGGAAGGGTGTTTAAATGTGAAAGTTAATAGATGATGGTCAGAGAGGGGAAGAAGTACTGATTCTCAAAAACTGGAGATTGAGTAGTTGGAGAAGATGACAAGATCAAGACAATGGCCATTCTAGTGAGTAGGAGTAGTGGAGCACAGTTGAAGATTGAAAGAGGATGTTGAAGCGAGAATCTGAGAAGCATATGAGTCAGAGGAATTACTAGCATGAATGTTAAAATCCTCAGGAAGTAGATAAATGTTCAAGAAAGGTTCAAGAAAGAAGGAAAGCTAGTAGTCAGTCAATGATAAAGGAAGAAAGGGATTTATCAGGGGGTTGATAAATGTCTGCTACTTGGAAAGGTAGAGGCATGAATAGACAGATGGAGTGGACTTTGAAGGAAGAAAAGCAGCCAAACTGAGGTGGAAGAAGTCTATAAGATGGTGAGAGTAGTAACCTGACGCAACCTCCGCAGCCAACCGGGTGAAGACTATGGGAGAAAAGGTAACCTCCATGACACAGGGCCGTAGCTGAAGCAGAGTCTTCAGGGCAAAGCCAAGTCTGTTAAGGCAAGCAGATGGCGAGTACTAGAGATATAGTAGTCGTGGATGTAGAAAAGTTTGTTGGAGACAGAGTGGGCATTCCACAAAGCACATGAGAGAGGTAGAGAAGGGGAGAGTAACAGAAAATAGATTGGAGAGGTTGCATTGTGACCTGCACAAATAGGATGAGATCTGATGTGGAGGACCAGGATTGGAATTGATATCCCCAGTGGGGAGAGCAGGAGAAGGAGCAAGAGTACGGATAAGAGTAGGAGAGGCATGACCACAGCCACGAAGAGATGTACTCAAACAGAATGGTTGAATGAAAGAAAATGTTGAAGCTTGAGAGCTGAGAAGGGAGATGACAAAAGGGATGGTGAAATGAGGGAAGCAGAAGGTGGGTAATGTGTTCCTGCAGCATACAGTGGTTTCAGATGGAGAAAGAGATTGAGAATAGAAATTAACAGAGAAATTGTACTGGAGCCATTGAATAGCAGAAAGAAAATACAAACTGTAGTGATAAAATGTTTACAGTGTTCGGCACCTGGAATAGAGGCCCTGGATGGATTGAGGTGGACCTGGGAGTCACCCTGGAGAAGGTAGATGGGTGTCCAGTCCTCCACAGCACCTGTTAGGAAGCCAGAGGGAGCGCTATGCACCTGGAGTGGAGGCTCTGGGTGGATCGAGGTGGAACTGGGAGTTACCCAGGAGAAGATTGGGAGAATATACAGATGGGCTGCAAGTCCTCCACAGCACCTGGAAGGCCTTGAAGGATACATAGGATCATAAGCTCAAATCTTCGTTGAACCTTTCTTTTAAAGTGACGGCTTTGGCTGCATGCTGATACTATTATTAGCATTTGTATAGCGCTACCAGACGCACGCAACGCTGAACACATGACACAAAGAGACAGTCCCTGCTGAAAAGAGCTTACAATCTAAATAATACAGACAGAGAAGACAGTTACGGGTGAGGGAAGTAATGGGTGAGAAGGAAGGAAAGGGACAAGGGAAGGGCAATTGAGTAGTGGCTAGGAGCTAAAAGCAGCAGTGAAAAGGTGGGTTTTCGGCATAGATTTGAAAACAGGTAGAGATGGAGCTAGACGTATAGGTCCAGGAAGTCTATTCCAGGCATAAGGTGCCGCGAGAGAAAAGGAAAGAAGCCTGTAGTTAGCAGTGGAGGAGAAAGGGGACGACGAGAGATTTGTCCAGTGAGAGGAGTTCACGGGGAGGAATGTAGGGAGAGATGAGAGTGGAGAGGTAATGGGGGGTTGCAGAGTGGATGCATTTAAAGATCAGTACGAGAAGTTTAAACTGTATGCGGAAGCGGCCAGGGAGCCAGTGAAGTGATTTGAGGAGTGGGCTAGTCTGGGTTTAACAGTTCTGGCGGAAAATAAGTAGTGCCGCAGAATTTTGAACAGATTGGAGAGGAGAGAGATGGCTGAGTGGAAGACCAGTGAGAAGGGTCATTCCATGCCAAGTGGTTTAAAATTAAAAAAAAGTTCCCACCATCATGTTCTTCAATTTTGTTCAAATTTTATCTGTTGAATGAGTCAGGTGTTAAACGAAGTTTCCCAAAATTTGAGGTGTCTAACTGCAATAGTTGCAGATCTAGACCATCTTTTCTGAAAGGTGGTCAGTCCATGAGCGCGCGACATTGACCAAAATTCCATTTTTGGGGTCTAATAAAATCCAAACACATTTATAAGATTGGCTAAAAAATTCAAATCCTGTACAATTTTTGATGCTATTTCCGATGAAATACATTTTAACATTATGGATGCAAAATCCAGTCAAACAAGTTGACTCGGTGTGCATCAAAAGTGGTTGCGACTCATCGGAACATATTTGGACCAATATTCAGACCGCAACAAACTTCCATGCAAACAAAGATACGGACTTGAAATTTTGAACAAGCATTATGCTTGTTCTGGACATATTACTGCCTGATTTGCAACTAACCAGCATCTATAACCGCCCTGCAGGATCTGTTCAAAGTTGGCACTGTCAGCGCAAATGGTAAAATGTACCAAAGTTCAAAGCCAATTATTACAAAAGAGTCTGCCTGAATCAGCTTGTGAACAGTATCATCTGAAAGTGAAAATTGTGCTCTACAACACTATGTTTTTGTTTTGTAATGCCACAATTAAGGTTTTGGCGATCTGTTGAATATGTGCAGAGAAGGAGAGAGAGGAATCAAAGATGAATCCAAGGTTACGAGCCGAGGAGACAGGGAGGATATGAGAGCCATTAACAGAGAAAGAGAAAGGGGGAAGAAATGCTGTTCCTATGTGGCCAGGGTCTGTCTTATCTGGGTGCAGCAGGCGGTGGACATTTTACCTGACTCGGATTCCCAGAGGTTCGTTGAACTCCTCTATTAAGGCAGGTTTGGCCTACCTGGCAGGTTTCTTATATTACCTGGTCAGAAGTTCGGCTAAGAAGGTGGCACTTGCTATTACAGCCTGTTGCCAGTTGATGTACTACTACTACTTCTATTTAGCATATCTATAGCGCTACAAGGCATATGCAGCGCTGCACAAACACAGAAGAAAGACAGTCCCTGCTCAAAGAGCTTACAATCTAATAGACAAAAAAAAAATAGCAACACTTGATGAAGTTTCCCTTTTAAAGTGAAGCTCCTCTTTGGGAATGGCTTGGAAAAATTGGTCAAGGACCAGGGGAATCCAAGATGCAGGGGTCCGTGCAATGCTGATTAATCCCACTGTTGACTCAGGAAATCTAAAAGATATTGCCCAGTTTGGTCAGCTACGTTCCAGAGATCATGATATCAGCAGCTTTTATTCTGATGTGTCCCATGGGACAGCCCTCACAGGCAGCACAGCCTGCCCATTCCTCACAATGATGAGCGGATGATCCTTGCTCCACAGCTTCTAATAGGGGGTTGGCTGGCCCTCTTTTTCGGACAGTGGACTAATAACTTCAGAACAGTAGGTCTTAGACATTATTGGAGAAGGTTACATTCTTGGGTTCTCTGCTCAGTTCTTTGATTCTTTGAGTCCCCGTTCAAAGCAGCCACAAAACAACTCGCTTATCTCAACACGCCAGATCTTACTGAACACGGGGTCAGTGGTGCCCAGTACCCCCGCTGGAGCGATGTCCAGGCAGGTACGTCATTTAATTTGTGGTTCCCAAGAAGGGGGTGGTACTTTATCATCCAGTGCTCGACCTCAAGCATGTCATCAGGTTTCTGCAACTGTTTATTTCAGGATGGAGTCTTTGCGATTCTTAATTTCCACATTGCAACAGGAGGAATTTCTCATCTCTCTGGATCTGAAAGAGGTGTATTTACATATTCCCATTTGGCAGCCTCATGAGCAATATCTCTACTTCGTGGTGTTGGGGCAACATTTTCAGTTCAGAGTGCTGTTCTTCGGGCATCATTGAACGCCCCATTTCTGCATCACCCACTGTAAGGATTGTGAAATTAGCTCCCAGTCCCCTGGATTTATGCTGAGAAAGTCTTCTTGAACATTCAGCATTCCCGCAATATGCACTACTGATAGAAGTGGAAGATTCCGTTCCACCCATTGAAGGCGAAGACGGGTCTTCTCCGCCAGATGGACACTGTAGATACCACCATGTCTCTTGATGTACTCTACCGTCGACACGTCGAACAAAATCCGCAGCGGCGTGCCTTTCAAATGGACCTGAAATACCCAGTGACCTTCGAACTGCTGAAGCTCAAGTCAGTTGATGGACCATGAGGCCTCCAGGCTAGACCAAGTCCCCTGGGTCACATGCTGAAGGCAGTGAAATGCCAGTCTGATAGGCAGGGGGAGGGGGGTTGTTACTACCACAATCCAGGGCAGAAATGCAAAAGGCATCCCCTGGAGCAGTTTGGCTGGAGGGAGGCACCAGGACATGCTGTCTTGAGCTGCTGCTGTCCAGCGGAACCAGAGGTCATAATCCTGATACACTGGGGACCGGCTGGACAGTAGAGCTTGCTGGAGAGGATGCATGTGTGCCCTTGCCTCCATAGACCCCCAGCATAATCCCAAGTGTGGGGAAGTGGGGACCGAAACAGAAGCCAAATCTGAGACTGAAGCTTGTCTCTCCTTCTCTCCAGCAAAAAGACCTGCCCTGAGGGTTATCTAAGCACGCCCCAAATAATCCAGACTCTGCATAGGCACTAAATGACTCTTGGAGAAGTTGATCATGCAACCCAGAGACTGCAAAAGACTAATCACCCTGGAGATATTCCACTGACTCTCCTCTACTGAGGACGCCTTGATCAACCAGTCGTCCAAGTAGGGATACACCTCCCCCACCTATTTGTTAAATGTATTCAAACACGTTTTCCTCAGAAATATTTCCTTAATTATTACTTCGAAAGGAGTGAAGCCTGTGAAAACTGGGATTGCTTTAATTAGTGGGATTTGAATTAGAGACTTGAGTATATGTATCGTTAAATAATTTCTAGTTTTTAAAGTAGAGAGAATGTAATCAGATGTATTATTTCTAACTAAAACCTGGACAATAAGTATGTTCTCAATGAAATGAATTGACTATACGCCGTATTTGGTCTTGAGGAAGCCAACCAGATGATCAATGTGGAATAATGTATTAGATGAGTAATATCTGGGGATAATCAGGTTAATACCATGTTTTCTTTTTTCTGTTTACTGTTTAATTGATCTTGTCTTATTTCACTCTCCCTATTTTCCTTCACTTTGTGGTCTAAGAAAGAGAAAGATTGTATATAATCCATATATCTAGTTGGGATTGTTTTCTTCCTATATTGTATTAATGTGCAATCATCTCTGTATTACCGTTTGCAAGTGACCCTTGTAAAATTAAAAATTATAAATAAATGATTTAAATAAAAAAAATATATTCAAACGCATTGAATCTATGAGTCACTCAGGGCACATCTCGCACACTGCAGTCGGTCATTCATGACCCACACAGTCACACCCTCTTTCTCACCGAACACATTACTCTTGGTCAGTCTACACATAAGAACATAAGAGCTGCCCTACTTCAGTCAATAAGTGGCCCGAGTTACAGTAATACATTTTAATAGTTGTTGCAGGAGTACCTGCATCTATTTATAAACAAGTTCTATACCATTTAATTTATATTTATTTATTACATTTGTCCCACATTTTCCCACATAGCAGTAGGCTCAATGTGGCTTACAGGGTCCGGAGAGTAGAGTATGAAAACATATCTGCTTTGCATTATTCGGATTTATTTTTGGCACATAATTTTGAAGTTTTTGCCGCATAATTCCTTGGTCTGTAACACAGACTTCCTACTAGGGACAATTTATACTTACCATGTAACTTCAAGAGATAATCATTTGCTTAGAGTTTATCTTGTTGGGCAGACTGGATGGACTGTTCAGGTGTTTATCTGTCGTTATTTTCTTTGTTACATAGTTGCAACATTATTTCCTAATGATTAAAATTATGTAAATATGTATTGCAAAATTCAGTCACACAGAAAACAGATTTTTTGTTTTTTTTGGTCAGACCGAATCTGCTCTTGCCAAAAACTATCCAGGAAAAAAGGTTTCCAGCACTAATAACACGCCTATTCCAAGGCTTACTTCAAATCCATCAAGAGTTGATCGTTTAATTGTTGATCAGTTACGTGAACAAGCACGAGTAAGTCATAAAAATTAAATTACTGTACAGAAAATGTTTGCCAGTTAGGAATGTGTTGATTTATATTGTGGTATTTTGTAAAACTAACTAATTTATCTATTCTGCATAAGTGATTTGAATTGAGAGCTTTGATTTAAGGGCCAGCCTTATCAAACACATTTTCCATGGGAATGAATTATGTACATAAGTATTGCCATACTGGGAAAGACCAAAGGTCCATCAAGCCCAGCATCCTATTTCCAACAGTGGCCAATCCAGGTCACAAATACCTGGCAAGATACCCAAAAAGTACAAAACATTTTATACTGCTTATCCCAGAAATAGTGGATTTTCCCCAAGTCCATTTAGTAATGGTCTATGGACTTTTCCTTTAGGAAGTCGTCCAAACCTTTTTAAAACTCTGCTAAGCTAACCACCTTTACCACATTCTCTGGCAAAGAATTCCAGAGTTTAATCACACATTGAGTGAAGAAAGGTTTCTCAGATTCATTTTAAATTTACTACACTGTAGCTTCATCGCATGCCCCCTAGTCCTAGTATTTTTGGAAAGCGTGAACAGACGCTTCACATCTACCCGTTCAACTCCACTCATTATTTTATAGACCTCTATCATATCTCCCCTCAGCCGCCTTTTCTCCAAGCTGAAGAGTCCTAGCCACTTTAGCCTTTCCTCATAGGGAAGTCGTCCTATCCCCTTTATCATTTTTGTCGCCCTTCTCTGTACTTTTTCTAATTCCACTATATTTTTTTTGCAATGCGGTGACCAGAATTGAACATATTTGAGGTGTGGTCGCACCATGGAGCGATACAAAGGCATTATAACATCCTCATTTTTGTTTCCATTCCTTTCCTAATAATACCTACCATTCTATTTGCTTTCTTAGCCGCAGCAGCACACTGAGCAGAAGGTTTCAACGTATCATCAACGACGACACCTAGATCCCTTTCTTGATCTAATGTGGAACGTTGCATGACATAGCTATAATTCGGGTTCCTCTTTCCCACATGCATCACTTTGCACTTGCTCACATTAATTGTCATTTGCCATTTAGACGCCCAGTCTCCCAGTCTCGTAAGGCCCTCTTGTGATTTTTCACAATCCTCCTGTGATTTAACGACTTTGAATAACTTTGTGTTATCAGCAAATTTAATTACCTCACTAGATACTCCCATTTCTAGGTCATTTATAAATGTTAAAAAGCAGTGGTCTCAGCACAGACCCCTGGGGAACCCCACTAACTACCCTTCTCCATTGAGAATACTGACCTTTTAACCCTACTCTCTGTTTTCTATCTTTTAACCAGTGTTTAATGCACAATAGAACACTACCTCCTATCCCATGACTCTCCAATTTCCTCTAGTCTTTCATGAGGTACTTTGTCAAACACCTTTTGAGAATCCACATACACAAATTCAACTGGCTCACGTTTATCCACATGTTTCTTCACCCCTTCAAAGAAATGTAGTAGATTGGTGAGGCAAGATTTCCCTTCACTAATTCCATGTTGACTTTGAGGGGTATAATCGAAAGAGAAGGGAGCCCATCTTTCGACACAAATTGGGAGATGGGCGTCCTCTCAGGGTCACCCAAATCGGCATAATCGAAATCTGATTTTGGGCGTCCCCAACTGCTTTCCGTTGCAGGGATGACCAAAGTTCACGGGGGTGTGTCGGTACCATAGCGAAGGCGGGGCTGGGGCGTGATTAAGAGATGGGTGTCCTCGGCCGATAATGGAAAAAAGTGCGTCCCTGACGAGCACTTGGCTGACTTTACTTGGTCCATTTTTTTTCACGACCAAGCCTCAAAAAACTGCCTGAACTGACCAGATGACCACCGGAGGGAATCGGGGATGACCTCCCCTTACTCCCCCAGTGGTCACTAAGTCCCCTGCCACCCTCAAAAAAAACAACTTAAAAAAAACTTTTTTCCCAGCCTCTATGCCAGCCTCAAATGTCATACTCGGGTCCATCACAGTAGTATGCAGGTCCCTGGAACAGTTTTAGTGGGTTGCAGTGCACCTCAGACAGGCGGACCCAGGCCCATCCCACCCTCCCCACCTATTACACTTGTGGTGGTAAATGTTGAGCCTACAAAACCCACCAGAACCCCACTGTACCCACATGTAGGTGCCCCCCTTCACCCATAAGGGCTGTGGTAGTGGTGTATAGTTGTGGGGAGTGGGTTTGGGGGTGGGGGGGATGGGCTCAGCACCCAAGGTAAGGGAGCTATGCACTTGGGACCAATTTTGAAGTCTACTGCAGTGCCCCTAGGGTGCCCGGTTGGTGTACTGGCATGTGAGGGGGACCAGTGCACTTCGAATGCTGGCTCCTCCCATGACTTGGGATTTGGTTGTTTTTGAGATGGTCATCCTCGGTTTCCATTATGGGTGAAAACCGAGGACACCCCTCTCTACGTTCGCCCATCTCGACATTTAGGTCGACCATCTCTAAAGTCGACCTAAATGTTGAGGTTTGGGCATCCCCAACCGTATTATCGAAACAAAAGATGAACGCCCATCTTGTTTTGATAATACAGTTTTCCTCGCCCCTTTGCGGCGCCGTCCTTACAGATGGGTGCCCTTAGAGATGGTCATCCCCGTTCGATGATGTCCTTCCATGTCTCATTAATCCATGCTTTTGAATATGCTCTGTAATTTTGTTCTTAAGTCTCTACCATTTTGCCCGGCAGCAACGTCAGACTCACCGGTCTATAATTTCCCGGATCTTCTCTGGAACCTTTTTAAAAAATCAGCGTGTTATTTGCCACCCTCCAATCTTCCGGTACCGCGCTTGATTTTAAGGATAAATTTATTTATTTTATTGCATTTGTATCCCACATTCCCCCACCTATTTGCAGGCTCAATGTGGCTTTCATAGATTTGTTAACATTATCGTAATAAGATATCAGATACAATTGGTAATGTGTAACAATCATGGAAGGGAAGAAGGAAGGGAGTGATTAGGATAGTTGTACAAGGTGAGCTTTCATAATTGTGGGTTGGTGAGGTGACTTAGTGAAATTATAGGTGCTCCTTGTAGGCCTTGTTGAAGAAGGTTTTCAGAGATTTTTGAAAGATAATTGTTTCGTTGATTGCTTTCAGGTCTGCGGTTAATGCATTCCACAACTGCATGCTCTTGTACGAGAAGGTAGTGCCATGCATCAGTTTGTACTTCAGTCCTTTGTAGCTGGGGTAGTGCAGGTTGAGAAATTTGCGAGATGATCTTGTGGCGTTTCTGGGAGGTAGGTCCACAAGGTTTAACATGTAGATTGGGGCGTCTGCATGAATGATTTTGTGTACAGTCATGCAGATCTTGAACGCAATGCATTCCTTAATTGGGAGCCAGTGAAGTTTCTCTCTTATTGGTTTTGCACTTTCATATTTAATTTTTCCAAATGAGTCTGGCGGCCGTATTCTGGGCAGTTTGGAGTTTTTTGATTGTCTGTTCTTTGCACCCGGCGTACAGTGCATTGCAGTAGTCGAGATGACTTATTACCATTGGCTGTACCAGGGTTCGGAAGATGTATCTTGGGAAGAATGGCTTTACTCTTTTAAGTTTCCACATGGTGTAGAACATCTTTTTGGTTGTGTTTTTCACGTGGGTGTGTCGAGAGTGAGGTTTCGATCAGTGGTGACTCCAAGAATTTTCAAGTTTTGTAAGACCAGAAGGGAACAGTATGGTGTGGTTATGGTGTTGAAGATTTTTGTGTTATGTTGTGAGGTGAGTACAAGGCGTTGTGAGGTGAGTACAAGGCATTGTGTTTTTTCTGCGTTAAGTTTTAATTGGAATGCATCTGCCCAGGTGTGCATTATTTTGAGGCTTTGGTTGATCTCGTTGGTGATTTCCTTTAGATCATGTTTGAATGGAATGTAAATTGTGACGTCATCTGCATAAATGTAGGGGTTAAGGTTTTGATTGGCTAGTAGCTTGGCTAGAGGTGTCATCATTAGGTTGAATAGTGTTGGTGAGAGAGGGGATCCCTGGGGGACTCCACACTCAGGTATCTATGGTGGTGATGTGTCCTCGTTCGTTGTTACTTGGTATGATCTTGTGGTCAGGAATCCTTTGAACCATTTGAGAACAGTGCCTCCTACTTCAAAGTATTCTAGTATATGTATTAGTAGATCATGGTTAACCATGTCGAATTGCAGGAGGGGGACGTTGTTGCCAGTCGCAATTGCTTGTTTGAATGCATTCATTGCGGACACTAGTACAGTTTCGGTGCTGTGATTCGTCCAAAATCCTGATTGGGACTCGTGTAGAATTGAGTATTTATTTAGGTATTCAGTCAATTGTTTTGTCACTATACCTTCTATGAGTTTGGTCATGAGTGGAATGGATGCTACTGGTCGATAGTTGGTTAGGTCCATTGTGCTTTTTTTAGCATCTTTCGGTAACGGAGTGAGTAGGATGTTTCCTTTATCCGTGGGAAAGAGTCCATTTTGGAGCCTGTAATTTATGTGGTTGGTGAGGTCTGTTTTGAATTGTTTGGGTACGGATCTTATTAGACTTTTAGGGCATGTGTCTAATTTGCATTGCGATTTGGCGTATTTTCATAGCCAATATGAGATTTCTTTTGATGAGAGCATGTCATAGTCGGTCCATGATCGATCTGCTGGGTATTCTCTGGGATTTGGGTCTAGACATTCAAGGATATTTGTGTAGTCCATTGTGTTAGTGGGTATCATGAGTCGGAGTTTTATGATTTTTTAATTGAAGTAGTTCACAAGGTTGGTTGCTGATGGAGTATCTGCGTTGTTAGAGGTGACCTTGGTAGTATTTAGAAAAGACTGTTTACGAATGAAAAGAGTTTGTGTGTATCCTTATAGTTTTGTCCTATTTTGGTTTTGTTATAGGTCCTTTTAGTTTGTCTGATCGTGTATTTGTATTTTCTTTGTAGTTGCATATTACTAACAATCCATCCGGTCCAGGAGATTTGTTACTCTTCAGTTTGTAGAACTACCCCATTACATCCTCCAGGTTTACAGAGAATTAAGTTTCTCCAGCTTTGAATACCATTTCCAGCACCGGTATCCCACCCAAATCTTCCTCGGTGAAGACCGAAGCATATTTAATCTCTCCGCTACGGCTTTGTCTTCCCTGATTGCCCCTTTTACTCCTCAGTCATCTAGCGGTCCAACCGATTCTTTTGCCGGCTTCCTGCTTTTAATATACCTAAAAAAAATTTACTGTGTGTTTTTGCCTCCCAACGCAATCTTTTTTTTTTTTTTTTTTTTCGAAGTCTCTTATCCTTCCTTATCAGTGCTTTGCATTTGACTTTACATTCCTTATGCTGTTTCTTATTATTTTCAGTTAGTTCCTTCTTCCATTTTCTGAAGGATTTTCTTTTAGCTCTAATAGTTTCCTTCACCTCACTTTTTAACCACGCCAGCTGTCGTTTGGTCTTCCGTCCTCCTTTTTTAATACGCGGAATATATTTGGCCTGGGCTTCCAGGATGGTGTTTTTGAACAACATCCACGTCTGATGTAAATTTTTGACCCTCGCAGTTGCTCCTCTTTTTCCACTATTCTCCTTCCTATATAATAAAAAGCACCTCCAACGTTCTGAAGCTGAGAAAGTGAAGCCTTGAAGCATTCGTGCTCCTGCTGTATCCATCTCCTGAAATGATGTCATGTACTTCCTTGTTCGTAAAGACCAATCACTGGAAGAGAACGCTGCAGAGTTGCCAGACAATGGAACTCGACGTCACACACATGAGGCTGTCGTTGTCCCTCCCTTCCTTCCTCCCTCCCTACCTTCCAGTTCTAGGCCTCCTACCTCTAAATTTTAAGTCAACTTCACTTACGAAGTCGGGTTTACGGCGGCTGAGACCAGCAGCGGTAACAGGCGTGCAGGCTCGACCCTTCTCTCTCTCTCTCAGCTCTGGTCCCACCCTTGGGGAAACAGGAAATGAGGGCAAGGGCGGGACCAGAGCTGAGAGAGAGAGAAGGGCCGAGCCTGCACGCCTGTTACCGCTGCTGCCGGCCGTCATAAATTCGACTTCGTAAGTGAAGATGACTTTTAAAATTTGGAGGTAGGGGGCCTGGAACTGGAAGGGAGGGACGACGACGCCCTCATGCGTGTGACGTCACGTTCCGAGGGGGGGGGGGGTCCTGGAACTCGGAGGGAGAGAGGGGGGAATCTGAAACAAGGAGGGAGAGAGGGGGAACCTTAAACTCGGTCTCCTGGAACTCAGGGAGACAGGGGACGACCCTGGAACTCGGAGGGAGGGGGGTGGGGACGACTACCCTGGATCTCGGGGGGAGGGGACGATGACCCTGGAGGGAGGTAGGGGACGACGACCCTGGAACTCGGAGAGAGGGAGGGAGGGGACAACCCTGGAGCTCAGAGGGAGGGAGGGGATGACACTGAAACTCGGAGGGAGGAAGGGGGGGGGGGCCCAGGGCACACACTCTCATTCTCACAGACACACTCGCTCTCAGTCTCCCTCTCTGTCACGCACACACACTCGCACATTCACTTTCTCTCTCTCTCTCTCTCTCTCTCTCAAACATACACACTCCGAGGAAAACCTTGCTAGCGCCCGTTTCATTGGTTTCAGAAACGGCCCTTTTTTCCTGGTTTTATCAGTCTCCTTTTTTAAAGTTAAACGCTAATGTATTTGATTTCCTATGTATTCTTACTTCAGAGTTAAAAGAAATCCGATAGTATTATGATCACTGTTATCAAGCGGCCCCAGCACCATTACCTCCTGCACCAGATCCACTAAGGACTAGGTCTAGAATTTTTCTTTCTCTCGTCGGCTCCTGTACCAGCTGCTCCATAAAGCTGTTCTTGATTTCATCAAGGAATTTTACCTCCCTAGCGTGCCTCGATGTTACATTTACCCAGTCAATATCAGGGTAATTGAAATCACCCATTATTTTGTTTGCGTCCCTAATTTCGTTTAACATTTCTGCATCATTCCATCCTGGCCAGACGAATGGTAGTACACTTACACATGGAATTTCAATCCACAGTGATTCCAAGAAGTTTTGTTTCCTTCAGAATTTTCAATCTATTTGATTCAAGGCTCTCGTTAATATACAATGCTACCCCTCCACCAATTCGATCCACCCTGTCACTACGATATAATTTGTACCCCGGTATGACAGTGTCCCACTGGTTATCCTCCTTCCACCAGGTCTCAGAGATGCCTATTATGTCTAATTTTTCATTTAGTGCAATATATTCTTACTCTCTGATCTTATTTCTTAGGCTTCTGGCATTCGCATATAGACATTTTAAACTGTTGTTCCTATTTACATGATGCTTAGTACTTAACAATATTAATTTACAATCTTTTGTCTGATTTTTTTTTTTTTTTAATTTAAGGACACCTGATCTTCTGTGGTCTCTTTTGCAACCTCACTATCAGGAGGAGTGGCCTAGTGGTTAGGGTGGTGGACTTTGGTCCTGGGGAACTGAGGAACTGAGTTTGATTCCCACTTCAGGCACAGGCAGCTCCTTGTGACTCTGGGCAAGTCACTTAACCCTCCATTGCCTGCCGCATTGAGTCTGCCATGAGTGGGAAAGTGCGGGGTACAAATGTAACAAAAAAAAAAAAAAATTCCCTATTTTGGTGATAACTTTATCCCGAAGCATGCGCTTTTAAGCGACTGTTGGCCTTCTCCCCTCTCCCCCCCCCCCCCCCCCCCCCCCCCCCCCGTTTCTAGTTTAAAAGCTGCTCTATTTCCTTTTTTAAATGCTGATGCCAGCAGCCTGGTCCCTCCCTGATTAAGGTGAAGCCCATCCTTTTGGAATAGGCTCCCTCTTCCCCAGAATGTTGCCCAGTTCCTAACAAATCTAAAACCCTCCTCCCTGCACTGTCTCATTCACACATTGAGACTCCGGAGCTCTGCCTGTCTCTTGGGCCGTGCGCGTGGAACGGGTAGCATTTCGGAAAATGTTACTCTTAAGGATCTGGATTTGAGCTTTCTACCTAAGTGCCTAAATTTGGCTTCAAGCACCTCTCTCCCACATATTCCTATGTCTTTGGTACCCACATGTTCCAAGACAGCCGGCTCCTCCCCAGCACTATCTAAAATCCTATCTAGGTGATGACGCGTGAGGTCCGCCACCTTCGCACCAGACAGGCAAGTCACCAGGCAATCCTCACGTCCACCAGCCACCCAGCTATTTAATATGGAATATACATGAATAGTATATTCATTAGTAACATTCTGTTAATTGTTATTTATGAGTTTAGGCTGCAGTGTTCTCGAGTTCTAGGTTCTTACCCATTCCATTGCATTCTCCCTGCTTAGATCCTTACCGATCATTTAACCATGATCATGTTTGGACAAGTTGAGCCACTAGTGGATAACCCAGTGAACATGCACATGTCTGGAAATTGGAAGTTAAAAAAAACTCTACTTATCCCTGGCTGGCTCTGTGGTTCATCTACATTAGGGCAGACTGGGACTTGAGGAGTTCACCCACATGTCCAAAGTTAGGTTGGAGACAATGTGATCGTTCTTGTCAGTAGAGGAGCCCCAGGAATGGTGAATGAATTAGGTCCAGAAACAGATTCCCTATAGGGCGTGGTCCCTTAAGGTTGAGCCGTGTGGTGTCAATGATTGCCATGTCTTCGTTGCCTGAACCTGAGGAGAGAATAGTTTAAGGCCAAGATCCAGCAGGGACTGGAGTGGGATCAAGAAGCATCTAATGGGACAAATAGGATCTGGTTAGAAGCAGGCAACCAAAGCATAAGCCATCACTGTGTTGGGCCATGTAAGTCTCAATGATCACATTAATAATGGAGGCTTCATCTGAATACAATACATCACTTCCTGTTGCTGTGATTTTTAATAAAGCAAGTAGTTGAGACTTTATCTGGCCTTAAAACCATCTGACTACAGAGTAAATTAGCCATAGAAATTTGCATATTGATTCTGCTTCAGCTACCACAGATTTTGGCAGGGGGGTGCACTATACATTTTGTGGTGTAATTATGAAATTGCAGCTAACCTGCAGGAACAGCTAATGAAGAAATGCTCTGCCATTTTCGTGGCATGCACTGGTGTGGAAGCATATGAGCTTTGAGACCCTGACTTTTGAAAGTGAGGCAGCCAAAACTGATGTGATGAAAATCCTGAACAGTTCTGAAAATTACTGCATATAAAAACAAATGTGATTTATAAAAAGTACGTCCTGAGTTACAAGCTTCAGGCTACCAATTATTTATTACATATATCTAACAGAAGTTAAGTTAATAAAGTCTTGTGCGTACAGAGATTTATTTTATTTATTATTCAAAATTATAGACCACATAAAGGGGCATAATCGAACGGTGCCGGCAATCTATTTTGGCGGCAATGCAACAGCTGGCCGTAACCATATTATCGAAAAAGATGGCTGGCCATCTTTTGTTTCGATAATACGGTTTGGCCTGGCCAAATGTTTGAGATCGCCGGTTTTATTTTTCAGCGATAATGAAAAAAAAAATGCCGGCCATCTCAAACCCGGTGAAATCCAAGGCATTTGGTCATAGGAGGAGCCAGCATTTGTAGTGCACTGGTCCCCCTCACATGCCAGAACACCAACCAGGCACCCTAGGGGGCACTTTTAAAAATTAAAAAAAAAAAATACACATATAGCTCCCAGGTGCATAGCTCCCTTACCTTGGGTGCTGAGCCCCCCCAACCCTCCCCCAAACCCACTCCCCACAACTCTACACCATTACCATAGCCCTTATGGGTGAAGAGGGGCACCTACATGTGGGTACAGTGGGTTTGGGGGGGGGGGGTTTGGAGGGCTCAACACTTAGCACCACAAGTGTAACAGGTAGGGGGGGGGGATGGACATGGGTATGCCTGCCTGAAGTGCACTGCACCCATTAAAAACTGCTCCAGGGACTTGCATACTGCTGTCAGGGAGCTGGGTATAAAGTCCACCAACAGAAAACGTATTTACAATATCAATGTCTCTGGTAACATTCAACCACTTGTATACACAAACCAGGACTCTTAGCCACCAACTTCAAGAAAGTGCTAGCAAAACAGTGCTAAAAAGTGGCATAGCACTTCTTTCATTGGGTAACTCTGACAATTTTTTGGGGAGAGCAACTGCCCAGGGAAAGGCAACTGATAAATGTTTTAACAAGGCAAGATAGTTCTGCCTGGGAGGCAAGAACTCAAAAGATAAGTGCACAGTTTTCACCTAGTATATACTATTTTAAAAGTTACAAGTGATTTTATAGCACTGTGGTGTTTGGGATGCATAAAAAAATGAGCATATGTTGCTCTCCCCAAAAAATTGTCAGAGTTACCCAATGAAAGAAGTGCTATGCCACTTTTTAGCAGCATTATTGACTGCAGTTACAGTGGTTTATATCTGAGGGTACTCTATACATATAAATTATAGATCTGCCACATTATACTGGTGTGAACTGTTTTGCTAGCACTTTCTTGAAGTTGGTGGCTAAGAGTCCTGGTTTGTGTATACAAAAGGGAGCTGGGTATGACATTTGAGGCTGGCAAAAAAAAAAAGATTCTTATTTTTATTTTTTTAGTATGGGAGGGGGTTGGTGACCACTGGGGGAGGTTATCCCCCATTCCCTCCGGTGGTCATCTGGTGAGTTGGGGCACCTTTTTGAGGCTGGGTCATGAAAATAAAAGGACCAAGTAAACCCGGAGAAATACTGATTAACGCTGTTTTTTTCCCATTATCCGCGAAAGCCGGCCATCTGGTAGTCATGCCTGCCCATGTCCCACCTTCGCTACTCTGCCGACATGCCCCCTTTTACTTTCGCCGACTCAGGGACGGGAAAGCGGGGATGGTGTCTAAAAAGCAGCTTTCGATTATACCGATTTCGCCGCTTTTGAGAGATCGCCGGCCATCTCCTGCTTTATGTCGGAAGATGCCAGCGATTGCTTTCGAAAATAAGCCTGATTAATCTACAATTTAGAGGACTCGGTCATACCTGATAGAATTGTTATTGTCATCAGGGATGATGCTATGTTGCAGAAGCTCCTCCAGACAGTAAAGATTAACCCTGAATGATGCCATCATAATATGCTGTGCGAACATGGTCGCCTCTAAGTGCGTGAATAATAT
The DNA here is from genome assembly GCF_901765095.1 of Microcaecilia unicolor. Lineage (NCBI taxonomy): Eukaryota > Metazoa > Chordata > Amphibia > Gymnophiona > Siphonopidae > Microcaecilia > Microcaecilia unicolor. The sequence goes on along the minus strand of NC_044042.1, from coordinate 81,289,279 downwards.
GAACAGTGAAGAAAAGATGCAGCAGGTGTCCTAGCCCATAAGCATGCTGGAACTTTAGGTGTCTAGAAGCCACTCAGAAAGGCATATACTACCTGTCTGTCCCAGATAAGTGACTGTTCAAACTGATCACAAGCCACTGGTCTCCATCTTCAAGTAATCCCTGGCCACTGCACCTAAACAACCAGAGAGAATGATATTTTGCCTTTTATACATATTCCGTTAAACTATAGTACATATCAGGAAACAAAGTGGTTATTGCCAACACACTAAGCTGGCTTTTCCACTCAGAGCCTAATGCAGATCACACTCAGATTTTTACAGAAGAGTTTGTTTTACTGATTAACAAGGCATTTTACCCAGAGATAGTGCTGGTCCCCACTAATTGAGATGATGCTGGAGAGTAGACGTTTTCACAACTTCTGTAATGAATTGTCAAACAAGGCCTGATTTACAAAAGACAACCACTGTGTATTCCAGAAGTCCTGCAAGTCATAGTGGTCTCAGCAAATGCATTTATTTATTAGGATTTATTTACATTTGATATGCCAGAGTGGTACTTTTCTGGCCATTGCGAATTGTGAACTTGGACCAGAGGTGCTATATATGAGCTGAAATCCATCACACTGTGCAAGAACCCCTACATCTTTAGCTAGCACCTAACACCTACTAGGTCTTGGCAAAAGATATTAATCAATTTATGTCAGTTCAAGGAAGTTGAGTACCCTCCTATCTGTGGTGTACTTGAGCAACTACTTTGAAATTGATCACCTGAATAGGAAAGCATACAAAAATATCATATATTGCCTTAAAAAGCTCTGCACATTATGGTACTCTAAAAGGTGTTTGGTGACAACTCTCCATTCATTTCCAGAACGTTTGTAAATTAAGTCACAGTTGCGAATTCTGCAAAGTCCTCCCCTAGATACCCTCAGTCAAATGGAAAGTCAGAAAACACTGTCCAAACGGCAAAGCTAATTTTACAGAAAGCTTCAGAGGCTCAAGTCGATCTTTTCCTGTGTTTACTGGATTGGAGCAATACACCATCAGCATTAGGAGAATTTCCAGCTCAAATCGTGTTTTATCATTTATCAGGGTTTTTTTTTTCTCTACCGCCATTAATTGCACATCAAGTCAAACTGGTTTACAGGCAATGGACCCAGATTCTTCTGCCTACTATAAATGTTCTGCTACAGATTTCATTGGCACAGGGAATTCTTCACCTCTAGAGGCAGCTAAGGATAAACAGGTGTACTTTTACAATAGTAGGGCCAAGGAAAGACCAGTGCCAAAAGAATAGACCCTCCACGTCAAAATTGATAGAGTAGGAAGGCAGAGGTTAGCAAACAATTCTCCTGTCAGTCGTTCTTGGTCAAAACCGAGGATGGATCAGAGAAGAGAGGAATATCCAAACATATTCATCTGAGTCATGAGTCCCCAATTGCAGTGAAATATCTGGATTGTGCTACCGAGATTAGAGGTACTTTAGGTTACGGTACCGTACAATTCAGACATCCTTCAAAAGAATATTACAGAAAAAGAACCCAAGACACTCAGTATACTATGGGGGTAATTTTCAAAGCACTTAAACTTGCAAAGTTTCATAGTAACCTGTGGAACTTTGTATGTCTAAGTGCTTTGAAACTACACCGCCACACTAAACTACTTATTTCTATAGCGCTTCTAGATATACGCAGCGCTGTACACTTGAACATGAAGAGACAGTCCCTGTACCTGGGTCACAGTCGGCCATAGAATGCCGCAGATCATGGTACTCATCAGGACATGTTTTGGCCAAGTCATAAGAAAACTAGTCCAATATATGGAAAACATTTAAGGAGAGAGAGATGTGACTGTCCATGCTGGCTGTTGTATAAGTCTCTAAAGTGTTGTAAAGCACCTTAAAGTGTTGGGTGCGCCTGAGTAGAATACATTACTTCCTCTTGTTGCTGTGAGTTACAATAAAACAAGTAGTTGAGACTGTTTATTTGGTCTGAGATGTCTTAATACATTACAAACACCAAGTAGTGCAGACCAAACTCTGGCAAGTAAACCAAACAGTGACTGGGTTTATATAGTAGTTTAGAAAGGAACAAGATAGCTCTTGGCAGGAAACAGGTGCCATGGTCTAAATAGACATGGCCAGACTCCCTGGCAAAGTACAGAGACATATCCTGCAAAATTTCCCCAGAAGCTGAGGACCCTCCACGTTGGCAGTATAACCTCACAGATAGAATTGGCAACACACAAACTGTTCATGCTTTTTGTATGTGTTAGGTCCCCCCCTCCCCCCCGCTTCTCAGTGCCATTGGCTAATGCCCTTTTTGCCCACCTGTAGTAGTTCCTAAATTATGTAGACGAGATCTTGTTTGGACCAAATGCAAGATCTATTATATTAGCATCTGAGCTATTAAGCAGTCTGAGAAATACTTAGATAAACAAATAAACTGAACCAGTTCGGCACTATTTGCAGCAGTGGTTCAAACCCCACCCCTCCCCTCCCCTCCCATCTGGATGAACCAGTTAATTTTATTTATTAGGCTTTTATCATGTTTTTAAAGACATTCACCAAAGGTAGTTTTCAGGAAGTATAACCCAGACATAGGCATTAAGTAATTACGTTAAATCTTCAAGTAACTGTATACAATTATAGTATGCCACGTACAATGTCAGAACAATACACATGATCTTAATAGACAGAAGTGACAAGCGAGATACAGCATATAGACAAGATAAGAGGAACAAATGGTAAATTGTGTGTACGGTCAGAAAAGGTACATGCAGTTGGACTGTTGAATGGCCGCTTAGTACAGGGTACAAATACAATTGGAATGAGAAAGGTCTTAATCTAAATATGTTCAGTGGCTTAACAATATCAATAAACTGCTTGGGATTCCATTTACAAGCAACTAGCTCGATTTCTTCTTTTTTTTTTTGGGGGGGGGGGGGGAGGAGTGCCTGGAGTAATTCTGTGTTTTCTTAACTGCACTTCCTTAATGGGTCACTTAATGGAGCAGAGCTAGTTGGTTTCGCCAGGATAAAGCCTCAAGAGTGGGAACAGAACAAAGAGACCCCTATTAAAAGAGTAAAGGATCCTCCAAGGGTGTTCTAGATTAGATTCACAGTGTCCAAAAATGGGCCCCAGGGAAGTCTTGAGCCATCTTCCACTTATGCCTCCACAACTTTTAATATAAGTTAACAAAAGACTTCTAAGGGTAGAGCATTATCACTTGGCCTTGCGAAGTTCTAATCCTTGAGTTGGGTTAATGGTAAACAAGTGCCGGGTTTGGTTACTTGTGAATACAAACTAGTGCTCACTGAGACTGTGGAGCCCTGGTGGGGAAAAGGAACATTACATGAACTTTATTTAGCCTGTAATGTGAAGAGGCTCTACACCAGGCTTGTCCAGCTCATGTCCCATGGGCCAGAGCATTGCCCGCCAACCACATTTTCTTGGCCCGCAGAAGCTCCAGGTGAAGTCCTCCAATAGAATCCATTTCTCTGCTGTGATTGGTCTAACTGAGAGCTTGAGCCAAGAGGCACCAGAAGTTGAGGCTGTTCCCACTGTATCAAGTCTTGTGAGAGTTAATACCGCAAGACCAACCTGGTGCAGCACAGCTCGACCTTATAGTGAAACCAGCCAAGGTAGAGAAGCAGGGATCCCATTGGAGAACTTCACCTGGAGTTTCTGCTGACCACTTACAGGGAAGTAGAGAACCTGAGGCAGGGAATCAGTCTCCATCGAAACAATTAGGTGAGGGGAAGCAGACAGGGTGAAAGTGGTGTGGGGGGATATACATATAAGAGGAAGAACGGGTGAAGGATGGGGGAAAGAGAGAAAACTAGAAAGTGTTTGTTTTGTTTTTTTTAATCAATACAGTATTAACCTGGGTTTAAACATGGTTTGGATTATTTTTTGAAAGGAAATTCCATTATCAAAATTTGATGGCTGGAAAGGGAGAGAGAAATAGGGCAAGACTGGATGGGTGGAAAGGAAAACAAGGGCAAGACTGGATGGGAGGGGAGAGAGAAAAACAGAGCAGGGCAATGCTAGATTAGGAGAAAGAGAAATAATAGGAGGTAGGGGAGAGAGGCAGGCGACGCTGAATGGGCTGGAGAGAAAGCAGAGGGGGGAAATACTTCATAGGAGGAGGGAGAGAGAGAGGTAATGCTGCATGGGGGGGGGGGGGGGGGGAAGAAATGTGGTCGTGGTGAATGGTGCAGAGGGAGAGGAGGAAGAAAAAGACGGAGACAATGCTACATGCCAAGGGCAGGGTTGCATATGAGAGAGAGAGAGAAAGAATGGGGTAGAGAACATAGGTGAAGGCTGGGGAATCATATGAGAGAATGGGTGAGGGCAGGGGGTACATAGAGAGTGATTGGCTGAAGGTAGGTTACATATGAGAGGGTGAATGGGTGATGCAGGGAGGGTACATAGAGGGAGAATGGGTGAAGGTAGGGAGGATACGTAAGAGAGAGAATGTATGAAGGCGGGAGGTACGTATGAGAGCGAGAGAATGGGTGAAGGTGGGGATAGATATGAGAGAGAGAGAGAGTAGGTGAAGGCAGGGTAGCATGGGAGAGAAAGACAGCGTGAGTGTGCTCACACGCGCACACGTGTGTCTTGGCCCTCTGAATGTTACGAAATATTAAATGTGGTCCTCAATCAAAAATTAAAAAAAATGTAAAGTTGGGACAAGCCTTCTGTACGCTTTGTAAATACCAGTGAAGTGTTTGCGTTTCACTTGCACCCCTGAGTGACTGTTGAGATTCCATACCTGGCAACAAACACTACCATAGTGCACACAGCTGGCAAGTAAGTTGTTATCTGAAATATGATTTCACAACTAATTATGCAAAGATTGATGTATGGTTCGTTTCTTTCATATGGTGTCAAAGTTGCAGAGTTGTACTACTATGTGAGATTTGATCTGAACTCACTTAAGACCAAGAAGTAGGGCATTAAAGAAACATTTTAAATGTGTAATTTCTTATTTAGGATTAATTCCATGGCATGACTTCTATAGTTATACAAATTTTGCAGTAAAACGTGGAATGAAAAGACGTGTTTGGCATCTATATAGCTTACATACGTATAGTTAGAGGGTTCATAAATATTTTCTTGGACATCATTTTTCAGTGATAGAATACTTCCATAGACATTAATGATTTGGTTATGAAAGGTAACTCTGACTTGAAGTATGTACTGCCTAGCAGTTTTTTTATTTGATTGATTTTACTTATTCCATTGCATTTTAGGTACAAAATATTTACACTGCTCTTTGAGTAATGTAAATGACCTGTTAAACATTTTTTCATCTAATATAGTGTTCTATCAAACTTCGACACAGGTTGTGACTCTACTGGGCAAAATGGAACGATTCCGTAGTTCTCCTCTGCATGCCAATATTTTGACAGCCCTTGATAGACAGTTGGAGGCAATTCACATTGTTCAGGCACGTAGAAAGGATGAAATTGTTAATGCATCAAATCGGCAAAGACAAGGTGTTCCTCGTTGCCAGGATGATAGAGGTACTATACCATATTATGTTACCTTGCTTGTTCTGATTGTTAATGTCAAAAGTTTGAAAATTACGAACACTATAAATAAACAAAAAAACTAGAACATGAAAAATAAAAAAAAAAGAAAATCTAAGAAACTATGTAAGACAAATCCTTGGAACAGCAGATACAGGATAGGAGCTTCCAGTAGTGCTTCATGCAAGCCGTACTCAGGCTGCTGTACTTGAGTAACAGAATTTTTTTGAGGAGAAGCAGGATGTCATGTGTGATGATTGACCAGAAACTGACTTTTAGATGGCACATAGACAAGGCATTGCAATCTTCTTTCTTCACATTACAACACATTAGTTGTTAGTTCTTATTTGCCAGTTTCATATATTCAAATGCTTATTTTTGCCCCTAGATTATTCTCTGGGCCCCCTTTTTCTTCTTTAAATGATTATAACTAGTCTAATCATAGGCGATCGGTGGCCCAACTGTTTGGGGAGGCTAAAGGGGATGGGGTGGGGCCAAGGGCGGAGCTTACATACATAATTGTCTGACAACACACAGAAAAAATGTCACAATACCTTTTATTAAATTTAGATATTAGATATGTATCATATGTCAAAGAATAAAGTGGTTGCTCAAAGCATATACGAACCACAATCACTCAACTGCAAAACACTATGCAAAAATTTGTGCAAAAACACACTCAGAACCTTACTGTACCATAAATATTACACTGGGCAGACCCTATTACAGCAATATACCACCCATACGGAAAATGCAGACCGTCGTCAATATGAAACAAGGGATCATAATAACACAATTCTCATGTAGAGCCACAAAACACTCTTTTATGGTGTTTTGTTTTGTTACATTTGTACCCCGCGCTTTCCCACTCATGGCAGGCTCAATGCGGCTTACATGGGGCAATGGAGGGTTGAGTCACAAGGAGCTGCCTGTGCCTGAAGCGGGAATTGAACTCAGTTCCTCAGTTCCCCAGGACCAGAGTCCACCACCCTAACCACTAGGTCACTCCTTTTATTAATGACCATAAGTAGATCCTTCAAGAGGTAGTGTGTCATGATTTAGGCTCTACACCCTTTCTGATGTTTTGGTGCCACCTCAGTAAGGCCAGCACACAATCTCTCCACTGCAAAACACTATACACAAACTTGTGCAAAAACACACTCATAACCTTACCAAACCATAACACTAATTCAAAGGACAGGACGAACTACATGCTTTTGCGTGGAAAGGCAGCACTGTAATTACACCGGGCTCTAAAACACCAGTACACAACCTAGAGAAAAAAAAACAAAACAAAGGGCTGCAAATACTACACGCTAGCAGAATACTGCACCTTGATCACACATGAAAAACACATGACACAACAAATATGAAGGCAAAATAGTGAACTGGAAAGTACCTCAAGAAGTCAGACTCAGCATGCAGCAATACTAGAAAAATTGAAACTTACATTCAAAATATCACAGATGCACATTTCCAGAAGCTGACATATTCCAATATAATTCTGAAAAAAATACTTGTTTCTACCTTTGTTGTCTGATCATTTAGTTTTTCTATTCGCTTTGGTCCTAGTGTCTTCTGTTTTATGCAGTGTCTTCTTTCCATTTGATATTTTTTCTCTCACCATGTCCACCATCCTCCTGTGTCCTTATGCGTCCTGTCTACCTTCTGTAGCCCTGTCCCCACCCTTTCTCCAGTTTCAGCATCTGCCCTCAGTGTTCCGATCCAGCCCTTAAATTCAGCAATTTTCCCTCCATCCATATCCAGCATTTCTCCTCACTCCCCTCTCCTCTATCCATGTGCATCTACTTCCTCTGTCTTCCCTCCCCTCCACCCATGTCCAGCATTTCTCCTCTCTCCTTTCCACTCCATCAGTGTAAATCTTCTTCCTTTGTCTTTCCTTCCCTCTATCCTTGTCCAACATTTCTTCTCTTCCCTGCCCTCCCCTTCATCCATGTCCAGCATGTGTCTCCTCTCTTCCTGTGCCCTCTCCTCCATCCAAGTGTGCATCTCCTTCCTGACTTCCCTCCCCTCCATCCATTCATGTCCAACAACTCTCCATTCTCCCCTGCCCTCTCTCCATCCATCCATATCCAGCAAATTTCCTCTCGCCCCTCCCCTCCATCCATGTCCAGGAACTCTCTATTCACCCCTGCCCTCTCCTCCATCCATGTCCAGGAACTCTCTATTCACCCCTGCCCTCACCTCCATCCATGTCCAGGAACTCTCCATTCTCCCCCGCCCTCTCCTCCATCCATGTCCAGCAACTCTTCTCCCCCGCCCTCTCCTTCATCCATCCATCCATGTCCAGCAACTCTCCCTGCCCTCCCATCCATGTCCAGCGATTCCCCCCCCCCCCCCCCCCCGTGCGTTTAAACCTTTTACTTTTAGGCGCAGAGATGGCAGTGAAGAGGACAACACAGCTTCTCCCTTCCCTCACAGTGTCCCACCTTCTGCGATAATGCATTTCCTGTTTCCGCGAGGGTGGGATACTGTGTGAGGGAAGGGAGAAGCTGGAGGCGAGCCTGCTGTATTGTCCTCGTCACTGCCGTCGCTGCGCCTGAAAGTAAAAGGGTTAAACATGTTCAAGGGGGGGAGGAATGGAGAGGAGGGCTGTTGATCGGGGAGCTGAGGGCAGGAAGGAGTGGAGGGACCGTCCGAGAGCTGTCTGGCTGCAGCGCTGCTGCGCCAGACAGCCCTGTGTTTGGGGGGGCAGCAGCCAGGGGAAGGTCACGGTTGGGCCTCTTATACGGGACGCCTATGTCTGTCCTCCCATCCATATCCATCAATTCTCCTCTGCCCTGCCCTCCCCTTTCCTTTCCCTCTCCTCGATGTCCTGCGATTTTTTTCCTCCTGACATTCTCGCCTCTAGCGTTCCCTTCCCCCTCATTGTTCCGCCTTCTGATGTCATTACGTTTTAAGACAAGGGTGGGGCAATGAGTGGGAATGGATGTTACGAATCCAGGCATTTAGATGTAGAATGTTGGAGGTGCAAATCATTATATAGAATAGTAAATGATTGCAGATAAAGGCCTGAACAGTCCATCCAGTCTGCCCAACAAGATAAACTCATTTTACATGGTATGTGATAACTTTATATGTATACCTGAGTTTCATTTGTCCTTGCCATTCTCAGGACACAGACCTTAGAAGTCTGCCCAGCACTCTTCTTGTACTTAAAGTTCTGAAGCTAACGTCGAAGCCCCTTAAATTTACACCCTAGCCCATCCATATCTATTCAGTTACAATCAGGGCCTAGACTGTAGAAGTTTGCCAGCACCAGTTTTGCTTCCCAGTTACTCGCATTACCACCCAGTCTCCGCTAAGATTCTGTAGATCCATTCCTTCTAAACAGGATTCCTTTGTGTTTATTCCATGCATGTTTCAATTCTATTACCATTTTCATCTCACAACCTCCCGCGGGAGGGCATTCCATGAATCTACCACCCTTTCCGTGAAAAAGTACTTCCTGACATTGCTCCTGAGTCTACCCCACTTCACCCTCAATGCATGTCCTTCCCGTCTCCGGAAAAGGCTTTTATGTGGATTAATATATTTCAAATATTTGAATGTCTGTATCATGTCACCCCTGTTTCTCCTTTCCTTCAAAGTGTACATGTTAAGGTCAGCAAGTCTCTCCTCATATGGTTTGCAACGCAAATCCCATACCATTTTTGTAGCTTTTCTTTGCATCGCTTCCAGTCTTTTTACATCTTTAGCAAGATACGGCCTTCAAACTGAACACAATACTCCAAGTGGGGCCTCACTAATGACTTGTAGAAGGGCATCAACACGTCCTTTCTTCTGCTGATTATACCCCTCTCTATGCAGCCTAGCATCCTTCTGGCCACAGCCGTCACCTTATCTCATTGTTTCTTCACCTTCAGATCCTCGGACACCAACACTCCAAGGTTTCTGTCCTTACTAATCTCTCCTCTCCATCCGGTGTCTCTTTTGGGTTTCTGCACGCAAGTGCATCACTCTGCACTTTTTGGCATTTAAATTTTTAACTGCCAGACTCTTGACCATTCTTCTAGCTTTGGAGATCCCTTCTCATTTTTTCTACTCCCTCCAGGGTATCCTCTCCATTGGCTATCTTCGTGTCATCCACAAAAAGGCAAACCTTTCCTTCCAACCCTTCAGCAATATCTCTCACAAATATATTAAACAGAATAGGCCCCAGCACCAACCCCTGAACTCCACTGCTCATCTATTCAAGGTAAATAAAACATGCGGACTGTGAAAAATTGCAGGAAACCCTTTGGAAATTGGAAGACTGGGCATCAAAATGGCAGGTGAAAATTTTTTAAATCATTTTACTGAATTACATTCACATTTATCACATAAATGTAAGGAAAAACAGAAATTAATATAAAGGAAAAAGAAAACATTCCATATCATCATGCTGATCAATCCATAGACTGGTGGGTTGTGTCCATCTACCAGCAGGTGGAGATAGAGAGCAAACTTTTGCCTCCCTATATGTGGTCATGTGCTGCCGGAAACTCCCCAGTATGTTCTCTATCTCAGCAGGTGGTGGTCACACACAGCAGCAGCTCTGGCTAGGCCTCCAAGCCTAATTTTTAGGTTTTGTTGAGTGCCTGGGGTTGAGGGCTCTTCTTCAGCAAGTGCAAACCTGGTGGCGCCAGGTCCCTCCTTTTCTCCCCCCTCCCGCTGGCTCCGTTAAAAAAAAAAAAAATTTTGAACGTCCTTAAAGGCGTTTATTTCGACGTTTATTTAAACGTTTATTGCAGCTACTCACTGGGACACCAGTTCGTTACAGCTCGGAGCGGAAAGCAGGTAATTTTTACCTTTTTATAGCGGGCAGGGGGTTCCCCGATTGATCTCCACGTGGCCTATGGCGTCGGAGGGTGAGGGCGCAAAGAGTCGCTCCCCGGATCGCTTGGGCGCTTCTAGAGGGGATGCGGGGGTCTTAAAGTCTGATTCGCCCTTGTTGGGTGACAGTTTCGTGACCGATGAGTGTCCCGGTCCTTCCTCCGGTGTGGCGGTTTTTCCCGCCATAAACGCCCATCCCCCGCTGCTCGCCTCCGCCATCTTGGCTGGCCACGCGGCTCGGATGGCTTCTTCTTGGGCCGCCCTTGAGGTGGGAGACATTAATGCCATGAACGCCCTTAATTTGGGCGACGGCACAAAAGCGGCTAAAGTTAAGCGCCGTTCTTCCCGCGCGGCTCCTTCGCGGAGTGTCGCACCGGACGCCATCTTGGATGCACAGCATGTCTCTCCCCCGCTCTTGCGAGCGCCGGTTGAGGGTTCGTCTAGGGCTGTAGCCCAGGCTGCGGAAGTGCACAGTCTGGGGGGTTTCTCCCCCGAGTTTGTTTTGCTGCTGCATCAGGCCTTCCTTATGCAAAACGCTGCCCCTGCTCCCTCGTCTGGTAAAGAGGTTGAGGCCCCCGGAGGTAAACGCCCTCGGGTTGATTCCCAGGCCTTGGAGGACTTTGTCTCCTCCGATGTAGATGAGTGCAGCGTGTCTGAGTTCTCCCAACGGTCCTTTGCGGATTCCTTGGAGGAGACGGATCCCTGCTCGGATGGAGCGGATGACCCCTCTGCAGCGCGGCTCTTTAGCTCAGAGGATTTCCCCAACCTGTTAGTGCAGGCCATGGGCATTTTGAAGATTTCCTCTCCGGAGGACGTCTCTCCCTCAGCCCCTGTTGGCTCTGCCATTATGCTGGGGACGAAGCGCCCGCCTAGAACCTTCCACGTGCATGAAGCCATGCACACCTTAATTTCGGCTCAATGGGATGTCCCGGAAGCGAGCCTTAAAGTGGCTAGGGCTATGTACCGCCTCTATCCTTTGCCTGAAAGTGAACGTGAGGCCTATCTGTGGCCTACCGTGGATTCTTTAATCACTGCGGTGACTAAGAAAACGGCGTTGCCGGTGGAAGGTGGCACGGCCCTAAAGGACGCCCAAGACAGAAGATTGGAGGCGGCCTTAAGGTCGTCCTTTGAGGCGGCTGCTTTAAGTTTGCAGGCCTCAGTTTGCGGCTCCTATGTGGCCAGGGCGTGCCTGACTATGGTGCAGCGGGCTTCCCCCTCGGATCATTCCTTGAGGGCTGATTGGCCGGCCCTGGAATCGGGCTTAGCCTATTTGGCAGACTTGCTGTATGATGTCTTGAGGGCCTCAGCTAAAGGCATGGCTCAGACAATCTCTGCGCGGCGGTGGCTTTGGCTGAAGCATTGGTCTGCTGACCACGCCTCTAAATCCCGCCTGGCTAGATTGCCTTTTAAAGGCAAGCTGCTCTTTGGGGTCGAGCTGGACAAAATCGTGACCGATCTCGGCACGTCTAAGGGCAAGAAGTTACCAGAGGTCAGGGCTCGGGCTAGTATTCGCCCCGGTACCTCCAGAGGACGGTTTCAGGAAGCCCGTCGGTACCGCCCGGGCAGGTCGGGCTCCTCTGCCCCCTCTTCCTTCAAGAGGAACTTCTCCCCCAAGCAGCATTCCTTTCGCAGAGACCGCCGTCCCGGAGGTGCTCCCTCCGGTCCTCCCCCAGGGTCTCGTACCCAATGACGGGGCCTTGGTCCACGCCCCAGTGCAGATTGGAGGGCGGCTGTCCTCGTTTCTGGGCGAGTGGACCACAATAACTTCAGACGCTTGGGTGCTGGAAGTCATCAGAGACGGCTACAAGCTAGAGTTCTGCCGACCCTTAAGAGATGGGTTTGTACTCTCTCCCTGCAAGTCTCCGGTCAAAGCTGTGGCAGTGCAGCAGACCTTGGACAATCTGATCCGCCTGGGTGCGGTCGTTCCGGTGCCAGAAAATCTGCTTGGCAAGGGGCGTTACTCCATTTACTTTGTGGTACCAAAGAAAGGAGGTTCTGTACGGCCTATCCTCGACCTCAAAGGGGTCAATCGGGCCTTGAAAGTGCGGCACTTTCGCATGGAGACTCTCCGCTCTGTTATAGCAGCAGTGAAGGCAGGGGAGTACCTGGCATCCTTGGACATCAAGGAAGCGTACTTGCATATTCCCATCTGGCCTCCATCAACGCTTTCTGCGTTTTGCAGTCCTGGGCCGACACTTCCAGTTCAGAGCCCTCCCGTTCGGGTTGGCTACTGCTCCGCGGACCTTCTCCAAAGTAATGGTGGTCGTCGCGGCCTTACTGAGGAAGGAAGGAGTACAAGTCCATCCTTATCTGGACGACTGGTTGATCCGGGCCCCCTCTTATGCAGAGTGCGGCAAAGCTGTGAACCGGGTGGTTGCTCTTTTGAGCTCCCTGGGGTGGATCATCAACTGGGAGAAAAGCCAGCTGCGCCCAACTCAGTCCCTGGAGTATCTGGGAGTTCGATTCGACACCCAAGTGGGCAGAGTGTTCCTGCCAGACAATCGGATTCTCAAGCTTCAGGCTCAGGTGGACCAGTTCCTGGTAGCCTCTCCTCTTCGGGCTTGGGACTATGTGCAGCTGTTGGGCTCTATGATGGCCACGATGGAAGTAGTGCCCTGGGCCAGGGCTCATATGAGACCACTACAACTCTCTCTGCTGCAGCGCTGGACTCCGATGTCGGAGGATTATGCTGTGCGCCTTCCCTTGGACCCAGCAGTGCGTAAGGCGCTGAGCTGGTGGACGCAGACAGACAAGTTGTCTGCAGGAATGCCTCTGGTGACCCCGGAGTGGATTGTCGTCATGACGGACGCCTCTTTGTCGGGCTGGGGAGCCCACTGCTTGGGAAGGACAGCGCAGGGGCTCTGGTCTCCTGCAGAGGCAAAGTGGTCTATCAACCTCCTGGAACTCAGAGCCATTCGGTTGGCGCTTTTGGAGTTCATCCCAGTACTGGCGTTGAAGCCTGTACGGGTCCTGTCGGACAATGCCACGGCTGTGGCCTATGTCAACCGCCAGGGAGGTACCAAGGAGGCCATGAATCTATGCCAGTGGGCGGAAGCGAACCTGGAACAGCTGTCAGCGGCCCACATTGCCGGAGTCATGAATGTCAAGGCGGACTTTCTCAGTCGCCATACCTTGGAGCCCGGAGAGTGGCAGCTATCTGCTCAGGCGTTCTTGGACATCACGAAGCGCTGGGGCCAGCCGAGCCTAGATCTGATGGCGTCATCGGCCAATTGCCAAGGGCCGCGCTTTTTCAGCAGAGGACGGGACCCTCGATCCCTGGGAGTAGATGATCTTCTCCAACAGTGGCCGACACAAGAGCTTCTCTATGTGTTCCCGCCCTGGCCCATGTTGGGCAGGGTGCTAGACCGGGTGGCAAAGCATCCGGGCCGGATAATCCTGGTGAGTCCGGATTGGCCCAGACGTCCCTGGTATGCGGACTTGATCAGGCTCTCAGTCGACGATCCTCTGCGGCTGCCAGTGGAGCAGGGTCTGTTACATCAGGGTCCCGTGGTGATGGAGGATCCCTCCCCCTTTGGTCTTACGGCCTGGCTATTGAGCGGCAGCGTCTGAGGAAGAAGGGCTTCTCAGACAAGGTCATCGCCACTATGCTGAGAGCGAGGAAGCGCTCTACTTCTACTGCTTACGCCAGGGTTTGCCGTACCTTTGCAGCGTGGTGTGAAGCAGGCTCATTTTCTCCATTCACTGCTCCAATTTCTTCAGTGTTGGCATTCCTGCAAGAAGGTCTGGAGAAAGGCCTGTCGCTCAGTTCCCTTAAAGTCCAGGTAGCGGCCCTGGCTTGCTTCAGGGGCCGCCTGAAGGGTGCTTCCCTGGCTTCGCAGCCAGATGTGGTGCGTTTTCTCAAGGGAGTTAATCACCTGCGCCCTCCGCTGCACTCGGTGGTGCCTGAGTGGAATCTCAACCTGGTGCTAAGAGCGTTACAGAAGCCGCCTTTTGAACCCTTGTTGAGGGCATTTCTGAAAGACCTGACGTTGAAAGCAGTCTTTTTGGTGGCTATCACTTCAGCCAGAAGAGTTTCCGAGCTCCAGGCACTCTCATGTCGAGAGCCTTTTCTGCAGTTCACTGAGGCAGGAGTGACTATTCGCACAGTGCCTTCCTTCCTGCCCAAGATTGTTTTTCGCTTCCATATGAATCAGCAGCTCTGTCTCCCTTCCTTTAGTAGGGAGGACTACCCAGAGGAATACTCTGCTCTCAAATATCTGGATGTGAGACGAGTTATCATCAGATACTTGGAAGTGACCAATGATTTCCGGAAATCGGATCATCTGTTTGTCCTGTTTGCAGGTCCTCGTAAGGGTCTGCAGGCTGCTAAGCCTACAGTGGCAAGATGGGTCAAGGAAGCCATTGCAGCGGCTTATGTGGCCGCGGGGAAGGTGCCGCCTATCCAGCTGAAGCCTCACTCCACTAGAGCTCAGGCGGCCTCGATGGCAGAGGCCGGGTCCGTCTCCTTGGCAGAGATATGCAAGGCGGCAACTTGGGCATCGGCCCATACATTCTCCAAGCATTACCGCTTGACTGTGGCTGCTCGGGCGGAGGCCCGGTTTGGAGCTTCAGTGTTGAGGTCAGGGATTTCAATGTCCCGCCCTGGGTGAGTACTGCTTCGGTACATCCCACCAGTCTATGGATTGATTAGCATGATGATATGGAAGGTAAAATTATGTATCATACCTGATAATTTTCTTTCCATTAATCATAGCTGATCAATCCATAGCCCCTCCCAGATATCTGTACTGTTTATATTCTGGTTGAATTTTAGGTTCAAGTTTAGTCTTCAGTTACTTCAGGAGGACTTCGTGTTCAAGTTTTTTCACTTGGACTCTTCAAGAGTTGAGACGAGTTTGTGTTACAGTGAGCTGCTGCATTCCTCTCCCCTCTGTTTTTACGGGGCTGGATTGAGACTTAAATTCTGCCGGCACTCCCTCCCGCTTCGTGCGGCTGTAGGGCAGCTTTGTACCCCTCCCACTTCGGCGGTGTTAGGGTCAGTCAGCTCCTCCCGCGGTTGCGGTTGCAGGATAAGCCAGATCCCCCCGCATCGGCGGGGTGGTGTCCCTCCCCCGCTCCGCGGGGATGAGCTGGACGGATTCCCCTCCCCCACTTGTGTGGGGATGAGCTGGGTTAATTCCCCTCCCCCGTTTCGGCGGTGGTGAGCTGGGCAGAGTGTCCCTTTGTGGGTGTAATTCTCTAAATGCTGAGTCCTGCGGATGGAGCTTTGATATCGACATACTGAGGAGTTTCCGGCAGCACATGACCACATATAGGGAGGCAAAAGTTTGCTCTCTATCTCCACCTGCTGGTAGATGGACACAACCCACCAGTCTATGGATTGATCAGCTATGATTAATGGAAAGAAAATTATCAGGTATGATACATAATTTTACCTTTTCTCTCATCAATATATATTATACTAGTAAAAAAGGCCTGTTTCTGACACAAATGAGAGAGTGCATGTGAGAGTGACTGTGTGTGAGAGAGTGAATGTGCGAGTGTGTGTGAGTGAGAGAGAGAGTGTCTGTGTGAGAATGAGTGTGTGCAAGTGCATATATGAGACAGTGTGAGAGAGAGTGTGTTTCACACAGATACAGTGTGTGCGAGACACAGACTTTCTGTAAGACTGAGTGTATGAGACCAAGAGAGTGTGTGAGTGACTGTGTGACACATAGAGCACGCTGTGATACAGTGTGAGACATAGTGTGTGAGAGAGAGAAAGACATTGACTGTGAGAGAGAGAGTGTGTGTGAGAGAGAGAGAGAGAGAGAGAGTGTATGTGTGACAGAGATACCTCCCCCCCCCCCCCTCTCTGGTGTCAGGTCCTCTCGCTCTCGTGTCTGAGCGTTACTGTGCAGGACGCTGAGCTCTGGCTGTGCTTCAAGGAACTGACCAATCCCATTTAATAGAATGCACCTCCAGCATTCTGAAGCCGAGAAACCTCGTGTGGTTGGTCACTTCTGCTTGTGACAAACCCGGAAGTACGTGATGTCAGTTTAGGAGATGGATACAGAGAACAGGAATGCCTCAGCCATGCAGTCAGCTTCAGAATGTTAGAGGTGCATTTTATTATATAGGATAATTGTCCACAATTGGGAGATCCAAGATCAGGAAAACAATCTCAAAGAAAATAAGAGAAACTCAAAATGGTTAATCTTACAATTCATATTTTCTGAGGGAGGAAGGTTAATCGGTAATTGCAGCCGGTACAGTGGTAACTAAAGGAAGTTGCTGCAGAGGGTTCTTCATCTGTTCTTTCAACTCCACAAACTCTTGTAATTTCTTAGGTTCAACAAATAAATAATAAGGAAATAAAACACATGGAAATCGCACTAGGAAGGTGCCACCTAGGGCAAAGATTCCTGGCTTAAAAGCCAAGAATTCACGCCTCCTAGTCTGCGATTCCCTTGATATGTCAGGAAATATATTCATCTTTAACCCAAAAAACTATCAGCCATGTGTCAGAAATACAATTTCAAAACATTGTTCCTATCTAAATCAAAGGCGAAAGTCACTAATAATATAACTCTATCTGTAATTTCTGAATTTTCCAAAATGTCAGTTAAGTTCACATCTCTTTTCTCTGATCAAGAACATTTTAAGGAAAATATAAATCACTTTATTTTTTATTTTTTTATTTTTGTTACATTTGTACCCTGCGCTTTCCCACTCATGGCAGGCTCAATGCGTCGGGCAATGGAGGGTTAAGTGACTTGCCCAGAGTCACAAGGAGCTGACACCAGAGGGTGGCTATCAGAAGGTATTTGCAAAATATCAGAGAAATATTTCTTCAACAGTTCAGTAGCTGATATATAGGATGTTATAGGAAAATTTATCATTCTCAAGTTATTTTTCCTTAATTGGTTTTCCAGAAATTCCAATTTTTACAAGAAACATGGCTGTCCTTCATTACCAAATTAACTGATTTTCGTAGAGAAACCATTTCTGTAGTCAAAGTCTCTATTTTTATATCTTGGACTTCCACTTTGTTAGATAAGTATTAATATAAATTCTTTAACTCGCATGTGTATTCCTGAAAAATTTTAAACATCTCTTAAACTCTTAAAGAAGAGAGTTATTCACACTCTGCAGCACTTCCCATAGTGCATCCATTGTGACATTATTGGCTTCACCAGATCCAATTTCTCCACGGAAACCGCTCCAGATATCTTCGGGGGGGGGGGGGGGGGGGGGGGGAAGAGCTCACTCTCCAATCCCCCAGTTGGTTTATTATCCGGAGTCGATGCTGCGCCAGGACCTCCTCGGGTCACGTGAAAATCCTAACCCACTTCGGGCGTTTCCACTGTCGACCTCCATAGCGAAGCATTACTGTTTCCGGGTCTTGGAGGGGTCGTGCCAGCAGGGGGACTCAAAGTCACTCCCTCTCCACTGAGATTCGGCGATAAATCCTTGCTGTTCCCCGAAGCAGGAACCGATATCCCCGACGTTGTGACCCTGAATCTCTCCAAAGTAGGCTGAGAAGTGGTGGGAACCCCAGCAGTGTTAGAGGAGGACAACACCACGGCTTTGCCTTTTCTCTTCCCCATTCTCTGGGGAGTGCGCCTACTTCTTCAGGTATTCTGATGTAAAACGGGAACTCAACTAACATACGTCCTCCCTCGACGCCATCTTGGATCCTCCAGTTTGGGACACTCTTTGTCTGGTTTCTCCTCAGAGGCCTGTCTGATATGGGTAACCTTGTGGCAGATGAAATTTAATGTGGACAAATTTAAGGTGACCAAAGGAATCTGCGTACACAGAAAGCTCTGTGGCTTTATAGGAATAGGAATATATAGGTAAAGGTGGGTACTGGACCACGGGTTCCAGAGATTGGAGAGACATAATCTTGAGTTACAAAACGTTTATTAATAAAAGACTCGACACAATGCTGTGTTTCAGCCACAGAGCCTGCATCAGGAGTCTAAAAACAAATATGTATATATGAGGCATATATAAATACAATTTCTCCGAGGACAAGCAGGCTGCTTGTTCTCACTGATGGGTGACGTCCACGGCAGCCCCTCCATTCGGAAACTTCTCTAGCAAAGTCCTTTGCTAGTCCTCGCGCGCACCGCGCATGCGCGGCCGTCTTCCCGCCCGAAACCGGCTCGAGCCGGCCAGTCTTCTTTTGTCCGCACTCGGTACGGTCGTGTTTCGCCGTGTCGAGCCCCGGAAAGTCGACCTCGCGCGTCCAAATTTATTTTGACGTGTTTTTTTTCTTCGGAAAAGTCTTTAAAAGTGTCGGGAAGTGCTCCGGAAAACCCCCCCGGGTTTCGTGTCAACCCCTTCCCGTACTTCCAGCTTTTTGCCCCGATAAGTTTTCTTTCGTCGTCGGGGTAGGCCTCTTTTTGGCCTCAGTCGAGATTTTCTCCCTTAAAATTTTTGGTGCTCTTTTTCCGTCATTTCGGATTTTGATTTCGCCGGCGTGATTTTTCCGCCCATGACATCGAAGCCTTCCAGCGGCTTCAAGAAGTGCACCCAGTGCGCCCGGATAATCTCGCTCACTG
Source organism: Microcaecilia unicolor (assembly GCF_901765095.1). Taxonomy (NCBI): domain Eukaryota; kingdom Metazoa; phylum Chordata; class Amphibia; order Gymnophiona; family Siphonopidae; genus Microcaecilia; species Microcaecilia unicolor. The sequence goes on along the minus strand of NC_044042.1, from coordinate 81,270,398 downwards.
ATCGACACTCGTCGTGTCTTCAGTGTCTGGGGGCCGAGCACCGCCCTCAGAACTGTAGTCTGTGTTCCCTGCTTCAAAGGCGGACTCAGGTAGCGAGATTAGCCCAGTGGAACGTGTTGTTCACGGGTTCTTCGTCGGCATCGCGAGTGCATCGAGGCATCGGGCCTCTGCATCGGCGCCAAGGTATCGGGCGACTGCATCGACGTCGGTGGTACCGGGACCTCGTCTGCTGATGTCGGACGGTGGTGCATCGTCAGGAGTGCAGGTGAGGGCTGTCCATTCCCCTGCTGGTGGCGGTGAGCCTTCGGGTGGGTCTCCTCCTACCCTGAGGGCTCCTGCGGTACAGCCCCCCCGAGACCGACCTCCTTCGGCCTCGGCCCCGAGGAAGCGACGGCTGGATTCTACGTCCTCCTCGTCGGTGCCGGGGAGCTCCGGTGACATGCTTCGGAAGAAGTCGAAGAAGCATCGACACCGGTCGCCTCCCCGCGTCGGCACCGAGAGCTCTGGGTCGCCGAGGGAGTCGGCACCCAGCAGGCATCGGCACCGAGAGGACCGCTCACCCTCTGTTCAGGAGGTGTCGATGCGCTCCACTCTGGACAGCCCGGAACAGCCTCCTCGCCCGGAACAGGTTCTGACGTCGACGCCTGCATCGACCTCTTTGCCTTTCTCTGCAGCCGCTCTGAACGAGAGCCTCCGGGCTGTTCTCCCAGAGATTCTGGGAGAGCTGTTGCGCCCTACCCCTCCGGTACCGGCGGTGCTTGCGCCTCCGGTACCGTCGAGCGTGGCGCCGGCTGGCCCATCGCCCGGGGTGAGGTCCCCGACGTCGGTACCGCGTGCGGTGCCGACGGCGGCCACCTCCCAGGAGGGCTCCCCGACTACGTCGGCGGAGGGAGCTTCGCCGATGCGGGCGAGGGAGTCTACCTCTCGACGCCCCCATCGTGGACGTGGCTCCACCGAGTCGAGCCGGGCGAGGTTGCAGACACAGGTTCGTGAACTTGTCTGACACCGAGGGTGAGGCCTCGTGGGAGGAAGAGGAAGACCCCAGATATTTCTCTGACGAGGAGTCTGAGGGTCTTCCTTCTGATCCCACTCCCTCTCCTGAAAGACAGCTTTCTCCTCCTGAGAGTCTGTCTTTCGCTTCCTTTGTCCGGGAGATGTCTACGGCCATCCCCTTCCCGGTGGTTGTGGAGGACGAGCCCAGGGCTGAAATGTTTGAGCTCCTGGACTATCCTTCTCCACCTAAGGAAGCGTCCACTGTTCCCTTGCACCATGTCCTAAAAAAGACATTGCTTGCGAACTGGACCAAGCCACTAAGTAATCCCCACATTCCCAAGAAGATCGAGTCCCAGTACCGGATCCATGGGGACCCAGAGCTGATGCGCACCCAGTTGCCTCATGACTCTGGAGTTGTGGATTTGGCCCTAAAGAAGGCTAAGAGTTCTAGGGAGCATGCTTCGGCGCCCCCGGGCAAAGACTCTAGAACCTTAGACTCCTTTGGGAGGAAGGCCTACCATTCTTCTATGCTCGTGGCCAAAATCCAGTCTTACCAGCTCTACACGAGCATACACATGCGGAACAATGTGCGGCAGTTGGCGGGCTTGGTTGATGCTCTTCCCCCTGAGCAAGCCAAGCCTTTTCAGGAGGTGGTCAGGCAGCTGAAGGCGTGCAGAAAATTCCTGGCCAGAGGGGTGTATGACACCTTTGATGTTGCGTCCAGGGCCGCTGCTCAAGGTGTGGTGATGCGCAGGCTCTCATGGCTGCGTGCCTCCGACCTGGAGAATAGACTCCAGCAGCGGATTGCGGACTCGCCTTGCCGTGCGGACAATATTTTTGGAGAGAAGGTCGAGCAGGTGGTAGAGCATCTCCACCAGCGGGACACCGCATTCGACAAGTTCTCCCGTCGGCAGCCTTCAGCCTCTATCTCTACAGGTAGAAGATTTTTAGGGGGAAGGAGGACTGTTCCCTACTCTTCTGGCAAGCGTAGGTACAATCCCCCTTCTCGACAGCCTGCGGCCCAGGCTAAGCCCCAGCGCGCTCGCTCTCGTCAGCAGCGTGCGCCTCAGCAAGGCCCCGCGGCTCCCCAGCAAAAGCAAGGGGCGAGCTTTTGACTGGCTCCAGCAGAGCATAACCGACATCCAAGTATCAGTGCGGGGCGACCTGCCGGTCGGGGGGAGGTTGAAAGCTTTTCACCAAAGGTGGCCTCTTATAACCTCCGATCAGTGGGTTCTGCAAATAGTCCGGCAAGGATACACCCTCAATTTGGCCTCAAAACCTCCAAATTGTCCACCGGGAGCTCAATCTTACAGCTTCCAGCACAAGCAGGTACTTGCAGAGGATCTCTCCGCCCTTCTCAGCGCCAATGCGGTCGAGCCCGTGCCATCCGGGCAAGAAGGGCTGGGATTCTATTCCAGGTACTTCCTTGTGGAAAAGAAAACAGGGGGGATGCGTCCCATCCTAGACCTAAGGGCCCTGAACAAATATCTCGTAAAAGAAAAGTTCAGGATGCTTTCCCTGGGCACCCTTCTTCCCATGATTCAGGCAAACGATTGGCTATGCTCTCTGGACTTGAAGGATGCCTACACACACATCCCGATACTGCCAGCTCACAGACAGTATCTGCGATTTCAGCTGGGCACACGTCACTTCCAGTACTGTGTGCTACCCTTTGGGCTCGCCTCTGCGCCCAGGGTGTTCACAAAGTGCCTGGCTGTAGTAGCAGCGGCGCTTCGCAGGCTGGGGGTGCACGTGTTCCCGTATCTCGACGATTGGCTGGTGAAGAACACGTCCGAGGCAGGAGCCCTGCAGTCCATGCAGATGACTATTCGCCTCCTGGAGTTACTGGGGTTTGTAATAAATTACCCAAAGTCCCATCTTCTCCCAGTGCAGAGACTCGAATTCATAGGAGCTCTGCTGGATTCTCGGACTGCTCGCGCCTATCTCCCAGAGACGAGAGCCAACAACTTGTTGTCCCTCGTCTCGCGGGTGCGAGCGTCCCAGCAGATCACAGCTCGGCAGATGTTGAGATTGCTGGGCCACATGGCCTCCACAGTTCATGTGACACCCATGGCCCGCCTTCACATGAGATCTGCTCAATGGACCCTAGCTTCCCAGTGGTTTCAAGCTGCTGGGGATCTAGAAGACGTGATCCACCTGTCCACGAGTTTTCTCGAATCCCTGTATTGGTGGACGACTTGGTCCAATCTGACACTGGGACGTCCTTTCCAAATTCCTCAGCCGCAAAAAGTGCTGACTACGGATGCGTCTCTCCTGGGGTGGGGAGCTCATGTCGATGGGCTTCACACCCAAGGAAGCTGGTCCCTCCAGGAACGCGGTCTACAGATCAATCTCCTGGAGTTGCGAGCGATCTGGAACGCTCTGAAGGCTTTCAGAGATCGGCTGTCCCACCAAATTATCCAAATTCAGACAGACAACCAGGTTGCCATGTATTACATCAACAAGCAGGGGGGCACCGGATCTCGCCCCCTGTGTCAGGAAGCCGTCAGCATGTGGCTCTGGGCTCGCCGTCTCGGCATGGTGCTCCAAGCCACATATCTGGCAGGCGTAAACAACAGTCTGGCCGACAGATTGAGCAGGATCATGCAACCTCACGAGTGGTCGCTCAACTCCCGAGTGGTGCGCCAGATCTTCCAAGCGTGGGGCACCCCCTTGGTGGATCTCTTCGCATCTCGAGCGAATCACAAAGTCCCTCAGTTCTGTTCCAGGCTTCAGGCCCCCGGCAGACTGGCATCGGATGCCTTCCTCCTGGATTGGGGGGAGGGCCTGCTGTATGCTTATCCTCCCACTCCTCTGGTGGGGAAGACTTTGTTGAAACTCAAGCAAGACCGAGTCACCATGATTCTGATTGCTCCTTTTTGGCCGCGTCAGATCTGGTTCCTTCTGGAGTTATCCTCCGAAGAACCGTGGAGATTGGAGTGTTTTCTGACCCTCATCACGCAGGACGAAGGGGCTCTTCTGTATCCCAGCCTCCGGTCCCTGGCTCTCACGGCCTGGATGTTGAGAGCGTAGACTTTGCCTCTTTGGGTCTGTCAGAGGGTGTCTCCCGCATCTTGCTTGCTTCCAGGAAAGATTCCACTAAGAGGAGTTACTTCTTTCTGTGGAGGAGGTTTGCCGTCTGGTGTGACAGCAAGGCCCTAGCTCCTCGCTCTTGTCCTACACAGACCCTGCTTGAATACCTTCTGCACTTGTCTGAGTCTGGTCTCAAGACCAACTCTGTAAGAGTTCACCTTAGCGCAATCGGTGCATACCATTACCATGTGGAAGGTAAGCCGATCTCAGGACAGCCTTTAGTTGTTCGCTTCATGAGAGGTTTGCTTTTGTCAAAGCCCTCTGTCAAACCTCCTACAGTGTCATGGGATCTCAATGTCGTTCTCACCCAGCTGATGAAACCTCCTTTTGAGCCACTGAATTCCTGCCATCTGAAGTACTTGACCTGGAAGGTCATTTTCTTGGTGGCAGTTACTTCAGCTCGTAGAGTCAGTGAGCTTCAGGCCCTGGTAGCCCAGGCCCCTTACACCAAATTTCATCATAACAGAGTAGTCCTCCGCACTCACCCTAAGTTCTTGCCAAAGGTCGTGTCGGAGTTCCATCTGAACCAGTCAATTGTCTTGCCAACATTCTTTCCCCGTCCTCATTCCTGCCCTGCTGAACGTCAGCTGCACACATTGGACTGCAAGAGAGCTTTGGCCTTCTATCTGGAGCGGGGACAGCCCTACAGACAGTCCGCCCAATTGTTTGTTTCTTTTGATCCCAATAGGAGGGGAGTGGCTGTAGGGAAACGCACCATATCCAATTGGCTAGCAGATTGCATTTCCTTCACTTACGCCCAGGCGGGGCTGGCTCTTGAGGGTCATGTCACGGCTCATAATGTTAGAGCCATGGCAGCGTCGGTAGCCCACTTGAAGTCAGCCTCTATTAAAGAAATTTGCAAAGCTGCGACGTGGTCTTCTGTCCACACATTCACATCTCATTACTGCCTGCAGCAGGATACCCGACGCGATAGTCGGTTCGGGCAGTCAGTTCTTCAGAACCTGTTTGGGCTTTAGGATCCAACTCCACCCCCCGAGGGCCCTGTTTGTTCTGTTCCAGGCTGCACTCTCAGTTAGTTGGTAAATTTTTTAGGTCAATCTCAGTTATGTCCTCGCCGTTGCGAGGCCCAATTGACCATGGTTGTTGTTTTGAGTGAGCCTGGGGGCTAGGGATACCCCATCAGTGAGAACAAGCAGCCTGCTTGTCCTCGGAGAAAGCGAATGCTACATACCTGTAGAAGGTATTCTCCGAGGACAGCAGGCTGATTGTTCTCACAAACCCGCCCGCCTCCCCGTTGGAGTTGTGTCTTCCCTTGAAGTGTATTGTCTTGCTACATACTGGACTGGCCGGCTCGAGCCGGTTTCGGGCGGGAAGACTAGCAAAGGACTTTGCTAGAGAAGTTTCCGATTGGAGGGGCTGCCGTGGACGTCACCCATCAGTGAGAACAATCAGCCTGCTGTCCTCGGAGAATACCTTCTACAGGTATGTAGCATTCGCTTTATGTATGTATATATAACCAATCATAAACATATATATAAGTACAAATAACTAGTGGAACATCAATTCATCAATCATACAGAAATCTATATAAAGGTAAAAAAAATAAACATCTATGCATATACATGGCAGAGTATATAGACATGAATAAACCAAATACATTAAAATGTAACTGGTACAGAAAAAATCTAGGAAAACTTACTGATCTTTGTGCAAGAAAGAATGGATGAAAAAAGTTCCAAATGTGAAGAACTTCCAATTGAGCAAGCTGGGTGGTCTACAAAGATATATCATATTAAACATCTTGTTGAATGCAATCTGTTTGTATGTGCGTGTATTGTTAAAATAAAAGAATGTGGATGCAGTCAAGATGAGAGAATTAGTGCACAATCATCGAGTGGCCTAGTGGTTAGGGGGGTGGACTTTGGTCCTGGGGAACTGAGGAACTGAGTTCAATTCCCACTTCAGGCACAGACAGCTCCTTATGACTCTGGGCAAGTCACTTATCCCTCCGTTGCCCCATGTAAGCCGCATTGAGCCTGCCATGAGTGGGAAAGCGCGGGGTACAAATGTAACAAAAAAAAATTTTTTTTTTTAAACTGGAGTGAAATAAGATATAGTGGATACATGGGTGAATATAAATAAATGTATATGGTGTGTTATAGATAGGATAATATAACAGAGTGTGCTACAGTAAAAACTGAAACAGTTAATGCCATATATAGCGAGGGTGTCTAGAGGAAGTGTCAAAAGTAGTAATCCAAGAACGGGTAATGATACTGTGTAAAACAGGTGTCTTATAATTTAGAGAGTGTGACTGTGTAAAAAAGCAAAACTGCGATACTAAATAGCATATATTGGTGAGAATGGTGCCATTGGACCAAATCTGCAAATTTAAAGATGTGATCTATGAAAAGTATTGCATGTGAATGATGGAACTGCTAAAAAGCTGAGCATAATATAGGGTATGTTCTTTCATAACTAAAAAAACAGTGCAAAGTAAATAGTCATATGGCAACATGAATACATAGCATGAGTAAGTATAATGTGATCTAACGGTAAATACAGCGGAATTATAAGTAGGAGCCGCTAAATTCTTCCCAAGGAAAACATTTCACAACCTGATACAATCAATGGTACTAAGCCACTTAGATTACTGCAATGGAATTTATGCGAGATGTAAAGAACAAACCTTAAAGAAACTTCAGACCGCTCAAAAAAAAACGGCAGCTAGTCTTATAATTGGTAAAGCGCAAAACCCCTCCGCGAAAAACTACACTGGCTCCCAATCAAAGAACGCATCGCTTTCAAAATATGCACCCTGGTTCACAAAATCATCTACAGAGAAGCCCCGAGATACATGACAAACTTGATCGACTTACCAGTTAGAAATACATCCGAATCAGCACGATCTTATGTAAATCTGTACTACCCAAGCGTCAAAGGACTTAAATACAAAACTTCTAGTTTTTCCTACATAAACACACAACTGTGGAACGCATTACCAAAAGCCTTGAAAACGATGCACGACCACCTAAACTTCCGGAAATCACTAAAAACTGACCTGTTTAAAAAGGCATACCCTACCGATCCAACTTAAATTTCTAATCTCTGCAACACAACCAAACTAAAGCACGTAATGGAAATAACACAACTCTTCCGTTCTCCAATTCCCTAATGTGGCTGTGCCACATGAATTGATCTTACCACAACATCACCCTGTATTTGTTCACACCGGAGCCTACAAAGGCCTCTCCGGTACTATGTAAGCCACATTGAGCCTACAAATAGGTGGGAAAATGTGGGATACAAATGTAATAAAAAAAAATAAAAATTAAACCGCTAAATCATAAGAAATTAAAAGTTTGACCGCTGAGTAAAAATATATGTGAGTGATATAGATAGAACCACTGAACATAAATAATTGAATAAATTGGACCGCACAGCATAAAAGCATGTAACTGTATAGAAATATTGTTAAAGTACCTATGTCTTGTATCTAAAGACAACCAAGGAGGAAGTGGAACCAAAGAGCTATGTAAAGCACCCCTGTCGTGTGCTGTCTGAACCATAATAATGTTGAGAAGTGATAAAATATACCTGGTTTTTACAGACCAAACCTAATTAGATGTTGGAACAGATATGTCTGCCTGAGGACGGGAAAAGCAGGGGCTTATCTGCGTGGGGCCACAGGGGCCTGGGCCCCTGCAGATTTCGCCCTGGCCCCCCTCCCCGCCGTCAACCCTCCCCCGCTGCTTACTTTTGCTGGCGGGGGGCCCCAACCCCCGCCAGCCGAAGTCCGACCCGCAGTCTCCATATTTCATCTTCCTCCGTGGCCATGCTGCAAGGAAGTAACGCTGCAGTGCTGATTCGTTGAATCCATTTCGGAGTCGGACGTTGACGTCGGACTCCGAACTGGATTCAACGAATCAGCACTGCAGCGTTACTTCCTTGCAGCATGGCCACGGAGGAAGACGAAATATGGAGACTGCGGGTCGGACCTCGGGTGGCGGGGGTTGGGGCCCCCCGCCAGCAAAAGTAAGCAGCGGAGGAGGGTTGACGGTGGGGAGGGGGGTGGAGAGAGGCGGGGGAGGGAGGCAAAAATGTGCCCCCCCTCTCTGGCTCTGGCCCCCCCCCTACCGCCGGATTCCAGATACGCCCCTGGGGAAAAGTCAAGGTCATTGGTAGAGGTTAAGCTAAAGTTACATAGTGAAAGTTTACCAACTATGTAAGGATTCAAGACTTTTTTTCTCGGGTTAGACAGGTCTCAAAAATTGTCCTAGGGACTGGTGGTCTGAATACAGGGGGTGTTTACACTGCTTTGGGTAAGTCGGGGAACAATAGACTGAGGGAAAGGCAGTGTGGTTCAATAGGTTTACTGGAACCCTGAAGCAGTTTTAATATGCACATGGTTCCATTATAATCATTTACAAAATTTAAGGGAAAAGGGACTGCCCCATGGCTCAGGGCGAGAAGCAGAACAAACATAACAATCAGATATGTTTAAACTCCGGATAGTATACCGAATCCAGTCTAGCCACACATTAGCTTCATCGAAACCAGTCTCAAGAACAAAAGTTTCCCTAAGGCTGGTTACGTTGAGGAGCTTAATGGGAATCTTTGCTTCTGAAATTTGAGGTAGTAAGGGATTAAGTGAACCAGCATTGGATATTTGAGGGTAAGTGACCATCACATGAAAGCAACCAACAGGATCTGTGTTGGTGGCTTTTGTTCCAATACTGAAGGTGCGATTAATCCCTTCATATGCCCCTTTAAAGGTAATAAGTACGGGGTTACATTTCCCCTCTTCGCAATTCGTACAATCTACTGATTGTCTGACAAGGGTTGTATTATGATGTAAGGGCCAATTGGTGGTTTTCTGTAGGATGGTTGGGTCCAGTATACCACCATACATTAGCCCAATTAAAACAAGGAGATGCATGATGACTCATTTCAATATAAGTACACAAATAAACATATTGACAATACCAGCGTTGGCAGTCTAAAGATCCACAATTGGCTATGTTACAAACATCCAATTGTAATGTGATTATCTCATCAGTTAAATATAACTTTATTGTGGTCCTGACTGGATATCTTCCCAGATCGTAGTACCTATCCACGTCTTGGGAATCTAAGTTATTATTGCCAAAAAAAGATCTGAGGATTAAAGACATGTGTGCTGATAGAAGTAAAACTAAGAATAATGGAAAGCCAATAGATGGTATACATATTAATGGTTATGCTAAACAAAAGTAATACAGTTCCTTTCTAATAACAGTAATAATATGGCTATAAGAAAATAAAGGTTAATAATAAGTCCTATGACAATGAGTCCCTAATCATAAACAAAAAGAAAAATTAACAACAGATAATACACTGTGAAAACTTAACAAAAGATAATACAATGTGTTTCTAGCAGTATTAATACTAGTGCGAGCACAGCTATTCTCACAAACAGTAGTCCCCAAATAATAAACTTAAGAGTCTGTGGCTCCAGGCACTACTGTTTCAGGATTGGGGGTTCATGAGGCAAAGATGTCTGGGCAGGAGGCTGATTGTAAGCTGAGTCAGAAGTGTGGAACACTCGAATATCTTTCAAATGGACCCAGGACACATGACCTTGTAGTTTTGCTGCTGTGGCTGACAAGGCCTCAATATGGAAAGGTCCAACATAAACAGGGTCTTTCCAAGTTTTGTGGGTGTAGTGTTTGTGGTGTACTAGATCTTCTCCTATTTTCAAGGCCTTGGTATTTGCTGTACCATTTCCCCTTCTGTCTGGCAGTTCCTGTGAAATGCAAGACAGAGATATCACAGATTGGAGCTGTTCCCAGTACACGAGTAAGGGTCAGTCAAATGATGGTTAGGGTTACCAGCAACAGGACGGATTCTGCGTCCAGTACACAGTTGAAAAGGTGACAATTTTAATGCCTGAGAAGGAGTAGCACGCAAAGTAAGCAGTGCTAGGGACAGGGCATCTAGCCAATTTTAATGCCATTTGCCATGAGCTGCTATAATTTTGTTTTTAACAAGCCATTGTATCGTTCAACCAGGCCATTGCTGATAGGCTTGTAAATGATAACCATCCGGTGAGTAATTTGTAAATTAGCTGTTAATGTATGAATCAATTCATTAACAAAATGTGAGCCATTATCAGTTGTAATTTTGCAAGGTATGCCAAATCTGGGAATGATATCATTGCACAATACCTGTGTCATCACCTGTCCAGTTTTTCGGGTACAGGGAATTGCCTCAACCCATTTAGAAAAAGCATCAACATAAACCAATAAAAATCTTTTACCTTTCACTGGGATTACCATATCTGTAAAATCACAATACCAGTGCAATCCTGGGCTTTGTACAGTGGGTAACTTACCTGGTGGAATCACGTTTCCACCCTTGGGGGTATTCAAAAAAGCATTTATAACACTGGCGAACAACCATATGACAAATTGACAACATTTGTGGGGTCCAAACTTTGGAAGAAAGGTTATCATACATAGTAGCAGCAGCACTCAAATGTAAAGGATAGTGCAATGAGGGCAATAATAAAGATAAGTTGTGCTGCGTTACCAAATTTTGCCAGCAGGGTGCATCCACAAGCTTTGGGAATTCAGTGTAAACCCAGCTTGCTTCCAGGCTCTCAATTGAGCCTGAGTTGCAGAAGCCTGTAGAGCTTCATAGAGCTCAGACCCGTCCAAAATGTGGGGTTTGGGAGTGTCAACAAACATAATCACTTCAGTACTATCAACAACTGGGGACAGTCTCTGTAACTTCTTTAGCTAAATCTGCCATATGATTACCATTAAATTCAAAAGAGAACACAGTTTCCTGATGAGCCTTAATCCATTTGATGGCTGTACGTAACTTTTTCTTATGGCGCTCTTGTAACGCCGCAAACATTTTATTCCATAAAGTAATGTGGCTGAAAGGGTGACCAGTAGAGGAAATCATACCCCTTTGATTCCATTTTTGAATATGTGAATGTAATGAGGAAAACACATAATCTGAGTCTGTGACAATCGATACATCCTCTTCCAGCGCTTTAAACTGCAAAACATATAATACAGCAGCCAATTCTGCGGTTTGAGCTGTGTAAGTATCAGGAAGTCTGTACTGTACAATGTCAATGGGTATCTCATCAGGAGTGTAATGCACAGCTGCAAAACCTACGTTACCACTTTGAGAGGAGCCGTCTGTAAACCAGACTGGTACCTTTTGCAAAATTTCAAAATTAATGCTTAAAGAAGCAGGCAATGAAGGTAATTGGGCAGTGCACTGGTGAGGGAATAAATCATGCTTTCCAGTAACAGTAATCAGTGGAGCTAAGTGTTGTAATTCTGCTGAAGTGAGGGGCTGTATGCGGTGTACAATACTTGATATGCAATCGTGATGGGGTCATGTGACTAATATGTTCAAAAGTTATTTAACATCATGGGAACTATGAATAACTACAGGCAGATGAGGTATATAGCTATATCAAAACAGCAGTAGCAGCTGCTACAAGTCCTTTTTCACAGGAAGCAAATCCTAATTCAACTGGAGTAAAAGCCCCAGATAAATATCCACAAGCTATATCATCATGCTGAGTTATTAAAGTAGCCCATGTATTTTCATCATGAGTTATCCATAACTGTACGTCATGGGACACATCAACCGTAGCGAGAGGGGAACTTTTCATTACATCTTTTACAAGTGTAATTAAATCTAATTTCTCAGCATCAGTAAAATCAATTGGCGCACGTTTAGAACTGTTTTCCAAAACGGTTTAGTACGTTCTGAATAATTAGGGATCCACAAATGACAAAAATTTAACATACCTAGCACAGCTCTTAGTTCAGTATCATTAGAAGGCATATGTAAGTTGGAAACATGCTTCAATGTATCAGGACCGAGACTCCGTCTCTGGGCACCAAGTTTGTGTCCCAGAAACGTTACCTGGGTCTGTGCTACCTTCAGTTTCTTCTTATTAACCTTATACCCTTTTTGAGTTAAAAAGCCTAGGAAATCACAGGTCACTTGTACGCAGGTATCAAAATCATGAGAAGTTATCAGTATATCATCTACATATTGTAATAAATGAGTATGACTTTGCCAAGCATATTGTGACTTAAATTCACCAATATGTTGTGCTAGAGTTTGAGAAAAAAATAGTAGGACTATCGGTAAAACCTTGTGGTAACCGTGTCCATTGATAAGTTACATTCTCCAAGGACAAGCAGGCTGCTTGTTCTCACTGATGGGTGACGTCGACGGCAGCCCCAGGACCGGAATTCTCCCTAGCAACAAAGAGTTTGCTAGCCTCGCGCTCCCGTGCGTATCGCGCATGCGCGACTCTCTTCCCGCCCGAACGCGAGCGTGCTCCTCAGTCTTGTTTTTTCCGCGGCTCGGGACACTGCTTCGCTGCTGTTCCCTGCCCCAGAGACCTTTCGCTGCGGTTTTACGGACTCCCCGTGAGTTTTTTTTTTTGCCGGTTTTTCGGCTATTTTCACTTTCGCGATCTGTTTCAAAAAAGAAAAAAAGTTTTTCCTTTTGTTTCGTAGAACTTTGCCCCTGTAAGTTTTCTTTCTTTTTCTTCAGCGGCCATTTTGAGCCGCCCGTGCGGGACCCCTTTTTTCTTTGTTTGGTGTCCTCTTTTTTTCGACACCATCGCGTTCGACCTCGCCGGCGTGATTTTTCCGCCCATGTCCGCGAAGCCTACCAGCAGCTTTAAAAAGTGCACGTCGTGCAACCCAACAGTCTCGCTTACTGACAGACATGTTTCGTGTCTTTAGTGTTTGGTAGCTGGTCATCGTCCCAACACCTGTACTTTGTGCCTCCAATTGAAAAAGAGGACTCAGGCGGCGAGATTGGCTCAGTGGAACGTTCTGTTCAGAGCCAGGTCCAGTCCTTCGGTATCGACGGAGTCAGCGGTATTGAGGTCATCGCCGGTATCGATGTCGGTACCGGAGACTGCATCGACATCCGGAGTACAGGTAAGGGCTGTCCATAGGTCGCATGCTGGTAGCAGTGAGCCATCGAGCGAGTCTCCACCTGCCTCGAGGACTCCTGTTCTACAGGCCCCCCGGGATCGACCTTCTTCGGACCCGGCCCTGAGGAGACGTGGATTCCACGTATTCCTCTTCGGTACCGGAGGGTACCGTTGGCGTGCTTCGAGTGAAGGCTAAGAAGCATCGTCATCGGTCACCTTCCCGCCACGGTACCGAGAGCTCCGGGATGCCAAGGTTTTCAGCACCTGAGAAGCGCCAACGCCGGGAGGATCACTCGCCCTCCATTTAGGAGGTGTCGGTGCGCCCTACACAGGACAGCCCGGTACCGACTCCGAGCCCCAGACAGATTCTGTCATCATCGCCTGTACCGGCTCCTTTGCCTTTCTCTGCAGCTACTTTGAACGAGAGCCTCCGGGCTGTACTACTAGAGGTTCTGGGAGAGCTGTTGCGACCATCTCCGGTACCTTTGGTGCTTGCGCCGTCGGTACCGTCTGTTCCGGTACCACAGGTGCTTGCGCCGTCGGTACCGTCTGTTCCGGTACCACAGGTGCTTGCGCCGTCGGTACCGTTGAGGGCAACGGTTGGCTCGTCGCCCGTGGTGAGGTCTCCGGTATCAGCCACCACCCAGGTTGACTCCCCGCTGACGTCGCTGGAGGAACCTTCATTGCCTGCGGCTCGGGGGTCTTCCTCTCGACAACGCCACGAAGGACATCGTTCCTCGGCGTCGAGACGGGCCCGGCTTCGGACCGAAGTTCACCAACTCATGTCCGATACCGATGGAGAGGATTCGTGGGAAGCGGAGGAGGACACCAGGTATTTCTCGGATGAGGAGTCCTATGGTCTGACTTCCGATCCTACTCCCTCACCTGAGAGAAAGCTTTCTCCCCCGGAGAGTCTTTCTTTTTCTTCATTTGTCTGGGAAATGTCTACGGCCATTCCCTTCCCTGTGGAGATGGTGGATGAACCCAGGGCTGAGATGTTCGAGGTCCTGGACTATCCATCTCCACCTAAGGAATCCACCACAGTTCCTGTTCATAATGTCCTTAGGCAGACATTGTTGACGAACTGGGTGAAACCATTAACTACTCCCCACATTCCTAAGAAAATCGAGTCCCAGTACAGAATCCACGGGGACCCAGAGTTAATGAAGACCCAATTACCTAATGACTCTGGGGTGGTGGATTTGGCCCTTAAGAAGGCCAAGAGTTCTAGGGATTACACCTCGGCGCCCCCTGGGCGTGAGTCTAGAACTATGGATTCTTTTGGGCGGAAGGCCTACCATTCTGCTATGCTCGTGTCCAAAATTCAGTCTTACCAGCTCTACACGGGCATTCATTTGCGGAATAATGTGAGGCAGTTGGTGGACAAGCTCCCTTCTGAGCAAGCCAAGACATTTCAGGAGTTGGTCAGTCAGCTGAAGGCGTGTCGTAAATTCCTGTCCAGGGGTGCTTGCGATACTTTTGATGTTGCATCCAGAGCCGCTGCTCAGGGTATAGTGATACGCAAACTCTCATGGCTGCGTGCCACTGACCTGGACAGTAGAATCCAGAAGCGAATGGCGGATGCGCCTTGCCGGGGGGATAATATTTTTGGTGAGCGGTTCGAACAGATGGTAAAACAGCTCCACCAGCGTGACACTGTATTCGACAAGCTCTCCCACCGGACACCTTCAGCATCTACTGCAACTGGTAGACGGTTTTTTTGGGGAAAGAGGAATGCTTCCTACGCTTTTAATAAGCGCAGGTACAATCCACCTTCCCGACAGCTGGCTCAGGCTAAACCCCAGCGCGCTCGTTCTCGTCAACAGCGTGCGCCTCAGCATGCCTCTGCAGCTCCCCAGCAAAAGCAAGGGACGGGCTTTTGACTGGCTCCAGTTGAGCTTAGCCAACATCAAATTGTCCGTGCCGGACGATCTGCCAGTCGGAGGGAGGTTAAAAGTTTTTCATCAAAGGTGGCCTCTCATAACCTCCAAATAGGCCGGCTAGGATACGCCCTCAATTTGGCCTCCAAATTGCCTACTGGGAGCTCAGTCCTTCAGCTTCCAACACAAGCAGGTACTTGCAGAGGAACTCTCCGCCCTTCTCAGCGCCAATGCGGTCGAGCCCGTGCTACCGGGACAGGAAGGGCTGGGATTCTATTCCAGGTACTTTTGGAAAAGAAAACAGGGGGGATGCGTCCCATCCTAGACCTAAGGGCCCTGAACAAATACCTGGTCCGAGAAAAGTTTAGGATGCTTTCCCTGGGCACCCTTCTTCCCATGATTCAGGAAAACGATTGGCTATGCTCTCTGGACTTAAAGGATGCTTATACTCACATTCCGATACTGCCAGCTCACAGACAGTATCTTCGATTCCTTCTGGGAACACGGCACTTTCAGTACTGTGTGCTACCCTTTGGTCTCGCCTCTGCGCCCAGAGTATTCACAAAGTGCCTGGCTGTCGTAGCGGCGGCTCTTTGCAGACTGGGAGTGCACGAGTTCCCCTATCTCGACGATTGGCTGGTGAAGAACACTTCAGAAGCAGGAGCCCTACAGTCAATGCGGATGACTATTCAACTCCTGCAGCTACTAGGGTTTATGATAAATTATCCAAAGTCCCACCTTCTTCCAGTACAGAAACTAGAATTCATAGGAGCTCTGCTGGACTCTCAGACAGCTTGTGCCTACCTTCCCGAGCCGAGAGCCGACAATCAACTGGCTCTCGTCTCTCAGGTGCGGGCGTCTCAGCAGATCACAGCTAGACAGATGTTGAGATTGCTCGGCCACATGGCCTCCACAGTTCATGTGAGATCAGCTCAATGGACCCTAGCTTCCCAATGGTACCAAGCGGCCGTGAATCTAGAAGACGTCATCCATCTGTCCACGAGTTTTCTCGAATCCCTACATTGGTGGACAATTCGATCCAATTTGACCCTGGGACGTCCTTTTCAAATTCCTCAGCCACAAAAAGTGCTGACTACGGATGCGTCTCTCCTAGGGTGGGGAGCTCATGTCGATGGACTTCACACCCAAGGATTTTGGTCCCTCCAGGAAAGACTATTTCAGATCAATCTTCTGAAGTTACGAGCGGTCTGGAACGCTCTAAAGGCTTTCCGGGATCAGCTATCCTATCAAATTATCCAAATTCAGACGAACAACCAGGTTGCTATGTATTACATCAACAAGCAGGGGGCCACAGGATCTCACCCTCTGTGTCAGGAAGCCGTCAGAATGTGGCTTTGGGCTCGCCGTCATGGCATGTTCCTCCAAGCTACGTACCTGGCAGGCGTAAACAACAGTCTGGCCGACAGGTTGAGCAGGATAATGCAACCTCACGAGTGGTCTCTCAACTCGGGAGTGGTACGCAAGATCTTCCAAGCGAAGGGCACCCCCTTGGTGGATCTTTTTGCAACTCAGATCAATCACAAAGTCCCTCAATTCTTCAGGCCCACGGCAGACTAGCGTCTGATGCCTTCCTCCTTCATTGGGGGGAGGGCCTCCTGTATGCGTATCCTCCCATACCTTTGGTGGGGAAGACTTTACTGAAACTCAAGCAAGATTCCGGAACCATGATTTTGATTGCGCCTTTCTGGCCCCGTCAGATTTGGTTCCCTCTTCTTCTGGAGCTGTCCTCCGAAGAACCGTGGAGATTGGAGTGTTTTCCAACCCTCATCACTCAGAACGAGGGGGCGCTTCTGCATTCCAACCTCCAGTCCCTGGCTCTCATGGCCTGGATGTTGAGAGCGTAGACTTTGCCTCCTTGGGTCTTTCAGAGGGTGTCTCCCGAATCTTACTTGCTTCCAGAAAAGATTCCACTAAGAAGAGTTACTTCTTTTTATGGAGGAGGTTTACTGTTTGGTGTGACAGCAAGGCCCTAGATCCTCGTTCTTGTCCTACACAGACCCTGCTTGAGTACCTTCTACACTTGTCTGAGTCTGGTCTCAAGACCAACTCTGTAAGGGTTCATCTTAGTGCGATTAGTGCATACCATTACCGTGTGGAAGGTAAGCCGATCTCAGGACAGCCTTTAGTTCGTTTCATGAGAGGTTTGCTTTTGTCAAAGCCCCCCATCAAACCTCCTACAGTTTCATGGGATCTCAATGTTGTTCTCACCCAGCTGATGAAACCTCCTTTTGAGCCACTGGATTCCTGCCATCTGAAGTACTTGACCTGGAAGGTCATTTTCTTGGTGGCAGTTACTTCAGCTCGCAGAGTCAGTGAGCTTCAAGCCTTAGTAGCTCACGCTCCTTATACCAAGTTTCATCATAACAGAGTAGTCCTCCGCACTCACCTTAAGTTCTTGCCGAAGGTGGTGTCAGAGTTCCATCTGAACCAGTCAGCTGTCTTGCCAACATTCTTTCCCCGTCCTCATACCCGCCCTCCTGAACGTCAACTGCATACATTGGACTGCAAGAGAGCATTGGCCTTCTATCTGGAGCGGACACAGCCCCACTGACAGTCCACCCAAATGTTTGTTTCTTTTGATCCCAACAAGAGGGGAGTGGCTGTAGGGAAACGCACCATATCCAGTTGGCTAGAAGATTGCATTTCCTTCACTTATGCCCAAGCTGGGCTGACTCTTGAGGGCCATGTCACGGCTCATAATGTTCGAGCCATGGTTGCGTCAATGGCCCACTTGAAGTCAGCCACTATTGAAGAGATTTGCAAGGCTGCGACGTGGTCATCTGTCCACACATTAACATCTCATTACTGCCTATAGCAGGATACCCGACGTGACAGTTGGTTCGAGCAGTCGGTGCTGCAGAATCTGTTTGGGGTTTAGAATCCAACTCCACCCCCCTAGGCCCAATTTTTATTCTGTTCCAGGCTGCACTCTCAGTTGGTTCTGTTTAGGTCAATCTCAGTTATGTCCTCACCGTTGCGAGGTCCAATTGACCAATGTTTGTTGTTTTGAGTGAGCCTGGGGGCTAGGGATACCCCAATCGTGAGAACGAGCAGCCTGCTTGTCCTCGGAGAAAGCGAGGTTACTAACCTGTAGCAGGTATTCTCCGAGGACAGCAGGCTGATTGTTCTCCCAAACCCGCCCTCCTCCCCTTCGGAGTTGTGTCTTCCCTTGTTTTTTGCTATTTACTGGACTGGCGAGTACGCTCGCATTTGGGCTGGAAGACGGTCGCGCATGCGTGATGCACGTGGATCACGCGAGAGCTAGCAAACTTCTGTTGCTAGGAAGATCTTCTGATCCTGGGTGTGCTGTGGACGTCACCCAATTGTGAGAACAATCAGCCTGCTGTCCTCGGAGAATACCTTCTACAGTTTAGTAACCTCGCTTTATATATTAAATTTTCTGTATATTATTAAAGAAAGCTTAACTTACCACCCTGTATGCAAACCTGCACTGGCAATGTCCCAGAAATCCTGTGACTGAATCTGGCAATGATCACCGAATGGAAGATTTTCTTATTCAGGAGTCTCACAGCTGAACCCGAATAACTTTCTTTTAAACTAAACGTGTGTCAGGAAATCCTGCAGTTTGAACGTAGACACAATCTTGTGCTTGTGGAGTCCTGTCTTCCAGCATCCCAGACGACTCTTGACTCCCCTCCTCACAGTCGGAGGGCACCAATGTTTTTAGGCTGTTTGTATCCCTTCCCAAATTAACATGAACCAACCATTCTCAACTGGGAGGAGTAAAAGAAACCAAAGCTACATACATATGAGAGAGTCCGTTTTAGTCACTTACCAAGTATTGATACAATTAATTTTTCTCATGTGTTTAACAATGGTTTACATGGCTTTTTCTCTGCAAATCATCCTTCTCACAGATTATCTGTTTTCCAACATCTGGTTCTCTTAAGCTGTTAAACAACATTCTTCTGCTGTTTACACTATCCTATTTCCCAAGGCCTGCCTTGCCTGTAAGGGGTATCATAGACCATAAATTTCAGAGATCATAAATTCCAGAGTCCTACAGGCTCATCAATCTCTGGCCTTTTAACCGATTCCATAGCGCATGACTGTACTCATAAAAAGGGCATAGAATGATATAAATGACAAAGGATGTATTGCAATCAGAAGTATGATGCAATGCAGACTGTATGATTTTTGTGTAATGGGACGATTTTTGTGTAATGGGATGAATGAAGACAGTTGTCTCAAGACATAAGCTGCACACACTGCAACGGCCGCATTTCCTGTGTCTCAAGAGAGCATGATGATACTGTTAAGTCTGGTAGTATGGAAGGAACCAGATAATTCTCTAAGATTCTTATTTCTAGAATATGTGACTACCAATTCTTTTTTCTTGAAATATTGTAAATGTTGGAAATGTGCCAGTGTTGATGAATAGACCATGAAATGTATTTTGCCAAAAAGGAATACTTCAACATGCAAACAATATCTGGTACATAAGTAATGCCATACTGGGAAAAGACCAAGGGTCCATCGAGCCCAGCATCCTGTCCACGACAGCAGCCAATCCAGGCCAAGGACACCTGGCAAGCTTCCCAAATGTACAAACATTCTATACATGTTATTCCTGGAATTTTGGATTTTTCCAAGTCCGTTTAGTAGCGGTTTATGGACTTGTCCTTTAGGAAACCGTCCAACCCCTTTTTAAACTCTGCTAAGCTAACCGCCTTCACCACTTTCTCCGGCAACGAATTCCAGAGTTTAATTACACGTTGGGTGAAGAAAAATTTTCTCCGATTTGTTTTAAATTTACTACACTGTAGTTTCATCGCATGCCCCCTAGTCCTAGTATTTTTGGAAAGCGTGAACAGACGCTTCACATCCACCTGTTCCACTCCACTCATTATTTTATATACCTCTATCATATCTCCCCTCAGCCGTCTCTTCTCCAAGCTGTATAGCCCTAGCCTCCTTAGTCTTTCTTCATAGGGAAGTCGTCCCATCCCCGCTATCATTTTAGTCGCCCTTCGCTGCACCTTTTCCAATTCTACTATATCTTTCTTGAGATGCGGCGACCAGAATTGAACACAATACTCAAGGTGCGGTCGCACCATGGAGCGATACAACGGCATAACATCCTCACACCTGTTTTCCATACCTTTCCTAATAATACCCAACATTCTATTTGCTTTCTTAGCCGCAGCAGCACACTGAGCAGAAGGTTTGTGTGTTATCGACGACGACACCCAGATCCCTTTCTTGGTCCGTAACTAACGTGGAACCTTGCATGACGTAGCTATAATTCGGGTTCTTTTTTCCCCACATGCATCACCTTGCACTTGCTCACATTAAACTTCATCTGCGATTTAGCCGCCAAGTCTCGTAAGGTCCTCTTGTAATTTTTGGTGTCTTAGTGTGAGTTAGTTGCAGTATGGTTCCTCAATCTTTTTCCAGTGCTTTGGTGTATCCACTTGATATATGTCTCGAAGGGTATCCTCTTATTAAAATGTCTGTTACTCATGATTGGACTTGATGGTTGGATTATTCAACCCCTGATAAGCCTTTTCTTGACTGGGAGGTGCGTGGTAAAGGTACCCGGTACTCCCACCAGCTGCCTTCCAGGTGCTGTGGAGGACTTGCAGCCCATCTGCATATCCTCACAGCCTTCTCTGGGGTGACTCCCAGGTCCATCTTGATTTCCCTTCCCAATCTCTTTCTCCATCTGAAACCACTGTATACTGCAGGAACACATTGCCCACCTTCTGCTTTCTTCATCTCACCATCTGTTTTGTCTTTTGTCTTCTCAGCTCTCAATCTTCAACATTTCTTTCCATCCATTCAACCATCTGCATTCTATCTGAGTACATCTCACCTTCATTGCTGCCGTCATGCCTCTCCTACTCTTCTCCATACTCTCCTCCATACTCTCTAGCTCCTTCTCCTTCTCTCCGCTTGGGATATCAATCCCAATCCTGGTTCTCCACATCAGTTCTCATCCTATTTGTGCAGGTCACACCATGATGTCTCCAATCTAAGTTCTGTTCCTCTCCTCCCCCTTTCTTCCCTGCTTTTATCATGTACTCTGTGGACTGCCCGCTCTGTCTTCAACAAACTTTGCTACACCCACAACCTCTTTATCTCACGTACTCTCCATCTGCTTGCACTAACTAAGACTTGTCTTTTCCCTGAAGACTGCTTCAGCTGCATCCCTGTGTCATGGAGGTTAACCTTTCTCCCATATTCCTTGCCCAGTTGGTCACAGAAGTGGTAATGGGCTACTATTTCACTCTCCTGTGGATTTGAACCTCTTCTTCCACCTCAGTCTTGCTGCTTTTCTTCCTTCGAAGTCCATTCGTTTATTCATTCCTCTGCCTCTCTCCAAGGAGCAGTCATTTATCGACACCTGATAAGTCCCTTTCCTTCTTTCTCACTGACTTCTGACTTTCATCTCCTTCCCTCATTCTTGGGGATTTTAACATTCATGCTAATGATCCCTCTGACTCTTATGCTTCTCAGTTTCTCGCTGTTATCCAAGTCTGTCAGTGAGGCTACAACTCTGCTCTGGATACTCTTGCACCTCCCATTTCCCATTCTGTAAGATGTACCAAACCCCAACCTTGGCTGACCTCTAGAATCTGCTACCTACGTTCCTGTGCCCGCTCTGCCGAACGCCTTTGGCTGAAATCCCTTGCCCATGCTGACTTCATACATTTCAAATTCTTGCTGACCTCATTTGTCTGCTCTTTCATTTGCCAAACAGGACTACTGCATCCAGTTGACAAGTTATCTTGGCTCAAACCCTCGATGTCTCTTTGCCACACTGAAAGTGCCTTCACCTCCAACTCCCCCTTCACTTTCTCCACAGTTCTTGCGCCGGGACCCCGGTAAGAGGAAGGGAGGGTAGCAGATGGGGGCTAGCGATTTTGGAGGGTGATGGGCGGGGATATGTCGGGGAGGGCCGTTGCGCGGGTGGAGGCATGGCTGAGAGACAGATGGGAGTGGTTTGTCATTTTTGGAGGGTGGGTGACTTGCAGGGGCATCTCTGAGAGTAAGACGGGGGGTTGGATTTTGTATGAGAATGACGGCTGCGTTGGGGAGTGGAAAGAGAGATGACAGAATGGGCTTCCTACTTTCGTGTACTTGTGTTCATTATGACCCGCCCTCGACGTCATAACGTTGTGACGTGAGGGCGGGGCACAGATAGATGGTTACTAAAAGTGGTTACAAAGCTTCGAACTTACGAACCCTGAAGCCACAAAGTGAGCCTTAGAACGTTGAGGTTGCTTTTTATGTGCAGATGGGGCGTGGCTGAGGGCTGGTCTATGAGTGAGGGTGATAGCCTAGCCTACAAACAGTACAGGAGTTCAGTGCTTCACTGCCAGGGAGTGAGCTTCAGAACATTTGAGGGGGGATTTTATTTATACTGATATCCTCAATTTTTCACTTTCCACTCCGACTGCTCCTTCAAATATGCCGTAGTCACACCACTCCTCAAAAAACCTTCATTGGACTCTACCTGTCCTTCCAACTATCTCCCCAACTCACTCCTCTCTTTCCTATCTAAGATACTTGAACATGCTGTTCACCGCTGTTGTCTTGACTTTTCATCTCAAGCTATTCTTCATCCACTTCAATCTGACTTTCACCATTCAGCTGAAACAGCGCTTGCTAAAGTCTTTTATGACCTGTTCCTGGCCAGATCCAAAGGTCTCTATCCTCATCCTTCTCAATCTATCTGCTGCTTTTGACACTTTTGATCACTGCCTACTCCTTGATACACTGCCCTCACTTGGATTTCAGGCTCTGTTCTTTCCTGGTTTTCTTCTTTTCCCCCATCGTACTTTTAATGTATACTCTGGATCCTCCTCCACTTCTATCCCACTATCAGTTAGTGTACCTCAGAGATCTATCCTGGGACTTCTTCTTTTCTCCATCTATACTTCTTCCTTTGGTACTCTGATCTCAACCCATGGTTTTCAGTATCACCTTTATGATGATCTCCCAGATCTATCTCTCCACACTAGAAACTTCAGCAGGAATCCATGCCCAAGTATCAGCCTGCCTGTCTGGCATTGCTGCCTGGATGTCTCACTGCCATCTGAAACTAAGCATGACCAAGACTTGAGCTTCTTAGCTTTCCCCCTAAACCAACCTCTCCTCTTCCCCCATTCTTTATCTCTGTGGATAACACTCTCTCATCCTCCCTGTCTCATCAGCTCATAACCTTGGGGTCCTCTTCGACTCCTCTCTTTCCTCTGCACATATTCAACAGACTTCTAAAACGTCTATAATATTACCAATACTATTGTCAATACAACGGGACTTGACTTGCAGGCTCTCTATCAGGTAAATGCCGTTGTTACAATCTAATAGGCAAGCTGCAGCATGAATTCTGAGTAGGAAGTACGTAGCATTAAGTCCATGCAGCTCTAGATTTTACTCATACGTTCTTTTTGCGATTAGGACACTGAGAATGTAATCTTGACGGTTTGTCTCCCGAAGAAGCAGATAGTGAATCAGAGGCGCTCTGTTGAGCAAACCAAACAAACAAGAGAAGAATCTCCTTTGAAATGGATAAGTGCCCTTCAAGTCTTAAGGTTTCAATCAGAGAACAAAGATATGAATCTCAAGTAATTAGTAGAAGAATGGAAAATGATCAATTTTTTTAAAAAGTGAAAAAAAGTGAGGAGGTTTTTCAGACCAGTGAAAGTGTTCACACGGCACTTAGGTTGTTAAAACAAGTGACAACAAGCCTAGCATCTGAGGTCTTTTCCTTCCTCTAAAACAACATATAGTATACAATTGAATAAAGTAGTCTGAAGTAAAATCAGCAATATTGGATGAACTTACAATTTTCTATAATATTACCAAAATTTATCCTTTCCTTTCGGAGCACAGTACCAGAACCCTTATCCACACTTTTATCACCTCTCATTTAAACTATTGCAACTTGCTTCTCACAGGTCTCCCACTAAGCCATCTCTCTTCCCTTCAATCTGTTCAAAATTCTGCTGCACGACTTATATTCCGCCTACGCTCATATTAGCCCTCTCCTCAAGTCACTTAGTTGGCTCCCTATCCATTTCCGCATACAGTTCAAACTCCTCTTATTGATTTTCAAGTGCATTCACTCTGCAGCTCCTCAGTACCTTTCCACTCTTATGTCTCTCTACACTCTTACCCAGGAACTCCATTCACTAGGTAAATCTCTCTTACCTGCACCCTTCTCCTCCACTGCTAACTCCAGACTGCATTCCTTTTATCTTGCTGCACCATATGCCTGGAATAGACTTCCTGAGCCGGTACATCAAGCTCTATCTCTGGCTGTCGTCAAATCTATGCTAAAAGCGCACCTTTTTGATACTATTTTTAATTCCTAACCCTTACTCACTTGTTCAGTTTCCCTTGTTTTATCATTCCCACCTTAGTAATTCCCATATTTATTTATTGCATTTGTACCCCACATTATCCCACCTTTTTGCAGGCTCAATGTGGCTTACAGGGTGTTAATATGGTATAGTCATTACATAATCTTAGATACAGTCGGTAATAAACTGGAGGTAGAAAAGGAATTAGTTGGAAGGTGTTAGGTAAGGTCGTGATAGAGGTGTTTTAAAGCGTTTGGGTGGTATACGGAGTAATTTGTTTCATCAAGGATTATTTTTGTAGGCCTTGTTGAAGAGATATGTCTTCATAGATTTGCGAAAGCTGGTTAAGTTGTCCGTGGTTTTCAGGGTCATGGGTAGTGCGTTCCATAACTGTGTGCTTTTGTACGCAAAGGTAGTAGCGTATGCTTGTTTGTATTTAATACCTTTACAGCTGGGGAAATTCAAATTGAGGAACTTGCGGGCTGATCTTCTGGCATTTCTGGGTGGTAAGTCTATTAGGTTCAGCATGTAGAGTGGGGCCTCTGCATGAATGATTTTGTATATGGTCATGCAGATATTGAACTCAATTCGTTCCTTGAGCGGGAGCCAGTGCAGTTTCTCTCTTAGGGGCTTTGCGCTTTCGTATTTGTTTTTTCCAAAAATGAGACGGGCTGCGGTGTTCTGGGCTGTTTGGAGTTTTTTAATGGTCTGTTCTTTGCATCCTACGTACAGAGCGTTGCAGTAGTCCAGGTGACTTATCACTAGTGACTGTACTAGGGTGCGGAAGACGTATCTTGGGAAAAAAGGTTTTATTCTTTTGAGTTTCCACTCTTATTTGTCCTGTTTGTCCTATTTAGATTGTAATCTCTGTCAAGCAGTAATTGTCTCTTCATGTCCAGTATACAGCACTGCGTACGTCTAGTAGCGCTATAGAAATAAGTAGTAGTAGTAGTAGTGCTTCCAGCCCCCTCTTGCTGAAACTCTCTATATTTTAAGGTTAAACAATGGATTGCTATCTTGAATAGTTACATAAGTTCCCACATACCTGCTCCGCTGACTGGATCCCTAGTTGAGTCAATAGCTTTGAAACTGATCCCGAAAGATAAGGAGCAACCATGACCGAATGAGGCAAAGATGGCGGATCCTCCTAGCCCTTCCACAACTACGATTAGTTCAGCTTGGGCAGCTGAAGTAACAGAAGAAATAGCATTTATCTTCAGCTGGATGTAAAATCATCTGAAAATTTACCTGTTCAGGGGGCAATGAATTTGACTGCATTCTTGGAAACATCTCTTGAAGTTATTACACAGAGAACAACTTTACTTGTAACATTTGCTTTAGAAATTGATAGAGACGCAGTACTTAAACTTTCGTTAAGGCACTTGGATTCAGACTTTTTGGGTTCAAAGAATAAGAGTGTTTCCAGATCTCTCCAGGGAAACACAGAGGAGATGTAAGAGGTTCCTACTGCTGCGGTCTAGAACAATAGCAGTAGGGGCTGACTTTCTTCTGAGATTTCCCTGTATTTGTAGAGTGAAATTTCAATCTAAACAGTATCAATTCTTTGACCCAAAACAGCTGGAAGAATTTCTAATAAGCAAAGAAGAGATTAGAGTACAAGTTTAGTATCATATGCAACACTGTATGAGCAGGCTAGAGGCAACCACCTGAGACAGACGCTTCTTTTGATGTATTGTTTTAAGATTGCTTAATTGTAAGTAAGAATATTTTTTTTTTTCCTTTTCTTGGATCATTTTCCTTGAGTAATATTGTGGAATAAGCTGTATTTCTATTTCTTTGAATAATTTTTTCTTTTTGTATATTAACACTCATAAAAGAATATTATGTTAAAAACTAATAAATAGAGATTAAAAAAAAAAGAAATAGCAACTGTTTTTGAAAAGCCTGAACTCTGTGGGAGAACTTCACTGTGACTTTGTGGGAACGCAGCAATGAGTCAGTGAGGTAGAAAATACTGCACAACTTCAAGAGGGCAGATGAATAAGCGGATTGATTGTGCAGTTAGAAGAAAAAATGGGTGATCTTGAAAGTTGGTCAAAGCGGAATAATTACATCTGGTAGGCATTCCAGATACAATTTTAGATGGTGAGATCCGTGGATTTTAGAGACCTGGTTACAGGAGTCACTTCAGTTGACAAACCAAACATGCCCTCTATGTATAGAAACTGCACATAGGCTGGGCCCTAAAAGGAGTGAGGCTACTAAACCACGAGTAGTGATTCTCCGTCTGCTGAACTTTGCTGAATAACAGGAAATATTTCACTCATTGCGTGCGGGTAAGACTCTAATTAACAAGGCCAACAGCAATCCTTTGCATAACTGAGAGCAGCTTTGCAGAGTCTATGAACTCATGGGTATTTTTATTCCTTTGTCGTTGGCAAGCTTTAGACAGAAGTGGGATTTGAAGAACTTTTGTTTCATATGTGACAGTTTAGGGTCTGTTTGGCCCAATATAGGAGGTCTGAAGGAAGCCAGAAGAGAGGAAAAGGAGAGGAGAATGGAGAAGAACAAAGGACACATTCTCTTTTCTTTCTTTCTTTCTTTCTTTCTTTCTTTCTTTCTTTCTTTCTTTCTTTCTTTCTTTCTTTCTTTCTTTCTTTCTTTCTTTCTTTCTTTCTTTCTTTTCTTTCACTGTTGCCTGCATGGATGGACTCTTAGAAATTCATTTTGCTGCAAGACATCTGTGATGAAAACAGAAGACAGACTAAAAACTGATCTATTTTCATTGATACCATTTTTTCCTAATTCCCTTTTATGTTTTATGTTTGTCACGTAATGATTTGAAAATTGATACAATCAGAATTTTTTTTATATAGACGTTAGTAATGTCTTTGCCATGGGTTCTACTGTAATATTTCTAATTTGTGGGGGACATTGAGAGAGGTACTCCTTTTGACATATGGGTTTATTGTTTAATGTCTTATTGTTTGGACTTCTACATTTACTACTACTACTATTTAGCATTTCTATAGTGCTACAAGACATACGCAGCGCTGCACAAACATAGAAGAAAGACAGTCCCTGCTCAAAGAGCTTACAATCTAATAGACAAAAAATAAAGTAATCAAATCAATTATTGTGTACAGGAAGGAGGAGGGTAGGTGGAGGCAGGTTGTCCATTACTTGCTCACATTATTTGCATTGTACTGTAGTAATTGATCTCTGAGTACAGGCAGGCCATTAATTCTCATAATTTGGTAACACTGTCCTGCATTGCCCAGTCCGGAGTTTATGCGAAGCTTAACATAGCTTTGTGGAGCATGAGACATGCTCCACTGCTCATGCATGAGTGCCTTTCTGCCTGCCGTGAGAGCACGGTTACTGCAGTTGTTTTTCTAATGCAGTGAGAAGCTACGTCTGTGATTTATCTCTTCACTCCATCTGGAAGCGCTTATTTTTTCCCTTTTGCGGCTTTATGACGCTGCCTGTGCTCAGGTCTCGTTTCTCCTCTTCGCATACTCTTAGTTCCTTTTTGCCCAGTTTTAAGGTTAAAAAAAAAAAGTTTTCATGTCTTGGGCTGCGTTTAGGCCTTTACTTTGGCCAGTTCTTCCCTTGCCTTTTTTCTGTGCCTTTTCCCTATTTTCAGGCACCATCTCGTCTTTTGATTTGGCTGCAGAAGTTTTTCCATCCATGTCTGCTGAAGTTCCCAGTTATTTTAAGCGCTGTATCTGGTGCAATCAGACCATCTCTGATAAAGACACCTATTCTTGGTGTCTTCCGTGTTTAGGGGCTGATCATAAGCCCTGTTAACTGTATCCTTATTTTGGATGAAGAAGAGGACTCAGGTTTCCAGAGAAGCTTAATGCGAAAAAATTTTGAAGCCAGTTCCAAGTCCTCAACGTCGACATTGTCATTGAGGTTGGAGTCAGCAGCATCGACATCAAAGACTGCATCAGGAGCATTGGTCCACACTGCTCCTTTGAGACCCATAGACACTGGGAGCAGTAGTGCGTCAAGTCTCCACCTTTTGACTCTGACTGCTGGGCAGGGCCCCCAGGACTGGCCAGCATTGGACCTGACCCTGAGGCAATGTGAGGATTTAGTGTCATCCTCATTGGCACTGAGGAGTCTCAATACCAAGCTCTGGACAAAGGCCAAAAAGCATCGGCATCAGTCCTCAAAACATGGTGCTAGGAGCTCTTGAGGTGTCGAAATCGGCACCCGAGAAGCGTTGGTTCTGGGAGCTTCACTTCCCCTCTATTCAGGAGATACCGATGCGCCGGCCCCCTAGCAGCCAGGACCCAACTCCCGTCTGTCCCATCAGTTCTTTAGCCTGTCTCGGAGCCATCTCTCCTACTCTCACCCCTTTTATCTGTCATATCCTCAATCTTTCACTTTCCACTGCGACCGTTCCTGATGCCTTCAAACATGCCGTGGTCACACCACTCCTTAAGAAGCCTTCACTTGACCCTACCTGTCCTTCCAGCTATTGACCCATCTCCCTCCTCCCCTTCCTCTCCAAGATACTTGAATGTGCCATTCACCACTGCTTTCTTGACTTTCTTTCATCTCAAGCTGTTCTTGACCCACTCCATTTCACCCTCTTATTCAACTGAAACTGCACTTACAATTCCAACAACCTGTTACTGGCCAGATCCAAAGGTCTCTATTCTATCCTCATCCTTCTCGATCTATCCGCCGCTTTTGACACTGTTGATCACAGCTTACTCCTTGATACGTTGTCTTCACTTGGATTCCAGGGCTCTGTTCTTTACTGGTTCTCCTCCTACCTCTCACTTCGCACCTTTAGTGTACATTCTGGTGGATCCTCTTCCACTTCTATGCCACTACCAATCGGTGTACCTCAGGGTTCTGTTCTCGGTCCTGTCCTGTTCTCCATTTACATTTCTTCCCTTGACTCTCTGATATCATGCCATGGCTTTCAATGCCATCTCTACGCTGACAACTCCCAGATCTACCTCTCTACCCCCGAAATCTCAACCAGCATCCAGACCAATGTATCAGTCTATCTGTTATCGCTGCCTGGATGTCTCGGTGTCATCTGAAACTTAACATGGCCAGAACCGAGCTTCTCATTTTTCCCCCTAAACCCACCTCTCCTCTCCCCCCTTTCTCTATTTCTGTGGATGGATGGCATTCTCATTCTCACTGTCTCATCAGCTCGTAACCTTGGGGTCATCTTTGACTCCTCTTTCTCCTTCTCTGCTCACATTCAGCAGATTGCCAAAACCTGTCGTTTCTTTCTCTATAACATCAGCAAAATCCATCCCTTCCTCTCTTAGCACTCTACCAGAACCCTTATCCACACTCTTATCACCTCTCGCCTAGATTATTGCAACCTGCTTCTCATCGGCCTTCCACTTAGCCATCTCTCACCTCTTCAATCAGTCCAAAATTCTATTGCGTGACTCATTTTCCGCCAGAGTCGCTATGCTCACATTAGCCCTCTCCTTATGTCACTTCACTGGCTTCCTATCAGTTTCCGCATTCAATTCAAACTTCTCTTACTGACCTATAAGTGCATTCACTCTACCACTCCCCAGTACCTCTCCACTCTTCTCTCCCTACGCCCCCCCCCCCCCTCGGGTACTCCGTTCTGTGGATAAATTTCTCTTGTCTGTCCCCTTCTCCTCTACTGCTAATTCCAGACTCCGTTCCTTTTATTTCGCTGCACCTCGCGCCTGGAATAGACTTCCCTAGCCTGTACGTCTAGCCCCATCTTTGGACGTTTTGAAATCCAGGCTAAAAGCCCACCTCTTTAACGCTGCTTTTGACTCCTAACCACTACTCACTTGCCTTGTACCCATTTATCCCCACCTCTTTAATTGCCTTACCTCTTAGTTGTTCTGTTTGCCTGTCCTATTTAGATTGTGAGCTCTTTGAGCAAGGACTGTCTTTTCATGTATGGTGTACAGCGCTGTGTATGCCTTGTAGCGCTATAGATGTGATAAGTAGTAGCCAGCACCCCAGTCTTTCCTAGTTTCGGCCCTCGATGTGCGTATTCAGGCCTTACTCCTGTAAACGGGCCCGCTGCGCCAGTATGGGAGAGGAAGCTGCCTCCCATGAATAGCCAGAACTTCACAAAACTGCCACCAGGAAATACTTCAAAACATTCCTTTATTTTCCAGATTCATAAACAAAACTTCACTCCAGAGTAGAGACTTGCTTCTCAGGCAGGGCTGTTCTGCCTTGCTTAGTACATCAACCAATTACACAAAGACTTTGCCCCCTTCCCGGAGGGAAATGCATTAGTCCTTTGGAAATCCCTGCTTTTGTGGTCCCAGTCAGTAGCAAACCAATAGTACTTGTCCCACAAGCGGGATTTCCCCTCAAGACAATGTTAATCACCAAGTAGCCTTTACTTTCAGGAGGTTCAATACTTTTGGGACTTCCTTCCACCCAAGGTATTTCAGCCTGCTTCAGTTCTTTAGGGACCTGTCTTGCCCAAGGATTTTCAGCCTGCACTGCTCCTCTCCTCCTAAACTGAACCCCTCTTCCCACCAGGCAGCCCTCCTTCATAAACAAGCCTTCCAACTTCAGAGGTTCTCACAATAATCAGGTTTCAAAACAGGTTAGTAATTCCCCCACCACTCAGGGTTTCCCCAAAAGAAAACCAGGCTTCTCTACTTAAGCAGGGTTTAAACCAAAATAAATTCCCAAACCCATGTAGGTTTCCAAACCTTCAGGGGCTGCCTTCCTCAGCTCTCAAGCTCCCATTCCGTTCTGCCCTCTTTCCGTGCTCAGGCTGATTAATTCCCTCTTCCATCCAATCCTCCTCCTTCTCAGCCCACCCCTCCCTATTACAGGTGGGCCGCATGATATACAGATTGCTGGTCCCGGGAACTGGCTCCTTCATTCACCCTCCCTCTTGTGGTCAGAGACGGTATATGGCCAGCTTGCCTATCCCCTGGGATCTCACTGCTAGGACTGGAAATGCATTCTGGGATATGTAGTTCATGGTTCTGCTGCTTCACTCTATACATCGGGGATGTAGCCTTGTCACACTCCTTGAGCTGCTGGTTGGCCTTCTGCAACAATGTGCATCGGTATCGGGGGTGCTTGTGCCTACCTTACCACCCGTTGCTGCCCTGCAGTGCGGCCTCCATTCCGGAGCCGTGTGCAGCCCTGGTATCGACTTCTACCCAAGCCGGTACCCCCTTGACATCGGTGGAGGAAGCTTCGCTGGAGTCGAGGCAGGAGCCGACACCCCTCACATGGACATGGCTTTTCTGGGTCGAGGCAGGCTCGGTCTCAGCCCTCCCATGAGGAATTTCTCTCTGACACAGATGAGGAATGCTCACGAGAGTCAGGAGGATCCAAGGTACTTTTCAGAGGATGAGTCCTATGCCATCCCCTCTGAACCCTCCCCTCCGCTTGAAAGGATGTCTCCTCTGGATAGCTTTTCGTTTCATAAAACTTCTTCCTTTCCCCAGGTTCCCCGAATTTCAGCCGCTCTGTATGTGAGAGACAGTATCAGAGCGGCTGAAATGTGGAGAACCTGGTGAAAGGAAGAAGCTTTATGGATCAACCTGGAAAGAAAAGATGGAACCTGTAGCCACATGGGTGTTTTCTACAGACCTCCGGCACAAAAGGAGAAGCTAGTCAAGGATCTGATGAAGATATTAAAAAGATTGGTATGAAAGGGGAGGTGCTACTGTTGGGAGATTTCAACTTGTCTGATGTGAATTGGAACGTCCCGTCTGCAGAATTGGAAAGAAGTAGGGAGATTGTGGACACCTGTCAAAGTGCCTTGGTCAGACAAATGGTGATGGAACCCACGATGGGTAGGTCGATGCTGGATCTAGTACTCACAAATGGAGGAAGGTTCTCCAGTATCCGGGTGGGTGCCCAACTATGTAATAGTGATCATCACACGATGAACACACACTCAGAGTGGAAACAGGTACATAGAAAATACAAATATAAAATCAGACATACCAAAAGAACGCATTACAAAACTATAATAGGACCAAACTACAAGGACACGCACAAACTCTTTTCACTTGTAAACAACCTCCTAAACACCACACGGGTCACCTCGAACAGCACAGACACTCCATCGGCAACCAACCTAGCGAACTATTTCAACGAAAAAATCACAAAGCTCCGACACATGATACCAAGTAACACTACTGAGTACACAAGTATCCTTGAATGCTTAGACCCAAATCCGGGGGAATACCCAGCCGATTGATCATGGACCAATTCTGACCTGATTTCAGTAAATGAATTCACACACTGGCTCAGAAAATATGCCAAATCTCAATGCAAACTTGACATATGCCCTACCAGCCTAATGAGATCCGCACCCAAACAATTCATGCAAGACCTCACGAACCAAATAAACTATAGACTCATAAATGGTCTCTTCCCCACGGAAAATGGAAACATCCTACTCACTCCGCTGCCAAAAGATGCCAAGAAAAGCACAATGGACTTAACCAACTACCAACCAGTCGCTTCTATCCCACTCACAACAAAATTAATGGAAGGCATAGTGACGAAACAACTCACGGAATACCTGACCAAACACTCAATTTTACATGAGTCTCAATCAGGATTTCGATCAAATCATAGCACTGAAACTGTACTAGTGTCGGCAATGAACTCATTCAAAAAAAACTATCGCAACCGGCAAGAACATACTCCTACTACAATTCAATATGTCTAGAGTACTTCAGAATCGGAGGCCCAGTTCTCAAATGATTTGAAGGATTCCTCACCACCAGATCCTATCAAGTAACAATGAATACGGACAGATCGCCACCATGGATACCGGAATGTGGAGTTCCTCAAGGATCCCCCTCTCACCAACTATCTTCAACCTAATGATGATACCATTAGCCAAATTCCTAGCCAACCAAAACCTTAACCCCTACATATATGTCGATGACGTTACGATCCATATCCCGTTCAAAAGCGACTTAAACGAAATAACCAACGAGATCAACCAGAGCTTCCAGATCATGCACACTTGGGCAGACTCATTCAAGTTAAAACTCAATGCAGAAAAAACTCAATGTCTAGTTCTCACCTCCCAATACAACACAAACAACTACCCTACAATAACCACCCCCTACTGCACACTTCCTGTCTCAGAAAACCTGAAAATTCTTGGAGTCACCATTGATCGAAACCTCACTCTTGACACCCACGCGAAGAATACAACGAAAAAAATGTTCCAATCGATGTGGAAACTCAAAAGAATAAAACCTTTTTTCCCAAGAAACATCTTCCGCACCCTAGTACAGTCATTAGTACTAAGCCACGGACCACTGTAACGCTCTGTACGCAGGCTGTAAAGAACAGACCATAAAAAAAACTCCAAACAGCCCAGAACGCCGCAGCCAGACTAATTTTTGGAACACCTAAATACGAAAGTGCAAAAACCCTAAGAGAAAAACTGCACTGGCTCCCACTCAAGGAACGAATTGAGTTCAAGATCTGCATGACTGTACACAAAATCATTCACACAGAAGCCCCACTTTATATGTTAAACCTAGTGGACTTACTGCCCAGAAATGCCAAAAGATCGGCCCGCAAATTCCTCAATCTGAACTTCCCCAGCTGTAAAGGAATGAAATACAAACAGGCTTATGCTACTACCTTTGCGTACAAAAGCACACAGTCTTGGAACGCACTACCCATGGCCCTGAAAACCATGACCAATCTAACCAGCTTTCGCAAAGCTTTGAAAACACATCTCTTCAACAAAGCCTACAAAAGTCACCCTCAATGAAACAAATCACTCCTTAAACCACCCAAGTACACCAAAAAACACCTCTCACACGACCTTACCTAACACTTTCCATCTAAATCTTCTTTCACCTCTGCTTATGATCGACTGTTTTAAAATCATGTAACAATGTTACCATATCTATACTCTGTAAGCCACATTGAGCCTGCAAAAAGGTGGGAAAATGTGGGGTACAAATACAATAAATAAATATGGTTGATAAAAAGGCGGAGTGCGGATGCACAAAATTCTGGAATTCAAGACGTACTGATTTTGAAAAAATGGGGGAAAACCTGAAAAAGGAGCTATCACATGTGGGACGGCGGCCCCGGAAACGGCAAATTTTTCTGCAGCAAAATTTAAAAAGTTTTGCCAGAGCCTTCTATAGCACACGAACCGCTCATGCGCGGACCATTTCCCGTCGCGTGAGTGTTGCTGCTCAGTTCTTTTTTTCGCGGTGAGGTGAAGACGTTTTTCCCTGTTCACATTGCTGCCTCAGGAAGGAGTCTTGATGATTCTTTTTATATCTTCTTCTTTTCTAATATCTTTCGTTTTGGTTTTTTTTTACCGGTATTTTTTTTTCGTAGTTTTTGGCATTTTCTAAGTTTTCTTTCTTTTCGACACGGCCGGCCTTTTCCCCTTTTGAGCCCTTTACTTTTTTGGCACGATCGCATTGTTTAATTTCGCCAAAGCTGTTCTTCCACGTCATCAAAGACACTCAACTTCAAACGTACTCGGTGCAACCAGACCATCTCGGGTACCGATACCCATGCTTGGTGTATCCAGTGCCTTGGGCCCAACCATAGCCCAGCTGCTTGCGGTCTGTCTTCGCATGAAGAAACAGACCCAAGTGTCTCGAGAAGCCCAACGAGAGAAGCTTTTTGGGGCTCGGTTTGGTCCTTCAACTTCAGTACCGACATTGGTAGCAAGGTCGGCAGCATCAACATCGAGGGACGCATCGACGTCGGGAACAAAGGTAATGACTGCGGAATGACCAACTCGTGCTGGGAGCAGTGAGGCATCGGGTGGGTCTCCACCTGTCTCGAGGCCTCCTGTTATGCCTGCCCCCTGGGACCGACCTTCGTTGGACCCGGCCCCGGGGAGACATGAGGATTCCACATCTCTCCTCATTGGTACCGAGGAGTCTCGATGACGGGCGTCGAGCGAAGGCGAAGAAGCACCGTCATCGTTCTCCTTCGACATACGGTGCTGGGAGCTCCGGGGCGTCGATGGATTCAGCACCCAAGAAGCATCGGCGCTGAGAGGATCACTCTACCTCTATTCAGGAAGTGCCCATGCGTCGGTCTAGCAGCCTGGTACCTGCTCCCAAGCCTCTACAGATTCTGCCACCGGCTCCTTTACCAACCCTGCAGCCTTGTCTGACAGCGGCTCTCGACAACCACATCAAGGCCCTGCTTCCAGAGCTTCTGGAAGGGTTGCTGCGCCAGTCTGCTCCGGTTTCTGGGTTGCTTGCGCCTTTCGTACCGTCTGCTGCAGCAGCATCTGGCACTTCGCCTGTGGTGAGGTCTCTGACCTCGCATCGGTGTCGGCTGCCACCCAGGTCGACTGTCCTTTGACGTCAGTGGAGGAAGCTTCACCGGAGTCCAGGCGGGTGTCAGCTTCTTGGCACTGCCATCAAGGACGTCGTTCCTCAACGTTGAGGCAGGCTCAGTTTTTGACTGCTCTGAGGGATGTCTTGTCTGATACTGAAGATGAGCGTTTGTGGGAGGAAGAGGAGGATCCCAGGTACTTTTCTTCTGACGAGTCCTATGGGATTCCTTCTGAGCCTTTCCCTCCACTAGAAAGGAGACTTTCTCCACCTAATAGTCTATCCTTCTCCTCCTTTGTCCAGGAAATGGCTGTGGCTTTTCCATTCCCTATGGAGGTAGATGAGTCCAGGGCTGAGATACTCGAAGTCCTGGATTAACCTTCTCCGCCTAGGGAGGCTGCAACGGCTCCTTTGCATAATGTACTGAAGGAAGTCCTTATGCGAAACTGGTCGTTCCCTCTGTCTAATACCGTGATCCCGAAAAAGACTGAATCCCAATACCGGATCCACGTGGAGCCTGGGTTGATGGTTTCAGCTACTTCACAATTCCATGGTGGTGGACTCCGCTCTCAAAAGGGCCAAGAGTACTAGGGACTATGCCTTGGCGCCCCCAGGCAGAGAATCTAGAACATTGGACTCTTTTGGGAGGAAGGCGTATCAGGCCGATATGCTCGCTGTCAAAATCCAAACATACCAGTTCTTCACAAGCATCCACTTGCGGAACTCAGTGAGGCAACTGTCTAGCTTGGTTGATGCACTCCCTCCGGAGTAGGCCGAGCCTTTTCGCCAGGTAGGCAGCAGAAGGTGTGTCGAAAATTCCTCGCCAGGGGTACGTTCGACACTTTGATGTAGCATCCAGGATCGCTGCCCAAGGTATAGTGATGTGCCGACTCCCATGGCTGTGTGTCTCTGACCTGGATCATTCTGTCCAGCAGTGGATGGCGGATGTTCCTTGCCGGGGAATAACCATTTTGGTGAGAAAGTAGAGGATCTAGTTGACCAGCTCAAGAAGCACAATGATGCTATGGATTCTGTGTCCCGCCATGCGTCTTCTGCTACTACCTCCTCATCTAGGAGGTTTTTTGGAAGGAAGAGGAGTGCTCCCTATTCCTATGCTAGGCGTAGGTACACTCCTGCTTCTCAGTAGCCTGTCCAGGCGTGTGCCTAAGGCCTCTGCGTCTCCCCAGCAAAAGCAAGGGACGGGCTTTTGACTGGCTCCAGTTCAGCATAGCCTCACTAAAAGTGTCCGTGCCGGACGACTTGCTGTTTGGAGGGAGGTTGATATTTTTTCACCAAAGGTGGCATCTCATAACCTCCAACCGGTGGGTTCTTCAAATAGTCCGGTCAGGATACACCCTCAATCTGAAATCCAAACCTCCAAATTGTCCACCGGGAGCTCATTCTTACAGTTCCCAGCACAAACAGGTACTTGCAGAGGAACTCTCCACCCTTCTGAAGGCCCAAGCGGTCAAACCCGTTCCACTAGGTGAAGAAGGGCTGGGATTCTATTCCAGGTAATTCCTTGTGCAAAAGAAAACTGTGGATGCGTTCCATCCTAGACCTAAGGGCCCTGAACAAAGAGAAGTTCAGGATGGTTTCCCTAGGCACCCTTCTTCCCATGATTTAGGAAAACTATTGGCTATGTTCTCTGGACTTAAAGGATGCTTACACACACATCTCGATACTTCCAGCTCACAGGAAGCATCTTTGATTTCGGCTGGGAACACAGCACTTTCAGTACTGTGTACTGCCTTTTGGCCTGGCATGTGCATCCACAGTATTTACCAAATGCCTAGCTGTAGTTGTAGCATCACTACGCAGACTGGGAGTGCATGTGTTTCCCGACAATTGGCTGGTGAAGAGCACCTCGAAGGAGGGTGCTCTGGAGTTCATGCGAATGACTGTTCGGGTGCTAGAGCTACTGGGGTTCGTCATAAATTATCCCAAGTCCCATCTCACCCCAGTCCAAACATTGGAATTCATTGGATCCCTGTTGAACACTCAGAGAGCTCGAGCTTATCTTCCCGAGACAAGGGCGGACAACCGTCATAGCTCAGCAGATGTGAAACTTCTGGGGCACATGGACGCCACAGTTCATGTCATGCCCATGGCACATCTACATATGAGATCAGCTGAATGGACCCTAGCTTCCCAGTGGTTTCAAGCTGTGGCGGATCTAGAAGATGTAATCCAACTGTCCACCGGCTTTCGGAATTCTCTTCAGTGGTGGACAGTTCAATCCAATTTGACCATGGGACAACCATTCCAAGTTCCTCAGCTACGAAAAGTGCTGACGACGGATGCATCTCTCCTGGGGTGGGGAGCTCATGTAGATGGGCTCCACACTCAGGGAGCCTGGTCCTTTCAGGAAAGAGGTCTGCAGATCAACCTCCTGGAATTAAGAGTGATCTGGAACACTCTAAAGGCTTTCAGAGATCAGCTGTCCAACAAAGCAATCTTAATTCAGACAATCAGGTTGCCATGTTTTACACCAACAAGCAGGGGGGCACCGGATCTCGCCCTCTGTGTCAGTAAGCCATCCAGATGTGGCTTTGGGCTTGCCACCACGGCATGTTTCTCCAAGCCACTTATCTGGCAGGCATAAACAACAGTCTGGCCGACAGGTTGAGCAGAATAATGCAACCTCACAAGTGGTCAGTGAACATGTGTGTAGTCCTCAGGATCTTCCTATTGTGGGGCGCCCCCTCAGTGGATCTTTTTGCCACTCAGATCAATCACAAGGTCCCTCAGTTCTGTTCCAGACTTCAGGCCCACGACAGACTAGCGTCAGATGCCTTTCTCCTACATTGGGGGACAGGCCTTCTGTATGCGTATCCTCCCATACCTCTAGTAGGGAAGACTTTGCTGAAAATCAAGCAAGAGTGGGGAACCATGATCCTGATTTACACCCTTCTGGCCTCATCAGATTTGGTTCCCTCTTCTTCTCCGAAGAACCGTGTAGATTGGAGTGTTTTCCAACCCTCATCATTAAGGGGTCGCTTCTG